>NC_091489.1:43139554-43746811 GCF_947461875.1 Haliaeetus albicilla | reverse complement strand
CACGCCGCCCAAGAGACCACCCAGACGCCCTGGGGATGGGCACCGGGGAGGCACGCTCACAGCCCTACGCTGGGATCCCCTGACCGGCTCCCCCAGCAAACCAGTGGGTGACGTCCCCCAGGGAGGGGACGAGCCAGCCACCCTGCCGGACCCACGCCTGGCCAAGGCCGCCCGGCTGAAGGAAAATAGGTCAGCCCCAGCAGCTCGCAGCGCCGGTGTCTGATCGCGAGGCCGGTGGGGAATTGCACGCACGGCTGAGCATCGCCTCCCCACACGCACGGCCGACTGGCAGCCGCGGCGGCTAACCGGCCCCCGGCTCTCCCCAGCTGCCACCCGCCCCGCCACCGGCCCCCGTGCCCTCCTGTCCCCGTTTCCAGAGACGGCAGGAACGCAGCAGGGAGATGTTTTACAGACCCCTCCTCGGGTCTCCCCAACCTGCCAACCCTGCGCTCTCAGCGCCGACCAGGTTTTCCTCCCAAGTCCTGGCCGCTGAAGGCACGTGTGCGGTGGAGACCGCAGCTCGCGGTTAAAAGAAGCGTTTCTCTCCCCCACATTTGTGGGGAAATGCTTGAAAACAATCCACAGACGCCAGAAGAAGCAGAGCACAAACAGACGAGGTATTTTTAAACCCACTTGATTTTTCCCAGCCAAGTTCAGGGGGGTTTCAAGGCTCAACGTGTGGTTTGGAAATAGGGTCAACATCGGGGAGCTGCAGCGGGGACACAAACCCCAAATCCCCCCCCGGTGCGGGAGCTCACGCGAAGCTGGGGGATGCCTCATAAAGAAAAACAAGTAATCAACAGGCTTCGTCATCCAAGCAGATCCAGGAAAAATAAAAGCACGCTGTGTGCCAGGAGGCAAGAATACAAGATGCGGAGGTGGAGTTGAACAGCATCCCAAAGGGAGAGGAGGGAAAGCTGCCGCCACATAGAGACGGTGCCACCGCGGGTCTCCCCGGGATGGCGATTGCCAAGGCTGGGAAGACCCTCACCTGGGCCTGGGCATCCAGTTCCTCCCGTCCCGAGAGCAGAGACGTAAGGCAACGGGGGACTCGGTGAAGCTGGTGGTACCCAGCACCTCGGGCACACTCGCTGAAGCGGGACCCTTCCTGCAGACGCTCTGCGAGAAGGACGCGGCCGCGGCAGAGCGGGTTTCCAAATGAACTAGCGCTGCACCTCGGCTCGCGGTGGGGATAAACGCCGATCCCACAGCCAAGGGACGATGGTGAAGAGCCCGGGAAGGCTGCCCTGCCCAGCGGACATCCATGCCCTGGGGTCAGAGAGAGGATCCCAACCTGACCCCCCAACCCCAGGCGCTTGTCCCCATCCCCGTCCTCCCACGGGGATGGGCTGAAGGAGCACGAGGCCCCGAGCCTGTGGACCTCTCCTCCCCGCCGAGCGGAGACGCGATCTGCTCTGACACATCCCGCTCACATCAGCGGAGGCGGGATATGGCGGGGATCTCTGAGGACAAGGCCACCGGCGTGGCATATGGAGGCCAGCAGGGAAGGAGAGCAGGCAGCCAGCACCATGAAACAAGCAGGGCAGCGACCGCAGCCTGCGCCAGGGGTGGGGGGGACACCTGTTCCAGGGACCCAGCCTGCAGAGCCGGTGCATGGGATGCGGGGAGAGCTGCCTGCCCCCCCCCCACAACAGCTCAGTGGGGGCTGCAGCCCCCCACTGCAAGTTTGGACCCACAGCCCCCCGCCCCCGAGAGCATCCGCCTGTCCCCTGGTGGGGGGCAACCTCGGGGGGGGGGGGCCGGGAACAGAGCCCTCGCCCCCTCCCCCAGCTGGAAAGCAGCATCTGGGCTTTCAGCGCGATTCCTGCGTTTTAAACCCGATTTTCCAGATGGATGGAGGGCGACGCGCAGGTCAAGTGACATGCCTCAAGGTCACGCGGGGCCAGCGGAGGAGCAGGATTAGCTGTGAGGGGTGGCTCAGCACCTCATTCACGGCAAGACGGTGACTTCAAACCCCCATCCCCGGGGACAAGGGGTGTCCCGCGGGACCGCCAACACCATCCCCACGCAGGCAAGCAGCTGCCCTGGCACCCCCAGGGGACCACACATGCCCAGGGTGCTGCCCCACAGCAGCCCCCCACCTCCCGCGGTGGGTCCCCACTCCCCGCGATGACACAGATGGGACGGTGCCCGGCTGGGTGACGGCTCAGCAAGCGTATGTCGGTGCTCAGAGAGGCACAGAGATGGAGCGTGCAAGAAAATGACTTCTTTGTGGGCATCCCAGTGTCCCCACTCCTGCCTGGGTGTCCCCAGCACCCCCTCCCTCTAAACGCCACCGGTCCAGCGTAGAGCATCCCCACGCGCCACACGGCAGCCGCCTCGTGGGAGCCATCATCTCCCAGCAACGACCAGCAGCTACCTGCGCGCTCCCCGCGAGCTCCCTCCACGCGCTGCAGGGCCGAGCGAGCGGAGCAGCTGCGGCAGGAGGCTGGAGCCGAAATCACTCCCAGGCGAGAATTCCTGCACCCGGAGAGCACTGCCGGGGGTGCTGCGCCCCTCAACCCAGCGCATCCAGACCCACATCGCGCCGGTACCCACGGGCAGGCTGCTCGCATCGCCCTTCCCGCGGAGCGGCGCGTACCACCCCGATGCCTTCGCAGCCCTCCGACTGGTAACTGGGATGCAGGCAGTGCTCTGAGCTGCCCGCCAGCAGCTCCTGAATCACGCTGTTCCTGGCTCAGGCAGCCCTCCCACCAACGCCAGCCTCTCCATGGTGAAGCAAGAGGAAGGGAGTTGTTTTTCCAAAGGCCAGCTGGTCGCCCAGGGCCCGCCGCTCGGGAGATGCCTACCGCAGGGGAAGGGAGAGGGAAGAACTCCTCCGTCGGCACGGCACGGGGCTGGACCCACTGCTCGCCCATCTGCAGGGCTTCTCTTCCAGCCTGAAGCCACGACCTCCAAGACGGAGGACTGGAGGTGAATGGGAGCTAACCCATCGTGCCACAGCTCCGGAGAGGAACTCGCAGGGTCCACCCATCACCAGCGAAGCCGCATCTTCCAAGTCAAAAGCCAACCAAGCCGGGAAAGCATCACCGCAAAAACCCTCCGGCAAGCCAAGTCAACGACCAAGACGCGCACATCCCTCCCTGCCCCGCGCGCTCCCATCCAACAGGTCCAGAGGAGCAGAAATCCCCTGGGGAAGGATGGAAACGGGAGCTGGGCCAAGCCCCTTGGCCGCTCCCGGTGCCAAACCATCCCCTTGCCAGAGAAGAGTGGGGCCAAAGCCGCACGTGCCAAAGCCAGTGGCTGCCGGTCCAAACCCCTCCACGGCTGACGAGACACCAGCCCTCGTGTGCAAGGGCTCCGTGCCGGGAGCGAGTAAGGGATGCAGCACCGGCACGGCCACGGCGAGCCGCTCTGACCGGCCAAGGTCAGCGCCACGAGCATCACCTGCCACTGCGTCCGGGGGGGGGACGACACCTCTTCGACGGGAGCCCTCGCCCAGGACTGGCGAAGCCGAATCCTCCCTCCGCAAACCGCGCCTGCCGGATCCGCAAGCATCCCCGTGCGGCGCTGCGTCACGCTCGTGGGAGAGGGAGGAAAAGCCCCTCGGCATCACGGCACCGCCGGGAATGCCAGGAGGCCGGATCCCTCCTCCGACACCCACTCCCGGCGCGGTCACGTCCCAGCTCTCCTCCCCCACGCCGTAAGAGGGGATAACGTGCCCTCCTTCCCTCTCTGAGCCGATTAACGCCTGGAAAGCCCCCGGAGAGCCAGGCCAGGCAAGAGGGCTGCTCAGGGCCAGCGCTGCTGCATCTCAGCCCGACTCAGCGAGGAGGAGGCGGCGTGGGAGGAAGGCCACGGCCAAGGGAAAAGCCCCAGCGAACGCGCTGGCACGTGGCGAGCTCCAGCCCTGCTCCAAAGCCCAGTCCCTGAGTGACGGGGGGCGACAGCCCCCCACGAGGAGGGGACGGTGCTGGGGCGAAGTCCCACGGGCTCCCCGTCCCCACGCAGCCCTCCCGCGGGGGCCGCGCCGGCCCGCAGCACCCCCTCGCCCGCTACGCCCGGCGCCCACCCACGCATTACTCACGGCGCGCTCATTCAGCACGTACACGCCGCTCCGTCGTACGAGCGGCACCCCCGCGCCCAGGGTCCCCGGCGCGCGCCCACCCACCCTGGCACCGGTTCGGGAGCCCCATCCGAGTGGTTCCAAGGTATTTCCAAGTTCCCAGGCACCGAGCTCGCCGCTCCGCTCCTCTCCCTCTACAAACCACTGCTGCAAACCACCGCCTCGCCACGCCGCAGGATGCATTTCAGGCAGGCAGCAGCCGGCCGCTGCTCAACAGCAAGAGGGGGGCCCCGTCCCCCAAAAAAGGGCAGCCCCATCCCGACACCACCATCCCACCACCCCTCCCGCTCCCCCCTGCCATCAAGGAGCCAGCTGCCAGGCAGAGACGCCAAGGGTCCGTGGCAGGGTGCAGATGTGACCCCGCGCGCTCCAGGAGTGCCGTGGTGCAGCGGGGAGGCGGGGGAGGTTGCGGCACCCCGGCGCACGCCAAGGTGCCCCCTCTCCCAGCCCACCCGTGCCCGCCGAGGCGGTGTTCCCCCCGTGCCGTGGGGTGGGGAGCGGCAGTGGTGGCCACCAGCCAGGCATCGCTTGCTGCCGGCGGCCACCGCATCCCCACGGGCAGGGCTCGGTGACGCCCAGGGTGCAGGTCCCGGGTCCCATCCCGGGTAGGGACCACCGGGGTGCAAGGGCCACCCCGTGCCCGGCGGGGTACCGGCAGCGGAGATGGGAGACGGTGCTGCACCGGCAGCAGGCATCTCCCCTTCTTCCTGCAGGGATGGCTGGGGGGGAAGGAGGGGGCTGGCAGTTAAAGAAAAAGAAGCCGGAGCAGGAAAATCAGGGTTATTCCCTGCCACTGTCTCCCTCCTGACCTTGGACAACCCTGTGCCTCAGTTTACCCTGGCGCAGCAGCCTGCCTGCAGCGGAGGGGGAAGGAGGGCAGCCTCCCCTGGGCAGAGGGGAGCAAAGTCACCCCCAAACCCGCAGCACAGCGGGGGGGGGCTCTGCAGGGGAAGGCACCGAATCCCTTCTGCATTTCTCCTTGCCCAGCCGGGCTACCCTTGCAGGGAAGAAGGGCAAACGCTGCCCGCGCCCCTCGGAGCTCCTGCCTGCTGCGTCCCCCCCCCAGGCTGGGAGAAGAAAAAGGCAGAAGGAGAAACGCTTGCCCGTCCCCAGCCAGGGGACCACGCTGCCCGGCTTCTCCTTCCCCCCCCCCCCCCACCCGCAAGGTTGCTTTTCTCCCAAAGGGGAATTTGCAAGCGGAGACCCGGGGCAAAAAGAAGCAAAACCTGCCGCAAAAAAAACCCAGAGCGGCTGCCGGCTCCTCCTTCCTCAACTTCCCGACTTCCCTCCGGGAGGTCACTGCCAAAAAAACACCCGAGCGCCTGGGGACGATGCACCGGGGGGGGGCTCCCAGCTTCCCAACAGCCTCCCCCCCCCAAACCCCAACAGCGGAGAAGAACGAACTAGCCAGCGCCTACGCTGCAGCGCCGGCGCCCGGGGACACGGGCAGCGCTCAGCCCCCCCCTCCCCGCTCCCCGCACAGGCGCCGGAGAGGACGCAACCCCCCCCCCCCCGAGCCGCAGCGCGCCGCACCCCCGGGGCGTGCTCCCCCCTTTCCCGGTGCAAGCTCCGGGACGTGCCCCCCCCCCCCTTCCATCCCTCCGCTGCGAGCTCCCCCCCCGGTGCATGCACATCTCCCTCCCGGTACACCGAGGGGGGGAGGATTGCAGAGGCGGACACCCCCCCCCCACCACCACCACCACCACCACAGGGGCACCCCGGAGGAGGGCGTCCCGCCGCCCCCCCCACTCACCTTGGACGGGCAGCCCGCGGGCGCCGAGCACACTTGCTACCAAAGCGGCCACATACCAAATCATAGTACTACCGGCCCCCGGTGAGCAGCATCTTCCGCCAGCCGGGCGGCCCGGCCGGGGCGGGGCAGGGCTCCCCCGGGCCGGGGTTCGGTTCCCCGGGCCGCAGCGGGGCTGGCCGGGCCGGAGGGGCGGCTCAGGGCCGGCCGCCACCGGCCGCCGCCGCTGCGCCCATGCCCGCGCCCATGCCGCCGCCGCCGCCTCAGCCGCACCTGCCCTCCAGCCGCCGCACGGCGCGGGGCGCAGCCTAGCCTGCGCCCTTTAGCGGCTCGGTGCCGCCCCCGCCTTCTTCCCATTGGGCGGTTCCCCGGCGGAGTGGGCGGTGATTGGCCCGGCGGCGGGGCCCGGGCCCGTTTCAAGGTGGGTTGGCGCGCGCGGCGCCCCTGCGCCGCAGTATCATGCGCACTGCCGGGAGCGGCGGGCGGTGCGCCGGGTCGGATCGGATGGGTACGGCACGGCTCGGCACGGCTCGGCTCGGGGTCACCTCCGCCGACCGGTCACCTCCCGACCGGCTCTGCCACCCGCCCCGGAGCGGCGTCTCCTCCCGGTCCCCAAGTGGGCCTCCTGCACCGGCACGGTGTCACCTTCCCGCTCCCAGATGTGCCCCCTGCACCGGCTTAGTGTCACCTCCCGGTCCCCAGATGCGCCCCCTGCACAGCTCAGCATCACCTCCCTGCTCCCAGATGTGCCCCCTGCACCGGCTTAGTGTCACGTCCCTGTCCCCAGATGTGCCCCCTGCACCGGCTCACCACCACTTTCCTGCTCCCAGATGTGCCCCCTGCACCAGCTCAGCACCACCTCCCTGTCCCCTGATGTGCCCCCCTCCACTAGTTCAGCATCACCTCCCTGCTCCCAGATGTGCCCCCTGCACCAGCTCAGCATCACCTCCCTGCTCCCAGATGTGCCCCCTGCACCGACTTAGTGTCACCTCCCTGTCCCCTGAGGTGCCCCCTGCACCGGCTCACCACCACTTTCCTGCTCCCAGATGTGCCCCCTGCACCAGCTCAGCACCACTTTCCTGCTCCCAGATGTGCCCCCTGCACCAGCTCAACGTCACCTCCCTGCTCCCAGATGTGGCCCCTGCACCAGCTCAGCGTCGCCTTCCTGCTCCCAGATGTGACCCCTGCACTGGCTTAGTGTCACCTCCCTGCTCCCAGATGTGCCCCCTGCACCAGCTCAGCATCACCTCCCTGTCCCCTGATGTGCCCCCCTCCACCAGCTCAGCATCGCCTTCCTGCTCCCAGATGTGACCCCTGCACTGGCTTAGTGTCACCTCCCTGCTCCCAGATGTGCCCCCTGCACCAGCTCAGCATCACCTCCCTGCTCCCAGATGTGCCCCCTGCACCGACTTAGTGTCACCTCCCTGTCCCCTGAGGTGCCCCCTGCACCGGCTCACCACCACTTTCCTGCTCCCAGATGTGCCCCCTGCACCAGCTCAGCACCACTTTCCTGCTCCCAGATGTGCCCCCTGCACCAGCTCAACGTCACCTCCCTGCTCCCAGATGTGGCCCCTGCACCAGCTCAGCGTCACCTTCCTGCTCCCAGATGTGCCCCCCTCCACCAGCTCAGCACCACCTCCCTGTCCCCTGATGTGCCCCCCTCCACTAGTTCAGCATCACCTCCCTGGTACCAGATGTGCCCCCTGTACCGACTTAGTGTCACCTCCCTGTCCCCAGATGTGCCCCCTGCACCAGCTCAGCACCACTTTCCTGCTCCCAGATGTGACCCCTGCACTGGCTTAGTGCCACCTCCCTGCTCCCAGATGTACCCCCTGCACCAGCTCAGCATCACCTCCCTGCTCCCAGATGTGCCCCCTCCACCAGCTCAGCACCACCTTCCTGCTCCCAGATGTGCCCCCTGCACAGCTCAGCATCACCTCCCTGCTCCCAGATGTGCCCCCTGCACCGACTTAGTGTCACCTCCCTGTCCCCTGAGGTGCCCCCTGCACCAGCTCACCACCACTTTCCTGCTCCCAGATGTGCCCCCTGCACCAGCACAGCATCACCTTCCTGCTCCCAGATGTGCCCCCTGCACAGCTCAGCATCACCTTCCTGCTCCCAGATGTGCCCCCCTCCACCAGCTCAGCATCACCTTCCCACTCCCAGATGTGCCCCCTGCACCAGCTCAGCATCACCTCCCTGTCCCCCGATGTGCCCCCTGCACGAGCTCAGCATCACCTTCCTGCGCCCAGATGTGACCCTGCACAGCTCAGCATCACCTTCCCGCTCCCAGATGTGCCCCCTGCACCAGCTCAGCATCACCTCCCTGTCCCCTGATGTGCCCCCCTCCACCAGCTCAGCATCACCTTCCTGCTCCCAGGTGTGTCCCCTGCCCTGGTGCAGTGTCACCTCCCTGTCCCCAGCTCTGCCACCTGCCCCTGCTGCCATACATCACCTCTCTGACCCCCCAATGCCACTTTGTGCCCACACAGGGTCACGTCCCTACCACGGCCTGAGCCGCCTGCCCCCCCGCACCAGCTCCGCATCACCCCAACATCAGTTGTGCCATCTGTCCCTGCCACCTTGCACCACCTCTGGGTCACGTCCCTGCCACCTGCCTGGTGCCACTGCAACCTTATACCCTGCATCAGCTCGGGGTAACATGCCTCCCGCCATCTGTGCCCCCAGTAGAGATTTGGCATCACACATCCCCCCCCCGCCCCGCATCAGCTGTGCCACCTGCGCCCCGCACCAGCTCACTGTCATCTCTGCCAGGACCCTGCACTGCTCAGTCACCTCCTCGCCACCTGCCACCTCACACCCAGCACCGGCTCGGTGCCACTGCCACCCCTTGCACCAGCTGTACTACCCCCTCCTGTCAACCTGTGCCACCTGGGTCACCTCCCCCTGCTCCTGCTCTACACCGCTTGCCCCCATCCTTAACCCCCTGCACCCTGTGACAGCTCCGTGTCACCCTGTCCCCCCCCCCAGGCTGTGTCCCTGGCACAGCTTTGTGCCCTGCTGAGCACACCCCTCCATTTGAAAAGAATCAACTGGGGTCCACTACCATGGAAAACAGGTAGAAAATCAAAAGTCCCCCTGCGCTCTCCCACCTCAGCCCACCTCTCCTCCCTGCAAAGACCTCTGGTGATGCCAGATGGGCAAACAGCCGGGCTCACTCCCTGAGGAGCGTGCCAGCAAGAGAAACGGGCCACTGAACTTCCCCCGAGATGACAGGCAGCCCGGGAGGGGACAGGCTCGCACGGAGAGTGGGGCATGCCGTTTTGTCCCCAGCACTCACCATCTTTCCCTTGCCCACACCGTCGGGAGAGCATCTGAGGAGAGGTTGGAGCAGCTCCTGATCTTCCCACCTCTTCCCATGCGCATCCCGGGAAGAGGCAAAAAAACCCCAACCCTTGTAGAGGATGCAGGTGTTTTGAGGAGCATGAGGAGCATCCCACACCTTCTGCCCGTAATTACATTTATTGAGGGTCAGGCATCGGCGTGGCAGGAGATGAGATCCTGCAGGCAGCACGAGGCTTGGCAGAGAGCATCCCCCAGCCCAGCCCGAGCTCCCGGGCAGTTTGCTTCCCTAGCAAAATCCAAGACCTCATAAAAGTCTGACTCAGCTCTTAGTCCTGAGGTCTGAAGTGAAAGCTTGCAAATCCGCAAGGTGGGTTGGCGGGTTTGGCAGAGCCACGGATGACCCTTGCGTTGGGGCAGATTTGCTCTTTAAGCTGCTCTCCCGGTCGCACACCGAGGCGGGTCGGTGCAGCCTGTTTCCTCAAAGTCAGGTTTGCAGCAGCCCGGGAGGGCAGAGCCCCTTGGCTAGCACCCTCCCCGCTCTGGTCCTGCCAGCTTCAAAGCACCCAAAAAACCCCAGCCATCACCCAGAGCCCGTGAGGGAGCAAGCCCAAGGCGGGCAGAGCTCCATCCACCCTCGCCCAGCCACTAAGAGTCAATATATTCTCATCCAGCTGGAGACCATGTTACCAGCCAGATCATCTTCATGTCTTTAGCTGGGTTTTGCCACAATTTCAAAGAGGAAAAAAAATAACGAAGGGTATCGAGGACATCTACACTAACACAGCCCAACCCGGGAGGCATCAGAAGCCCCAGCCCCGCTCCCGGTGCGTACGTCCCCAAGCCGAGCACAGCGCAGGGGCCCCGCCAGCATCCCTCAAGAAACTGGAAATATGGGCTTGGGTTGGAGCACGGCTGCTGGTTCACACCCTTGTTTCTCCAGACTAATTTGCTGGTTTTATGAAATCCATTCCCCACTGTTTTCACACTTCTCTCCCTCTCTATTTATAGCTGGGTTTATTTACATGAACAGGGCACTCCGTGTACTTTCACGTCAGTCTGCGGTGGCAGAACTGGGAGCGGGTGAAGGCAGCAGGCAGCAAGCGAGGCAAGGAGTACCCAGGTCCTCGGCCACGGCCACCTCCTGCCCGCCACGTGGGAGGCAGGCAGGCAGGCAGCCCTCCCTGCCAAGATGGGAGCTGCCAGGGAATGAGCTGGAACCGAACAAGCCACGCACGGCCCAGACCCACACGTGTCCGAGACCCACACGTGCCCCAGACCCCGTCCGGGCATGGCAATGCAGCTCCCATGGGATGCAGGCGACCCCGGAGCCAGCACCTTCCCACCCCGCAGGTGAATCCCTTCTTTTTCCAAGGTGGAGCAGCTCTGGCAAGCAGCGTTTCGCTGGCCTGAGCCGTATCCGTTTTTTGTGTCACTGGCCTGGGGACCCCCGTGGCTTCTCTGGCTCAAAAGGCAATGGAAAGGGGGAAAAATTTATTGCAGACCAGGACTCGGTAAGACTGCCCTTGCCCTCCACCCCACCGCTCAGCCACAGAGAGCACAGCCTACCACGCACAGCTGAGTCACTTGACAACTGCCCAGCGATAAATTTACCACTTTGCCTAACAAGAGGGATAAAAACGTCGTTGCTTTTTGGGTTTTTTTGGAAAACTCTGACAGATGAGGCAGGAGTCCTCAGATTAGCACAAGAGCAAGCCACTTGGGGGATGCAGCTCTCCCCATCGCACGTACGGTCATCTGGGAGAGATGCAGCCCCGGTTGAGCGCTGCTGCCAGCTCCCTGGGACTTGGCTCTCGGGGTCAGGGACAGAGGTTTAGGTTTGGGTATCAGCACAAGAAAAGTGGGAATGAACCGCAAGTCCAGGCTGGACATTGAGAGACTTCCAGCCCTCGGAGCAGTGAGGTCCTGGTTCAACCTTTACACGGGGCAGCAAAACTACATGCTGCTGGAGAGGGGCTGATGTGAAAACAGGGCTTCCCGGGGTGCGGGTCACTGCCGCTCTCCTCCTAGCCCCTCGCTGCTGGCAACCTGGCCGGGAGAGCAGGAGATCCAGACTCAGCTGCCTCCCACCTGGCCGCGGGATGCTCCAGCCTACACGGGGCTGAGTCTCCCTGCACAAGTACATGATTATTCACAGCCTCCAGCATTTGCATGGTGGAGTCACGAGTCTCACAACACCTGATCTCCCGGGAGAGCTGCCTCCTGCACTTCGGGAGGCAACGGCCCACATTCGGAAAGTGGGACTCGGTGTCTCACGGCATCCCACATCGCCCAGCTGTCACCTCCTCCCCGCTCTGCCCAGGGACCTGGACAAGGGAGCCCACCCCATCCCTGCCACCGAGGCGAGGAAGAGAGCTTCAGGGCAGGGACATGCAGGAACCCTGAAAACACGAGCACTGAGCACAGAAATGCTGAGCCAGCCTGCAGCGTCGCTGCACGCACAGCGAGCCTGCCACGGGAAAGACCCAAAAAGCCCCTCGACGGAGTCACTGAAGGATGAGCAGGCAGATGGGCTCGGCTCACGCCGAGCCGGGGTTAGGCTCATTCCCTCCCCGTCCCCTCTCCCATCGCCGGTGGCTCATCAGCGGTGCGTGACTCCAGCTGGCAAGCAAGGAATAATATCCTGCCATGCCTTCCCGGCTCCACATCCAAGTCGTGGAATAATCCACCTGTGGTATTTCAGAAAAGACACACTAACTTCTGTGGAGAGGGGTCAGTTGAGTCACGTTAACAACTTTTTCCTCCTGTTAGCAGGTCTCCAACGTAGCTGATTACTCATCAGCCCACTAATAGACTCACTCACACAGCACTCCCTGGATCAAGCAGCAGCGATTGTCTGTCTTGTCTTATTAACCTCAAAGAAGGATCCGACTCTGGTAATGCGATACCCCATCCTTACCTCGTCACCTACTTCTCCAGCCAAAATACATCTCTCCTCAGTGCAGGGCATCCCCAACCCAGTGCCGGCCAGGGGAAGCCAACACCGTCGGGCTCAGCCTCGCGGCACAGCTCCGCGGGACCTTGGCTGGGGCAGATACAGCCCGGGTGGGGTGGGAGACCCCAGACCCACGGCACCCACCTCCAGGCACCGTGGGCTGGGGTTTGCTCCCCCGAGCAAGGGGCAGCAAGGCACTGCCGACCTCCCTGGGTACCCACCTCACCCTCAGCACGAGGCAGACCGTCCCCAAACTGGTGCCGTAGCCCCCCATCCTACTGCCCCACGTCTCCCCAAGCACTCCTGGGGCTGGTGGCGGTCTCCCCCCCTCCCAACCCTAAAAGGATGCCCGAGCGTGTTCTGCTCGGTGCCACCAACTGCAGCCCCCTCCAGCCTGGCAGCACCAGCACTGCCACTCCCGCCCCCCCCCCCGCAGCACCCCAGCACTGCCGCCCACCCCATTACTCACTGGGCCTCTCTGGTACTGGGAACACACCTCCCCGCACTGGGAGCATGGGCACAGCACGTGCTCCTGGGGGCTGGGGGACTTGTCATCGGCGCTGTCATCACCGTGAGTAATGACACTTTGTCTTGGCTTCCCCTAGCACGTCCCCAAAAAGCCGGGAGCGTGCATCTCTCCTTGCGGGGGGGGGGGGGGGGCACAGCCCCATGGCAGCTGCTCAGCTATCACCTCCCCTGCACCGGTGGGGAAACTGAGGCACGGGTGTTTGGTGGCACGGGTGTTTGGCAGCACGGCTGCCCTGCTGGAGAGCTGGGCTCCCAGAGGGAGAGGGACAGGCTGGGCCACTTCAAACGTGCTATGGCAGACTGGGGAGGAGAGGTGACTCACTGAAGGTCGGGCGGCGAGGCTGGCTCAGCACTGTGAGGCAGACACTGCTGTCCTGGTGCTCCAACTTCTCGCTCTGGCATCCTTTCCAGCCCCTGCACATGCAGCGTGTCATCAGCTGTGACACACTCTGCTGACGTCCCTGAATCATGTGGCATCAACCTCGTCGGTAATTAGCAGCGGCAGGAGCTCTGAGCTCTTCCCTGCTGCAGCCAGGCACGCTGGGCTCCCCGGTGCCCGTGGCCAGAGCCCACCCCAGCCCTGCATGGCTGCTGCAGGACCCTCTGCCATGCAAGCATTGCCCCCCCCCCCCCGCCCCAAAATCCCAGCAACAAGGGCATGTGCTGGCCCAGCTGCAGCAGGGGACAAGGCTGCCGGGGTCCCCTCTGCAGCTGGACCCCGCAGCACCCCGGGAAGGGGACGGGCAGGCAGGTGCCAGGCTGGGCTCCAGCAGCAAAGGGGGTTGCAGCCCGCCTGGGGAAGATGAAGGGGGGTGGGCAGGCTTGGAAAGGGCTTTTGCTGCCGGAGAGAAGGGTTCCCTTGTAACGTGCCAAGAGGAAAGGGAGGCTCAGAGAAGCCTTTGTTTGGAGGGGAGCAGACGACGGCTGCAGGGGGCTGGAGCCACGCACCTCCCTGCCCAAGCTGCACCAGCCACTGTGCTTCTCCCTCAATCCAAGTATCGCTGGTGGGGGGCCAGCAGGGTCTCAGGGTGGCCCCCAAGGACTGAATAGCCAGAGACCGTCCTTTGTGGGATCACTTTGCCCACGGCCATGCCAAGCAGCCCCCAGAAACCGAGCCATGGGGAGCAAACCTGGGGGGTCTGCATAGAGGGGGGAAGCAGGCAGAGCCCAAACTGCTGGGGGGACCAGCCATGCCCCTCCAGCCCCAGCTGCCCCCCCCGCCCCGCTGCTCCCTGCCCCACGGTGTGTGGGCAAACCCTCACCTCCCGTAAACAACTGCCTGACAATCAGAGAGCTACCTGTAACAGGATTACTGGAGGCCACAGCACTCCAAGCCGTCTGGTCCTGCACATGCAAGTGAGCCCAGGCAGAGTGAAAAAGAGACCATGGCCCTTCCATGGGTCCACTCCAGCCGCAGCCCAGATGCCACAATGAAGGGCTCAAGGAAACACAGTGTGCCCGTTTCCCCCGCTGCCCCGCAGCACACAACCCAGGACCGGTGGCTCAGCCCCGCCGGAGGCTCCCAGCTCTGCACCCTGTGCCTCCAAGCTCAGGGCATCGCAACGACAGCCCAAAACCTTCCCTGGGTCAGGAGGGACCTGGGGGCTCAGGGGATGCTACAGTGATGGGGGCGAAACTCCCAGCCAGAAATCATGAAGGCTGTGACACCTGCCTGCAGGTCCAGGGACCCCCCCAGGTCACCCCTTTACAGCCTTGCCATGGCACTCCCAGGGGACACAAGACATCACAGGGAGAGGTGACAGCCTCCCGGGGCTCCGTGGGGGATGTGGGGGTCCTGCACCACCAGGACACACAGCTCCCACGCCTGTCCCTTCACTGGAGGCTGGCACAAACTAGAGAGATGAGTTGGCTAGTCCTCAGCTCACTGCTGAAACCACCCCAGCGAGCCAACCCAGCCGGGGAGCTGCCGGCATCGCTTCCCCACAGCTGGGCTTGGCCCCGAGTCGGCTTCCCCCCCAACCCTCCCTCTCCGCCAGGCAGCAATCAGCCCTGCATTCAGAGGGCTGCCTGGGAAGATGATTAAGCAGCGAGTCAGACCACTTTGGGGACAAATGTGCAATCAGCCCTTGGGAGCACGCCTTGCTCTCCTGGAAGGGCGATGCAGCCCCAGGGATGCCCCGAAGCAGGGTGCGAGCATGGGCAGCGTGGCACCCTGCTTTTGCTGATTCTCCCCCATCCCCAAAAGCAAACCTTCCCCTGGGTTGCTCACCCACTCCTGCTTCATCCTCCTGACCCACAAGCTCCCAGCTCGGGCAGAAGGACCGTGAAAAGGCCCCCCCATCTACCCATCTTCGCTGATGAAAGGGCTGAGGATGGTCCTGGGACGGGAGCAGCTGGAAATGCTCAGCTCCAAGCCTGTTGTCCCCCCATCAGACAGCATCAGGAGAGCTTTCGGGACCCCGAGACCCTGGGCGACTCGTGACTGACGTGTGCCCCAACCCCGCTCGGCTGCAATAGCATCCCCAATAACTACCTGGGCAACATGACAGCCATGCTTTGACCCACCAAATTCAGGGAGACCCCCCTCTGCTGTTGCCCTGGCCCTGATTCTCGCAGATTTGATCGCCCACATAACAACCATTTCCCTCCCCATCTCGGGCACTGGTGTATCGATACTGCCACACACTGACATTTCTTTCCCCGGATGCCACTTATTTATAGCATGCCTGACCTTTTCCCCAAGTTTACATCCTCCTTTCCCTTCCCTTCCACCCACCGAGTGCTGAAAACCACCCCCGGCTTTCTCCCAAGCCCGGCTGTGTGCAGACATCCCCCAAGGCCCAGCCGGGATGCGGTTTTCCAGCATCCCCACCAACAGCACGGGAGGACAAAGCTGGGGGTGTCCGTCAGGCAAGAGCCCCCTCCTTCCTTCTGCAAGGAACAGCTTCCAGTTAAACCAGCTGCCCGGCTGCTCTTTGAAATCCAGATGGCCCCATAATTCTTGCTGGGGAAGAACAGAAAGGCCATTTCACCGCAGCCCCTTGCGAAGGCAGAGCCGGGGAAAGCAGCAGGCTCGCTCTGTGTGGGTGGGATTTGCCAGCGAGTTGCAGGGAGGCTGGAAGGGCAAGGGAGAGCCGGGAAAGGTTCGGCACACAAGCGTTGCAGCCCAGCTCAGGGCATTTTGGTGCCATTTCTTTGGGCTGCGGGGAAATTTTTCCCATTTTCCCTTGCCCGTAGCAAGACCTGACTCCTGCCGGGATCCCCCATCACTCACTCCTTGGGGAGTGCAGTGGGTCACCGAGATTCCCCCCTTGCAGGCACCTCCCAGCACCCAGCCTCGGCCCAATTTGGGAAAAATCTCTTCCTGGGACTGGAGATGCTGCTCCAGTGGCGAGAGGGAGGGAAAGCATGCTAGAAAACCATTTAGCTTCAGCAATCTGCCCTTAGCAGTGTAAACCCCCTTGCTCCTGCCAGCCGGGGGGGGGCTTTGGGTGCCAAAGGGCATCCTGGCTGCCAGCCCCTTGCCCTCCCCGCTGTCCATCCATCCATCCCTCCCCAGGCGATGGGTTCCAGCGGCTGCCCCAGCGCCCCAACCCCACGGCAGCTGGCCCCACGCTGCCTGTGCTGCTCTAATTACTCCTCTCGCACCCAGCGCCGGGCCCTCCGACCAAATTACGATCGATTCTTCACTCCAGCCCAATCAATGCCATTGACTGAGGCATCAGAAAGACAAATCTGGGCTCCCCACCCCGGGAAGGTGGCGGCAGCCTCGGGGCGGGGGGGATGCCACCGTGCATGGTGAGATGTGGGATGCGCAGGGCTGCCTTCGCTTGATGCTCTCTGTCCCCAGAGCCATACGGATAGGGCAAATGCCTTTGAGGACCTGAAAGCACCAGCTTGCTTGTTCTCCAGTCACTGGATACAAGACAACCAGCAGCAGGGATCAAGCTCCTGAACCACACCGCCCCAATCAGCCAGAAATCCCTGGCACCGAAGGACTTCCCTCCCGAAACCTCCTCCCCCTCTGCCCAGCTCCCACTGCCATCCATAAGGGAAAGGATTTTCTCTTAACCTGCTGAATCAGCAAATCCAGCCCGTAACCAGGGCTGCATCCCCATCACCTGAATTAAGCAGCAGTGATATTTAATAGCGCAGGCAGCTGATGAACCAGCTAGCCTGGGAAGGGGGAGAGCTCACCCAGGCAGCAGTCAGCCCTGCATGGGATGGGGAGGCTGTGGTCCTCCCCTGCCCCAGCACGGGGACGAGCTGTCCTTCTCCATCACACCATGCGAGGAACCAAACCCCAGCCCGGAGCTGTGCTCCCTGGTAGCTGCAGGCAAGGCTGCAGCAGGGAATAATTGAATCAGAGCCCTGACAAGGGATCGCTGGCTAAACCTCCCCCTGGCCCAGTGTTACACAGATGGGAAACAGGGGGGGCTGGCCCTGAACCCCCTCCTCCTGTGCCTCCCAGGAGCAGATAATAGACCCCCGCATGAGGAAATTACAAGGAATTTGCAGCCATCCCATCTAATCCACAGGAGAGACATCTGAATCCTACAAGGAGCATTTGGCTTCTGGGTACAGAAGAGCTTAGAGACATGCAGAGGCATTAAAAACACACATGGGGATTAAGCTGGGAAGTGGGAAGGGAGAACACAGCTGGAGACCATGGGTGGCTGCGGGAGAAGACGCTTGGGGCTACCCAAGGGCTGTGGGTAAAGAGGCTTTAGGCAACGTCTAAGTGTCCCAGTGCCCTGATCCAGCCTCGGAGCCCGAGGCGGCAGGGATGGAGGTAGGAACCCACGGGATGCTGCAGGACAGGTGGGATTTGACCATGGTGTGCAAAAGTAAGGTGTCATGGGGTTTTGGGCTCCAACACCCAACCAGGCACCGAGCACTGCAGCACATGCCCAAATCCACAGCCAGGTACGAGCATCCTGGCCTCGGGGCAGGGCAGAGCGAGCCCTGAGCATCCCCCCGGCCAGGTCTGTGCTGGTGGGGTCTTCCAAGGATAGACTTTGGCAACGTCCCTCATCATTTAAGATTTATTCTGATCATCTCTAATCCTCCGCCTTGATTGCTGAGGCCCCCAATCTCATTAGCTGGGCTACGCTGAGTCGTTATTTATGTCGGGGGGTGTTTAAAATTGATATTAATCCCATCTCGATAATCTGGCATTTATTGATTTTTATTTTTAACTTTGCATTTTAGTAAGACAAGCCGAGGCAGCTCCCTGCTTGCAGGGGCAGCCCCAGCCCTGCACCCCCAGCAAAGCCTCATCGGTGCAACGTGCGCTGCCCTGACGACACCGAATGCTCCCAAAAACCTGGTTGACCCCAACCCACTGAGGAGATGTTACCTCCGGCTTTTGCAGGCTGTGAGCATCACCAGGGGCACGCGAGCTGCCAACGTACCCAGCCGTACTGACCCCCAGTTGCTCTCCTTTAAACCCATTATTATCATTTTTCTTAATTATCACAGAAAGAGGCAGCTTCCGCTCGGCACGTTTGGGGACATCCGCGCTGGCAATTGCCTGATGAGGAAGGAGCCATTAGCACGCCGTCAAAACAGCTTCTCAAAAACGAGCTTTGACAAAATTGTCACAGGAGAGGCAGGGGGAGCGAGGGAGCCCGGCGCAACTGTACATCATTTTGACAGCTCGCATTAAGGCAACTTCAGGCACCTCTGGGAAATTACCTCCCCGTTAAACAGAGCTCGCAGCAAGCGCGGCGCCTGAGGGGTGAGCTCGGCAGCCCAGCTCCCCGGGCAAAGCCACCACCGAGCAGGATTTGGCCTCGCTGGGGCAAACCAGGGCAGGAGGGTGCTGGATGCACACATTTGTGCGTGGAAACCAAGGCCCCCACGCCTCGGTTTCCCCCCGTACAAAGCCCTCTTGGCTCCCAGGGCAAACGCAGAAGCGACGGCTGCTGAAGTTGCCGCAACCTGGATGCTCGGAGGGTGATTTTCTCCAGCCCCAAGCTCCCCTCTTCTAACTCACAGGAACAAGCCACCTCTTTGCTGCAGCTCAGAGTTAATGGCTGTTTACCCACCTCCTCTCTAGACCCACGGCAAAAAGCGAAATGCCAACAACTTCGGGAACAGCTCGTGTTTAGCTTGGCAGGATGGCTATTGTTCCTACATTGCAAATGCATGTATCACACAGAAATGTTTTGAGCGAAAGCAAACTGTTCCCCCCAGTCCTGCTACAGCAACGGCAAGCATTGTCTTACAGCTAGAGGCACGTCAAGATGGGCTTTTCAGGGTGAAGCCACCTCCAAAAGCTCCCCGCATTATGGGGTGGGAGAAAACCAGCTGCAACATCCCAGCCCAGCCCCATAGTAAACCCATCCTTACATCCCAGTCGAGCTGCTTTGGGCACATTTGAGGCCGAAGCCGGCAAGTTTTTTGCGCAAGGTAAGAGAAAGCTTGATGGAGCAAAGCCGGGGAGTCAAGCGCCAGGATCGCACCGGCTCTATCAAGCGCCTCGAGAAGCTCATGGGGAGAAAACCAACGCAGAGGTGATGGTCCAAGGGAGAGGTGTGGGGATGGGGAGGGCAGCTCAGCAGCCTTGCTGTGTTTTTAGCTCCTGGTTTTATTTAAGAGCCAACAGTTTAATAAGGAGGTTGTTTTAATTGGAACTCCAGTCACTAAGAAAAACACAAGGGGAGTAAATATATAAAAATAGTCATGTTTCTAAAGGTTCTGTGGTACCTGCCTAATTAAATGGCGTGTTTTAATTACAAATCAAAGTTAGTGCCATTTTAAAAACAATAACCTGCAGGCATTCGCCTTGATTTGAAGACCAGAGGACACCGACTTAGAAAAACAAGCTTGGACCCACTCGTTTGCAATGGCACCAAAGCTGATTCGGAGGGACCCCAGGTTGGGCCACAAGCGCAGAGGGAACTGGAAGAGACAGGCATGCATCAGCATGTAGAGGCAACACGGAAAAGCAGCTCCGTAAAGAAAATGAAGAGCTGAAGGGCAGAAGCGATGCCAGCCTCCCCCCTCTTAACCCCCGGTACTGAGGAAGCCAGGAGGAGATGCACTGCTTGGAAAACAGATGGATGTTTTATGGCAGTGCCTGGTTAGCCTGGTGGGATGGCTTTCCATCAAGCAGCGATATTGCCTCTGCCAGTGTTAAAACAGGTCAGGTGGAATACGGTAATTCCTAAAATGTTGGGTAAAGAGCTGCTTCATTCCCCCCCAGCCCCTCTTGTCAGGTGGTTGTTTAGAGGAGCTGACAGAGACCGGGAGGTTTGGGGTCCAAACCCGCTGCAGCTCCCGGGGGTCCCTCACACTTTGCTCCTGCCAGGGAAACCCAGCACTGGAGGTCCTGACTGTCACTTGGACCCAAAGCAGGAGGTTGCTATCGCCCTGGTCCAGGGGTAAAGGAAGCTGGTGGTACCTATAAGATGCTCCTCAAAGCCGGGTACTCATAGCCCAGGATCTGGGAACAGCTAAGCAGCAGTCAGTAAAATACTAGAGAACTGTAGACATCAAGACTGTGCATCAAGATGCCAACCATCTGGGCACACACGATGAGCAAAAAGCCACTTGCCTGTGTTGTTCCAGACATCCCGGTTCCCATAGTGCCAGTGTCAGGCACCACCTCTCTGGGGCTGGAGACACCCAAGAGCTTTTCATCCTTCCTTCCTTCCCCTGTACACGAGTGATGCACAGCCATCACCGGCGGCTGTGTGACTGACAGCTCCCTGCGTAGCGCTCCGAAACATCTCCCCAGCAATTACCTCCACAAAAAGTTATTAAGAAATGTCTTTGTCTGGAAGGGATTAGAATGGCACTCATTAAAAAAAAAATTGGCATGAAGAACTATGTATATTGCAAAACAAAATGTGTTGCTTTTTAATATGTTTTTATAACCCAAACAAATTTGTTTCTCACACTCCCAGGCTGGAAAAAGGAGCCGTCCGACAGTTTAGGATTGCAGTTTGCAGTCAGCTCCGCCAAAGAATCTGTTGCAAAGCTGTCGCAGCAAATAAATGCCGTTTCCCTGCTGTGCTGCAGCTCCGCCGGCACTCTGGTCACCGCACCATGGCTTGCACGGCGGCCGCGGCTCCCAGCACCGCTGCAGGGCGGCGGGGAAGGCGAGCAGGAGCTCTGAGCCACAGGGAAAACAGCCGGGAAGCAGCAGCCACGCGTACCTGCGTCACCCCCCGGCTGACAAGGACACGGTGGCCTTGCACGAGGCTTTCTGCAGACAGCACAGCCTCTGCAGGGGCATCGCTCCGTTCCCCCAGCCCTGCTTGCTCTTGCTCCACGGACTGCACCAAGCTCCACGTGCCGTGGCCTCGCCAGGGCGGCCGGGCACTGCCCGTGCCGTGGTTTGGAGGACAGAAACCCTCGGCTGAGCTCCCCATCCCCATGTGCTCCTTCCTCCACCAGTATTTGCATTTCCCTCTCGCCGCCTGGGCCTGACTCCTCATCAGCAAAAAAGGGAGGAAAGAATCGCAGCAGGTGATTTTTTTTTTTTTTTTAATGGAAACAAACGTACAGCCCCAGCTCCTTGAACCCTGGCAATGATGCAAAGGCGTTTGAATATACAAACGTCTCCCTGTTGGTGCTGCAAAGCCAGAGACGGGCTGGGGGGATGCGGCACCAGGCATAGCCGGAGCAGCCCTGCAACCTAAAGCCAAGGCAGGCTGGGCCACAGGGGAACACCCGTGGGGACCCACCAGTGCCTTTCTGATCCCCACGGCCAGTCCCACCGGAGAGCAAGCCACGGCAGAGAAATGACCCTTATATCCTTGGTCAGCTGGGAAAACCCCCCAGAACAGAGCATCCTTCAGGATCAGGGGAAGGCAGAGCAATTCCCTCCCTGTAGCAGCACTGCCCGACATGCCTTTCCTCCCCCCAAAAAAGTCCATGCCCGTGACCTGCATTTTGTCATCTGAGCAGCGAGACAGGGCACAAGATGCTGCTCCCAAATTACCTGCACAGGCATCCCAACTGGAAGACCTGGAGGCTCCTGACTGGTTCCCTGAGGGGGTCCAAAGAAATTACACGCAGACCCCCCCCGCCCCTGCAGGAAAGCTGCCTGCAGCAGGCAAGGAGCCATCCCAGCCAACCCCGGGGGGGACACACGGGGAGCCCGCTCTGCTTTGTGCTCAGAGAATGGCTGATTCACGCTTTTTTTCCAGGCATCCCCTGCAAAACCTTGGATAAGGACAAACCTTGAAGCTGAGCGGGTGTCTTCCACAGCGCACTCACGCTGGGCTTCCCTTCGGGAGGGATGCTGCGAGCCAAAACCATGTATTTTTTTGTAAAAACACAAGAGAAGGCCTTACAACTTAATTAAGGAGAACTGAGCCCCCCTGCAATAAATCAGCCCAGCCCCAGACACCTGCTGCTCCCCCCAGTTGCGGCTCCGACCCTCAGAGCCTGCTTATTTTTAGGCAGCACTGAAAAAAGTCAAGCCTATTTTCACAGTATATTGTTGCACTTAATTTTAAGTCCTTAAACGACGCAAAGTGCCAGATCAAGAGCAGCGCAGGCTCAGAAAAGGAGCAGGAATCCCCCAGCACGAGCTGGGTTAGATGCTAGGGGACAGGGAAAGCAGAATAAAGGCAGTAAAAAAAAAAAAAAAATCCTGAAGAAAGGAAAAAGTCAGGACAGTCTTCAGACCACTTTCTGCCTTAACAGGGCAAGGAGCGAGCAGAGCAGCCAGGTGCCCACGAGCCATCCTTGGGAACTGCACATTCAGATGGAGGATGCCAAAGTGAGAAGGGGGACCCAGACAGGAGGGGATGCCCCCAAGGGACTGGTAGGGCAGGACAGACCAAACCAGGGCAACCAGTGCCTCGTCCTGCCTCTGACCGCGGCTGGGTCTGGGAAAACCACCTCCCTGTGCTGCCTGTCCTCTGGGCAGGACCAGGGAGACGGGGACCTCAGCCGGCATCACACCCTGCCGGGAAACCCCACGGGGCTGGGACAGGGACTCTGGGAGACACTTTGATATTCAGTAGCTGTTATTAGCTATTAACGTGTGCCTGCACCTCGCGTCGTAATCACGTAGGGCCGTGCTCTCAGCACAGCCACCCTTGGAACAAGCCGGGACGCGGTGCAGTGCTCCAGGGATCCTTCCCGGGTGATGGCAATCGCACCTCAAGGCTGCCAGGTGGGAGCCGGAGCAAGGAGCCGAGGCCCATTTGGCAGAGCTCGAGGAAGAAAAACAATTCAAGCCCTCCAAAGCTTGCTGCAAGCTGAGCAGCTGAGCAGGGGGGCTGCAGCCTGTGACCCACCAGAAACCCCTCAGGGAATCCTCCTGGCACCCTGCAGACACCCCGTGCACCCCTGACAGCCCCAGATCTTTGCTCCACAACCCACATTTCACGTTAGGGTGGCATAGCCCCCTCCGCCCCATCACCCTCACAACCCTTCCCATCCCTCAGCCCCCCCCAAATACTCCTAGGCTGCACCTGAAGCCATGCACGCACGCTCAGAGTTAAACAATAGCATCGACGCTTTATTAATTTGCAAGGATAGAGGCAATTAAGGGCCCTTGGCTTCAAAAAATCCTGATTGGTTTTCTGCTGAATCTCCTACGGACACGGGTCTCTGCTCAGGTAACTCTTCACACGAGCAGCACTGCGAGGGGATTAGAGCAGTGGGACACGCAGATGCCAGCGGATATTTATGACTGCTGTGAGATAAACAGCAAGGTGACGTGGGTGACGCTTATCCCCCAGCAGCGCTCCATCACCGCAGCCTTGCTGTACTGAAGGCATGATAATGGCTCCAAAATGTTTGGTGTGATGGATGCTGCGAGAGAGTGACAGTTGCTGGGGCAACCGGCTGCAGTGGTACCCAGCCCTCCCCTCGGATGGGCTCCAAAACGGACAGGGTGTCCCCCCACCCAGGCCAGGCAGGGACAAGCTCATCAGCAAGAGAGCAGCATCGCACGGCACGCTACGCTGAATTTTTCTGTGTAGCTGCAGTTTTAATTGCTTCGTAGGGGCTTGCAGGTGCATTAACAGGAGCAATATTAGGGACGCACCAAGGGCGGCGAGTAAGGACCCCCTGTCAGTGCTGCGGCAGGGTGCTGGGACTCGACTCACCCGAATTCACCGCTTCTCCGTGAAAGCAGCTCCCCAGCCACCGCTGTAATCCAGGGCACTGCAGCCAGGCATCCAGACCTACTGCCTGGCTCAGCCACGGGGCATCTGCGAACACACCACCTCATCTCTCTGGATAACGAGGTTTTCCTCCCCAGGAGCGGGAGCGCAGCACGGGTACATTCATTAGTGCCTGTGAAGCCACGTGGAGAGGCACAGCTGCAAGGGCACTGCACAGACCCTGCGGAGAGGTGCTAGCAGGAGCTGTGATGCCAAGCCAGCCAGAAAAGGTCTTGTCCAGCCCAAAATTACCCTTTGCATCTGGTAACCGAGTAAAACACAATTTTCCTGCATGCTGAACAACACAGGCAGGTTTTCCTGCCCATAACCAACACCACAAACAAGCAGGACTCTCCTAACAGACCTGAGCATCCACTCCATGCCCAGAGCCCCCCGAGCCACGTCCCCTGGAGCTCAAAATCAGATTCCCCACCTGAACCACTTTGCACCATCTCAGACACCGCGGAAAGCCGGGTGCTGCTGAGGGAAGGACCCACTCTGCCAATTCTTCCTACCCCAAAGCACATGCCAAGGCCTGTTTCCCAGGGGAGGGGACACCCTCTTGCAACCAGCACCCCGCAAACACAACCAGTGCACCCCCACCACCACCACCATCATGCAGCCCGGCTGGTCAGGAGAGCCGTGGGGACACCAAGCCAGGGCAGAACAGCCAAGGGGTTAAGAAGGGCCCCCGCTCCCCTATTTAAAGCTTCATGCTCCGCAGCTGCAGCCCCTATGAGGTTTGGGAGGCTCCGGGTGCTCCCCATCAGGGCTGTTGTCGCTCCTGCATCCTTCCCCACCCCTCCTCCTGTTCCTGTTGGCGGGCATCCCCTCGGGAATGCTGTCCCCCTTCGTCCCCCTCATCCCTGGGAGAACCCGTGCTCCCAACTCAGGGTGGCAATGTGCTCACCCACTTGAAATCCCCTTCCCCACTTGAACCCACACTGATTATTTTCCTGCATTAAGAAGCTGCAAACCTGCCGGTGGCTCATCCCTCGCTCCTGCCTGCCCTCTCCAGCACCCTTCCGTTAGCGTCTCCATCCATCCCGGCATCAGCCTCGCCAAGAGCTCCTTAGAAGACCTCTAAGCCAAGAGTAAACCTTGGGGGGAGATGCGTGCACCTTACCCACCGGCAAATCTCGCACCAGCCCAGAGGCGTGCCTGTATTCACCAGACTCCGGCAAAACCCACAGCCCCAGTTGTGCTCCAAGCACCACCACGCGTCCTCGGGCATGTTGCAGGGATGGGTGCTTGGGGATATCATTTGGGGAGCCACCTGGGGATACCTGGGGCGAGGGATAGGAGTGCAGGAGGCTGCACACCCATCCCCAGAGCGGGGTGCCCGTGGGCAGCAGTGTCCGGCCGTGGCCCTGCAGACCATCAGCATCACCGAAATCCCTCCTTGCTGGCTCGGGCTTGCTGGGAAAGCGCACATGGGTAGCCCTGGGAGCACATAGGGGTGAAAATCAGGTCCTGGTGCTTGCTGTCCCCCCCCCCCCCAACACTGTCTGCCACCCCCCCAGGGGACAGTGCTGCGGAGCGGGGGGCCATGACCCATGGCGACGTGAACCTCCCCATTGCAACCTGGCCCTCCTGCGTCTCCTTCTTGGATTAATCATCTCCAACGAGCCCCGGTGGAGGGGGGAGAGGAGGAGGGGGCCGGAGAGGGGAGGTGGGCTGTCATCGCTCAATGGGAAAAAAGAACACCCCGTCCCCCGTCCCCCTACCCTCCTCCTCCTCCCCGGTCCCCCCCAGTTTGATGCGCAAAGAATAGACCCATTTGCTGGCAGGGCTGAGTAATGCGTTGAGCCGCTCCTCCCCGGCAGTGAGTAATCGTGCTTTTGTCTCCCTCACCGGGGACGCGGCACTCCCGGCACAGCACCGCGGCTGCCTCAGCCCCCCTGCCCCGCGTGGGACCCGGCAGGATGGGACCCCAGGGCGACATCCTGGAGGTGACACCTCGGGGGTGACGTGCGACGGTTTCACACCACGCGGTGCCACCTCTGCCCGCGGTGTCGTGGCAAGGCGTGAGTGACCATTTTGGGGACATCTGGGTGACATCTGGGCAGCATCCTCTGACCGGGTTCCCTCTCGCCGTGGGAGCCCCAGGTCGGCGTGCCCATGATGGAGGGGCACCCCAGGCTCCCCTCGCCGCACTTCTGGACCCCACGAAGCATCAGGTCTGTGGACAAGCACCTCCCCACTGGGTGCCATGGAAACGTGGCTCCTGTGGGGGGAAAAAAAAAAAAAAAAAGTCTCCGCTTCCACCTGGTTTTTTCCTCCTTCCTGAGGAAACGCCGGAGGTGTGAAGGGTTTGACCCCAGCCTCGATGGGTTGCTGGCAGCTCCAGCCTGTGGTTGTCCCCGGGGCAGGGGGTTTCTCCCCCTGCTGTCCCTCCCAGGGCATGTCTCAGGGTGCTGCGCGGGGCCAAGCGCCGAGGGATCCCAGAGCATCCCTCCCTCCCTGGTGCTGAGTCACTTGGTGCCGGCAGTACCCAGGCTGCAGCAGCAGCGCGGGGCTGGCGGGCGGCTCCTGCTCCAGCACCCACGCGGCAGATGGCAAGCCTCTCGCCTTGTGATTTTATTTTTATTTTTTTTTTAATTTTTGGCTGTTATTTCAGTCCGCAGCCCCCTCTCCCTCCCTTCCCCCGGCCATGTCCCCTTGCAACCTCCTCCCGGGAGGAGAGGAGAGGACGGCTGTGGTGAGCACCAGGTTTTTGCATGAGGGAGCAGAGTTTTCGGTGCCTCCCTGCAGCCTTTGGTGGCTTCCCTGTGGGACGTGGAAAGCCGGCAGTGTCCTATGTGGGACAGCACTGGCTGGTGCACTGGGGGTCCGGCCAGCCCTGGAGCTTCCCACGGCCCTGACACCGCGGCAGGCTGAGGTGGATGATGCTGATGTCCCCCAGCTGAGGTCTACACGCTCCTTTGCACATCAGACGGTGGCCCTGGGCACGGGGACGTCCTGGGGTGCCCCAGTGAGGGGACGGGTCTCGGGACCGCCGGTGAAGAGGTCCGGCACTGAGCACCACCCTGAAGGGCCATCAGCGGCACGAGTTTGCCAGGTCTCAGCCAGGTTCCCAGCCTGCAAGGGACTGGTGCCACCAAACTGACGTTACAGCTGGATGGATGTCCCTCCTCGGGGCCTGGTCTGTCCTTCACAGGGTCCCCGAGATCCCATCGCCACAGACAGGACCGATGCCCCTCATGCCGACAGCACCTAATGAGGTCCCGAATGTGGGTCACGGCTGCGAGCAGCAACCTGATGCACAACACGCCCCCGCCCCCAGCTGCCTGCCGGTGGGCGATCAGCGCTAATGAAGAGCGCGGTGATGAGGCTCTTCGCCGCTCCTGGGGAGATCCGAATTCTCTTCCACTCCCTTTGCCACAGCCGTGCACAGCCGAGCTGCAGGAGAAGCCTCTCCGCGGTGTTACGAGTTCAGCAGCTCAGCTGCGCCGGGGAAAGAAAAAGAAAGAAAAAAAAAAAACCCCAGCGCAAGCAAGACAGGCTATAAATAAAAGCTGGAGAAGTGGGAGGCAGCAGCCACAAGGGCTTTCTGAAGCAGCAAGAAAAGCAGGTGCACGTTGGCTCCGGCACTCGATGCCTTTGTGTTTCCCGAAGAAGAAGCCCGGGTATCCCTAATAGCCGGGCTCCGGGTGGGAGCACTGCGTCGATGGGGAGCGGGGCCGGGCTTCCCTCCCGCGAGCTGGGAAGGCACAGATGTCTGAAGAGCAAATATTGTGCGGAAGGGACGGGAGCGTCGCCGAGCTTGGGAAGAGGAGGGAGCCGAGGAAGAGGGAGGAAGGGAGGGAATGGAAGGCTGCGAGGGGGCTGCCGACATCAACGCAGCCCCAGCGGCTTCAGGGTTAATTCGAGAGGGGGGAATCCTCCAGCCAAAATTTGCTACCGGAGTTAATGGTGGAGGGAAGGAACTGCCGGAGCTCAACGCCTCTCAGCCTCGGGTGCATTCAAGCCAGGATCCCCCCCCAAAAGTGCCCCGGCAAGCATCCAGCCGTGCAGGAGCGGCGGAGGGAGGCGAAATGCCTTCCACCCCCTCGGGGTCAGCTGGAGCTGCCGGGGATGGGGACCCCGCGCTCCACCGGAGCCTGCTAGCGCGCAACGAGGGGAGGGAAGAGAGGAAGAGAAGGAGACAGATGGGCAGCGATGGAAACATAAGTTAACTCGAAGGAAGCGGATAAACAGCAGGCAGGGAGCAGATCCCAGCACATATGCTGCGCCACAGCCAGCCAGGCACGGGGAGGTTCCTCGCCGTCCCCGCTCTCCGGCCCTGCGGAGGGAACCGAGCCATGCGGGAAGGTCGGCGGTGGGAGGGGGTGAAGGCTAGAGGCATGGGGGGCAAACCCCGGGGGGGGGGGTTGAAGCCAGGGCTTGCAGCAGAGAAGCGGGAGCGCAACCCGGGGCGGCCGGGACAAGAAGCTTGGGTGCAGCTCACGGCCACGGGGCGTTGGGGAAGCTGAAAGCAAAAGCCAGACAAACGCACAGAAGAAACATCCGTGAGACGGACACGACTCCCAGCTTGGGAATCACAGACCAATTCCTTGCGGTGGCTGGACTGGGACCAGGCGAGGTCTCCTGCCTCGGTTTCCCCAGCCGGGAGAGGGGAGCGGAGCGGCATCAACTGGTGTGAAGGGGCTGGCAGTGCCCCGGCCGCACGGACCGAACGCCGTTCCCGGTGCTGGTGCAGCGGCAGCTGCGGGTCGCTGCTGAGGACTCGAGCAGCTGATGGGAAAGGGAATAAAGTCAAGCGGAAGGCGAAGCAGGGAGGCTGAGACCCTCAAAAGTCCTTGAGCCATGCAGCACAGCGCTGCCTGCCGATTACCGGCTACCCCAGCGCCAACACAGCATCGTGGCCTGCTCCAGCCACGCCGCTGTGGCAGGAGGGGGACCCTGGCCACCCCCGCATTGCCCCCAGCACCCACAGCGGTGCGGTGGGGGTGCCCGCTGAGGGGATTCTCCTCCTGCCGCAGCCCCCTACTCGCCCAGAATAACAAGCAGGCAGAGGCGCAGAGCTACCAAGAGCATCTCTCCGGCGACGTTCGGCTGGGTGCTAATGAGCCCCAGGCCCTCCGATCTGCTTGGCAAATGTCAGGACCCAGATCGATTGCTCAAAAAGATACCCAAAGGCTGCTGATAAAAGAAAAAAAGGAGAAAAAAAACCACAAAACAAACCAAAGAAACCAAACCCAACCCACAACAAGCCCCCCACAGTAGCCAGCACATCCCCCCTTGCATCCCAGCGCCGGCAGCCCGGAAAGCCCTGCCCGTTGCAGGAATGCGAGTCGGGGCGATGGGCCAGCGAGCGCGATGGGCACACACAGCCGCCCTTGTTCCCCGCTCCCCGGCGGAGGGTCAGAGCTGCCGGCCGTCCTCGCCGCACAAGGGGAAGCCTGTTTGGAGGCACCCGTGCTCCCCGGAGGGATGCTAACGCCTTCCCAGCGGTTGCCAGCACGACGGGATGCCGCTGCGGGACCCCCACGGCCCTGCGCAGCCCCCTGCCTCTCACTGCTGGGGGGGCTGCACCTTTCAGGGGCCGCAATATCCCCTTGCAGAGGAAACCAGGGCATCAGGGGCCAGAGTGCTTTAAGGGACACGGGTGCTTTGCCGAGAGCTTTTTCAACGTCACCCAGAGTCCTTGCTGGCACAGGGCGTTGCAAGCAGTTGGCCTTTGCGTCTCCGTCTGAGACCTTCCTCCCGAGAGCAGCCTTTCTCCTCCGAGCCTGCAGACATAAGCATCCTCCAAGCCTTTGGCTCCCAGGCCCTCCAGCAGCGTACGGCTGGCCCTCAGGCACCCTTGGAACTGTCACTCAGCCGCTCGCTACCTTCACGCCGATTCACCGTCACCCACGCGGCTCCCGGCGCTCTGTTCACAGCATCCTCCCGCTTGCCATCTCCTTCGCCGGCCACTTGTCTTTGCACGCCCAGCGGTGTCCCACCGGGTCCCCCCAGTACCGCATCGGTGCTGGGATTGGGGAATATCCACCAGGGAGGGGTGCACCCAAGGGATGCTCGCGGCAGGACGGGCTCCCCGCAGCTGCTAGCTCAACCACGCACCGTGGTTACAGCATCCCTACACTGACAACCCCGGCTGCTGGGGCCAATAATCCATTTACCATGTGAAAATACCTCCCTGTGCGGAAGGCAGGTCCTGATCGTCCCATGGACATGGTGGCCCCTGCCCCTCCGCAGCCCCGAGGAAGAGGAGGGGGCTGGAGGGTCTCCCTGCCCCACCAGCCAAAAAGGCAGGAAGAAAAGGAGAAAAGGGAGTGAAAGCAGATGGGAGATGACCGCTCACCTGGCTGCTGCTCTCCGGTCTCCAGGACTCCTGATCTAGTTATTAGCCGGGGAGGTAAAGCACAAAGCAGAGAGGGATGGGGTAAGAGCCCAGGCCCAGAGATGGAGAAATAAACAGGTGATGGACAAGTTAACCCAGGGCCAGCGAGCTTCCGAATCGGTCCACGAGACGGACCCCGGCTCTGAGCCGCCGCAGCTCATCCTGCCGTCGGTTACGCCGAGCCGGCGAAGAGCCGCGGCGACATTTCAAGAGCCGGGAGAAAACACCTTCTGACAAGAGACTTAAACTGCTGCACCCACGCAGCCGAGCAGAGATATGGGGGCTGCGATACCGCTGGGAGCAGCGTTGCCCGCTGCAGGCACCTCAGTCTGCCGGGGAAAGGCAGCGCAAGGAGCAATGGCTGGGAGAGAAAACCAGGCAAGCACAAATTAGAATTAATAAGGCACAAATTGTTAGCGGCGAGAGGGATTAACGCTGGGAAGAAGAGGCTGCCAAGGGGCACGGGGAAGAGAGAGGCGCGTCCTCGGGTTTCCGCTCAGCTTGGAGCTGCATCTCCCGTCTCGGCAACAAAATGGGAGCCAGCCCTGGCCCTGGTTTATCCCAGCACCTTCAGAGGGGAAGCCTCTGCAGCATCCCCCGGGTTCTCCCAGGGGGGGACAGCCGTGCCCAGGACCCGCCGCAGCCTGCACATGCCAAACCCAGGATCCGCACGACGCCAACGTGTGTTTAGCGACGCCGGCAGCTGGATCCTGACCTATTCGGGGAGCAGCTCATTCGCAGCAGGCAGACCAGCTCTGTTCCCGGCTCCTGCCCCATGCAGGGCTTGGAAAGCAGCTTGCAGCCTTGCCTGGCACACGGAAGCCTGATTCCCAGCCCAAGAGCATCGCTGCAAGACAAGCACCGCAGCTTCCCGTGCCCGGGGATCAGCCGCAATCCCGTCTTGTCCGTCCAGGCGTCCAGTGGCACGTGTCGGGAAGATGCTCTGCAGCGCTGCCCAGTCGTGCTACCCCCACTACCCCGAACCACCGGGCCGCTTTTGGAGACCAAGAGGTCACAGGCAAGAGCCCACCGGCTTCCCTCGCCTTTTCGGCAGCCCCCCAGCCCCCGGCCGGGTTGGGTAGCAGCCCTTGTGCGGTGCCGGCTGCGGGCGGCTGTGGCTGTGGCGGAGGTGGGAGCGATGACTCAGGAGATAATGAGGCAGATCAGAAGGAGGAGAGGAGAAACGAGCGGACGTGGCGGGGAGGCAGCTGCGTCCTTCGGGCCTACACCCGCTCCCCCTGACGCGGCACCGCAGCTGGGGTGCGGGTACACGCGCCCCCGGTTGCTCTGACTCAGCCGGGGGGCACGGCAGCACCGGGGCGGGGGGGGATAATTTTAGCCCTCCCCGGGTACATCCATCCATCCCTCCTCCTTCTGCTGGGGATGGGGCTGTCAGAGGCTCCCAGGCCAAGAGGCAAAGCCCCCGAAAGTGGGGCTGCATTTGGGGCACCGTCAGGATGATGCCTCTGGGGTCCGTCCAGCCCCCACCCATCACCCGGCGCTCGGGCTCTGGCTGCTGGGTCTGCCCCGCGGGGAGCCCACGGACCGGCCGCCCTGGTTTTGAGCTGTGCCTTTCATCCGCGGAGCTCCTCCTGCTGCCAAACCTGCCGGTTCCCCAGCTCCCCATGGGTAAACAGCCTTTCCCGCCTGGGGAAACTGAGGCAGGGAGACAGCAGACTTGCCCGAGGCTGCTGTTTGCGACACAGCCAGTGAGGGAAGCCAGGAGTCCCGGCTCCTGTGTTCATCTTCATCCCAAGCTCATTTATAAAGTCGTTTTTCCTGGCAGAGCAGCGCCAGTCATCTGCAGGGAGGCCAAGGTCACTGGATCACCCTTCGCTGGCCCAGCCCGTTGGTGGCTTCGCCCCCCCCCAGCACCAGAAGAAGGCAGCTTCTGCAGCTGAGAGCCACCCCTGCCTCCCCGCGTATCCCCAGGGCACAGCACATCACCCTTCCCAGCCTCAGTTTCCCCTCTTGTCCAAGGGCATCCACCTGCTACAGAGGCAGACCTGGCACTGCCGGGTGCCTCAGTTTCTCCCGTATCGTTGTTCAGCCTCGGGCCACCTCAGCCCCCCCGGCAATGCTGGGAGCACCAGGGACCCTCCCAGCACGGCCCAGCTGGGCCCCCCCGGCTCACAGCATCTTACTTTCCCGGGAGCCGAGCCTTGGCAAGGGGAAGGAGCTGCTTATGCAGAACAAATGGAATCAATCAAAACAAAAGGCAGCGGGCCCGCTTCTAGTTATTACCCATCCAAGGGTTTAAAACGCATCGCCAGGCATCCACAACCACACGGAAAAGGGGAACCCGCCGGGGCCACTCCCGGCAGGCAGGGAAAAGTGCCCACAGTGCTCAGATGCGGGCGCACGCACCACTGGCCGGCCCTTCGCCCCGCTCTGCCCCCGGGGCTGCTCCGCCAAGCCCTCGTCCCAGGGGTTTTGGGGACACCTCCCAAACTCTCGCAGCTTTTCAGCCCTCTGCATCGCACCTCCAGCCTGTTCCTTGGGACCGCATCGGACCTGAGCCACGGGCCGGTTAGGGATGATGATGCCACCCAGCAGGGTTGCAGCTCCTGCTAACAGACTCCCTGAGCTCCAGGTAGCTTCTTGCCTCTCCCTCGGCTTTATCAGCTGCTGGAAGAGGTGATGCTGGAGGTACCTCTCCGCTCCCTTCCCAGCTGGGGCAGCTCTACCCCTCTGGCGTCGAAACAGAAGTTGGGAGCGGTGAGGAAGGCCGGCGAGAGATGGTTTATTAAGGTGCTGAAAAGGCAGCGGCCGGGCAGCGGCATGTCAGGGCATGCACGCCGGAGGGACAAGCTGGCTCCTGGCAGATATGGCCAAGAGGACCTGCGGGGGACGGTGCTTTTGTGGCCAGAGGCTGCCGCAAACACCACAGACGTTCGTCCTGCAGGGCTGATACTAGACTGAGACAAAACTCACAGGTTGACAGCAGAACCTGGGCACAGTTGTCTCAAAGTCCTGCTCCTTAGGCTGGCACCCGTGAGCGAGCCATGCTGGGGTGCGACCCGCTCTTCTTCCCTGCCCAGCACACGTGCCGGGATGTGCCTCAGTTTCTCCTTGCTGTCTGACATTGCCTACCCTCCTCCGGGAGCCGGGCCCGGAGGACCCACCTGCAAACCCCAGGACCTGGTTTTTGCAGAGGCGGCGGAGGGCCGGCTCCCGCGGGGCTTGGCTCCAGCTCGCAGCCCCCCCAGAGCGAGGACGTCGAGACGTTTGCTCAAAAGCAAAATGACGCCACGCTGCCGGCACGTGGGGCGCAGCCGTGACCCGGGCAATTACGAGATGCCAGCCGGGCTTTGCGGTTATCGGAGAACAAACCGGACCACGCAGCTCCCCTCGGCCCTTTCTGCGTATCTGGGCTCCCCATCGCGTGTCCCCCCCCCGGGGACCACGTTAGCCGTTTTTCTAGCTTAATCTGGCGTCCCGGCCACTCGTGGGAGGGGGTAAGGGGGGGATCTGGAGCAGGGCACGACCCTCACACCGTGCTGAGGACACCGAGGGCTCAACCTGAGCCCACGGCCGAGCATCCCTGCGGGATCCCGGCAGCTCCGGGCAGGGATAACCGGCTGCTCTGCCCTGCGCCCGGCAGCGTGTCCCAGCCCGGGGCTGGGGGGGGCGGCTGGGGACGGTGCTGGGCGGGGAATGATGCCGGGGGATGATGAAGAAGATGATGATGATGATGATGATGATGATGATGATGATGCCGCTCGCCGCGCGATGCCGCTCCCCGCCGCGGCCGTGGGCTCCCCCTGGTGGCGCCGGCCCCCCCCCGCCCCGGTCCCCCCCCCGGGACCCCCCGGAGCGCCCTGCGGCCCGGGCAGGGGTGGCATCCCCCCACCGGCAGCATCCTCCGTGCCCCCCCCTCCTGCCCCACCGCCAAGCCCCAAGCTCCAGAGCACCAGCACCCCATCTCCAGATCCCCCCCCCCCCCCATCTCCAGCCAGCAGAGACTCAGTTTAAGCTCATTCAAATCATCAAAAAGGGGCCTTAATTAAGGCTTTTGCACCTGGGTGCTTCCCAGTATCCTAAGGGACCCGATGCTCCAAGCTGGGGCCCCCCTCCCCCCAATTTGCTGCACCCCTGCTTTGGGCTGTGAAGCCCCCGTCACCCCCCAGATGAGGACAGCCCCCTCCGTTGCAACACGGCGACTGCTGCAATGCTGCGGACAGCACAGCTTTTGTTGCCCCCCCCCTGCAGAGACCCCCCCCGGGACGTACCCAGCACCCAGCCCAGGCCCCCGCTCAGCACTGGCCTGCTGGGAGGGGGGCACGGCCAGTTTGCAAGGATTTTTGCCGCCAGAAGACTAAATCTGATAGGAACCGGGAGGGGAGGGGAGAAGAGTTACTATTTTCTTTTTCCAATTTGATCTTATTAAAACTTCATTCAAAGAAATAGACTTTTCATTTCAAATCTCATGCAAGTTTCATGGCACTGCAGATGGCGGAGCGGGAAAACGCCTGTCGGAATGTTTAATAACAGCATTCGGCCCTTAAATGGGTTCCTCACCGGGGAGGGCTCTGCCAACCAGCCCGTGGCCCCGTTGCCCACCCAGAGCACCCCCCCACACTGCCCAGCACTTTAAAGGCCACCCCCCTGCCCGTTCCCATCCTCTAATGGCTTTGCTCACGTTCTTCCCAGTTAAATCTGCAGCACTCTCGCATTAATAAATCCCCCCCTCCAACGTGCCAGATGCGGGCTGCCAGCACAGGAGCCATTAGGAGATCAGCATGGCCGGGCCGTGTCCTGCTGTCACCCCTCACCACGTGCCGTGCCTCAGTTTCCCCCATCTCTCCAGCAGAGATCCCCCTGTTGCTCTGCTGCGAGGGGAGGCGGCGAGCGACGTGCCAGGCAGCGTGGCAGCATCTGGCGAGGGGCGGGGGGGTTCGGAAGCGGCGGTGGCATCGCCGAGGCCTCTTGTGGGACCTGGTTATAAGCGTGCTAAGTGGTGCGGGTGCCCGGGTGCCTCGGATGTCTCCTGAGGACAGCAGAGGAGCCTCCCACCCCGTGGCAGGAGGGGAGGCTGCTTCTCAAGCTCTGTGGGAGCGGTGACTAAACAGCATCCCCAATACAGTCATTAATAAACATCGATGCCGCCCGGGTTCGCTGCTCGCCTCCGCTCCGTGCTGAGCCCCGCTCAGCATTGCAGCGAGGTGCTGACTCATCACGGCTCATGGGGAACCAGCTCCCCTCAGCTCCAGCCTCTCGTCCCCCCCGGCAGCCGAGCAGGGACGGGGCTCGGAGGGGGCTACGCAGACCTCCAGCCTGGCACAGGGGAGCCCGCGGAGGCCTCCTTTTTTTTTATGCCAGGCTGCTGCAGCCGCCACAAACATCATCAGGCAGCTGCAAAAGCTGCAAAAAGCGTCTGGTTTCCTAAGGAAGAGGGAAGCCCAGTCTGTCCCCCCCGGTTTGTCTGCCCACAGGTGGGTATGGAAGAGCCAGGAGCCCCTGCTCTCAGGCCCTGGCTGTGCCACGCAGCCCCCCCCTCACAGCTGGGAATGTCGGGGTTACCTGCCATAAACTGGCTCCCCATCGCTCGGCCGTGCTGCCAGGGCACGTGCCGCAGCATCCCTGCGCTGACACGAACGCGGGCGACGGAGGACGCGGGGTGTCGAGACGGAGCCCCCCCCGTAAGGGATGGGGGGCAGAGGTACCCGCTGACGGGCATCCGAAACGGGTTCATCACCCGCTGCGAAGCGGGAGGGAAGCTGGGGTGGGGGGGGGGGCTGCAGAGCTCTGAGCGATGCTGAGCCGAGCCAAAGCATCCCTGTGGCCCCACGAACAACAAACCCCCAGGCAGGTGCAGCTCTGCAGCCTGGTAGCTCACTGCACACCCATACCCGCTCCATGAGTGCTGAAGGCACCCTGGACCCCCTTGCCCCCCCGCCCCAACACCCAAGGGTGCTGCTCTTTAGCTGGCAGCATGTACGAGCACCGGCGTGCGGCCGCTGCGGACCCTCCCCAGCGCCCTGGGGGGGGTGGAAAGGGGGCTTGGGGGGTGCTCAGCCCACCCCGAGGTCCCCCCCACCCTGCTCGGTGGGGCTTAGGGACCGGCTCCGCGCCCGGCTGCGAGCAGGGCAGCCGAGCCAGGAGCAGGTTGCCACAAGAGGGAACCCCTGGGCTGGAGAAATTCGTCCCAAAGCTGCTTCACTGCTTTGCACCCACGGCCCCTGTAGCCAAAGAGGGATTTTTTTTTTTTTTTTTTTTTTTTTTGGCTGGGCAAGGATGCCCTCCCCTCGCTCAGCTCGCTAGCAAGGGGCCTTGGACCCCTTCTCTTGCCCCAAAAAACCACCTGCAAGCACCTCCCGTCACCCTGCCCCAGGGGAGATGCAGTCCCACGGATACGTGGCCCTGACCCCGTTGTTGGTTTGTGGGATTCCTGCCGCTGACCTCCTTTCCCCAGCTGATCTGATCCGAGTGATGAGGGTCAGGCAGGACACGCGACTCGCGCTCGGGATGCAGGGGAGCGCTGAGTCCAACGAGGGAGCGTAGCAGGGCAAGGTTTCCTAGGCATCCGAGAGTACCACAAGAAAAAGCCACATATTCTGCGTGGGCGAATCAGTCAGGCGAGGACAGCTGGGACACTCGTATCATCACGGTGAAGGAAAGTCAACAGGATTTCCAGGGAAAGCGTAGCTGGCCTGGCTCCGGTTGCCACCCTGTAGCACGCACAGAGGCGTTATCAGGAGCAGGCTTTGCATCCCGACAGGACTTGCAGCACCCAGGAGGGAACCCGGGGTCCTTTGGTGGGGCAGAGATAAAAGCCACCAGAGCTGAGTACTGGTCCCCAGTCCTGCCATTCAGCTTTATATCCCCAACAGCTCTTGGAAGCCAGGTCAAGCTTTGGGCATGGACGTGCGTCTTCCCCTCCACCTCCCCGAAGGCTCCAACACCCCCCCCCCGGCAGAAGAGCACGGTATTTAGGTTGGCTACGTGGCTCTCCAAACAACAGGGCAGTTCCAGGCTAAAGCTCCCTGTGGTGCTGTTAGCAAGAAGCCCACGGGAGTGTCTGTTTAGGTAAAAGTATCGAATAAACTCCAGGCTGGGCAGGTTCCAGCGCTGAGCGCAGCCGACCACAACCTGGGCCAGCAGCTCGGCACCTGCGGGGTCCCCCCACTCGTGGGCTGCTGTCTGAGCTCCCCACGCCTGCATCTGGGGTCCAGGCAGGAACATCACCGACACATCGGTGACAGGGCACCGAGCACGCCTGGAAGGGACGCGGGCAATGCTTCATCACATGGAGCAGTAGCACCAAGGGGGGCAGACAGGCAAATAGAGGTGACGAGAGCTACAACGGGGTCGGGAAGTTGTCTATCCAAAACCCTGGGATGATGGCTTTAATCTGCACAGGGACACTTTCAGGAGAAGGAAAAACATTCCTTGGAAGACAAACTAATGCTAATGTATTGGGAGAAGGGGGGGGATGCTGGGGAATTTGTCTGCCACGCAAGGCCAGAGATGCTAGTACCAGGAGCGAGGGAGAGAAAGGCAAAGCAGAGAAAGGGGAAGAAAGATGCCAGGAGGATGGAGAACAGAGGCATGGACCGGCAGGATTAGCAACGATAAACTCGCAGCTAAACTGGGCTTATGTCAGCATGTATTACCCGAGAGTGACAGGAATGATGGGCTTGCTCGTCTGCCATTTACAAGTGGCAAATTCTCCCTCCATCCTGTTTACTATGAATTAGCTGGCATATGTCTAATCGTCTTTACAAGCGCAACTCAACTGGCAGAGATTAAGGCCCTGCTCCTCCTCCAAACCAAGCACTGCTATTCACTGCAAGGCAGGAGGACAGTGCTTTTACCCGCTGCTCAAGGACAGCGGGGAGGGAGGGTACGAAGGATGGCACCCAGCTACACAAAGCAAGTCTGCCCTGTCCTCACAGGCCTCCAGAAATCCAAAGCCCTAACGCAGCCAAGCTTCGGACCAAGAAATCCCTGTTCCTACTAGCTGGCAAGGGAGCTTGGGCAGCTCACATCATGAGACAAGCCCTTCTCTCTGGCTGCTTCAGAACTCAAGGCATGGGATGCCCGTCACCCAGTTAACTTGTCAGGTAGATGGGGATAAGTAAATAGCATTACCAGGTGCCTGAGAGATCAAGAAGAACCAAATTCTTGACTTCCTTCCAAGCAGCCTACTGTACTTGAGCACAGTTGCCAATCCAGAGCCCGACGTAGTACTGATTTCCATGGCTGTCATCAAGAGCCATTAAAACCGGCTTTAGCTGGGGAACCTAGCGTTGTCTGCTGGAGACACGCAGAGGAGAGCCGGAATGGCGAAACCCAAGGCTCGTGATTAAACACTGGAGCCGTGCAATAGGCGTGTGCGTGGTGGGGGTGTTTGCATGGCTAACCGCTCGCCCCAGGGCATGTGTTGTTTGACGAGCAAGATGCTGCTTGGGTGGTGGGAGACCCTTGGCTGACATGTCGACTGCTAGTCAAGCATGTCAAAACAATCTCGGAGAGTTTGGAAAATTCAGCTCGCAGACAAGACTGCTCCACCACATCAGCATGAGCCCTCAGAGCCAGAATAAACAGTGAATCAGGAAGAGAATGAGCAAAGGTGATTACAGGGGGATAGGTCTGCTGGGAGGCAGTGAGAGGCACTGCAAAAGCAGGCTGTTCGTACCTGCACAGTAAGGGTCTGAAGACCTGGCTGCCCTCTTGCCGTGATGCTGAGGAACCAGAGCAGCTCCTCCAGCCCCAGGGTATCAGCAGAGCAGCTCCTCCAGCCCCAGGGTATCAGCAGCCCGAGTGTAAGATCAGGGCTGCAGGAGCCCCAAGCTTTGCAGGACATCCTCACTCTGCTTAAGCAAATATTTTTCCCTCTTTATCCCTGGCCTTCTTTCAAAAATAGAGATAAATTCAATAGAGCGTTAGCTCTAGCAGTTACTAGCGTGTTTGCGAACCAGCGTCTAGGTGGGATCGGGAGGGAGAGGAAGCATCCCCTTCCCACTGACAGTCAAACCTTGCTTCCACACCCCAGGCAGAAGAAAAGAGAGTAGCATCCATCTCCTCCACTCAGCCCTGGCCTGGGGGAAGCGACACTTTGCTATTACCAGGGACGCCGGGTCACCAGCCCGAGCGCCCAACCTGCCGCTCTGCGAGTCGGTGCCATCTCCCGGGCTCGCCTTGGCAAGGGAAGAGAGCAGTGTAACGTGATAATGACCAGCTGGCCTTGTAATCTGTAGCTCCAGTTTGCTGGGGGATGGGGCAGGAGAGAGAGGACTTGGCTGTGAACGGAGCTGAAAGGAAATCTGCAGCACGATGCAGGCAGCCCGAGGGGTGCTCGCTGCCTAATGGGTCAGCCAGATGCTGTTTGTTCATCAAGGGGAGAAAAGGGCTGCACGCACCAAACGCGTGCGACGGCTCCCTCGCGCCTCTGGGCTGCCGGTGGGATCACAGCTTCCTCCCCGGCTGCGGTTTAGGAGGATGCTGAGAGCCAGGTAGGCAGCGATGCTTTGGGCAGCGTGGTGCTGGGAAGCCAGGGAGACCGGGTTCCCTTGTTGGGGAACCTAGTTCAAGGCCATCTCTAATTAGTATCGCTCTCTTCTCCATCCCTGGACCAGCACAGGGTAAGTGAGCTCGACTCGGGGATCCCCAGGGACGGAGGCTCCTCCAGCATAACGGTACAGCTTGGAGGCAGCTGCAGGCAGCTCTGAGCAGCCATAGGCAGCAGGCTGCAGGACGAGAAGGCAGCTGTGTCCATCTCTCGGGGGGGTTAGCTGGCTCCTCTATATAGCTCTTATCCCACTGCCCTGCTGCAGACAGACCCCCGAGGAATGCAAGCCTTCCCCCCCCATCCCCGGTCTCTCTGCAAATGGGCTGCTGGGAGGTGAAGGGCAGCGTATTTATTTAGCAGGAAGGTTTCCATGCACGGCCAGATCCCAGCGCTTACTGCCTGCCCTGCTGACCACAGACGTGAGAGCCCTTGTGCGCAAAATATCCAGAGAAAACTACCTCTAATTAGAGGGTGGCGTTAAAAATACCCATAGTCCATAAACAGAGGCAGGCAGACAGGGAAAAGGCGCATGCCAGTGTGACTGACGCCCCGGGAGGGAGACGAGATTAGGAGCGACTCAGCCTCACACATACAAATGATTCAAAATAGACAAGCATATGCCTGAGCAATGAACTAGGGAAAAATGATGGGACTGGTGTAGGAGTGGGGTCATGGCCTGTGACACCAGGGAATCAACAACTTGTCTAGACTACAGCAGACAAAAAAAGAGATGCTGTCTTAAGCTAGGAGCGAGAGGCACTGCAGCACGAGCGCATCCATAGGAAGCTGCCCTAGCAGCAGAAGCAGCGCAGAAGAGGGAGGGACGCAGGCCAGATACCCGCATCTATTCCCAGAGCTGCTGACAACGATCTTGGGTAAATGGCCTACCTGCAAAGAGCTTTGCGATCCTCCGATCAAAAGCGATATGTATAAATAAGAGTGCCTTTTCATCTGCAGAGCCTAAAGTCACTCTAGAAACTCTCCAAGACAAGGCAGGACTTTGCTTCCAAACGTCCTACCCAGTCAGACCGAGAGGTCCTGCCCAGCCCCTACAAAAGGGAGACAGCCTCGTTCAGCCAGGGGTGGGATACGGCTCCACTTGAACACGGTGGCATCCCGCTCACCCGAGCGCAGCTCTGGGGAGACTTTCCCTCTCCGACAGCCGATTCTGTCACCTATTACCGACGTCACCTATGACCTTAGCTCTGCTGCACGCAAAGAGACGCTTCAGGTCGTCTGACAAAACCCTGTCTGCTGGCATTTGCCCCCTGAGCAAACACAGTGGCCCACAGCCCTCCTCTTAGGTGTAAAGAACTTTTTCTTTAACGCTGACCAAAGCTGCTGTCCTCCCGCCGGTGCAGCACAATCAGCTCCCGCACCCGAGAGCGGCCAAACTCTTGCAGTGGCGGAGGTGGCTGCCAGGACCTCCTTCTTCACAGGACGGCAGACCAGCCTGCCACAATTACAGCTTCCAAGTTAAAGAGGTCTGGAGCGAACCTAACGGCTGGGAGAGGTCCAGATGGACAGCCCCGCGGACTCAGACAGGCTGCTCCTCCGCACGCAAGGTACGTCTCAGCTCATTGGCAGCGTCCTTGGAGCCCCGGTGCCTCAGATAATAACATTCCTGTCTGCCATGTGTATTGCCACTGAAAACTCATCGTGACAGGCACAGCCTGTTATTACAGGTTTGAGCAGCTTCTTCCCAGCAGGGCTTGAACCTCAGCTTGGGCCTCCAGGCACTACAAGCATCAAAAGGATATCCATTTTCTCTGAGCTGCCTTCGGCTGCCTTCAGATCTCAAACACTTGGTATACAACATGCTCCGTACAACCATTAGAAATCCCTAAGGTGGTTTTTTTCCCAGTTTAGTCCTCGGTCACGTTCCCTCCGTTCTCCAGCGTGCCAGGAGCGAGGTCCCAGTGCCTCATCCTGCACCTCTCCGCTGCCACGACCGCCTCTTGCGCTTGGGCCGGGTCACGCAGCTCTTTCTTCTCCATCACTCCCCACCGCAGGCCTTCGCTGGAGCTCGGGAGGGCTCCTTGGCAGGACACGTGCTCCCTCCCTCTCATCCTGCAGATTCCTCTTCTTGTTTTGTGCACGGAGGGGAAGCCCTTCAGAGAACAAAGAAATCATAGGAAAAGGCAGGTTTATGCTGCCCCTCATCATGCCTGAATACGTCCCCGCGCTACACGGGGCTGCTCTTAGCGCATATTTTATTCTAGTTACTTGTTTCAACATTGAATAATGAAATGGGAGCTCTATTTGTGTGTGAAAATCAATGTTTTACACTGCAGCGCTTTGCCGTCTTGGTTTGATAGGCGCTACGGTTCTTGTATAATATTTATTGTGACTCCTTTTGCTTGTTGAGTTTCACATCTCAAATGGCTCCTCAGTGGCGAAGGCAGATTAAAAGGCAGAACTTTGCTGTAATAAAACCATGGAAGCAGTGTAAAGAGAAGAGCTGGCGCTAGCCGTATCTGCCTGAGATTGGCGATTGGCACGTATGCCCCGTGCGAGGATGTGGGTACAAGATGATGTTCAAGGTTTCATGCCTTGGTGGTATCCGCTAAGGTCATATCTGCTTTGCCAGTTGACTTCAACCCCAGCCTCTGTCTGCATCGATTAGTCACGAACGTACTCTCAATGCATGCCTAGGCTAAGCTCCAGCAGCCTGGAGAGGGAAATCGAGGCTTAGAAGAGCTCCTTAGCACAGATCCAGCTCCCCCTCGAGTGGCCCAGATGGCCGGGGGAAGCCAGAGAACCGCAGCACCGTCCACCCGCTGCTCTCCCAGTACGGCTCTTCCCCAGTCGAGCGTGGCCAGGCTTAGCCTGGTTTCCAGGGGGGGTCCATGGCCAGCGGTAGATGGAAATCCCCCAGTGCAGGGTGCTGCAGACCATTGGCAGGTCCACGTTTTACCTGGCCATGTAAACACAATTTAGGCGGCCAGAAGGAGCGCAGGAGCTAGAAACCCTCCCATCCGTTCTTGTTTCCTCTTTCTCGGCTCCACTCTTCCCTGACCAAGCCGCTGCTGGAAGTTAAAGAGGAACGCGACACCTCAGTGATTACGCTTTATGGCTGATTATACTCTATGTCATCATATTTTACATCTCCTGTCATTTCAGTCCAAAGGGACTGTGTTAAAATGACTCCTTACTCAACGGGGACCCAACCCAAAGACTGCTGGAGTCGGGTTTTAAGCCATATAGTCTTATTAGGTGATTCCTTCCCCTTCATCCTCAGGGAAACATCCCATCTGGCCATTAGAATTGATGAGAATCTCTGTATTAATTTCACCAGGCTCAGATCAGCCCCTTAAATCTACTCATTAGCATCTTGAGTTAGATTTGCTACATTATCAAGTTAAATACATTTTTACATCCCTTAATTTCTACCAGCTCTGCCGAGCTGGTTTACAGAACAGAGGAGAGCTCGGCTTTCATTCCGGCTGCTTGATCTTCAACAGGATCTTAATTACATCCCCATCACACGCTACTGACAGTTAGTGACGCATGAACCAGCATTAACCCAGGCTGACTCGCTGAATTGCAGGCGAGTGTCCGGTGCCAACAATTTTTGTTTCTTTCTGTTAATCAACGAAAAACGTCCTGGGACGCTTTTGAGGACCACACAAGCATGCTCGGGGTGCTCCCTGTGCAAAGCCACGTTTTGGGGCAGGATCGCTACATTAAGCCCGTGGCCACATCAGAAAATGCTTGGTACAGCATGAGGACTCGGGGAAGCTCCTCGAGAGAAGCGCGCTCGTTCGCGTTTCTCGCTTCCTCTAAGTCGGTGGGAAGTTTATCGTTAAATGCGCAGGTCAGGGTGGGATTTTTTGGGGAATCAGAACTTTGGGGGGAAGATTCTCGCCAAGGAATCGCTCTCTTTAGGGGTTCTTATTAAATACAGGGGGAGAACCCCCACCCTCGAGCAACACTTGGGTGGGTTCGGACAACCAAAGCGTTGCCTTCGAGCTCATTTCCACTTTTGTCCCGTGTCCCGTCCCCAAACTCCCGACCTCCGCCGCCCCCCCCGGCGGTGCCAGGCGCCGGGATCCGCGCCTCCCCACCCGGTTTCCTCGGCAACGGGACGGCGGCACCCCCACTCTTCCTCCTCCTCCTCCTCCTCCTCCTCCTCGTCCTCCTCCCGCCTCCCGGGCAGTGCGCAGGCTCGGCGCGGCGGGCTCGGCTCCGCACACCCCATCATGGCGCTGAGGCGGCCGGCGGTCCTCCTGCTCCTGCCCCTCTTCGGTGAGTCCCGGTTACCGGAGCCCTCTCCCCCCCACGAAGGCCGACTCTAGCCCGGCCCGGCCCGCCCAGACCCCCGGTTCCCCCGTCGCTGGGACCCTCCGCGGCCGCGTATAGGGGAGTGGGAAAAAAAGGGGGATGCGGGGGAGGGTGGGAAGGATGGATGCGGTGCCCCGATGGAGATGCCGGGGAAGGGATGCGCTTGCCCCGGGGCTCGGTAAGCGGGAGGAGCGAGGGGAAGGATGCGCTGCCTTCACCCTTGGTCCCGGGGTGGGGAGGGATGCGCTGCCCCGACCCCCCGGGCAGGGGGATGCGGGGACGGGACGGTGCCAGCCCCGCAGCAAGGACTTCCCCGCTGGGAGTAGGGTACTGAATTTTGGGGGGGGGGGGGGGTGATGGTGAAGAAACAGCCTAAAACCCCAGCTCAGCAAGGGATGAGGGTGCCAGGAATGTGCAGCCTCGGCAGGCGGGCAGGGCGGACACTAGTGCCTATTCAAGACCCGGCACAGTTGCCTATTGTTCCCGGGGGGCCCCGCATGAATGTTTGCAGTTTTAATTGCAAAAACATTTGCTAATTCCGCTCAGGAATGAATTTGGGCTCATTTGTTGTCTGGCTATTAATAGTTGGGGGGGGGAACAGCAGCCGGTGGGCTCGCATCGCCCTCCTCCCCCTCTCCGTTTAGCCCAGACGGCAGAAGGAGAAAATGGGATGGAGCGGGGTTAGGGTGACGACCAGCAACCGATTACTAAAATACACGGGGCTGCGTACGCGCCTGCGGACACAAATAACTGGTTTGGGTCAACTCAAGACTGAAGTGTATTGAAATATTTCAGACAGTTTACCCAAGGACAAAACAAATCTCCAATGACTCCAAATAACTCGCAGAGCCTCTCGGGCCTCCAGTAAAGTGAGATTTGGGCACTGTTTACCAAAAAAGTGAGCGGAGGGGTGAGAAGACGGCTCTGATGCTCATCCGCAATGAGGAGATGGTTGGCACGCACTCCAGGGTCTGTTGTTCGCTTGCTTTACTGTGGTTTGTAGCAGAAACAGTTTCAGCGGGAGAAATTGGGAGGGCCTGATCCTGGAGCATCGCAGAGTCTCCCAGGGGCTAACCCTGGATTCGGATGCTCCCTTTGAATGAGAAAAATGACGGACTTACTTACCACAACTTTTCCTTACAGTTGGGCTGGAAGGCAGAGAGGTACCCCGTTTCCTTCCTCTGTTACGGGAGCAGTGCCTAAGTGTCCCGTTGAATCTGGCCTAAAAGATAGCAAGACTCGAAGCAAACTACAGATAATTCCGCGTTTCTTTAGACAGACAAATGTTGCTAAAAACAGCCAAACAGCACTAGTTTCACACCTCTGCCTGAGAACATTTATCTGGTGAGTAAACCAAGTGGTAACAGGGTTTGCTCTCCATTTAAATACAATGGTTTATGGCCAAATCGAAGTGCCTCATCCTGTACTGATTTCCAGCTCTTTTCAAATTTGAGGTCATAAGCCCCAGAGAGCGGGCAGGAGTGAGGTAGGTTGAGAATAAAAAAGTTTGTTCCGCTATGCTTGACTTTACGTACTGGGGGGCATCCCACTAAGTTAAGGTTATGCTGTCAGCAGTACATAAAATTAAACATGTGCTGAACCGTGCAGAGTTGGTGCTGGATAGGGAGATAGGAGTGAGACCAGAAGGATGCAGTTGATGCCAACTGACTACTTGGGGGAAAAAAAAAAGGCACAGAAGGAAGCTGACAAAGGTAACATGATACTGAGATCCCGAGCTGCAAAACTCTGACCTGTACGCTTTAGACTATAAAGTGCTGCTTAGACTATAAGCACTGCGGAGCAGGGATTGCCTCCTCCTGCAGTGTTAGTGCCAGAACGGACCCTGCTCTTGATCGTGGCCTTAAAACATTGCCACGAAACAGGAGCCAGTGAAGCATGGAGTATTCAGTGCATACCCAGCTCTAGGCACTAAAAGCATCTAAAGATTCTGCACATCAGAGAAATGCCATGGTCATAATTATACTAGCGGAAGTTACTGGCATCAGTGTTGGAAAGTGGAGCTTTACAGTTGACATCAATGTTACGTCCTACCTTGAGGTCTCTGTTGCAAGCTTCCCCGTGGAAATGGGCATTTGGATTTTGAGGATTTCACATGCTGGACTGAGGGCAGAGCTGTGGGAGACCTTCCCAAAACTCTCAAGTGTTTCCTGTTAAAAATAAAACATGTTGATACCTTTTAGTCCTTGATGGGGAGATACAGCAAGTCCCTGGCACATTTCAGTTTTAAAGCTCAATATATTCAAATTTCCCTTTGATTTAATTCTGGGGTTTTGGTAATAGGTTGGATTTTGCAAAAGGCTTTCCAAAATCTACGGAGTAGAAGTTCTCATTTCCTTTTTTTTTTTTTTTCATGTATGAAGTCCATCTGTCCCAGCCACCAACAACTGTTCCGAGTCAGCTGTCGGTGCCAAAAATCACTCGGTGGAAATGTTGTTAGCTCTGTTGGAGTTATGATAAGTTGTTTGTTGGTATTTTCTGATGGGAAGTATTTGCAGTATTGCTTTCTTTTCAACAGGCAGTAAAAAATCGGGACAAACAGCTTTGAGAGCCATGCCAAAATCAGACGCTTAATAACATCTTCAAAAAAATTCTTAGGAAGGGCTTGGTGTTCCTATTTGGGTAAGCAGTATCTGGCATCACCACCAAAGAGTAGTTGGATGCACATCTACTTTACAGCTGTTGACAAAGAACGTGACACACCAGCACATTCCCTCTTGCTCTGAATACTTCTGAGAATTACTTGGTTACTGAAGCACAAGTAGATTCAGAGAGTAAAATGTGTTTTCTTTAGTGAGGAGAAAGAGCTGTGGACTGAGAGGTTGCTCTGATCATGAACTTAGGTTCTTATACTGACCTGTTTGTTTTCCTTGTACAAGTTGAATTCTGGGTCTCTTGGCCCGCTGCAGCTGTTTTTCAATTATCTGTCCACGCACTGAGGATTTGCACCAGGAGCAGAGGGTGAGCTGCCAAAAATCACCTAAACAAGTAAATAAAGCGGAATGAGCTTCTGCATTTAGCTTCACAAATAAGGACAAAAGCTGCTCCACATAACGGCTGTGGGTGGGCCTGCTTTCTGAGGCTCCTGCCAGTTTGCCCCTAATTTCAGCCATCTCCAAAGGGTAAAACATTGGTTAGCCCCCACTTGCCTGCTTTCCTTGCAGCTGACTTGGATTATTATTTAAGTTTCTCTTGCAAATTGCGCTCCCTGCTTTATCATCCTTTGGGATGAGCCTTTGTGTGTTGAAGCGGAACTGGCCTCCCAGTTGTATATTTAGAGCTAATGCTTCACAGTTGATTGCATCAAGCCCTGATGATCCGGAGAAGGTTCGTGAACTCCTTACAGAGCAGGCCTGAAGTGGTGGGAGGGAGTTAGCAAGGGGAAAGATTTCCACAGACCAACGGGATCCTGAGTCCTCAAGAGTCCTTTTCTGCAAAACAAGAAGTGTGTATTGCTAACGTGTCCCTCAACAAGATTAAACAACCGCTCTATGCGTAAAAGCTGGTGGCCTGCTTTGAAACTGCTGTTTATATCAAAAGAGATGAATTCAAGATAGAAAATTAATTAGGATAATTACATTCTCAATCTGGCTTCTCTATCAACTGGAATATGGACTGCACCATCTTCTTCCAATTGATAAGGGCTGTTTGCCTTCCCTCTGAACCCCTAGGGAGTATCATGTTTTTATGAGACACGGGATCAAAACCAAATTCAACCACTAAACATCAGTTCCATGTAGTGGCAGGGTAAGGGTGTGTGCCATGCAACAAACCCCATTCCTTTGCTGAGTCAGGACATGGCCTAAGAACCACTTAATAGCTTTAATTGCACTAATGAACGTTCTGGACACGGTCTTAATTTTCACCCAAAGGGGCTGGATTGGCGTTTGGGTGCAGTTCTGTCAATAGCTGTGCTTGGGGCAGAGGAAATACCTGCTGGGTTGCAGTTCTCAAAACTCCCATGCTGGAAAGGAGAGTTTTCAGTTTCGGAAAAATAAACAGTAATATAAAAACAGGACTTTTTTTTTCTGGCTGGAAAGCTCAGGTCTCTGTTTGCTTATGACCCTTCAGAGTGCTAACACCCTCAGTATTGACTTGAGCTTAGAGGTATTGTTTGGAGAGTTTAATTCTTTTTCTAGAGACTTACCAGCAAAAGAGTACATCTGTGGGGAACAGGACAGCAAGGCACTCTGTCGACTTTGGTCTTAAGGACAACCAACTCCTCAGAAACTTCTCCTCATTTTAGATAAGCAGAGGTCAAGGAGGCTTCATAAGGGGATAAATGTTGAGGGAGGTGTATATTAAAGATGTTTCCTGCACAAGAATGGCCAGCTGAGGTTCTGTTACCACTTCTTCCTCAGCAGTCGCTAACTTTGATTGCCTTGCTGCATTTCATACTGTAAGAAAGCTTTGTGTGACTCCTGTGCAGAAGTTCAGCTGTCTAACACACAGCTTGGAAGTGCAAAACCAAGACAGCTGCATAATTGAGCTGGTGCCCAGTTCTTATTAGAGCAGCATCCTAAGCCCAGGCCTTCCAATTTCTTAGGAAAATCACTAATATGCAAGAAGCAAGGTCTAGAGAGGGTGTTCCTCTGCAGTTCTTAAGTGTCTTGTCAAAGCTTTTTCTCTGCTGCATTGAGTATTGAAGGAAATCGCTTTGGGTGCATGTTCCAAACCAGACAACTGGCAGAGAAAAGAGCAGTTGATGCAGAAGCAAAATTTATAAATGGGAGTTGGCAAAAAAAAAAAAACAACCCCAAAACCAAAACCCCAAAACCCAACCCCAAAACTCTGCAATTTCCTCTGCTCCTGAGAGCACAGTTGGGTAGGATTCCCATGAACTCACCTGCAAACTGCTGAGAGTTGTCAAATGGGAGTCCAGTCAACACTGGGCTGGCATTGACTAATTAAAAGGAAAACCAGCCACATACATGCTGTAACCTGACAGCCCATAGGTACTTGAGATAAGCTCGAAAAATTAATGGGAATTGTTCTGTCATGCAAGAATCACTTGTCAGTATAAATAATATAATGTATTGGGTTATGTAGTGCCCCTTGTGGGATGGAGCACAGGGCTTAACACCGCATCAGTTACAAGGGGAAATGAAGGTTTCAGCGCAGCAATAGATGAAGTAGATGAAATTAAATTGTGTTCAGTTAATGCTTGAGGTTTTCTTTTTTTTTTTTTTTTTAATCACAAATCCCAGGGATTTCAGAGTTAAAGGCAGAACACACTCTAACCTATTCCCATCAACGTACCTGATTATTACAACACAAATGTAAGATCAGTGGGTTTTTAAGAGTCCTCTTAATTCATTTGGGCCCAGCTGCCTTATTTGAAGACACTGAACTTTAAAACTGCGATGTGCCAGGGAGTTAGTATATCTTTGGCATGCGGCTAAAAGGTAGCAGCGGACAATGTTCAGCAGTATTTAAAGATTTTTTAATCACGCTATTAAAAATGTATTTTGGTGGCCTAGGTAAGATTTTCTGCTGAGCTGGAGAAATCCACTGAAATCTAAGGGGATTTGTTCCCATTACAAGGCTGCGTTTCGAACGCCCATGGCCTCTTCTGAAAATCCCTGCCTTAATAAACTCTGGGGCATTCCTTATATAAGTGGCCAGCATTTTACAGGTAGGTTGTAAATTGGGGCACTCTGTTTTAGACTCCGTTTTGGAGGGTGGAAGTGTAATACTTCTAAAATTCAGGTCCATTGAAAGTGTCTGACTTCCCTGCTCACTCCCCCACCTAAGATACCTAATTCACTTGCCATTTTTGACAGTCTTGTCCGGTATGTCTCAAGATGTATAACCACGAAGTCCTTCAGTGGTTACTGAAGGAGCCCATAATATTCTACATATCCAAAGTAAGTTAGAATTTTTGCTTCATTAGCAATAAGGAAAAAGACTGGCAAACAATGTTATGGAAGAGAGCTGTTCTGAGAAACCAAGTTTACCTTTTAACAGAGCCAGTAGTGAGTGCTCTGCCTAGCATTCCTGCTTTTCATTCCCAGTAGAAACGTTCCTGCCACTTCGCATCTCTCCGGGGTGGCTGCGTGCTCTCTTGGACCTGCTTGAGTGGAGTCAGTTACACAGCTGAGGACTTCATGATTTTGTCTGCACGTCAATGTACAAGGCTCTGCTTGATCTTTTAGGGCGAGGTCAGCCATGGAGGTGGTGGGTTTTTTTTTTTGCTAGGATGTTATCCTTGGAAAACAAAGGCCTTGATAGATGTTACTGCTTTTACCTGCGTTACAGTAGCATGTATGGCTTCTGTTCACGGATCAGCATCTGTCTTTGCTAGGTGCTCTCAGAAAGAAAGAAAAAACTCAGTATCCCAATTTGTGTCCTCACTCAATGAAAGCTACCCAAAAGACTAATTCATCGGGCTACTAGGCTGCCATATAGATGAGGAGCATTCCTTAGAGTATTGGATGATAATGGCTGCGTGAGCAGCCCTTGAGTCACAGCAGTGGAAAGAACCGAGTGTCCAAAGGCAAGGCAGCATCTACCGCATACCCCGAGGGTCCATTAAGGAGATTGCTGCCTGCTAATGGACTTCCTCCTGAGGCGTGCTGGCTGCTAACACTCTCTTGAATGATTTCCGAGAGCTTACACACTTAACGGCAGGGAAGGTGTTGCGAAGTCCTGCCGTTCTTGCTGCTTCTGTCAAATAGCTTTTATCCCCTCAAAGGATCTTATCAACCGCTATTTTTAATACCCACTTAAATCTTTGCTTTAATCTTTTTCTTCTGCATCGATCTCTGCAAAAGCCCAAAGATAAATATTTCTTTATACCCACCATGTTGTTTGGGGTTAGTTCTTTTTAGAGCCTGGAAAACATCCCTTCTGTAGTAGCGAGGTCCTGTGCATCAGTTACATGCCTTAGAAAGGGAAGTCCCAGCTCTCTGAGCAACAGTGACTTGTACCTCTGGACTAGCCCTGACTTCCCCGGCCAGTGGGACCCTCCCGTCCTTGGAAGAGCGGGTTGGTTTTGTTGAGGTGTTTAGATACCAACAACCAAGGTAGAAGGAGTAATACGCAGCTCCCTATTAGCGTGAACAATCTGTGCTTTGCTGACAGGACTGGATACACATGCCATGAAACAAGTTAGCTTCAACCACCATGGATCTCCTTGTTGATCTAGGAGCTGCTACAGCAGAGGCGGTGCTGGTTTGTTTCCCACTTTGGTCTTTGCTACTCCGCTGAGATTGCGTGTAGTGTACATCGATGGGGCCAATCTGATTTCTCAGGGAGCAAGGAGGCAACGGCTTATCTCGTTTCTTGTGCATGAACAAATAGCTAATAATGGCTACAGCTTGGTTAGTGCTGATGGAGTTGCCTTTGAACTGGCAATCTGGAGATGAAAGGCAGAGTGCCTTGTAATCGCCTCCTGAGTCTGTCTCATGGGTCAAGGCGAACTGGCTATTTGAGTTGGTAAGCGTCCTCGCGTATCTGGTGTTTTCCCTTCGTTTTGGCCAGTTTTCAACATCCCATAAATAACAGGGCAGCGTGGAGCTCTGCTTGCCAAAGCTGCCTTGTGCGTGCTGGAGGGGAGGTTAAACCAGGTACTAACTTCTCTCTTCTTCCATCAGAAATCCTCTGGTGGGCCTGGCCGACACACAGCTGTCCTCATCCACAGGCACTACATGCTCTCCCACACAACAGGGCAGGATAAGCCCTTTGATGCCTGCGTTTGGGCTGGCAGCAGCTTCTAAGGCACTCCAGTCCCTCCCCCCCCACCTCCCAGTTGCCAACTGCGCCTTGAGTTCTCCAAGTCAACAGCTGAGCTGCGAGCAGGGCTGATAAGTCTGCAGTGCTGGATCGCTGGGGCTTTGCCAGAGATCCCAGTTCACTCGCGGCGCTCTGTGAGCATGGGAGGACTCGGGGGCTTTTTCCCGACATCGCGCCGAGGCGTGCTCGTCGCCCGCCAGCAGCCCGCTGTTGGTCAACAATAGTGATTGTTCTCTTTGCTCCTGGTGTTCTGCTGGAGGCTCCTTGATCCTCCTCTTTCTGCAAATATTTGGAACAGATCCTGTTTGGCTGTTCCGACGGTTTGACTCGGCTGGTAAATGACAAAGGCAAGCTGGACCCAGGTTCACCATGATAAGAAGTAGCTCTACAAAGAGGGGAGACGAGGGTCAAATTCCGAGATGAGGCAGCAGGCTCTGTGGGAGAGACCCAGAGGACGTGCAGTGACCCGGCCTCAACTGTTAGAGCCGGAGCTGGGTCGCATGCAGCAGTTCTGCCTGCAGCATGTAAGGGGATCCCTAACCTTCTGGGCTGTAACACTGCACAGTCTCGAGGCGAGCGTGTTTTTGGAGCTTCTTGTGGTCTACTGACAAACATGTCATAATTCTGGCTGCTTAAAGATTTCCCCAGAGCTCTTCAATTCCTGGCTTATCCTCGGTCACTTCTGAGACACACATGCCGTACGTCTCACATCTGTCACTCAGCTTCATGGATGCGAGGCAAAGTCTTTCTTTGCTACAAAGGCTTCCTTCCCTTCCCTCTTTTCCTCCCTCCCTGGTTTCCTTTTCCTATCCGTGTCCCTCATTGAGAAGCAGTAGCTCCTTTAAAGAAATGCGAGGGAACCCATTTGCAGAATTTACAGCTGCTTCCCGAGGCTTGAGTGTCCTCCTCTTTAACAGCAAGCTGTTAAGCATGTTCTTAAGTGGGAAGATAAGTGGTGTTACGATCCTTTCATCTTCTGGCTCAGAGCAGGCTGGAGATAACTGATAAGGGGATGACAGCAAGGAAGATGCATAGGCACCTTTGGATTTAATTCCTACTTTGCAAGGCAGTCTTTAAAGCACATCTCTGGTGGGAACACAGGCTGGTAAAATAAAGCTGGTCCTTCCTTTCTCAGCATATGTCTTTTCCTCATGTCTCCGAGGCAGATCCTCTGTCTGTGCCAGCAGAGCCGGTGCAGAGTGAGCTAGGTTCTCCATTTCAGAACCCTCCTTCTGGTGCTGACATTCGAGGGACTTGGCTTGAGCTGCCTCTAGACACTGTTTCGGCTGGTGATTTCATTTCCGCGTTTCTTTTTTTACAGCGGTCCTTTGCGGGCTTGAGCTGTACTTTAAACAGGGCTGCGTTTGCAGTATGGGAGCAGCAGTCTTGCACGTGATGGGCAAAGATGCATTCCTCTGCGAGGGTCTGTAAGAGAGCACACATCGGCGACAGCTTCACGTGGGTGGGAGTCTTCAGACCACTCTGGAACAGACTGTGCATTCAGTTCCAGAATTCCTGGTTTAGTCCCTCGTCTGCTGGCTGAAACAGGTGGCAAGCACATGGCTGTAAGGGTCTTTACTGGGGGTGGTCTTCAAGGTCAGCCGTATCCAGCCCACATTCCAGCTGAGTACCTCATCTTCTGGCCTGGCTGGCTCTGAGCCATCCAGCCCAGAGGTTCCTAACCATGGTACACACGCTGCTCGTCGAAAACAAACCACTTGAAAGTACCGCGTCTGCGCCAGCCTGCTGCATTTTTCCTCCAAGGAAACGGGGAAAAGCGGTTGGGGCAGAATGTGTCAAAAGCTCAACAACACCTCGGAGGCACGCACGCTGCCTGGTGCAGCGGAAAGCTCATCCCACATCCCCGTGAGAGGAGGCAGGACCTGCACAACTCCGTCCGTGGTGGACTAGAGAGGCTGCCTCCGCCGTAGTACGTACCGCAGTCTCTGTTGGCAGCAGCGGTAGCTGCACAGGTGAAGTTGGCGAGGCGCTCTAGGCCTAGGAACATAGGTAAAAAGTTGAGCTGTTTGAGTCGCGGGGCTCAAATTTGAGCTATTTGAGGCTCGCTGAGCCTTTGGCAGGGTGTTGGCACAGTTTGCAAGCAAGCATCATCCAGAGGAGACGATGCCTGTGAGAAGACCGCATCCAGGTGCTGCTTCGAAGGAGCCCTAGCTAGCGCCAGGCTGTTTCCAAGTGCCGCCTTCTGCCTCTACTGTTGCGTTAAACAGAGATTTCTGCTCTCAGCGCTCTGCATGCTCTATGTGGTGGCAAGCCTTTTACAGACGAGGCTACACACCTTCCCCTAGCAAACCCCCGTCTATCTGCCTGGCGAGCCTCCCCTCTGCTTTATCTGGGGAGGTGCTGAGCGGTGCTGGCTTTTTCCACCCTAGAGCTCTTGCATCCCACCCCAAAGTGTGAACAGAGGCTGCAGCCTCCCTCTCAAATCGGCCCCCGGTGCCTCTGCACCTCGCTGTTACTCAGCACTTCTCGCTGACAGGGAATTAAGTAGGATTTCTAGGTCATTGTGGGCCTGTCAGGAGGAATCTGTCTTCTGTAGACCTCATTATCAAGGCTCTTTCTGCAATGCCAGACTTCAGAACAATTGCTGCCTGGTTCCCTAAACACTGACTAATGAGACAGAGCTGTTAGCAGCAGTTTGCTAAATAAAGGCTGTTTCTGCCGGAGACAGAATAAAGCCAGACTGGATTTTCTTAGCTGTCTCTTACACAGAAGGTATTTCAAAGGACCCTTATTAAAATAATGAGCTAGATGTTGCTCTTGTGGTGGCTGCATAGGGTCAGTGCTTGATGTTAGTGCCAGGTGCTTCCCCAAAGCAGTGACTTCAAGTAACTTGCGCTCAAGTGACCTAAAAACCTCGCCAGCTCCCTTGGTTTCAGCGTATCTTGAGCATTTACCTGAGCTCCCGTGACTTTGTCCTGCTCTGATAGTGACTTGCTGCCTCACGGTGGACAGGCTGCTTGTAGCTGTCGGTGACCTCCGTTGCCTTGGGTGCCACTGGAAGATATTCTTTGATCTCTGGGTTGTAGCAGAGCTTGCTCAGCATTCACGTGCGTGGCTTTGGCAAGGCAAGGGATCGATCACCTGAGCAGGTGGGACAAGCGGGACTGCTGGGAGGAGAGCTTTGTGTGGCTGCTTTTGAAAGGAGCTGGAGGTTTGTAGATCGCTGATAGGAGGCAGGTGAGATTTCTGCTTGTTCCTGGATGCCGAGCAGAGAGGACGTAGCCCCTGCTTGAGTGGCCTGAGGCCAGGTAACTTCTGTTGATGTTCCTGTAATGAGAATTTTCATCCTACCTCTCTTGCTGTTGCCAGAAGGGCCCGGATTAAAGGTGAACTCCGAAGCACGATGGGATGGGTCTGACTGCCTCCAGCTGGAGCAGGTACGGGAGAGCTGGGGATTATTACTTGGCCAGTTTGCAGGTTTCTTTGAAGTGGTGCTTTGATGTGGCAATGGGAGTCCATGGAAGGTAAATGGTGTCTAGACAGGTTTTTCTCACTCTCTGTTGTTGTCTCTGAAGCAGCAGAAACAGTGCCAAACAGGCTGAACGGCTCCAGGATGCGAGAAGCAGAGCTATTTCTAGAAAGACGGAACAATAGTTCTTCAGGAGAATCCAAGCCGGCTCTCGCTGAACCCTTGTCAAACCTCCTGCAGGTGGAACTGCTCCTCTCTGTTGCCCCATGCGCTGCCTGGATCAGTTAGTTGCAGCTAGATGCTATTAAGAGTGAGCAAGGGGCAGTCCAAGAGGTGGCCGGTGTGTTTCCAGGTGAGCTGGCATGGCAGAGAGGTACAGGAGAGGTCCATCAGCCAGGGCTCTGGTCAGCAGGGTTAGGAATCGAGGACATCGGTCCATTTTGGCAGCATTCGGAGAGGGAACGGGCTGGCTCCAGCGGCAGCGTGCTGAGAAAAGTCTTCCTCAGTTTGGCTAGCTGGACGCTGCCAGGACTTGCCCAGCAGAGCTGGCCTGCATGCCCAGTAACAACTGTAGCCAGTGGTTCAGCTACACTGGGAGGGAAAGAAAAGGCAGGCCATGGTCTAGAGAGACTTGTCGCTGGCTGGCAAGCTGTGCTGTCAATGCTGTCTTGGCTCTGATATGCCATCTCCCCCAGGCTGTTTGGGAGGGGAAGTGGCGACTGCATTCAAATGCCTATTGTCTGTCCTTCAGCTGGGAGCAGAGCCAGAAGAGAGAGCGGCTCTGGCAGCATCCGATACAGGGGGCAGATGTTAGGGGAAACATACTCATCCGTAAAACGCCGTTGCTGGGATTTTCAAAGGAGCCTCAAAGGTTAAGTGCCCATGTGTTGGAATGCATACGTGAAGGTCAAGAGGGAAATCCTGGGTTCCTGGGATTCCTGCTGGGCTTGGGGAAGCTTTCCGAAGGTAGCTCTCGTCCTTGTGCAGCATCTGTGGGTTGTCCAGGTGACTGCTGTTCTCGGCCCCATTTGTCTCAGCGTAGCTGGGAAGAAGGGCAAAGCCACACAGTGCCAGATTTGGTCTCTCGTGGGGGCCTTCAGAGGTGTGCAGCTGAGTTCAGCCTGGCTCCGTTCTCCTGTAGCCAGCTGCCAACTTCTGCAAGCATGCACTGAAAGTAGAGTATTGCCTGACCCTGCCTGTCCTCTCCCTTCACCCCTGCCAAAGCAGGGCTCGGCCACAGGTTTCAAGCAGAGCTGGAAACTTGGCACTGAGGCAAGGAGCAGAAAAGAGCCCAGCTTGCTCTTCTGCGTCTGGGTTGGCTTCTGTGCTGCTGTGGGGAGTACAAATATGTTCCCAATCTGTTTGCTTCACTGACGTGACTCCAAGACACACAGGCAACAGATACACTGACCAAGAAGGGGCCATTGTTAGAGGGACCTTCTTGACTGAGGCTCTGCTGTAACCAACCGACCGCTGCTGCTCTCCGGCGCTGGACTGCAGCCTCACCCGTGCTTCGTTCACAGCATCCAGAGCACTTGATCCTCCCCGGTCCCCCAGCTTAGCACAGACAAGCCAGGGGTTCGTTCCCGTTTGACTCAATTTATCCATCCACGTGCCCTGATCCGGCCTTTTGATTTACAGGCTCATCTCTGGCAGGCAGGTATTAAATCAACCCGTAGATAAAAGAAGTTACGAGCATTGCTTCCCTGTGAACCGCCCCAGACGTTCGCTGGCACGTTGCTAATTGCACATAGGCAGACAGCAGGCAGGTAGTTTGCTCTGGGCTGGAGGCTGAGCAGCGAGGAGCCAGGGGAAGGGAGCGATGGACGGATGGACAGGTTAGCATTTTGGCTAAGGAGGAATCAGGGCCCCAAGAAAACCAGAGAAGAGGAAGGGAGTTACCTCATTGGTTTCCAGCAGCCAAGGCAGGGTTGTCTTCTGAGAGGTTATTTCCTTAAGCTTTATCCAGTCCGATTTTAGTTGTGACTTTTATGAACAATAAAGGCTTCCACGGTTTCCCTTGGAGGAACTGGAATGAATCCAGATAGATTTTAGTGCTGAGAAGCAGATCCTGTTATTAATGTCAGCCTAATCATTTCTATCTCCTTCCCACCTTTTTTGCCATCCAGACTCCTAAAAAGCCTGCAGGCGGTTATCGAGTCCAGTCCACCCTCTTGCTTCTGAAATTGCAGACCAGATTGCAGCCTCCCCTGGCTTTTAGGGTCTGTGAGAGCATTTAATGTGCCTGCACCAGGCTGGCGGGGGGATCGTCCCCCGTGCCTCGGGAGGGACCTGGCAGTGCGACACGTAAACCCCAAAGCCGGCAGGACAGTGGAACAGAGCTGAGCTGAACTGGGGACCAGCACACGCTGCTGGGCCTCTGTCTCTCTGGGAGAAGGGCCTCTGACCAGGACTCAACTGGGAGCATTCAGCTGAGAAAATTCTCTGCTAAAAATAGCAGCAGGAGATGTTTAAGGAGCAAAACAAGTCAGGGTCTGGAGAAGTTAGTTCCCAGATATGTGGCTAATTCAGCTCCCCCGGGACAAGTAATCTTTTAACCCCTCCGTGCCAAGGCTCGTTTCTGCTCTGCTAAACAAGCTTGCCTTCGTCAGGAGTCCAGGTTGGGACAAGCCAGAATGGCTTTTGTCCTCACTCTTTGCTCTGATACAGCATTACTTTCCTCACTCCTCCCCTGCTCATTTGTGCTAGCATCTTCCTAATAGTGCTGTGTGTCAAGCTTTCCATCTTTATCTGCGCGTGACTTCATCTGGGCTCCCTCTAATTCCCGATGCACTTCCTAAGAAAATAATCTCTGTTGAACCCTGCAGCGCAACTCCCTCTGCAGGTTTGCAGCCTATGCTGAGGCTGATGTTAACAAGGTAAGTCTTTTCAGATCTGTTCGCATGGTTCGGGGCTGCCCCTACGAATGATATTCCCTCAACTCACATGTCTTCAGGCCTGCACATGGCTGGAGCAGCTTTCTACTGATTGTAGATCAGCATCCTTTGTTCTGACAGATTCACTGTGAAGCTTCAAAGCCGCCTTACAGAAGACGGCCCCACCTCTCCAGCGTGGAATGACGGCAGTAGTTTCACAGGCTCTTGGTCGCACGCTCATAGGCAGATGTGAATGTTCCCTTGGCGCCTGCAGTCAGTCTCTTGCAGCGTTCATTTGTACATGTTTTGTGCAACGCATTAGCTAGACAATTGTGTTTTATACCCGAGGCTAGAATTATGCACACAACAAAGACAAAAATGATACTGTAAAATCGGAAAAAATGTTCTTAAAAAGAGAGCTGTTTTCAGCCTTGTCATAAATGATTTCTCTGTGTGCTTGCTCACGCCCTCTCCTGTTCCCTTCTCTAGCCTACTCTCAGCTCTTGGCTCTGATGACTACTACTGTCTTCCCAACTCCCATTTTCCACAGGAAGATGACATGGTTGGTCTCTGATAAGCAGAACCTCAGATCTGTGTTTTGTTGGTCAAGCTATAGGCTGGAGGAGAACGGAGGATCAAGAGATTAGAGTCACAGACAGAGGAATAGAGGATTATAGGCTAAAACCCTGCGAGTCTCTGTATTGATGGTTGGGACACAGCCAGACGCTAAAGAGTATTGCAAAGCCTGGTGCTGATAGCATATCCGCTTATTTCCTGTCTTTGCATTTCAGGCAGCTTTTGATATATATGTCCTCATCAAAAGCCAGGGTCAGGCAGGTACCGAGCATCCTAGCTCCCGTCGAAGTCAAATACCTGCTGAGATCAAGTCTGTGCCTTGGCTGGCGCTCAGCCTGGAAAATGTCACTTTGGCTCGTGGGATTCTCAGCAATCCTTGAGTCAAATTCCCACACAAGACAAAAATAAAGGAACTCGCCCCTTTTCCCGTTACAGTTCATTCTGTCTCCCTGATCCTGGCCCTAGATCCCTGCCATGTCTCACTGACTTGACTCTGCCCTGGAGACTTCCCTTAGCATCCATCTGCTGTGATGAGAGCCCTGCTGGGAGGAAGGGAGAGGACAGGAGGAAGACCATCGCCCCTGGCTCTTATCACAGTTATCTGCTGGTTACCTCCCACTTTGCACTAATTTGGTATCAGCATCTGCCACTTTTGGGAGGAAAGGGACTTGCTGAAGTGAGAAGTAACGTAGGATGTGCCTGTGTGGCAATTCCTGGGGCTGGCTAGGGAAACAATGGAAGGCAAGTGGGAATAGGCAGGAAGGGTTGGTTTCAAATCTGCCGTGTGCAAATATTCCCCCATCTCTTCAGTGCTCACCATTTTTGTTCCTGGCCTTTGCTTTTGCTTTTTCTAAGGCACTCTCATCCAGTAAACAGATCACAGAATGGTATATCCACTGCTGGCTGAGGTGGTGTGTTCCTTACTCTTCCTGTGACTTCCCATTCCTCAGTTTTTTCCTCCAGTGAACTGGAACTGTACATCCTTACTGAATCGCAGGAGACATTGAATTTGAAGGGATGAGGCTTAACTGATAAATGTGCAGCATTTTAACAGATGAAAACGATCATGGGGAAACACTGCATGTGAGAACCTCAGCAGACACCCAGAGGTCCAGCCAGTTGTATTCTTTGGGTTTTCATGCCCAAAAGCAGAGGTGGGGATGAGCTGACCTCCTGAGATCCTCTCGTGTCCCATTTTCTGTGAATGCACTGATTTTCATGGTCCGTATTGGCTGTGAGCCAGACCAGTTTGGAGATGTAATTATGCTGTCCATTTGTTAATGAAAATGGCGAGAACAGCGCTCTGTACAATGTGACTGTTTTGATATATTCCTAGCCAAGTGATCTGTAATTGTTTCCTTGTTGCCTTATTTCTCTTCTGGCTTTTGCCAAGGACTTGGTGCAGACGTAATTAGAAGCTCTCCTGCCTAATGGCCTTCCCTCAGAGCCACACAGAAAGGCCACCTGCCTCAGTTTTTTCCTCCTGGAGCGTCAGCGTAACGTTGCAAGCCCAAAGCATCTGTGGAAGGGGCTTGACCTCAGAGGACAGTAGCAAGGCAAAATAAACGATCTGGGCAGGACTTCAGTTCCCTGGTTAGTGGTATCTAATGCAACGCAGAAGCTTGTTCCCTGTTTCTTACCCTATTCCCCGTTGCTTACCCAAGGAAAATGAGGCTTTCAGTTCAGCCTCATGTTCCTTTCTTGGGAAGGGAGAAGCAATTCAGGAATGCAAGGTCTGGTAATAGCCCCTTCTATGCACAGCTTTCCTATTCATGTTACCTTTCTGTTCCCTCTCCATTACCCTTCATCCCAGATTTTGAGGGGCAAATTCTAACTCTTTCCATCTTTTCTTTGAGCTGAAGGTGGTCCGAAATATATTACAGAAAGAGAGGCAATCTGACATGCTGGGAACTCTCTAGCCCTTGCTGCTTCCATCTTAAACTCTTTTAAGTATTAGGTATTAGTCATCCACCCAAAGCATTGCTTCCTTCCCGTCTTGCACGTACATCCAGTGCTTTCCAGGAGAAGAGCCAGAAACCGGGGTGTGAGCTTGGGAAAACAGGAGAGCTAGGACCAGATCGTGCGCAGATTAAGGTGTTGGGCAAGGCACGTCCAGCCACATCTGCAAAGCATTAAATGCCCATCTTCCCCTTGAGGTCAACGGCATTTAGATACCTTTGTGGAGCCGGCTCTTGGTCTCTCGAGCCGTGTCTGTTCTGATGGGTGAAAAGCTATTTCAGTCAAATGGGGTAAGCGTGCTAGGCCCTTCAACCTGGGAGCTTTCTCCCCAGGTTGCCAGCCGTTGGCTCAGCTCTGGCTCTCTCCTAAACCATCTGTGCTCCCTTAGGGAGAGCAGAGCATGAGAACCTGCTAGTGGACGAGGTCCAAGCTCAAACATGTCCAGCCAAGAGCTCAGACTTACGCTAAGACTGTGAGTAAGCTTGAACTCTTCCTGTTCAGGCAGCTCTGGAGCATGGCTCATGATGCCTTCTCCTCGCAAAGACCTAAGGATTTGCAAAGTGGGTGGCGTGCAAATCTGATCTGAGAATAGGCTGTCTCACATTTCTGAAGGTGCAGATATGCAGGCCCTTAATATCTCATCTCTAAACATGCTGCAATGCCATGAGCAAAGCGGCAACCAAAGATTGCGAAATTCTTACCTCCAGAAGCCCTTGTCAGATGGATATTTGAGGCAGCGTGTCTGCAGCTGCATCCCAACGTGACGAAACCAAACTTTGGGAAACCATCAGAAAGCAGTGTGCGGTCTTCAGCAGGCAACACCTACGCTGCCCTCCCTGCATGGGAGAGAGGAGGAATGTTTGTCTGCGGAAGGAGGCTGCTTTACAGAGAAGCTTTTGTCTTAAGAGGGCTCCCTATTTCCTTGATAGCAACCTGTTTCGCTGCTGAGTGTGGGTGTGTAGGCTGTGTGTATACCCATGGCTTTGCAGTCTCATTAGAAGGTAGAACAGTAAATCCTCCTGCCCAAAACGGGGCGGGGGGGGGAAGGAGGAAAAAAGACTGCGTGCATGGTCTGGATGCTAATGGGCCTTCTCTGCAGCAAGTACAGTCGGGTCTTTAAGGTGCTATTTTAAATCAGGAGATTTAAACAGGTTAAGATTTTGTTCCAGAACTGTACGTACTTTGTTCACAGACATGCGTCTCCTTGCCTTGTCTAGTGGTGAGCAGGAAGAGAGTGAATTAAGAGCAAAATCTGGAATTCTTACATCTTCAGGTGAACGCAAATACTCAATGGTCTTCCACACAACTTTGTCCTGTGGGGTCCTGCTCCCGCTGAGACCACCAGAGACTCCCTTATCAGCATTTCAGAAGAAACGAGTGCCATCAGCTAGCTACCTAAGAGAGGAGAAAAGCAAAAGTCAGAACCACGTGGAATGCCAAACTCTGCTCTGTAATGTTGCATTTGCCTTCTCTAGGTTAATTATGCTTCACGTTCCCTGCCCAGGCGGGCACATCTCCTCTGTTTGTAGGTGCCTCTTTGGAGAGTTGGCACCCTTTTCACTGAGCAGTACAAGCCATGCATCTAAAATAAGTCATGCTGTTTCATGATAGCTGGTAAAAATAAAGCCTTACTAGCTCAAGCAGCTATAACAGCACAGAGGATTTACGAGTGAGTGGGTTTTTTCCAGGGTGGGCTGGCCACAGTCTGGTGATGGCCTTTTTATAACCGTTATCAGCTCCCACACAGACCAGGTCCATCTGTTACTTAATTTGAATGGAGACACTCCTAAGCTTTTGTTCGCTAATCTCTCGCTGCACATCTACATTGTTCTCTAGCAGGGCAGCCCACCAGGCTTGGCTTGCTTTGGCTTGCTGATGTCGGGGACGTGCCATGGAAAACTGGAATAAAAGAAAGGCACACAGCTTGCTCTGGTCACTTGACCAGCATGGTCCACCTGCCTCCTCCCTTGTATTAGCTCAAAGGGGCTTTTAACCTGCAGCTCGGATGCCAGAGCAAACATACAGCCAGCTCCTTGGACTGGAGGCAAGGTTTGAAAGTGAAGACCAGGTATGACAAAACTCTGATGCACCATTTATAAATCCAGTCTCTATATATCACAAGTACATTTAAGTGCCCGAAGCTATTCCCAAAACCCCAGCCAAAGGACAGTTGGGCAAACCCCCCCCAAAACCTAACAGAGCGGGTTATGCATTTTTTGGTGTCTCGTTCCTATGCCATACCGTGTTGCCTATCCCATACCACCTTATCTACGCTGGCACGAGTTGGGTTGTGGAATCACAACGAGATGCACAGGGGATAGAGACGAGGGAGGATAAAGAGCTTGAAGCACCGAGAGACAAAAGGATGGATGTTTTGAGGTGTGGATGGTCAGACGTTTCTGAAAGCTAGCGTTTATGGTGATTTCCTCAAAATAAGCTGAGGGCAGAAACCTGGCTTCCCTCTTCCTTGTCTTATCCAGTCCAGCACTGCGTGGCTTCCTCTGCTCTTCCTCTGGAGGTTTCGCACACGTTTAACAGTTAGCTTCCTCTCTCCTGCATACACACACCACTTCTAAGGCAGGCAGGGACAGTCCTGGGGTCAGCTGGGCTGCCCTTAACAGCAATGCTCGTCTCCTGCCTGCTGCTTTGATCATCTGTGCTGTACTGTCCTTGTCACCCTTTCTTTCACTGCAGCTCACAGTATTGAGGATGGATGCTCTGGGGGCATCTCCAAACTAGCAGTCATAAACATGCTGACATGCAGAGGGTTCAGCTAACGTGTTTCTAACACCTAACAATATATCACTCACTCTCACTCAGCAGCACTCCTGCTACACAGAGTAACCATCCAGCAAGCAAAGATGCTTAACAAGGCGTGTGGTTTATAGCAGCATTCCCACATGGCTTAGATGCACTTTGAATTGCAAATCAAGCAATGGCTTAGTGATGATAGACACCTCAAGCAAGGCATATTTTTGTTGCTTTAGTGGGCAGGTGTTTAAATACAGCTGCATGTTTTCGTACTGCTTGTGCCTGACAGTGCATTAACTAAAATTACCGTATCAGATAGCTGCAATATCGGCAAAGCAGCATGGAGCGATACTGCAGCATAGACTGTTGGCAGCAACTTACTTGAACTGTTTCCTGGTCATCCTTTTTACCTTGCCTGTAATACTTCAGCAATATTTCACCTCCTCTTCACATTTCTGCCTAGAGTTTTTAAACAGAGAAGAGACTGGGGCGGAAGGAGATGGAAGGTCACATTTTGCTTTAAACCTGGTACAGAGAGAGGAGATTTAATGCAGTATAGTTGTCTAAAAAGCTGCTAGGGGTTTTTTGAAACTATAGTTTCAGTGTAGCATTTTAAAATGATTCAGATAACATGAGTCACAGTAACAAGCATGGGCTGGATCTCTTTAGCTGAAAGAGGTGCCATAAGAATATGCTATAGGCTTCACTGCCTTGTCCTGGATTCTATTTTGGAGAACTGATGGCATTTGGGATTCAACCATATGTCTGGCTGAGTCTGTAGCACATACAGATCTGGTAGGTATTCGGAGATGTAGCACATACAGATCTGGTAGGTGCGTCTGTTGTGGCATGCATACTGCTCTGGAGAGGAATGCATGTCTATGCCCGGCTGTTCTCCAAATCCTGGGTGCTGAGGCCTTTAAAGGGAGATTTACATAACGCAAACCCTTTCCTGCTTATTTGCACTGGGCTGGAAGAAGCCTAAAGGAACATCTTTGGAATACTCTTTTTAAAAGGTGGCAGTTGCCACTAACGATGATTTAACACGCAAAACAAAGCGACCCGTAAGCGTGTGGTCACCAAAGAGACAACACTTTCCAACAGCAGGGAAATGTGACATGGCACAGATGCCCCAGCTCCTTGAACAGGAGAGTGCTAACAGCTGGGAAGCACTGGCTTGGTGCAGATTCCTCCAGCCCCAGGGAGTCTGGAGAACAAAGGACACCCCAAAGTAACGCTAAGGAGAGCTGGAAAGGTGTTCTGTTCCTGCTCTACAGTCTGTATGGTCACTTGAGGTTTTTGGGTTGGTTTGCTCCCTGCATAGTTGTAGCTTTCTTGTAACTTAGAACATGCTGCTTGCAGTATTCTTCTGCCACACACAGAAGAATAAATCTGTCTTAGCAGTGATTTAAGCAGCCACATTGATCTCTGCCCACGGTCAATCCATGTAATAATGTCAGAACCTCTCACACAGTCTCCAAGGACCCAGCTTCTGTCTAAAATTTGTTGACATCCTGCTTTGTGCCTGAGGGATAGGCCTAAATCTCTCGTGTTTAGTGGGTGGGAAGAAGCCTGCTGTGAACAATTTCCGAGAAATGAGATGGGGCCGGAGTCTGATGGAGTCCCACTGTCTTAGAGTGAGTACTTCTAGAGTCATAACTCCTTCAGAGTAACACGACAGTGTGGTATTACTATCTCCAGCTTCAACAGAACTTGAATTGTAGCTACAGTAGATGTACTTCAGTAGGACTGTCACCACGCTATCTGCTTGATGGGACACAATTTTTCCGAGAAAAGATCCTGTGTAAGCAAGAACGTATAACAAAGACCAAACTGGTACATCAAGTTTCCTTTAAGGAACGAGGAACCCTTTCCCTCCTCATCTTTCTCTAGTTTTTCAAAATGGAGATTTTTAGGATAGTACAGACCAGACAGACGCTGTGCAAGCTGCCTTCTGCAGCTCTTCAGGTGCAGTGCAACTCTCTGTAGTCATCTGCTACTTCAGGTCTTGGAAGAAAGCTATCATTTGTAGAAGTGTAATGCAGTTCCCTGATGAAGGAGGGTGCTGTCTGTGAAGAAGGCAGAACCTCCAATTTCCCCCTTTTTGAAACCTGAGCCAAGCACACATTACGGAGCCACCTGTCCCAAGCAGAAGGCCAGCCGGGATCTCCACAGTTAAGCTGAGTGCTCAAGCCTGGGTCCTCAAGAAAAGCTCTCTTGGTTCCAGAAGCAGGAATCGCACAGCAGAAGCAATCAAATGCCTCGTTGGTAAGAAGTGCCCTACGCTATTGTTGAAAACCCGTCCAAAGATTTCAAAAGGATTTTCCCAAGATTGTTTTGTTGTCTTGTGGTGACTAGCTGCTTCTAATGCTCTGGGGTTTTGCTGGGATGAGTGAAATCTGTTTATGCTCATGAGGGAGCAAAGCAAGGATCACAACCCCAGACAGAACACCTGAGAGGATCAAAGGATGAACAGAGGGAAACGAACATGTCAGCGTCTTGTGGCGCAATTGCTTTTCTTCAAGGAGTAAGTCTGGAAGCACCAGGCCTGATGAAAACGGACTCTCTTTCATTGCAGACTTGAACAAATCACTCGTGGTTGCTTAGACCACATCCTGACTGAAACCAACCCAGACCAGAGCACCTGCTTCAGCCTGCTGGGAGCCAGCTCTGGGAATGGCATTCTCCTGGCTCTCCGAAGTAAAGCACAAGCGGACTGAAAGCAAAGTGCTCACTGCACAGCCCTGTGACTCCTTTCAGCTCTGATACAGAAGTCTTCTCCCAAATAGCTACGTTATAGTCCAGAGCACTGTCATCTTAGTTCAATATTGGATTTCTCCCAAATGCTGCGTGAATGTCTGAAGTGCAGGTGGGGGAAGGGTGGATAGGTCCTGCTAAGAGCAGTTTTGGCTGGGCCAACTATTAGTTCGCATTAGCCGGTGGCTTTTATGTGAATAACAGTTATTTTTGTGTACAAAGGCAGCTTCTGAACCGTGCCAAACTCCACCTCTCCCCTGTGGTCTTTGGGGTATAAGCACTGAGAGCCAAGGCACCAAGGAAAGTGTCAGCATTTAACAATGAGGGACAAGAATCAGCAGGGAACATTTAAAAAATGCTGAAAGGATTTTAGGTGTTCCAGACCCTTGAGCTTTCAGTGGGAGTGACTTCGCAGCTCTTGGGTATTTCTCAGACTGCTGCCTTGCTCTGTTAACGCTGTCTGATCCACACCAGCAGAGGAATTTTGCCCCTGCATTGTCAGATTCTGTCCGTCCAAAAGTTTTCCACCCTGAAGGCCAGCACACAGGAATTCCCAACTGTCTGTCATGATGCTGAACATCCTTTCTTTCTCCACATCTCCCTTCAGCTGCCTTTTCTGCTTTCTCTTCAGGTTTGTTACGACTTTTTTGCTCTGAGTATGACAGTCTTAACCTTTAGATACATCTCTTCTCATGTCACTGAGGCACTGGTTTCCATCATCTTTAACTTGCTGTTTGATTGAATGCCCAGTGAAGTCAGCGGGCATCCTCCCTTAGATGTCAACAAACTTCTGATTGGATTTGTAACAGCAAAGTTGCATACGGGGCCATGGTGTATCCCTGTAGCTGATTATTTGGCACCGATTATAGTATGTATCCTCCTCCTGTAAGACAGGGCTTTGGAGCAGCCTGTGTTTTGTGAATACCATAGTCTGACTGAGAGGTGATGGGCTTTGCAACAACCAAAATACCCAGTTCCAAAATATCCTCTATGATGAAGGCACGGCTTGCCTCTGCTGTCTGGTTTGCTTTCTTCCTACTGCGCCATGCTGGAAACTGCCAGCTTGTTTCCTTCTCCCTCAAGAGAGTTGTTGGCGAGTGGGGGTATCCAGTAGCGTATGCATGTTGTTGGTACCTGTTCCGATGAGAGGCACAGCAGAAAAGACAGGGGAGGCAGATTTTTCAAAATAAAATAATAGGCGAAAGAGGGAAAATGGCTGTATTAATTGGAAATATTTTGGTCCTCAGAGCAAGGATGTAAAGGGAAGTAGCTTGTGGTATAAGGATACCTGGCAGCGTTGTGTGATTGAATTTTTGTCCCAGGGTCAGCCTGGCTGGGACTCTGCCCAAAGGGCTGAACTCCTCTGTTTTCTCCTGAATCGTAGTCCTTTCATGATTTACTACCTCACATTTTACGTTACCACGCTGAGTCTTAAAATACTTGAAGGTGTAATTGGCATATGTTAGAGGCCTGGCACATTTCATCTTCTAGGAACTGACCGGAACTCTTGAGGTTGGTCTGCTTCCTGCCCCTTCCTGTTCATCAAATTAATTTGCAAAGTAATGCTTTCACTCTTGCATTATCAGAGTAAGAGTTCCTTTACCATCTAAATAAGCATAAGGCACAAGGAAATGGCTTGTGCTGGCACTATTTTTGTGCCATTATGTTAATCCTCCTCTTTAATTGCTACTTCTAACAATTACATTTTCCTGTGTTTACACCACAACTCCTAAATAAACTTAGGCCTCCTGCACTGGCGTTAGTAGCTAGGAATAGGTTTTATCTAGGGAAGTTAGTCCTTGTAGCTGGCCGAGAAGATTTCTCAGCAGGCAGTGTGTTTCTAGCTGGGTGACTTATGAGCTGTGCTATTTCTTATTACCTTCTGTTTGTTTTTCCAGGCTGCAGACTCTTGGCTGTGGAACTGACATCCAGCAACACCAAGCCCGTGGTGCAGGAATTCCAGAGTGAGTGCTGCGGGGGACCGCTGGCTGGTTGACATGATGGCTGCACTGCCCTCTGCCTGGGGATTTGCATCAGTCCAAACAATTGAGAAAAATTTTGTTTGTTACTCATGGTATCTGGTTTCTTGGGGGAGGCAGGACTACCGAGAGCCTGAGATTCGGAAAAGTGCTTAAGAATGTGTCTGTATTGCTCCCTGTTTAGCAAAGCACTTGACTGAAATGGTTTATTGAAGTCCCCTGCAAGCCATTGGCATTGCAAAGTGTCTGCCTAAGTGCTTTTTTGAACTGGATCCCAAAAGGAGGAAGGGCGGTCACCTTGCAATTAAGATACTGAAAAGGGGGTCGGGAGATTTCTGTTTTATCTTGGCCCTCTACAGACGTGCAGTGCGATACCGGGTAAGCCACTTCTCAACCCTGCTGCAATGCCCTCTTCTGTAGAGGAGATGGAGATGACGATGCCTACTTCAAAGGGGAGTGGGTTTGCTGAATTTATCCTCGGGCATCGTGGTCCTCAGTACATTACCAGACACCACCCAGGGAGATTCTGCATCCCTGACTCACATTGTGGGCTCTGATTAGCAGCAAGACAGTGCTGGGGACTCACCCTGTCATAAGGTCTTGTTTGGCATAAGTTAGAGCCTGTAGAGAACAGTGTGTTCATTTCTCTCCATAGCTGATATCTGTTCGACTGTTATTTTTGCTGGCCAAAATCCATCTTCCCCAATAGCTTCTGGAATCCAGCAGTGTTTCTGTTTGTGAGGCAGATGAAAGAGAAGGCTTTGCTTTGCGGGCAGCATCTCCTAATAAAACACTGCACAAGACTGCTTAAAGCAGAGCAAAAATACAGCTGCTTCCTATTAATCTGTATTTCCTTTATTTCTCCTGCTAGGTGTTGAGCTGTCCTGCATCATTAAATCCACCATAACACCAGATCCCAGAATCGAGTGGAAGAAAATCCGAGATGGCGAAACCTCTTATGTATTTTTTGACAATAAAATGCAGGGTATGAAGATTCATTGTTCTTAAACTTCCAAAACAGCCTCAGAAACAATACAGCTGAGAACAAACACGTCTGTAAAAGGCAGGACTTCTGGCTGTCTTGCTGCTTTCTTCTGGAACTAGAGTTCAGCAGTTGAAGTACAAGATGGAGAGAGAGCAGGATGTTCTTTGCTCTCTGCCCTCATTATTGACAGTTCGCAGTAGGGAGCCACAAAGAGCTGGAGTGAGATCCTAGGTAGGAGATACTTCTTGGGCAGGAAAGCAAATGCTACAGCTTCCCTTCTCCAGAACCTCTTGGTCCTTGCATGGTCACTGGGTGTCTGAGCTCTCAGGACCAGACACTGACCCCTCCTGTCTTTCCATATGACACCTGAGGGCTCCACCTGCACTTCAGAAAGGATCTGTGTCTTGAGCTGAGCTGTCAGCTCTTACTGCTGAGGTAGCACAGTGCTTTGCAGCATCCTGGGAGCCTGTGATTAGAAGCAGACTCTGGCTTGACAGTGAATCTGAAACACAGGACTGCCAGTAGTGCTTAACTCCATCTGAAATTACTCCAACGCTTTCGATGAGATCAACAGCCACATCCAAATGAATCTTTCAAAGGAGACAAGACCTGAGGCTATCTTGGAAGTCCATTTTTTGCCAGTTTTTGAGATTTGGGGTGGTGCTTTCCATTTCGTCCTCTTAGATGGTTAGCAGCATTGGTTTCCTTTGTGGTCACTAGCGAAAGGAAGGCTTTTACCTTTCAAGCGTCAAGTTCCTTTTAGGTGGGTCTCTTGACCCCAGAAAGAGTCCAAGATCAACCACTTAATTCAGATACCTAAAGTTAGTCTGTGTGACTACCCTGAAATTTTTCTCTCTTTTTCCTCCGATTCAGGAGACTTTGCAACTCGTGCAGAAATTCTGAGCCGGACATCGCTGGTGATTAAAAACACCACCCGGATGGACACTGCCACATACCGCTGCGAAGTGGCAGCACCTTCTGATACTAAAACCATAGATGAGATTAATATCCAGCTTACAGTCCAAGGTATTACTTTAAATCCAGATACCTCTGCAAGCACTGCTAGCTAACAGAAGAGCCTGTGAGTCTTCCCAGAGTTGAAACAGTGGCACTCAACAGACTCTGGAATTTGTTGTTTAAAACCAGCTGGAAACAGCGGAAAGTTTCGATGCCTTTGTAGCACAGCCATCTTAGAAAGTATGTCAGAAATTATTTAGTTCTACTGAGCAGTGCCGTTCACGTGGTTTGTGTCTTTCCCACAGTGAAACCTATGACTCCTAGATGCACTGTGCCTAAAGCTGTACCTGTTGGGAAGACAGCCTCTCTTCACTGCCATGAGAACGAAGGTTACCCAAAGTCCACTTACAGCTGGTACCGCAACAGTGAACCTTTATCACCAGACACGAAATCAAATGCCAAATTCCAGAATTCCTCCTACACCTTGAACCCCACCACAGGCACTCTGGTAATGCCCTTACAGACATATCGGAGATGTATTTTGCTGCACAGGTTATTTTTAAGGTCACTTGTAAAAGAAAAAAGTCATTGCATGGCTTTCCAGGAAGGTATAATTTGAAGAAGGTTAGGTGTTCTAGGATCTGAATGACATGAGAAAGGGAAGATTAATGATGGAAGAAGATGGTTTTGATCACTGCCGATACCACATGCCTTTTTAGAAAGAGGGAAGGAAGGTGTCTCACAGCCCGCTGTGAAGCCTGGGCGATGGAGGGTTCCTTGTACATCCTTATGCCCTCCCTGACGGTGCCTTCTGTCTCTCACGTCCTGCTCCCCTGCCTTTTCCCCTCACCAGGTTTTCCATGCCGTGCACAAAGGCGACACAGGCCGTTACTCCTGCATAGCAACAAACGATGCTGGCTTTGCCAAGTGTGAGGAGCAGGAGATGGAAGTCTGTGAGTGGCTCCACGTACTTTTCACCAATGTTTATTAATATATCAGCATAAATAAATTGTCATCACCATAGGGAAAGAAGGGGGACATCCTAGAGCATTAAGTCTTTCCTGCTTTCTCAGAGCCCCCAACACAGGAAGACAAAAAATCTATAAATTCAGGGAACCATTAAAACACTGTTCAGGTTCCTGCACAGTTTTATTCTTGGAGTCAGGGACTCACTAGTTCCCTATGAATTATTGGGGTTTGCTTAAAATATTCAGGATATGTCATTCCAGTGTATGTAAAGCTAGACTATTGCTACTGCCTTAAAGAAATACTGAATGAGAGCTTCTCTCTTTGCCAGATGACCTCAATATTGGTGGGATAATCGGTGGAGTCCTGGTGGTCATAGCAGTTCTGGTGCTCATCACTCTTGGTATCTGCTGCGCCTACAGAAGGGGTTACTTTGCAAACAGCAAAGAGAGTGGGGAAAGGTAAGCTGGGATCCAAAGTGTTCCTATACAAGTCCCTGCGCCCACAGCTAGCATGAAGTAGTGTGAAGGACACCAGAAATTGGTGGCTGAAACGCGTTTCAGTGCCTGAGTTGGACGTATTTCTTCCTAGTTCCTTACCAAAGACTACAGGCCAACCCAGTTCTTGGAAGTATCCAATCCCCTGCTGTAAGCCCTGCACCATGGTGAAGGTTTATTTGCCTAAGGGAGAATTTTGGTATGGCTCCTCTTGTGCTTGCTACCAAGACCAGACAGAGGAGTGATAGCTGTGCTCTAATGTCCTCGTACTTTGCACGGGAAGGGGGAACCAGCACAATTAAATGCCTACAGGTATTTGTCCAATAGGTTATGTGCTGTTGGTATAATGAGGTCTACAATTTAATGAACAGAGCTCACTGCGCAATTAGTTTAAAGCATCAGGACGTGCATAGAAAATATATGCAGAAGAGTAGGCTCTCTACAGGAAATCTCACTAGTGAGAACCTAAATTTGGGATTAAAAACAACCATTTTAGAATGCACATTAAAACGTTAACAGCATTAGCATCAGGCACAAGCTTTGATGTCCTTACAGAATCTGTAGAAGAGATAATATATGTAAACCCAAGATTCTCACCGGATAGATCTGTGCCATGTTAAATGTTGCTTTTCAGCAGAAGTCCTGTCTTTTTTTTTGTTTGGTTTGGTTTGTTTTTCAGAAAAAGCTCCAAATATCCTATTTAAATGCAGCTGAGGGTTGGCATACACTGGACTTGACAGTCGTATATAAATTCCAAATTCATATGGGATTGCAAACAAGTGGCGCTTCCTTATAACTAAGGAAAATGCTGAAGGCATCTGGCAGTGAAGGTTTAAAATGAGCTTTATAATTGCCACAGGAAACAATGCAGGAGGCGCACAGAAAGGTAGTGCACAGGGACCAGAGCAGGAGAGCCCAGAAAAGAATCAGTTAATCTCTTTGCAGAGTTAGTCTTGTGGAAACATACAGCAATTTTTTTACCCTGTACTAAAGGGGAATTTAGAAAAAATCGTAGTCGCGATGCATGATGGAATAAGCAGAGCTATCGTTTGAGCAATGAGTTGCGTTTCTCCCTGCTTTCTTTTCATTCGGCTGTTCTTCCTCATTTTCCTCTTTCTCAGCACCTCCCCTCCCAAAGCCTGCAGTCTTCTTGTCCCAGAAATGAGATCTTTTCCTTTATTTCAGCTACAAGACTCCAGCAAAACCTGATGGCGTTAACTATATCCGGACAGATGATGAGGTAACAAATGATTTGCATTTAACATCTCTCTGTTTAGGAGAGGAAGAGGGTGGGCAGAGGACTACTAGCTTTTTTAGGGCCTACAGACTTTCTTAGAGTGGGCACCACTCAGAAGCAAGGATGTAGAACAGAGAGAAAACAGAAGGGTGAAGGCTGAGTCATTTCCTTCGAAATGATGAACAGTTTAAGTTGCCTTAAGTGACTGATGCCAAGAGCGATCAAATGCAGCTCTGCTCTGTCTCAGTTATCTTATGGCTTGACCCCCTTAGGATGAGTTTCATTGGATTAAGTGGGCAGGCCATGATGCTTTTACAAGAGAATTTGCATTTTGGGATTTGAATAGATCACTAAGCTTAAGATCAGAAAAAGCCTCTCCCTAGTAGCAGAGATACTGAAGAGGGAACGAGAAAGTCCCCTGCCATGCCTTGGTAAGTGAGGAGGACAGTAGAAGGAGCACCCGGCCGGTATGACTGGTGTCTCCCTCTCCTCACCAGCTGGAAGGGGATGCTACCTAGCCAGAATGCTTGAGGTTATACAGATTGGATCTACCTTTCACGGGCGTGTTGCAATTGGGGGCAGCAGCAACAAAGAGTTGCCTGGAAGGCCGCTAGATCCTTCCTACATCCAGAACTGTTTTGTTGCAGGGTGACTTCAGACACAAGTCTTCATTTGTCATATAAGACGCCAAAAGAATATTGCAAACCAGCGACAGCAAGTGTGAAAATACCTCCTCCAGGAACTCAAAGCGAGAGCAAAAGATGAATTAAGTGCGCTTGGAAGAGTTTGGAACACACAAGAACTTGATAGCTAGCTATCTGTATATCTTTTTTTTCCTTTGCCAAAGTTTAAAGTAACTCCTCACTGCCCAACTTGCGTCTCCCCTGCCTCCGGAGATACCAACAGGATCACCTAAACCTGTCCTTGGACTAAGGAAGCGTTTTAATACTTCCCAAGAGACTGGGCTGTGGAAGCTTGTGGAATTGCCTTCTATTTGTGCTGCAGGGACACAGCCACAATGTGCAAACCAACCAGGGGAACAGCGTTAGGTAAACGTGTAGTAGACATTACTAGTACATACTACTAGTAGACAAAAAAAGGTGCTGATACGGCAATAGATGGACTTCAAAGAATAAGATTTATCCGTGCAAGGGGGAGTCTTCCCCTCAGCAGCTTGTTGCCTAGGCCTGGCTGGTGACTTTTACACATTTGTGATTGTCTTGCGCTTTTGACTCTGACTGCTCAGGTGCAGAACGGGGTATCTGAATAGCCTACAGTGACAGATACCAATACAGTAAAAGCAACTAATGTTCTCAGCCCTTTTGTAAACTTACTGAATTCTTGTTACTCCATTTAACATGAAACACAGGCAGCATCAGGCCAGAAGGATTGCTCCTGTTCACTGCTTTATAGAAAACTCATTGCACGCAGGTAACCTCTCATTCTAATCTGCACAAAGCAGGCTTGCCTCTTGCGTCTTTTGGTGTTTTAAAGAGGCTTATAGCGGAGGCAGAGAACCTAGTGCTAAGACATCCCTTTCAGGAAAATTAAAGCCAAATACTTTCATGGGCTAAGATTGCCATAAAAGGTACTGAGATATCTTCAAGCTTTTTTACCTTCTCCATTTATTTTGTAAAATCCCACATTCTAAATTTTTTGCAAAGATATATTTTGATTACTTCAGAAAAGGTAACATTTCTATTTAAAGTGTAAATACGTGATGCCAGCAGTGTTTAAGTAAGGTAGCTATTTTTTTACTTTTTAAGCTACAGAGGGGAGCTCAAACGTTGCTATAGTATGGCACTGTCAGAGCATATCAGTATTATTGCGAAGTATAATAAAAAACTGCAGGTGGAACGGCATCTCTTTCCTCTTAAGATAGCTTCAGCAATTTCCTTGTCACAAGAGGTCTTACCAGACACAGAACAGAGTCACTCAGGGATAGTTTTTGTAAATTTATGGCAGGAGCTATCAACTTTTTATATATAAAACTTAGTTTTCTTGCCAGTGACCAACACTTTGTTTTTGTTGTTGCAAGAAATATCGAGGGATGGCTTTTGGATTCAGTTCCAACAAGGTGACAGAGTGACTTCAATGTTTGCTACCCCTCTGCAAGTTCCCTAAAGCACTAACACAGTGTCACAGCTATGGCAACTTTACAGGTTTAAACTGCATAGCCAAGGCAACTGTCTCTCAAGTTGGGAAAGCAAAAGCTCAATACAAAAGCACTTTTGTAGTGTCAATTGCAACTTTTCTCTAGATGGTAAAAGAAAAAAGAAAAGAAAAAAAAAAAACCAAACAAATCTAGCTCTCTTGGCTTTAGAGAGAATAATTGGAAACATGTGTTTCCCAGAAATACACATGTTGATAGTGTTGAACAGCATTGGGTAATATAAGACTGCAAGATGTGGATGCAACACTAGAACTGTGCTGTGGTTTAAGAATTTTTTTTAATGTAGCATAATTTAGTGTTCTTGTATTTCCAGTATGAATTGAGTTGTCTTAACTTTTCCTGTATACAGTATTTTGGATACTTGACGATTTGGACTGTCAGTGTTATTTTTTTAGTGTTCTGCATTAATCTGCTTTGTTTCCTAGGGGCCTCGCTGGACATGCCATTGCTGCATTTGTTTTGCCTAAACAAAGTGTTACCACTTCTCCTTTTGCTAATGAAAGTAAAAATAAGGATGGGGCAGCAATAACCGTATGTTCTCTGTGTAACTTGGACATTACCACTGCTATCTTGCAACTCCGTTTTGGTTACTGTCTTAAGACATGCCCTTCAACCAAGCCACACAGTACTGTTCACTGGCTGCACGCTGCCTCTAATCATTATGACAGTAGTGAGCATAACATTCCTTTGCACCTTCTGTATATCCACTACTCCTTTTCTATGCTGCTTTTAGGATACCTACAATAACAGAAAGAAAAGGTTTGAATCAGGGTAGCTCTGGGCGCTATGGGAGCACAATCTACAGTCTCACCATGAGCCAAAGGCAGCCTTCATGTGAAAAGCCAGCAAGCTAAGAATCAAGACTTATTTTTCAGTTCTGAAATGTGACAGTGGCATCTCTAACGAGAAAAGGGGAGATGATCCCCCTGATACAGCTCATGAGATCTGATTGATGGAATTCATTGTATCATTGTGAATAATATTCAGGTTTGTACTAATGTATTACGTTTAACTTTGCCAAGAATGTTTTACATAAATACCAAGCTATAAAGCATTCTTGTAGGGGTTTTTGTTTGGTTTTGTTTTTTTAAACAGCCATATTATTGGAGGCTTTTGTTTTCAGTTCAGTGAAATAAGGGAGTCTCTTCTGTCAGAGCACTCATTTACTTACGTTGGACTGAAGGTTACAGAAAGTCCAAGGTACGTTGCTGTTTATGAGTTTATTCTTGGACTTTTGTCTATCCCTGGTTCTTCTCTAGAGAAGACAGATTAACGCTCACAGGGCTTATCTCAATGCTGCTCGAGCACAGAACAAAAACTAGAAAAGCACAGATTAGGAAATAAACTATTCCAATTTACCATTCAAAGTGGTTAAACAATATTTTAAGGCAGGAGAGACGGTTCAAAATAAATGGATGTGGCCATAATTGACCATCGCTTAAGCCAAAGCCTTTCTATGCATCTCCTGTTCCCAGGTTCTGACTTTGATTTTGAGACTAAAGTTTAAGCTCATTTGAAGGTTTCTCTGATCTTCGAAACAGCACAGGGAAAATGAGAGCAAATTACGGGATTCCAGTGCAGGAGGTAAGTGCCTGTGGAAGGGCTGCGGCCAAAGCACGCTCAGCCTCTTTGTTTCTACTTGTGTGGAAAAGCCTACTCCGTTCCTGTTGTTCACGCCCAAGTAAGACAAACCAGCATGAATAAAACAGATTCCATTTTCAAGTTTCAGTGAAATCTAGGGCGAGAGCTCTGTAATAGAAGTTAACCACAGAAAAACTTCAGTTAGGTTCACATGGCATCAGAGAGACTCAGGAATGGTCAAGTTTCCACCATTTGCACAGCATATTTATGATAAATTATCTGTGTGGAGCACAGAGCTATGCATATGACTTAGCAACCTTGATTTTAGTGAGTTACTCATATCCTGCTTGCACTCAAATTACAGTCTACATTTAAAAGCTGCTGGGTCCAACATTAATTGAACTGAGTGCCTAAGATACCAGCAATGTAGTAGAAGAGACTTAGAGGCTGTAGAAATCTACAGAAAAAAATAATTTCTCTGTCAGATCAAGAAAAGGGGAGAAGCTGTGGGTGGAATTAATTCTGTAACCATTTATTTTCATAAAATGTTAATAGTTGGAAATAACATAGTTCAAGAATGGAAATATTCCATATAAAAGAACATTAAGGCTGTTCATACACACAGGAGTTTGCACAACAAATAAGAGGTGATGTAGCGTGCAATTACCAGATTTAGGGGTGTGGCAGTGACAAGCTGTTTTACCTTTGTTCAAATTAAAGCAACTCTAGTATATAACCAAGAGGGACAATGAGGGACTGAGTGAATAAGCTGAGCCATTCACTTCCCTGCAAGCTGTGATAAATGCATTTATTGCTAAGCTTGTAGCAACATTATGCCCTTACTTTTCCAAATGGACAAATTATACATCCTGTGAGTGAAGAGCAAGCCTCTCCTTATACTGCAGCTTTCTAGCACTCCAGCGAGCTTTGTCAACAGCAGCAGCTTATAATACATACATGTGTTAATGCAGGCTTTGTATGCCCATATTCTAGACAGTTTCATATAAAAACCAAATAACAATAGATAAGGAAGGCAGGACATGTGCCCTTGATGATTTATAATTACAGAGAAAAAGGACAAATTTCAAGCAACATGATGGTTCTGTACAAAAGTTCAATGAAGGGATCAGTTGTCTGGTTTCAGTGGAGTTCTCCGCTGGGACCGTCTCAGAGGGACACGCTGGCTGCTTTTTTTCCTTGCTGGGGATTCTAGTTTCCATTCCTGTGGCAGGGATGGGCTAGAAGAAGGAAGCAGAATGACCATTTATTTTAAAGCACTTTACCAGTCTTTCTCACTGCGATTGCTGTTTCAGAGCTGCATTGAACTTACAGTTTCTCTAGTGATGTCAAACAGATAATATCTCTTGGCTTGTCCTCACCCTTTCCCTTCCCTGCAAATAATGCATATATTTTCATATTTTAAAAAATGCCACAGATTTGATCATTTGGGGTTTCTTCCCTCCCTCAAGTTAGAATCACAAAGATAACTTGCCTGGAGCTGAACTGGGTGTCTGCGTCAAACTGATGTAACTGACCTCAGCACCAAAAGTCAAGTTATTAATGGGCTCTGAAAGAAAAAGCACATATTAGCAGTCAGCTTGTGACACAGCCAGAGGGCAAGGCATGCTGTAGTAGAACACTTAAGTGTCGCAGAGTAAGTATATCCAGTTAATTACAAGCCCACATACGTCTCTTTTCCAGCCCAGCAGATGTCAGTGTCTGCCGTCCAGCCTCAAAACTATGTGCTGAATTTTTTGGGCCATCTGTGGACATCAGCTTCATACTCCAGACTTACAGCCTTCCTCGTATGTGGAGGAAATTAATTTAAATATGGGACCTCAGTCATGCACCTCCTTATGCTACCTAGGTGGGAGAGCCACACCTTCCATTAAAGCTTTGCCATCTTTCACAACACTTTAGATTCAGACGAGTTGCTTTGCCTAGTCAAGGCAGAATACGGAGCCCCTGAAGACTGACAAAGGACCTGAAGAGCCCTTCTGTGAGGAACTGCCTGCAGCCAGACAAAAGGAATCACTTGACAAGGAAGCTAGGTAGAATTTAGCTTGCCTGAATAGGCCATAGTTGTCAGCTGTCGCTTTCCTGTGATTTATCTCAGAAGAGATGTCACAGTATTCAGATTTTACTTTACTCAATGCTCTAGTTTATGCTCATGTTTCCCAGAATCTTTCACAAGGAATTAAGGTAGAAAGTGCTTTATACAGCAAGAGTTGGAAACTCTGCTAAAAGGACTTCTCTCTACAGACTGACTGGGTTTGCTCTTCAACTGCTTCCCTGTTCTGGAAGGGAATCACTGAAGCTTATAGTGGAAATCCAACTTGATCTATCTGCCTTAGTTGGCCTCTGCCTCTCTCAAGACTGACCTGCAAGCGTCCTGACTTTGTGCAGTGTGTGCCTTAACATGTTATCTTGGTTAATGAGAAGTTTACATGAAAGGAAGGAAGGGACAAAAGGAAATGGTAGAGAATTGTCATCGAGTAGGGTTTCCCATCCCATCAAAGGTGGTATCTTCACAATCTGTGTTTATGTACCACAGTGAAGCAATCTCCACTTGCCCAGACCCACTTAGCCATTCTCAAAGTAACGAGCAGGAGTTGAGGAGACCCAAAGATGGCAGGGGAGAGAGTGACAGCCAGAACAGTTAAATAAGGTAAAGAGACAGCTGTTCTTAACTTCTCAAGTACAAAATGGTTTACAAAGAACTGCATCTTCAATAGTTTTAGAATGATATACCAGAGAAATAAAAATGTTTTGATTGTCAACCAGCCTGCAAGACCCAGCGCCACCATGCAGATGGCTCAACACACGCTAACTGAAGTGATGATACTGCTCTGTACAGTTTGTGTCCCCACTGAAGGACATGTGCTGCCTTGAAGCAAACTAGGAATTCAGCCCTAGTACCACTGCAGATTAACATTCTTCCTCCTTTTCCACCATATGGTGCTTAAGAGAAACAGCCGTGCAAGCTTCCAGAGAGAGATATGGCGCTTAAAGATTTCTGCTCTCTAAAAACATGCCCCCAATTTCTTTGCACAAAGATCATTGCTTGTTGCTCAGACAGCAAAGAGAAACACTGAGGCAGACAAATCTAGCCAAACAGTGGAGCATACAGGGAAGAGAAGGGTCAGATTTTCCAGTGGATGCACATCACTGCTGCTGGTTTGCTCCTGCCTGCTCGCGGATGTCAGGTATTTGCAGACTGCCGCACAGCCGACTGCCTTATTGGCTGTATGTCGTTTGCTCTCCTGTGTGCGTGCGTGCAGCTCAGGTATTTGCACAGATACAGGCAAAGAGTGCAGTCAGATAGCTATGCTTCGGGAACATCGACCCCTCCCCGCAACAATTCACAACTGCCTAATGAGAGCTGACCTGTCAGACACTTACCTATATTCCCCAACTTAATTGGAGCTCTCTCCAGAGCGCATGAGGGTGTTCATCGCACTGAAAATTCGCACTACAACAGAGATGCCCTAAAGGAGTTCAGCAGTGAATTGACATAAAGGAAGGGAATCTACGGCTGGAGCTCAGCTCCGTTGGTGTTTTACTATAACCGCCTCTTGCGCTTGCAGAAGGCGACACTGCAAAATGCTGCGGGGCTGTCAGAAAGCATTCCAATAAAACCTAACTTTTGAAGGTCAGGTTTTGTGACATGGCAATTCAGCTGCAATGGACATAAGCGCAGCAGACTCTCACAATTTGTGTATTAGAGATTCCTCTGTATTTTTAATTTCCACAGCAGAGTAAAAAAACCAAATCATTCCTTCTCCAGTGCTCAGTTCAGTTCTTTCTTAGGATAGAACAGACACACACACTCAGAAGTGACTGTGCAATGTTATTAATCCCACTTGAGCAGATCTCTGTGTTCTCTTGCAACTGTCACAGCTCACTGCTTGCTCTAGAAGCAGGTCATAACTCACCTGAGATCCTTTGTTTGGACAACAGGAACCCCCTATCTTAGAGCTGAAAAGGACCAGACCGTGAGTATTTCCCTCCACAGCAAGGTTCTGTATTTCAGTCTAAAAATGCTAAGCTATGCTTCCAGAGTTCAGGAGAGGAAGTGTCTCAATGCAACAGAACGTTGCACACTTTGGGCAATGTATACTATTAAGGAACCATGACAACATGCCTCCTCGGCATCCCAGAGTTGATAAAGGAAGAAAGGGCAGTAGTTCTGTTACTTCAGCAGCCCAAAATAAATGCTCTCCTGCACTGACTCAATGCTATAATACCCTGTGACATGTAAATGGAGACCATATTGGACTGACTTTTCCTGTGTACATCATTCATCTGAGACCTTCTATTTCAGAACGGTTCATATTTACTACAACCATTTAGATAAATAAATATCTACCGCTATCAATGACTAATTTTTTCTGCTCTTTAGGGGAGCCATGCATTGCTACCTGTCTCAGAGAATGAGAGCTCAGCCCAATTTGGAAAGGGTTCCTTTGGGTTATACTTACGCTCTGGTGTGCTGATTGCGCGGCCCACCACAGAAACATTTTCTCTGGTAGACTGTTGATTCAGGCTTTGAAAGAATACTAGAAATAACAAGGAAATAATTAAGAATAGAAATGTATTCACTCAGAGACCTCGAGTCTAACAATCAGGTTGTGTCAACTAGCTCTAGTCCAATGCCAGCTCAGCTTCCTACCTCGCTTGCTGCCAGCTGTGCTTGATGGAAGTGATACAGCTGATAAACTTCCTCCAACACTCCTGCTGCGTTGCTTGCTTTTGGCTTCCATTGCTTTCCTGGCAGAGTTCAGGATGGCAAGTGTGCTCAAGGATGCCGGCCTACAGGGCAAAAACCATGACAGAAACAGTGAAGTGATTTCCTTCTGCAAGCCCAGATGAGATGCGTGTAATAAGGAGAGCGACCTGTCCCCTCCCAATCCCTTATGATTTAAATGCAAGATGTAATGGAGAAGATTATGCTGCAACACTGGTGACTTTCATACCACTAAGTAAGGAGTGGATAAGCAAAGCAATAGCCTGGCAGAATATCATAGCTGGTAACACAAACAGAAACCCATACCTGTGACTGAGTAACGGCTGTTTCAGAACATCAGTAATAGATGTAGTACACTCAGAAGGCACAGAGGAAGGACTTGATCCAGGTGGCAAGGACTGTCTCCTACTTACGGGAGACTGAGCATTATTACTCCAGCCACCAGAAAGTACAGCTCTCTCCAAAGATGGAGGTTGCTATAGAAAACAGGAGAAAAGATCATATGTCTAACAATGGATACAAGTGTAGAAAACCCTAGATACAAGACGCTTAGAACTACCTGCTGCGTGATTAAGAACTGCCCTTTGTGTGATGGATGTAAAAGGGCGCTACAGAGAAAGATTTTAATGGCCAAAATTTTAACAAGACGCAAATAGGAAGTTTTGATTGGATACATATGTCCTAGTCTAGAGGTCTATATATAGGTGCTCTTTTAAAGTCAGCAGAGAGAGAACGGTACCTCCAGGGTAGAAGTCATCTCATCCTAAGGTAGGTATCTAAAATAGTTCAGGACAATTGACCCAAGCACATACTTATTTCTTTACACTGACTTTAAGAGAGGATCGGCATGACTAGGACAGATAAAAGTTTCCACTCTGTATACACCTAAAGTCAGACAAAATGAACCCTTTTCTTTTTGACCTGTTTATCATCTTTATCACTCTGGGAATAGAGAGCAATACAACACGTAAGCACAGCCAGTGGCAAATTAGACTTAGTTTTCCCTTTAAATTGAATTCTTTTTACATTAATTGTTTGCTGCTCCTCTTTGCCTAACGTGTGTTGTTTGTTGTCATTCTAGACGTATTAAATAACTGAAACCAAAGCTTCTGTCAGCAAATGCGAAGAGGTATGAGAACATGACATAACCATTCTGTTAAAAGTGCTGTAACAAGATCAACAGACATACAGAATCTGGGTGTTATGTGTACAGAAACTTTAGCAGAGGAGACGGTATGTGTACAGAGTTAATGGCACCAACAACCTCTGCCTGTGCTGCCGAGACCTGCTCTTGGTCTGCCTCCTTCTCCTTGGCCAGCTGCTCTTCATATTTCTTCATATCGTACTCCAGCTCGGCTGCCAGCTGCTTGTCCACAGCAAAGAAGTCTTTGATTTCATTTCGGTAATCTTGCATCATTTCCTGGAGCAATAAGGAATGTTTAAACTCTTTCAGAAATCTCTTCTGACTACTGATTCATGTCTTCATTCAGATCACAGCTGCTTAAGTGCAAAAGGAAATACCAGTTGGTAGAGCAGAGGTGTTTTTAACAGACTAAAGAGTTTTGATTCCAATTTGTACTTCAGAACATGAAAAAGCTTTCCAGCATTCAAGCTTTCTGCCCACGTTCCAGTGAGGAGGCTCACACGTAACACACTGTGAGATCCTTATCTAAAATCCCTCCACCTCCTACATTATTTAACACAGTGGCAGTGTTACAACATCATATGCCTTCTAAATTTCCTTCTAAGAAGACTGTTCGTTCCATTACTGGTTGCACATCCAACACATTAACTCAAGAAAGGAAAAAAAAACCCAACAAGAAAACACTTCCCCTTACCCGTAGGTATTTCATAAGGTCCCCAAGAGCTGGGATCCTCTTCTGCTCCATCAGAGACTTCAGTGATGTGATCACTGGGATGATGTTTTCTACAAAGTTTTTCTTTTGAACCTTTGTTTGAACAAGGCATGAACAGTTACACAATGCAATAAAGGAGAAGCCATTCTGTGGTTAGATGAATGGTCTAAGTGAGAGGAGTTACTGCTCCATAGCAATGGAATTACCACAATTAAGACTGCTCTTACACTGCACGCATGTACATAGGCTTTTAACCTAAGTGGAGTCTTTCAAAATACATCACTAAGTCAGTCAGTTCTCACATTGAAGGCAAATTGCCAAAAGGTGCACCAAAACCTATTGTTATGCTCAAATGCTTCACCAATAAGAAATCTGTAGAACAAATTTAGCCTAGCATAGCTTCACTGACTTCAGAGGAAATGCATTTCTGATCACTCCAACTAACCCCTCTAGTACAAGTATCCTTCACAAATCCAGCCATAATGTTCTAATTTACAACACACAGCACTTCCACAGGTGCCCTCTGATCAGAGTGGACCTACAGACAGAACCTGAATAACAGCCTATGGACACAGTATGTCATTGGCATCACTATATTACTTGGATAATTTTTGCACAAGTTTCTCCGTCTCAGAAAGGTAAAATTCCTCCCAGCATGGGGGCCAGCCCTCTTCCCACACCAGGTCAAGTGCCATTCACCTGCGAGATGAGCTTTTTTTGTGCTGCCTCCATGACAGCATTGGCCATTGCCATTTCATCTTCATCAGCCTGAACGTCTTCATCGGGTTTTGATCTCATAGTTGATAGCTTGATTTCTTTGCAGCTAAGGACTGCAAACGTATCCGAGAGCAGCTCACTGGCCTCAAGGTCCAAAGGAAGGACGTTATCCACAAAGCATGCTGGAACACACAGGGAAGAAATAAGAAGCATTTTACTGGAAACAGCAGTGCCAGTAAAGACAGGAAGATAACACAGCTGGAGTGGGAGCCTAATGGTTTTATATAGACACCAGCTCTTTGTTTGCCAGATTTTTAAAGACAGATCCTGACCTAGGATGCTCTGGCTGATCTTTGTTGTGATGCTGAACCTCTGCTCATCTGTAAAGTGGTCTAGCAGGAACTTGTAGATACGCATTCTTTTTTCTTTGTTACCTTTTCCCTTCAGAGAGAAGAGATTCTTCGCTCTGTGGCAGAGAAAGACATTTTACAAGGGCCAAGTCACATTATGCGAACTCACAGAAATAACAAGACTTTAAATCAGCAAGGAATATGTGAATGTCACTTTCAAGACCCATAAACCTGTTAGGATAACCACACACTCCCACAAATTACATGTACAAGTCCTCCCAAAAGCGTCACGGGGAAGGCAGGACACTCTTAATTTAACGCTGTTTCCCCTAGCTGTTTCCCCCGTACTGCATACATAATTATAAGCGCCATGAGCACTTTGCTGTATGGCCAGACAGCCCATCATTTAGCAACAAGGAGATACAAATGTGCTCAACTGACCGCACGCTCTGGGGGAACCTGTTGTACTTCTCATGTTTCTCATAGCTATTGAAATGGAAGATGCACTCAATGAAGTGTTGGGAGAACATTACTGGATTCCTTTTCAGTAAGAGATGCACCAGGCAGAACTCTCCAAACCTGGAAAGGAGGAAAAGAAAGAACTTATCAGCAGGTAGCTTCTAGAAGCCACTCCTGAAACACAGTGTAGGGTTCACAAGCCGTAAAGCAGGAAGATGGTTTTCCTCTGCCAAGTCTCCCTCCATACCACATTTAATTCTTGCCCAGCTCCATTTGGACTTGAGCAAGGATATCAGCTCATTGACTTTAAGCCTTTTTTCATCCAGAGAGAGACAGGCGTTTTCAGCATCCACAATACTACTACATTTTTTTGCCATTAAAATAAACAGAGACAGAAATTTTAACTTGAATCCAGGCACAACACTTTCATTATTTAAATAACTTAAGTTCCATTGTGTCTGAGAGACTTAGAGTACTTTGCAAAAAGTTAATCACCAGAAGTCCTGTAAGAGGTGCAAGTCAATCCCAGACTCGAAGAATGCGTTTTTGTCTGGATGCAGTCACTGAATGCAGATGCAAAGAAAAACGCTCCCAAAGAAATAGCACCGTGTTCCTTAGCTAAAGCTCTAGGAACATGATGTTGCAATGTCACCATCTACTGGAAAGACATTTTTACATAGCAAAAACTCACTGAAGAGAAAAGAATGTGTAAATATGCACTAGTAGGCAATGATAGGTTGATGACCCTGCAAACACCAATCTTCAGACTGATTGTTCCAGGTAGAAACAAGTAGCAAGGTGTCCAAGCCTCCTCTACATCCAGCACCCCGCACAATCTACCATCCTTAGAGAAATGTGCCACACTCTCATTTCTCACGTAACAGAGCAGCTTGAGCCTTTGAAACCTACAAAAACTTCATAAACATGCACTTAAAGCCAGCATGCATAATTCCGCGTACATGTCAAAGTATTACAAAATGTGGTAGAAGGTTTACAAAGACAAGGCATACCATGTAAGAAAAAAGAGACTATTTAATCCTATTCCTAAAACAAAACCAGTACTCAAGACAGAGCCTATCTGAAAATCATGAGGAAGATTTCATAAAGGCTTGTTTCAAAATTCCTTTTTTTCTGGATAATAGAGTCAAAAATAGAGCAGAGCTGCATGTTTCGAAGACAGCCAAGAACACACAGCTTGCTACCTTGGGACCTTCAAACGACTTGGAAAGGGGTTCACCACTCCTTTGCTACCATTGCAGACCCTAAAGCATGAACAACTGTGTGAGTGAAGAGGTTAATGGGAGAACCATCTGCTCTCTCACTGAAATTTTTCTTTGCACGCTGCACGTGCAAGACTGGGACTGGTTTTGAGTACATCTCTGATCTTCAACTCCTTCATTATTTTACAGATGAGTATTTTACCTGGCAATATCTGGATTTGGATCCACCAAGACGCTGACAAAATGGAAGAAAAGACAGTCTTTCCATTTCACAAATTCCTCCTGTAAGAAATCGGCAGACAATAAATTCTCAACCTCAATCAGGAAAAACCTAGTATGAACCTTCAGACTGTAGTCAGGACAGTATCTCATGGAGCCTAGCAGAATGTATATCAGGCAAATGAGCAAGCCGTACAACTTCAGCTGGAGGCACACAAAATAAACCCCAAGGAGACAATGTTTTGGAGGATGCTTTAAAGAGCATAAATGCCACAGCGGCAAGCATCTAGGTTTACCACAGGTATCAATAAAAAAGTAGAAACATGAAAAATCTGTTCTCCCATCCCAAGGCACACATGCTCTTCAACACTGTTCTCGGAGCCAAATGCGCTCCAAATCTGTCTTGGTTGGCTTCATATGAACATTGGGAGAGTAAACACCTTGAGCCTCTCAACATTTACATCTTTAGAACAATAAGCAGAGACAGTAGGAGAAAAAGGTGCTGTGATGCTTGTTATATTCATTCATATAGGAGTGAAATTGAAAGGAATTCAAAGAAACAAAGAGAAGACAAGAAAAGAGGTAACCATTGACTAAAAATAATCTCATTATCCAACTGTATTAAGTGTCCTCTATATGATTTCTGCCTAGCTAGCAAAAAAAAAAATCAAACCAGCAGTAACAAAACACATAGTTTAAAGTCTTTTTGATTAACTGTAGATTAATCAAGGTACAAGCAGTACACCCACTGCTCAGGTTGCCAGTATTCAGCACAACAGAGGTACTTGAATCAGGTTCTCAGATACATGCTTAGAACCCCTATTTACCTGCAGAAGGTTGGTAAGCAGGATCAGCGTCTGCTTACGGATGAAGGGATTTGGATCCTTCAGACACAATGAAATGTTGGGAATGTATCTGTCCACCATGGATGTATAGCGGATACATAAATCACACATAACGATGACAACGTTATTGCGAACAGCCACATCATGTGACACCTCTAGTTCTCGAGCTAGAGCTGCAATGCATTTCTTTGCCAGATCCTCATGCTGTAAACACAATTTACCTGTGAAACAGAGATGAGACTGTCAGTGCTGTGAATATATTCTTGCTCCTAACCACCACAGCCCAGCTCACTGCCTCCTTTGAGTCCAATATGAGCCAAGAAAGGAATCAGGAAGTAAACAAGGGAATAAACAAGAAACACATGCTGAAACTTGATGAGCAATCTGCACGATCTCTCAAAGAAATGATACTTCAAGGAGTTCTTCCAAACTCCTCTTAGACCTATAGTGTGGGTCTCTATGCCAAACTCCCTCCTTCAGAGAGAACTATTTCTGTGTACAGGGTATTATTCAAAGCAGCTAAAAAGAACAGCCCCAGCTGTCATAGGCATAGCAGGGAGACACCCACCTCTAAGAGCATCACTAAACCAACTTAATATAAAATAGCCTGCATTCTAACATTACTTCTCCCTAACTGTTTCTAAGCTCTGTACAAAAGTATTAAGCTTCCCAAAGCAGTTAAGGAAAAAATAATACTATCTATCTTCAAGAGAAGAGACTTGTTCCTAACCACAGCGGTACTTCAAAACCAGAACTTTCACTTAGTACTCTCCAAAACAGTGGAGATGCAGATTGACCAGGCTTCTCTCAAAGCACCTCTTCATTCATGCTGAGAACAAGTCACTATGTGCAGGCATTCTGCTCCAAACTGCATCAAAAGCATCAAGTTTTCTTCACCCTCTGTTGACCACCTTACTACATGTAAGATGATCCTTCAGCCAGACAGCAACCAACTCCGAGTAAAAGGACAGTACAATTCTGAAGGATGTTGCTAATTATTGATCACTATTAATGCATTAACCACCTTGAGAAGCAGTCACATAGATGGCAGAATTTTTATGGTTTATGCAACTTGTTACCATGGATATTTGCACTGCTAAAAGCTGTGAACTGAGGCAATGCAAGCGTTGAGCACTGTGGCTATCTGTTACAACTGACACAGCTTTTGAGCCGAACTTTAATCAGAAAGGCTGAGAACTGGATACACGAGGTCACGCTTCTACTGCAGGATGGTACTTACCTAGAGTAATGAATGCATGAGCTCTGACCACTGGAGGCATGGCTGATCCTCTGAATTGGGACAGTGGCTGAGAAGCTGGAATTGCTTCACCATCTGGAGAACTAGACACTAAGAAAGAACAGGTCGGGAATGAAAACATACTTTTCTGGTAAACAGTGTTGTCTGTAAATGCAAAATTAAAGGCAGTATGGAGAGACCCTCACATTGGTCCTCGTTGACAGAAGCAGCCAGAATGGACTGAATCAAAAGAAAGATGCGTTTCTCCACTTTGGCTGGACACAGCTGTGCAGCCTCACCCAAGATGAAGAGGTGTCTCACCTACAGAGAAAAAGCAACACTGCAGTCAAAAGGCAATGGCTGAGCTGCAAATTAAATCAGCAGGAGTCGGTATGGTACTTCTCCAAAAACAACTTAAAATTCCCTTAGTCCTTTCAAGAGAGTGGCTAGAGAACAGAAGGTGAAGCTTTGAAACAGAAATGGTGTGTGGGTGTGTTTAATATGCTATAACCCCCTCACATCTACTAATAATATTGAAATACTCCTCAAAGCATTCCACACGTTTTACAGACTTATTTCCCAAACAGCTCATCTAAGAAGTATGAGTGGAAGAGCAAAGGAAAAGATGTGTCATTTTATTAAAAATACATGGGGTATCATATCCTTAAAGCAATTGCTGATGTATAAAACTGTTGTATGCTCCCAGGCCCATAAATACCAGATTTCACGATGAGCTCACACACAAGGTGTGCACATAGTATTTTCCTACGTAACACAGTTATTGGCGTGAACTTTAAGGAACACCAATTTCAAGTACCCCTACATACTTGGACCAATCTGTGAAGGGGAACCAAACTTACCAAGAGATCTTCTTGCAGCTGCTCTGCTCCATCCTCTTTGAGGACTATATTCGAAATATAGCTTTCACAGGTGGATACTAAATCTCCATACACCTGGTTGAGCAGCTCCTGTTCCGTAATTGAAAAAAAATAATTTGGCACTTTATTAATTAAACAAAATGTAGCTGTAATATCTGTCCACACATGAATCCCTAATCTGAAAGTCCTTATACGCTTTTAATAATCTTAAGTCCTACTGAAATAAATCAGACAGTGCCTTAGAGCTTTAAAATTCTTCCTGCACATCAAAGGATGTGTACAAGTGTCAAAACACCTTGGAGAATGTGGCTTTTAATGATCTACAGGCCCAAGTTTACTTCATTATAGATATCACACAGTTTTAAACAAAAAGGATTTAGACGACTGTTTCATGTATATCCAATACACTTGAGGTTGTCTGTGGATTTTTAAATGTTGTTTGGAAAATGCAGTTCCATTCAAATGAAAACACGATGCAAATTCCAAGGGTTGGAGGGGAAACAAAAAAGCTAATTGTCTACCAGATTGTGATGAAAATAAAGCATCATTTCTCTTTTTCTATCATCTAAAACTGGTAACATAAGAAACCAAATACATATATGTATGGCAGCTAAGCTGTTAGAACTGCTAAAGTGACCAATGTACAGGAACACCCGCATTTGGTTGTAAGCCAACATACTGTGATGACTATGCCTACAAAGGAGGATTTTCTGACTGCCCGTTTGAAAAAACAAAAGCCATTAATCCACCCTGGCTTCTGAAGCACAGACTGTGCAGTTTTGCATACTCTTTACTAAACTTTATTGGGATGCCTATTATAAAATAGCTGTCATCAATATTGAAAGAGAAATGTAACACATACACAAAGAAAAAATCACTAGCAAGAGAGACCTGCATCAGTTTTCGCTCCTTTGCGACAGTGCTCAGGCTTAGATCTCTATTTTACCAGCAAAAGATAGCCCACCTTCTCACTACAGGAATGGAACAAAGCTATGGCATAGAACATGTGGGGGCAGAAAAGAGAAATGTGCAAATGATGTTTTATTAACTCCGTGTTTGATCCCATGAAAGAAGTCTAGAAATATGTGTACCTTCAGCAGCTCTGATATAGAATAATCAGAGCTTATAGTATAAACCTATAGCTTCAAACTGGACCAAGCCTGAGAAATAGCTGCTATCATAAAGGCACAGCAACAGGTCTCCTTTAGGAATTCTGTAAACTTTGACAGAAGGCAAATGCAAGGTATTTTGGGAAGGGGGGGAAAGGGGGCAGGGAAATCCTTCTGAAGAAAGATTTCTTACACAAGCCTGTCCTTAGCTACAGGATACTCTCCAGCACAACTGCAGTAAAGCAAGTAAGAGAGCTGGGCAGAAAAGACTCAAGTTGCTGGAGTCAGATCCTCTTTGTTTAGAGAGCTAATCAACCTACAGACTGGAGACAGAAGCTGCCTTCAAGAGACAGCCCTTCTGAGTGTGAGACAAGCTATTTTAAGACATATTTTAAGTCACACCTGTGCCTCCTCTGGCACATGTGCAGACGCATGGCAGAGCTTCTGCAGAGTTTCTACAGCTGGGCTAATCACCTCCAAGGGACAGTGAGACTCCCTCAGCCAGCACTTGATATTATCTGAAAACGAGATCACACACATAAAATGAGCATTTTCTAAGCTTATCAACTGCTTATGGAGAAGAAATAACTGTTAAGATGGGAGGCATGAACCCTGCCTTCCCCCCTGCAGTTTCTCAGGGCCACTCACCAATCAGCCTCTCACAGGTGCTGTTAGGAAGGTGCTTTGCAACATGACCCATGACACACAGTATATGCCCTGTAGTATCAGTGCTCATGTTCTGCTGCCTGAAAAATAGTAGAGCAGACAAACTAACACTGAGCTAAGGAACAACACCAAATCACAGTAGAAAAATCCTTTCATCTGGGATATGCATTATTAAGGCAGACCTGTCAAACCAAATGAAAGCTCAAAAAGCTTAAGAGTTGGTTACTGCACAAATCTGCAGGCCATTGCTTGCCTCCTAGCTGCAGAACCAATTTCCTGAATAAAGAACTGTGATCCAAGAAGCTAAACAGCAATCTGCCTGTGGAAGGACAGAAAGTGCTCACTTGCTTTGTTCCTCCTCTTCATCCCCATCTCTTTCCTCCAGAATGGAGCACGGAATTCAAAGCACACACATACCTGCTGACATTGTCCCAGGATTCAATGATCTTGGAATAATCCAGCTTGGGTGAAGAACCCGCCACCTTGGCAAGCAACATCCAAGCTGGTACAGCATGCTCCGTTTCCACATGAGACATGACATTATTAATGAAAGTAGAGGTGAACTTATTCTGTCTGGACCACATTTGAAAAGCTTTGTTCAAGTAATGGCTACAAGAAAGAAAGAAAAGAAAAGTAAGTTAAAGGACGAGTAAACAAAACACTTGGACACTGGCAGTAAACAACAACATCCCTGTCCAGGATACAGTGGGCAATGTAACAAAGCTGCTATCGCTTGTCATTGCTGCTACTCAGAATACATAGCGATTCCTACTACGTATTTTACTAGCAATATTTTCAGTCTTTCTGTTCACAATCCTGACGCTCTACAGACCTGGCATACAAGCATGGATGTAGTGCTCTGTGTCAGTAAAATAGAAGGTCCAACTGGTACCATGACAGAGCAAGAAAATATAATTTCAGCAATCTGTAACAAAGACTTTCTAGTAGTTGTTATTTAATACCCATAATGGGACAGGATACAGTAATGTTAAGGCACCATAACTTGCTCATTTTTCTATTCAACCCTAGTTACCTACTTCACATTGAAAGAGTTCTGAGATTTATCAAGCTGCAAGGTACTCTAAGGTCATTAAGAAGAAGGTACCATGAATCTGCAAACTATGTTATAAAATAGCCCAAATTAGAACATTGACAGTTTCACAAATTGGCAAGGCAGCACAACCAGTGTCTCATTTTCTATTTCTGAGCTATTATGCCCTGTTGAGTAATAAACATACAGCTGTCTTTAATCAATGTTGTGTCCTTGTCATACTGTGTCATCCCATTTCTTCTGCTTCTTCCCACAGCATTCTGCAAAAGGCAGAATAACTCTATTTGTCATAAGACAAGTAACATATTATACATCAGAATTAATAAAAGGCAATGTTCTCCCTTCTTTATATATCCTCTCTTACTTCTGTCATCAGAACACCTCCTTTTGACTTAAATATTCATGCTGCTATCAACACGTCAAGAACAGCATGCAACACTCCTGTATATGAACACTTGAGTTCAGGGAGAGAGCACAGGTAACAAGAGCAGCAAGCAAAAATACAAAGACACAAAGCAAAACTGCACTCTTCTCACCAACTGCCAGCTTGTCCATGCTTGACATCTCCTCTGTCCCAAGAACTGTCAGAGCAAAACAAGCACCTCACAACATGATGGTTTCTATCTCTAGCAGTAACATGCACTTATACTGACTGTTTCAAGCAGGGAATTCAAATAGCTTAAAAAAACCTCACCCAATAAATTTAGTTGCTTGTCCTTGCACAATAGACAGCATGTGCATTTAAACAATATGTAAACTGTGATACCTAACGGTCTGTGGCCACACAGTGAATGAGAGCACTGAGGGTATAAACTCATACTCTTATCTTAGTCCTCCAGTCAATAGGCAGTTTCCTTCTGTAAAGGAAAAGTTGTGTATTCTAATGGGATTAAAGGTAAAAAAAATTCCTGGATTTTGTCCCTGAATGCTAACATAGTAAGGGCAATGAAAACATCCAATGCATTGGACAAAGGGCTATTACAGAAAAGCCATCAGAGCCCACAATGAAGGGAAAAATGCACTTACTTCAGCTCCTGGCTTTCTGATGTCAAGAGGGTAAGGAGATCCCATGCTAGAGCCTGCTTTTCATCTTCACTCCTGAATTTATTATAATTTTTTATATGTTGCAACAAAAGCTGATCAAGGCAATCCAAGGCCTTTTCTTGGACAGAACTTTCAGCGTCCATCACAACAGGCACCACTCCATTTAACCAGGCCTTTTGCACTAGAACATTATTGTGCTGAGACTGAGAGAAACACACATTGTATTAGAAACATCTTTAAATCATTAGAGGGTCCTGTATGCATGGGTAAGATCAGCAAAGGCCTAGAAACCTCCAGATTCAGCTACTAACTTTGAAAATAAATTTTAATAAATCCCAGCATACTGCTCAACTAGCACTGCAGTGTGGCAGCATATGGGAAAAGGGAACCTGTATCTCCTTGACACCACAAGGTATTTGATCATATCTATGATCAAGCTACTTGGTGCTTCTGCTAAAGTACTGTAATAATTTGTTTTGAAACCCTATAAATAACAGTATTGCAGTAAAGCTGTACAGCAGATGATTTAATACACACACACACAAAAATAAAATTAGCTTTGCTTAATATAAACCCTATGCTCCAAACCTAAGTTACTAACCCTTTGTGAATAAATAGAAAAGAAAGAAAAATATTGCAGTGCTATCATCTACACATTACATCTTAGTAAAGTGATTCAGATTTTTTTTTTTAACTTGAGAAGGCCAGCAACATAAACATTTTCTCCATGACACACAAATCAACAGCTAGGAAAATAAACGTTTCCAACAGTTGGAAGCATTCTACATAAATCACAAGTGTGTATAAGAATGAGTCATGACTTCCAAGTCAAAAGGTAATAAAAAAAATTAAAACACAGTCATAAAATGAAATTCACTGAACGAACAGCTGACATGTACCAGATTTGTCTGTTTCCTCCTTCTTTTAACCCACAGTTAGCTCATCTCTGCTCTGTATTAGAATTCATGATATTTTTTTCTCACCACAAGGAGCTCTGTTATAGACTGCAAGGCCTGCTTCCGCACAGAAACAGCTGGGTCCCGGCAACGATCTTGAAGAGTGGACAAATCTTCTGCAGTACAAGGGATGACTTTGTGCTTCAGGATGCTCATAAAAACCTAGAAGTCAAATACCAGCATAGCTTTGTTGGGAATACAGGCCATGTGCATTGAGCAGCAAATCAAAACCACAACCTACCCCCTACCAATTGTAACTAGAGATTAATTTATCTCAATGAGAGTGAAACATCACATTAAGTTTATGAGTACTGGGCACAACCAGAGATGTAGAATAAAACAGAAAGAATCTTTTCAGCCATCTTGATTTTATAACAGCATTTGGATAGAGTGAGTGTTACAACTTCCCCTTGAAAATAATGTGTCTCTTGTATGAACCATGTCTTTTACCTGGTAATAAGGAAGAGGGGATTTTTTTTTTAATCAAAAAGCATTAAAACAAAACAATTGTAAACCTTAACTGGGAAGCTCAAATCAGTGTGTGAACTGAGTGGGAAGAGTTGGGGTGAAGGGGACTAACAGAGGAAGGCAGTCAACAGCTGACGTATATTTTTTTTAAAACGATGAAATTTTCATTGAAGCATATCTCTTTAAAAGCTAATGACTTCATTAAAAAAATTGAGCAAAAAGCAAAGCAATGTATACCTCAAGAAGAGGCTGGATATAACCTAATCTCTTTGTTAACAAGGTCAAAAAACTAAGCAGATAATATGCTCAGTTTATAAGGAAGTCGTTAATTGAAATGCCTATTGACATTTGAAAAGAGCCTCTCTTTCTAAATGACAGAATAAGAGAATGCCAGCAAGAGTACTAGAAAAATTTTCCATCATCATGCTTGCATTATTTACCCTGTAGGCACTCTGCAGGAATAGCAGGAAGCTACAGGTGGGCAAAGTTACATACAGTTCACTACAGTACTATGGCCTAATTATTTATTTTAACGGCGTTCTGGGTAATCACTGAGAACAGGGAAGCATGCAAAAAACACCATACCTGGAGAGCAGATTTCCTCACATTGATTTTCTCATCCTGGGCTCTCAATCTCAGCATGGCCATGACTTCTTTTCCTATCCAAAACCGTGACAAAAAGAAAGTACCCGCATCACCATTTAGCAGCACTAGGAGGAATACAGCTCTGAACTCAACTGAACAACAATTTGTTGCCCGAGACTTTCAGAGGGCAAGAGAGGAGGACTGAACAAAGCACAACAAATAACCACCCAAAATAATTTAGAATGAGGTATAAGCCAGAGGGGAAAAAAACCCCAAACATTTTTCCAAGTTCTTTCATTTGAAAATACATCTTAGGACATACCACAAAAGAAAGTGAGACACCAAATCACTTGATACACACAGCAAAAAGAAAAAAACAAATCTGTAATTTCTGACCTATTCATTTGTCTGCATAAAAGATGTTAGGCTACCTTCACAGTTTGAAAGCTCATCAGATGAATCATGCACAGTTCAAACAAAAGTCTGTAGCACAGGTAACCCTGCCATCTGTGGGAAAAGCACGTTGAGGGCAGACCACAGACAAATGGAACCAACGCAGACCCAAGGCAGGTTAACAGACTTGCATGCCGAGAGCTTAGAATACTTACAACCTTTTGTGAGTTATGCCTCAGAGCTCCACAGAGTATAAATTATTAATATATGAACTTCTGTGTTTTAGAGAGGAAATGACTCCATTTATGAACTAACTGAATTCCTTGAGGCTGCAGAATGGCAGCTGCAAAGAAGAACCTAAGAGTCTACAAGGAAACCAAAACACATCTCCCCTCCCTGAATGTCAAGTTAGGCCTCAAATTTTACTCTCCATAGCTATCCATCCTTATTTCTGCACGTTCTCAGGAAAAATACATAATAGAGATGATAGTTTATTAAATAACACACAACTGAATACACAGAGCCACAATCACTTATTTCTCACCTTTTGAATTATTCAAATGGACTTTTACTGTTGCTTTTAAGGTTCTGTTTACTGCTGTTTGTTAGATTTCTTACAGCATTAAGTAAGATTTCCCAAATATATGCCAAATTCAGAGATCTCTTACTTAGAGAGATTCATGTGGAGATCACTCTGTTGCCATTAAGAAATAGAAGTAGTCAGAGGGAACTATTGAAAATAATTTTTTACCAAAGAAAGAAAAGGGACTTTAACCTGTGCTTTCTTAATGGGCAGCTAACTGCAATTGCATCTTCCTCCCGAGAACAGCTGACAGAAAAAGCACAGAACCTTTTTATTGCAAGATTTTGCCATTAAAATAGTCCATCTCTTGTAAAGGTGACCAAATCTGCTAAAATAATCATGCTTTGCCAATTGACATTGATTTTACTCACAGTGACATAGAAAAGAGGAAAAAAAAAACCCAAACCAAACCACCAGCCAAACAAAAAACATGAGTTCTAAATGGCTGAGAACTATCAAGGGAACATAATGTTTGTATGCTGTTGTGCAGTAGTAATTCTGCTGTGCATACCTCACTCTGCAGATTATCCCCACCCTCCTTCTTATCTTTGCCCTTGTGCATTTAGCATGTTTTGACTACCCTTGGCTAAGATTTATTTTGCTTCTAAAATATGAGCTGTTTGGTCTTCACAGAAGTGCAAAATTAGCACAGGCGTAAGCCAAACACGAGCACGGGCCAGACAGCTTTGCTAATGCACCTCTACTGACTAGGAGAGCCCTGTATTTCCACTATCCTCTTGAGCTCCAGACAGTCCTTTTTTTCTTAATTTGTTTTGCCAAGTGCCAAGTGTATGCTCAGCTGGGTATCAGATACAAAACCAGGCATCCTCTGCCACAAGGAGTCTGCAGCTAAAGAGGGAATACACAATACCTTAAGTGGCCTGGAGGCCTTTTCTATCTGAAAGAGCAGATTAACAAAATTTATCAGTGAAATGTTTTAAAAGAAAGCTTTCAGTGGAGAAGACTGGAGCCTGGCTCACGGAGATAGGGAGAGAGATCCCATGTGAAGAGCAGCATGAGACACGTAACAAAGACACAAATGCAGAAGATGAACCAAGCAGTGAATTGAATTGTCAGCGGTTCAAGAGAGGTGAACAGCAAGAACTGAGAGCAAACATACTGGCAGAGGCCTAAAGGTTAGGAAGAAAAGCTTTTACACAGAAGAGGAAAAGAAAGGAAGAGATTCAAAGAAGGAACACTGTGGCCACAAAAGCCAACTTACATGCTGATTTCATGCTATCAAAAATTAGAACTAGCTGCTGGCCATTCTGCACCAGTCCATTTAACCTCACACTTTCCTTTCAACCCCAGCCAATACCTGATGCTACAGAGAAGTGAATTCTTACCTACCTGACAGTGCTAGTCAAAGATGCTGTGTTTTATGTAGCAAAAATGTATTAGTTCTTTGTGCGCTGGAGCAAGAGATTTAATTACCCTTAAATTTATGGAGTTACACGTATTATATCCCACATCAATTACCATCCTTTTTGGAAAGAATAAATTACCTGCTTTTCAACAAGTGTTGCCACCACATTAGTACAAACGAACATCAGTATTTCAAGATTAAATGTATTTTTCAGACTAGAGTGGAAAGAGTATTTCTTTATGGCTGGCACTTCCACCCCCTTCATCACCCATAAGTGTTTTTTAACAGCTCTACAAAAAGCTCTCTCCACTTTCTTTGAAAAATGGACAACGAATACACTTCAGAAAGTCTAATTTCAATTAAGATTTTGAAAAGTTATCTGAAAAGGCTAGTATAATTTTGACTTACCATCAAGTACAGCAGTATCGCTGCTATCTGTCAACTCAATAGTTTTGAAAGTTGGTAAGGTCTTCAGTGGATGGCTGGATGTAGCTGAAAGAAAAGTTAAAAGTTTCAGAATAAAAAAGGCATATGTTCACTCAGCAAGATGGTTTACTGTTAAACAGAGCACCTCACGCATGCCCTTGGTTTTACAGATATGCATGTTTTTACAAAATGGCATGCCAAGAAAAACCTGAGACTTACTATAAGAGAATGACTCTATACCTTCTGCACTGACTATCGAACTCGCAGTGTTTGTGTTTGCTTCCAAGACTGTATGGTCAGAGGCTGCCAAAAAGAAATAAAAAAAGAAATTAAATGAAGTATTTTAATTCTGGATATTCTGTCATTCCAAATTTTTTTCAGGCAAGTAATCTAGCTGTAGGATGCTATGTGCATACTTCTGAATTGTGCCATCTGGCCTTTACTGCACCTGAGGGAGTTCAGAATGCCAATCACGAACAAAACAACTTAGCAGAAGCAAAAGGCAACTCAAGATTTAATCAACTGTCAGGGAAGAATGAACTTTTTTTTTTTTTTTCCAATGAGCAATTTCAGTCGTCTGTAAATATCCTTCAAAGGCATCTCATGCAGGAATCTATTTAGAACCGATATACGAGGATAAATCCCTTGCAAATACCAGGCTTCATGAGTAACAAGACTTGCCTATTACGTCTCATTATGACACAATACACAAGGACAGTATGTGCAGATTTTTAAGTTCCTGACAACTAGTTCTCCTATCTCCCAGTAGTTATTCCCCAGAAAGTTCAAGAAATATTTTCACTGTCTAATTTATCCTTATTACTTACAGCTTTGTAATAAGTCCTGTATACTCTCCACCGTAGCAGCAGCTTTCATTTCAAGACAGTGGGCAAAGCTGCTTAAAGCTTTGCTACGGACTACGGGTGCTTTGTCTGAACAGCGGCCAAACACCATGACCTGTACTAAAAACTTATGCTTTAGAAACTTCTGATGATCCAGGGACAAGGAGCTGTCCAAGTTCCTCTCGGGCACATCCAACAAAGCTAACGCTACATCAAGAGCAAACACTCTGTAGACAACCTGTTTGGAAGACAAAGCACGCAAGGTTCTCTGTTAACGTGAGCAAAGACACAGGCATTGCCTACTCAGTTTGCCTGCCTTCAGGTACCAGCAATAACAACAATACTATTCAGTACTGATATTGAACCCTTCATCTTCAAAATACTGCTGTATCCGAACCCTGAAACATCAAGGAGGTATACTTACTTTAGTGTTGCGTGAGTATTTATAAAGCCAAGCCATGAAGTCAGCAAACTCTGTACAAGGGAGTTTATTCAGCAAATTCACCAAGGCCTGCGCAGCATATGTACGATGATCAGCCTTATCTGGGACCTAAAAAACAAGGGCAATTACATGGTATGATATTTCAGTGCTCTGCTCTAGAAGCCAGAAACGAGATTTCAGGGCTTAAGGCAAGTAATTTTTTTATTTAATGAGGTGATACGGTCACATTCAGCAATGACTGGGAGAACAATCACAGCTTCCTTGGTCACTACATCAGCACTCACCCACAGTCACACGGCAAACTCCCCATGGCAAAGGTGGAGCTTAGATTAAATCCAGAGGCAGTTATCTCTACATGGCAGTCTTCAGATAGTTAGCTAGGCAAAGAGCTCTCATAATCCTCATTTTCCTCTACCAAAGCAGTGGTAAAAGCAACTGCAAATTTTGGAAAGGTCACAAGTAGGCTACAATCAATTGTGAATGAGGGGGGAAGTGTTCACCCTCAGTATTGTCCTAGAGCGTGACACTATTTTTAAGATGTCTGAAAACTCCAATAAAGAACACAAAACCCAATCAGGCTGTCAAGAAATTTGCAAGTGATGAAAATCTTTCTATTCCTTACAAAACATTTTGAAAACAGATTTCCTAACTATACTGCAATGTAGCCACACATGAGTTCTTCAGCTTAAGATGCAACAAAGCTGAGCATACCTTGGTACAGATATGTTGCAGTAATATTCGAAGAACAGGAAAAATAACTTCTTTCAGCTCATCTGCTACAGAACTGCACACAGAAGAAAAAGAAGCAAATTTTAATAAGGCCGGTTTTATAACAAAGCGAAAATCAAGTCAAGGATGTTCCTTTTGGAATGCATTTCAAAAGTCAGGAAACATGCACATTCTGGAATCATGAGCACTAGTGCAACAGGATATGGTCAGAGAGCAGATCTGCTTACTTTCACATTAACCTGGCTTTGCAGGCAGAAAACATTTCTTCCAATACCTTTCTACAAGTAGAAGGACAATATGAAAGGCTTCCTTATTCTCAGTCTACTTACTATATGTTGTCTGGGGATCTCTGCACAAACTATGCTTTCCAACAACATGGATCCCCACACAGCGGGAATAATAAACATAGGCAAAGCATATCTTTAAGCAGGAGAATGCAAAGAACTAAGGAGAAATGAACTGTGTATTAATCTCTCATTTCCTTGGCAACACTTTGTAGTAAACCACAAGACCTGAAAAACTGACACAAAGCAAAATACAGAAGATAGGTCCCTTCCATTCGCTGCCACTCTTCTGTCAAACTACACCTTCTTTCCCCTCTGCCAGCAAGTTCAGTAAATTCCCATCACAGGCATTTTAATTAAACCTCATCTGCACAAACAACTTCAAAGTCAGTGCCAGTTTGTCTCATCCCTTTATCAACGAAACAGTAAAGCAAAGGCATGCCAGAAGAAAGAGCAGACATACGCAGGAAAGGTAGTGCCAGAGCTCTGTACTTCACCTGATGAATTTTATAGCCTGATTCCTGGCACTGATCACAGCTGATGTGATTGCAAGGACTGCACGTCTGGAACCCGCACCACTTTCCAGCATCAGAATGACATTGAGGATTCGCTGGAAGACACAACGAAGAATCTGGAAAGAAAAGGTTATTTTCAGGTTCATTTCAGTAGCAACTGGAGCCCATGGATAAGCATTCTGACCAGGTTTATGAAAAAATTCTGAAACAAACCTAGCAGAATAATTCAAAGAGGACCCATTCATTGAAAAACACAACATCTTTCCTAGTTGTGATGTTCTCATACAAGTTCAGTAAGGCCTAAGAAAGGCTTCCTGAAACCATCAACAGATTCGCTCCAAAGCACTGGACTTCAACTCGCCAGAGACGTTTGGAATTTGGGGAAATTTATTGGGTTTTGGAGAGAAGACAACTTAAGCTAAATGCATGTTTTTACCACCACATGGACTTGAACTTTTGGAGCTTCCTTCCTCCCTGCCACTCTTTTGGGACCACAGCATGCCTCATTATCCTAACGTTCACTGAGCAGTCAAACAGGAGAGGCAGGGAAGATGAGGCAGGTCTGAGAAGGGGAGCTACTACATCTTTCTGATACCACAAATGTCAACAATTCTGAAAAGCTTGTGCTGCACTGAGAAACCAAGGAGGTTGAAACACACAGGTCTAAGGCTGCTAAAGCTGGGCAGACACACAGGTATATATGTCAGGTTGGCGTGCACTAAGCTCCAGGCTTTCCTGGCTAGACAGCTGCTAATACTCCTGGCTTGCTACCTCAGAACTAGTTCAGGTGGGTTTGCACAGACTTGCAAACACAGCAACACGGTCACACCCAAAGCTCAAAAGCCCCATCCACAGGAGCAGCACACAGGTAAGTGGGAGACTTGACACAGTGCGCTTGACAATTTCACAAAATAAAAAATGTAAAGCTGCAGACACATTTCTGGTAGAACTGGATGTTCCATGATGACAGATTATTCTCTGAATAAGAATCAACCCTGCTCACCATCATCTGCACATAACACTTCCCCATCATGCTTCGCTGCTGCACAGCCCAATGCCACAGCAGCTACCAAGCAGTGCTGGAGCTCCACCTAGCAGGAAACAGGAAAATTCCAGGCAAATGCAGTGACCTGGAATTCTTTTTTTTTTTTTTAAGATACAGAAATCTAATGCCGCTGTAGCTATCCTCTGTTTTCGATTCATTTGCCACAAGTCACTGGAGCACAGAATTCAATGCACACAAAATGCATCATCACACAGGTCAAAGGAAATAAGGACTGGTGTGGAAAACAGCATCTTGCCTCTGACCCAGCACACACACAAAAAGTAAAACTAATGTAAAAAGTAAAAAGCGTACAAGCAAAAATGACATGCAGAGAAGGAAAGAAACAATTACTCCTTTTCAATACTGCAGTAAGGATTTTAAAGATTTGGTCCAACTTTTACCTTATCTTCTGGACCATGCAGAGGGGAACACAGTAATCGCAGTCCGTGATAGGCGAGCTCGGGAATGTACTTGGCTTCGTTAACATTCCTAAGCAAAAGAAAGCAAAGAGATGTCTTCATCTCTCATCAGAGAAACATTTACTACAACTATTACAAGTAAATGTGCTCATTGACTGGAAAACATTCAATATTCACTAAGTGTTGTTTACTGTTAGTGAGGTGGAACATGTTCCAATTATCTTTAGCGAAAGAAATCACTGCTTTCATTTTCATATACACAGAATAACAACATAAGCATCGAGCACTTTACTTGTTCAAAGCACAGTATAAACATTAAGAACTACTTGCTCACATTGCTGGGGAAAACTCAAACTCATGTGCTGCTGCCTCAAAGTTTGTCATTTCAACAAAGATCTGCAAGGAAAGAAAGACAAGCTTAGCTAATTCATACGAGAACAAGACGTGCAGGTCTGCTTGGATGCTTGGGGGTCAGACCACAGAGAACTCGAGTCTAAATTTCCGACCGCAGCACCTCCCTTGATGCAGACCCCAAAGCCCAGAGGCTCAACACTGTGTGTCTTCCCCCCGGGTACAGTGAGGGTTAAGCATCTCAGAACAAAACATGAACCGCCCAGCCGGCACTAGCCAGCAAGTGCTAAGGAGCAGGCACCCCACGCCAAGATTTACACTGAGGACACTCGAATGTCTAATCAGGGGACCAGTTTATGAAAGGCAGGGCTGCCATCACTCCCATGGCTATGGAGCGCTCTGCATCCACCAAAAGTTTGTGTTGGGGGACATAAGGATCCTTGAGTTGGATCTTATTACCTGCAGGCAGTTCTGCACACACTGAGGTTTTTCTTTTAGGGAGAACTTAGGTAGAAGTCTTAAGAAGTTTTTCAAAAGAAGAAAGATTGAGTTGCGAACTTTAAGAAGATCGTCCGTTGTAAAGTAAACATTTTCACAATCCTCTTCCTCCTCCTCCTCTTCCAACATCTCGTCCATCTATATCGGTAGAAAAGAGAAATGGCACCATCCTGTCCCACAGCACTGGCTGATCTCTTTTGCACATTTCGGTGCTTCACAGAGTTCTCAGGCTAGGTCCTTCCATGATTTCACATCCAAAATTCTAAATCTTCTCTTTCAGATTAGTTAGTGCACTTAACAGTGGGGAAAAAAAAACCCAGACAGAAAGATGAAAGCTGGACACAAAAAAAAAGCTCCAACACAGCCTATTCTCGTTTTGAAGGATAAAGTCCATCAGAAATGAAGACAATTATCTGAATTCTAATCTGACACTTGGAGAGTCATCTCAAGTAATTCCCATTGTGCCTATGACCTGCTTTCCTTGCTTGTCATGACTCTGCGGCACCAATGTTCTCTCAGGATTTCTGACGCATAATCCTCAGTTCCGTTAAAAAAAAAAATAAAAAAAAAAAATCATATAACTGTTAGAATGAGCAGCTGAGTACAGATAACCAAAGCATTTAGCCCTTAACTTCCCATCAGTAAGTTGGCAAGGAAACACAAATGCCATTTGCAAGCTGGTCACGTGCTAACTTCAAGGTCTCTTGAAGAAGCTGATACAAATTAGTTTCTCCCTCCGCTACCGAGCTTTCTAACAATACACCAAAGACAAACAAGCTGTATTTTTTCTATTACTCAGCAGCCAGAAAACTGCAGCTAATGTTGAATCATCAGACCTCTGAAATTCCTAATAATAGGTAGAGGATCAAGAGCACAGCTGAACAGCTGAATAAAAGGTTAAGAATTAAAAAAAGGGTGAAAAAGAGGAAGATTATCACACTGACCTACAAGTGAAGTAGCTTGCCAATGATTGGCTTATTAATAGAGATTTATATCTGAAGAGATTAGACAAACATCTTACATTGCCATTCCTGCATGGTTTTCCTTTCTTTCTATTTCTTCTTGCATCAGCCTGAGAGCTTTGAGCGTGCACCTTCTTTCTTTTCCTCATCAGATCTGGTTCTGGAGGCCAACTTTTTGTCAGGGTGTGAAGACATTTATCAAACATCACTTGATGGAAGAGCTGGTTAGCTATGCTGCCTGCCCAGAAAAGACAACATCAGGCACCTTCCAGACAAAATACAGAGAGAGCATCAAACCATCTGACCATCTCTCCATTTGCTTTGACAGCCAAATAGATGGCCAGGACGAAGGCATTGTCCTGGGAGCCTAAGAGAGGTCAGGAGAAGAAAAAATAATTGTTTGAACAAAGCCAAACTGCACCAGGATGACGTGTCATCAGCGACAACACTCTCCAGTAGGATCACCAGCTGATTGACCCCTTCTAGCTGGTAACGTGCTGCACAACAAAGACCAGCAAAACTTTAGGCTATGTGCCAGCCTTGAATACAAAAGGATACTGCTGCCAATCAACCTGCTAGAAAACTCCAACTGCTGGTTATTTTAAACAAACACTTTTGTTTTCACAAATGAGCCTGTCCAAAAGCACTGCACAGTGAAATCCTCTCTAGTTACAGAGCAGGAACAGGAATAAGCTTCTGCCTTCACTGCGTATTATTGTCAAACCAGAGGGGGATGTGTGGTTCCAGCTCTGTGTACCGTGCAGACTCCTCTGTTGACCTTGTCACAGAACTACTCAGAAGGTGCACGGCAACGCAGACCCGGACGGAGACCATCAAGCCGCTATATGACAGGAGACCAAGCTGCTATCAGACCATAACAGCTGTTCAGCGCTCAACACCGCGGCTGAGCTTCATCCCCAAGGATTTCGGGGAGATCAGGCAAACAGTTCAAAAGCCGTCACTTGTTCCACCTGGAATTCTTTCAAATAAGAGAAAGCTGATTTTGCCTGAACGATGTTTTATCCAGCAATAAAGAGGCACAACCCTTCGCTCACCTGGGATTTCCAGCAGCAAGAAGTACAACCCAGCCGCATGAAGAGCGTAAACCCTCTGCTGTGCGTTAGCTCTTTTACGCTGGCCCGCTTGGACAAAGTGGTGCAACACAGCCACAAGAGCATTGGGCGACAAGTTGTTTTCCGCAAAAAAGGTCCAGATATTCTGAGGCAAAATACACGAGTCATGGTGAGAAATCCCGTCATGACATAGCTCTCTGCCAGTCGCAACTATTCACATTTTAACAATTGCCACCGCAACCAACCCCCTATATATATAGTATGAGATATGTGTTTTTATAATAGGCTTTAATAATGATGTTATGATATATAATACTGTGTATAATTTATATGATATTAAATTGTAAACACCTATTTTTAAACTTGGGCCTTTTGTTTTTTAAACTTCAGCTTGCCTCTGAAGCATTCCGGCACATACGACAAGAATCGTTTGGGGCGGTCTTGGCACGCTTTGCAAATTTTTCAAGGCAGGATAGGCCGGAGTAAGGAGAAAAGCCCAGGACCCGCATCTTTGCGAAGCCGTTGGCCTCACCTCTCCGTTCTCTCGGTGCTCCGCAGCGAAGGGCAGCAGGGACCGGTAAAGCTCGGTGAAAGCATCGAGTCCATCTCCCGTGATCTCCTCTGCTACCCTGGAATCCAGAGGGTCGGCCTCGGTGAAATCCAGCTCCCACACCGCGTTCACCCAGACTGAGAGAAAGAAAAAAATAATTAAAATTTTTTTTTTAAAAATCGAGTTCGCAAGCAGCGCCCCCCCCCCCCCCGCCCTTCGGGGTGCACCGACCGCCCCTCGCCCCTCACCCCGCACCTGCGCCGACGTCACGCAACCGCCACCCCGCCAGGGCGCGCGACAGCTCCTCCGCCGCCGCCGCCATCCCGCCGCCAACGGAACCCTTTCGAACCGGCCAATCGCGCGCTCCCGCTGAACGGCGGGCCAATCCCCTGGCGGCACCCGCCGGCCTCCCGGATACAACCGAGCCGACCTCCTCAGCGCGCCTGCGCCGAACGTCGGACCGGAACGCGGGGCGGGGGAAGAGCGTCGCGGGCCCGGCCTTCGGCCGGGCGGCGCATGCGCGGCCCGGCCCGGGACGGCGCCAGCGCTCGGGCGGCGAAGCGAAGCGAGGCGAAGCGGCCGGGGGGGGTGGGGGGGGTGTGGGCAGCGGTCGTGCGTGGCGGGGTGAGGGGGGGCTGCGGGGCCGCCCCGGGCTTCCTTCAGCGGCAGCCGGGGAAGCGCCGGGCCGCAGGGCCCCGACCCCGGCATCCCTGCCGCATTGCGGCCCCTGCCCCTAGCCCCTGCCCCGGGCGCTGAGCGCAAGCCGCCGGGCAGCTCCCCGGCTCCGCTCCGCCCGGCTCGGCTCGGCAGCCCCTTCTCCGCCGAGGGCCGGGGCCGCTTCGCCGTCTCCGCCGCCCGGTCCCCCCGGGGCTCTGTCCGTGGTGCCTGCGGGCAGGCCGGCAGTCGCCGGCCGCGATTCCCCCCCCCGCCCCGCCGCGACCCCGGCGGGGTCCGCGGCCGCCGCCACCGCCCCCCCCCCTCCCCTCCCGGTGCCATGAGCTTCTTCGGGTTCGGGCAGAGCGCGGAGCTGGAGCTGGTGCTGAGCGACGCCGAGAGCCGGCGGCGGGTGGAGCACAAGACGGAGGAAGGCAAGAAGGAGAAATACTTCCTCTTCTACGACGGGGAGACGGTCTCCGGGCGGGTGGTCCTCACCCTCAAGAACCCCAACAAGCGGCTGGAGCACCAGGGCATCAAAGTGGAGTTCATCGGGCAGATCGGTGAGCGGGAGGGGGCCCGCGGCGGGGCGACTCGTCCCCTGTGGTGGGGTCGCGGGGGGAAGGTTGGCCCGCCGGCCCCCGACATCCCCTGCCCGGCAGCCTGCCCTTCGGGGTCAGCGTCACGTCGCGCGGAGGCCGGCGCGTTCCTCTGGCCTTCGTGGCGCTGCCGGTTTGCGGGCACGCTAGAGCGAGTGCCGGGAACGTCGCCGCGCCCTACGGTACTGAAATCCTCGCCGGTGTGAAGCGGGTTACGCTCGTTCCCGAGCAGCGCTTTGGCTGGGAGGAGAATTCCCGCGGCTGCCGGGTGTTATTCCACCCTTCCTTCGAGCTGGGCGACCCAGTCTGGTCTCTGGGCTCGAGCCCCGGCAGAAGGAAGGGAGCTCCGGTCCTTTTCCAGGTCATTGTTCTCTCGGCCTATTTTCTCGCTTCTGCTTGGCCACCGATTTCAGCTCTAAAATGCACGCACTCGGAGGTAGGGTAAAATTCGGTTTCCGTCCTGTGGGTGCGGGTCTGAGCCCGGACACCCTAGCAGTGCCAGCTCTCGGGCACTATGCTGCAGGCTGTCTTTATTTGCAGCTCTGTGAGCTGTTTGTATTTCTTGCGTGCCTATTGATTCAGTTAGGGAAGCAGTGGCTCTGCTGAGGATGGTGAACCGGGTGGGTTTTGCCCATATGTCTCGAATCACCAGCTGCACCTTCCCAGCCCCTACCCCATCACGCGTTTTTACCCAGTAGAGCAGCTTTCGTGAGGCCGATGGGCTCAGCTCAGCCGATTCCATCTTTTATTCTCTTATTCTTCGAGTGAGTGACCACGCGTCCCGGGACGGTTAGTTGGGTGACTTCAAGTGGTTCACAACTTGTGGTTATCTGTGCGTGCAACTGATTTAGATTTAATATTTCCTGCTTTCTTAGAAGAAAGGTAGCTGCCACGCCCACCCTTCGATCGGAGTGGAGATGGCTGTGTTTCATGGATGCACCCAAATGCCACAAGCCAAAATAAGTTCAAGATGTTCCCAGTGACGCGACCGTGCTCGGCGTGCGCGATGCCTCGTGTCTGTGGCCCTCCGTACTCGGGTTTAACCCTCGGAATCACTGCGCAAGCCGTGGGCCTGCAAACTTTGCATTGCAAATCATGCGGTGTAGGAAAGTGAAGTAGAGGTTTTCCCACCCAGCCCCAATACCACCGTTTAATATTTCCGCTGGCCTTGCTTGTTTTATGACACCACTTTTTGGAAAGAAAGGGGAGGGCAGGCAGAGGGAGCCTGTAAATGACGGAGTCTAAGTAAGCCTGTTCGCCAGGAGCTAGCTTATGACCTCCTGCTATTTGATCATGATCGTCAGTAGAAATTAAGCATGAACTTTGCTCCCGGCTCCACTCTGTCTCCTCTGTGTTGCCTCGCCGGCTTCTCATTCCCCATTTTGGAAGACTTTTGAGCCATACATATTTGGAATAACTGCTTTGAATTCACATTATTGCCCAAGCAGGGTGTGTTAGGAGCTGCTGTGGCTGCACGTTACTCCTTTCTTTTCGCCCATCAGGCCGCTTTAATAAAGCACTGGAGTTTGTACCGCTGATGGCACTTCCTTAATGCTTTCCGTCTCAAAACAGTTTGCCTTATATTCTGACTTCTCGCTGCCATGAGGTCAGTATCTACATGAGACAATTTAACAGGTGGGGAGACTGAGATGTAAAAGGAGTGATGTGTCACAGGGAAGATGGCCGTTCCAGACCGAGTACCAGAGTCCAGACTCTGAACACTGTCCTGCACGATCTCTGGTGAGCATGGAACCCATTTAAGATTTTGGTTTGCTTGCGGTTACTGTATCCTGAGCATGCCACCAAAATGTTGGCAGGTTATTTTTTTTTCATCTGGAAGCCTTATAGCTCTGAAAACCTGAAATTACAGCTTATACCTGTTTGACATGGTAATGTCTTCTGAAGTGTGGGAAACATCAATCCTAAGGCTGCAGAACGCCAATCTGTGCCATTCTGAGGTAGCAGAGAACTTACTTAGTACACTGACATTTGCCTCCCCTTGCTTTAAATTCGATTGTTACCTTCTGCATCGTGTGGGCAGATGATATATTCCTCTTTTTATGTGGCGTGTGGCTTCTCCCTGTCACATCAACAAGCACTTTCCTCTCAATGGACATGTATTCAATGCAGAGACAGTTGGTTTATTTATGTCACCTGCCTGCCCAGCCTAAAGGGCTTGATGGCACTCGCTGTTCTGCCTAAGTGAGGGGTGTTCTAGTGCCAATATTTCCATTACAGAGACAAGGTGAGCAAAGAGGTGTAAGGAAAAGACATTACTTAAAAGCTGAAATCTCATCGTGCATCTCAAGGAGCGGAGGACTGAGTCTCACTGCAGTTGCTGAACGCTACTGATACCTCTCAGAAGCCTCCTCTGCACAGTTTAGTGCTGACAGTGAACTTGTCTGTATATGTTTGTCTGATGACTTAGGTTTTTCTTTCCTCATCTTGCTGTATCAGATTGGCTAAGGCTTTACCTTTTAGAAGGACTGTGTGGGTGTCTTGTAGTCACAGAGCTCACACGCAGGGTTGGGAAGGGCAGATTTCACTGATGGTTACGTGTAATGCAGAGCTGTTAATGCAAATTGCAGAGTTTTAAGTTTCTGTTGCTTTGACTTAAGGGAGAAAACTTTGTGGACCTGTAGAGAGGATTGCTTTCATTAAACGAGGAAACCTGTAGTTGTTTCTTGCTGATGCAAGAAGGTTGTGGGGAAAACTGAAGCAATGTGGCCACGTTGGTTACTTGAGCTGGTTTGAACAGTGCTTCCAAAGGTGAATGCTCTTCCCTCACCAGTGTTCACATGGCCGTAAATGTCTTATCCAGGGGCTGGTGGAATAGCTGACTCAACTAGCTCCCCACACACTTGGTAGTCATGCACTGAACACTGGCTTTATGTAGAATCGGTGAGGATCTCCACTGTTACTTATTTCCTGGTGCGAATCAAGACCACCCAAAGTCTTTGTTAAAGGATAAGCAGGAACAGTTGGAAGCCTCCTAGCCCTTCGTTTTTGCTCTGTCACTGTTTGCTGTTCCAAAGAAGCTGTGGTGTTTTTTTCCTCTCTTTACCGTGGCAATGCCTTTGGCGTGGAATATTGTGTAGAAAATTATTGGAAGGGATTGTGTGAGCTGCTGGGTCCTCTTCTCAAACAGCCTGAACGTAATTAATATTGATGATAGGTGACCCATGTCACTCTAAGGCAAGCCGAGTTCCTGATTTGTTGTAGTAGGTGAAGCTGTGCAGACCTCTTCCTTCCTGTTTCAGGACTGAGAGTTCTGGCCTGCACCTAGCTCTTATGGAGACCGGTCCACAAGTGCAGTATGTTGCAGCCACAGGCTCCCCTGGTAGCTTATCTGAACAGTGGTGAAAGAAGTAGTGATCTGGACAAGAGAGTTGCTCATAGCTGTGAAATCTCCTGCCTTTCCTCACTGCGTCACATGGGATTAAGCATCACTGCTTAACCTGGACTTATGTCTTCCTAGAACTCTACTATGACCGAGGAAACCACCATGAGTTCGTATCTCTAGTGAAAGACCTGGCCCGTCCTGGTGAATTCACTCAATCGCAGACATTTGACTTCGAATTCACACATGTGGAAAAACCTTATGAGTCCTACACGGGGCAGAACGTGAAGTTACGGTGAGTCTCCTCCACTTGCTGACCCCAGTTCTTGGTTCTGTGCAGTGTGCAAGTGCTGATATCTACCATGATGATACTGGAGTGCAGCATCCCTTCCCAGACATCCTTGCAAGCTTAGAATGTAACTCCAAATGAATCTCAGTGGGCTGGGTTGTAAAAGGCTGTCTTTGAGGGCTCTACTTTTATAAGCATGCATCAGGCTTTATTGAACTTGTTTTGTCCCATTTCAGTGGTAAGAGAAATCAGTCCCTTCTGAATCAACCAAATACTTTCTAATTTGTTTGGTAATTCAAAAACTAAAAGAAAATGTTCGGTTTAGTCTCTAATGGGGACATTTTCGCTGTCTTGTAATCAGTCTTGTCAACTTTAATTGTGCTCTATACGCAAACAGATGCCTAGCTTGTATCTTGTTCATATGTTGCAAACTGTATTTCACATCTAGGCACTCCAGTTGCCTTGAAGTCCAGTCATGGGCTTTGAAGGGGGGGTTGGAAAATTCTGAGATCTGCAGAAAGAGGTGTCTGTGGAGACTGGTGAGATCTAATCTCTTGCAAAAGGGCAGTGGTTTTAACATGTGCAAGCTGTTATTCAGATCCCCAAAATGGTGCTGAGGTAACTTAGGCTCACAAATGCATGAAAGCTGAGAGAAGTTTTAGAAGAGTCTGCTTTTCCATTTGAAAATTCCCTTCTGTCTTTTCCAACATGGTGTATTGGCTGCTCCAGAAGCCAGGGTACCAGTAAGACTGCTTGGATACCCCAGTGCAATCCATTCAGCCCCACGTCCCTCCCTGCTTCGTCTCTGTTGCTACCTGTACAACCCTAATAGGAGGGGGACTCTCCTTGCAGGTATTTCCTCCGAGCGACTGTCAGCCGCAGACTGAATGATGTGGTGAAGGAGATGGACATAGTTGTGCACACTCTGAGCACCTACCCAGAGCTCAACTCCTCTATTAAGATGGAGGTGGGGATTGAGGATTGCCTGCACATTGAGTTCGAGTATAACAAGTCCAAGTAAGTGTCTCAAGAGCAGCCAGTGGCTGTGGGGAACCATCTGCTACAGGGGATGGCTTAGTTTGGAAGCCTAAGGCATGTGTCTTGCATGTGATTCTCAAACGGGTTCTTTGTTCATGCGCTCCAGCGAGGCTGGCAGACAGTTCGGATCCTGGCTGAGGGAGGATCTGTGGGTTTCTCTCCTTGCCCCATAGATGTACTCTCTGGACCAAGGAGTGTGAAGCAATGGCTGTGGTTTACTGAGCTTGGAGCACAGCGTGAGGTTGTTGCAGTAACTTCACATTCCCTGTATCCTTGGCAAGACCAGTATTTCCAAGTGTCTTCAAAGAATAACGTCTGCCTTTTCCCAGACAATACAGCTGAAGTGGGACCTTAATTCAGGCACAGAAGCTGGAAACGGCTCTTTTAAAGTACTTTTAATGCATCTTTCCCAGCTGATGCTAGCAAATCTCCCTGCGGTGTAACATTTGGGTTAGTTTTAGTTGACCTAAAAAATTTGGTTTGGAGGCTTTGCTGTCGTGGGGGTTTCTTGCAGATATTCAGCCTGAAACTCTGTTTTTAATTTACCTGATCATGCTCCTGTCGATTTCCAAAAGACTGGAGGATGAAAGATGAAGTGCTGTTTACAACAGCCTAGTGGAGGTGGTTGTGGATATGCTATCTGAAATTTACAGCTGGGGTTGTGGATAAGAGCAAAGTGCCTGACAAGCAAGTTCCCGCTCTTCAGTCCGAGTTCTGGTCTGCTGCGCAGTGGTTGATTGTGGTGCTTTCTTCCTTCATGTGCTAGGTATCATTTAAAAGATGTGATTGTCGGGAAGATCTACTTCCTGCTGGTGCGAATCAAGATCAAACACATGGAGATAGATATCATCAAGAGAGAAACAACAGGGACCGGACCCAACGTATATCATGAGAACGACACAATAGCTAAATATGAGATCATGGATGGGGCACCTGTGAGAGGTGAGAAGGCAGATGAACCCTTCAGAATTCCTCTTCTGAAGTTTTTTGGGGTGGGAATGCGAGTCCTGCAGTATCTTCAGCTGAATCTGTGCGCTCAGTAGTAGTATGCATCCTATTTCACTGGTGGACTCAACAGCAGTTTATATAGGTGATTAAATATGATCCCCTTCCTTCTCTGGTATGATGAGGGGGCTTGAGGCATAATGAGTTGCAATGACTTAATTCTTTCGATGAAGCAGTGGCAGAACCAGGAATAGATGTAAATTCACTGTTGGCATGGGCCACCAGCTGGCATTGCTGCAACTTGGAGCAGAAAGATGGTGTTCTAGCTCTGTGCCAATCTCCTGTGCCACTTGTTTTCCAGCTCCATTGCCCAGCAGAGTCACCTGCCAGAGAAAATGTCACCTTACTCATTTTTTCCTGCAGTGCTGTTTTGATGCAGGTCACAAACGAGTCCTGTGCTGTTAAAGCGGAGATGGAATAGCTGTCAGCAAGGGCAGGATCTGGCTATGGACCATGCATGCTGATTCTTGAAGGGAGTTTGAGGTGTTTTAACTCCTCTTACTCCACTTGTGGAAACGGTCACAAAGTTTCTGGCCTAGTAAGATTTTGTTTTGCTTGTGCTCTCCTTGTTTATATCTGTGCATTCTGTCTGTGCTGATGGTTCTGTGCACTTTGTAGGGGAGTCCATTCCCATCAGACTCTTTCTGGCTGGCTACGAGCTGACTCCGACAATGAGGGACATCAATAAGAAGTTCTCAGTACGTTATTACCTCAATCTGGTGCTGATCGATGAGGAAGAGAGACGCTACTTTAAACAGCAGGTGAGAAACAGAGCTGTTCATTCTTCCTGGACCTGTAGACTGTCGCTTGGGATGCTATGTTATAAGGACCTTGTGGGAATTTGAGATTCCCATGTGGGAGAATCATGTACATGACTGAATACTTGTAAGGACTAGACAAATTAAGAGTGTGCAAAGACGGTCTAGAAGGAATGGTCTACACAGGTCGGATGTGCGTGGTGGTGGGGATGCATGTAGGGGGTCCCTGCCTGGGACTTCTTTTCGGCTCTGTCGCCCTGTGTGGAGCTTCTGTGCTTCGCCTCATCGATTCCAATGTGGTAGCCAACGGCAATAGGACAGAGCTGTAGATGTCCAGTGGGTTGCCCCTGCGTGCTCTGATCCTGGGGAGGAGCGCTCTACCCACGTTTCCAGGGAGGCTGCATTGCGAGGCCTCTGCTTGCCACTGCAAGTGGCCTCATGCGCGCACCTGTGGGTGGAACATGCCAGCACGGGCCAAGTTCTCCCTGGGTGCAAGCTGCTCACCTGGCGGCTTCTTTCAGCCCTTTGGGTCTGGGTGGGGCCAGGAGAAGGTCTTCACAAGCCCTGACAAGCCCTGCTGGCTGTGTTACTACAGGAGGTGGTGCTTTGGCGGAAAGGAGACATAGTGAGGAAGAGCATGTCCCACCAAGCAGCCATCGCCTCTCAGCGGTTTGAGGGGACATCCTCACACACCGAGGCCAAGACCCCCAGCCAGCCTGCAGAGAACAACGGCCGGCAGTGAGAGGCCATGCAGAGGAAGGCTGCTGTGGAGCCAGTGGGGACAGCAGCAAGGAGGAAGAAAAAAACACTTCAGAGACTTCATGGAAAATAAATATCTGTTTTTGACTTAATTCCTTTCTTCAAAGGACTTGTAGGGTGGGAAGGGGATGGGAGGGCAAGGCAAGCTGGAGCACTGGTGGTGCGGAGTTGAAGGTACCTCAGTGCTTCCCAATCAACTACATTCCTCTGGGGTCGGCTGCTTTGAGGCATGTGTCCGGAGGCTGCGGAGCTGCCTGATCTCCTCTTTGCCCCGAGAGCCTTTTAGTGTGGCAGCGGGCAGGGAGAGAGCAAGTGAAGGCCAAATCTGCTGCTTCTTCCCAGTGGTGTGGAGGTTGCTTTGGGGCTGCGTAGGATGGATATTTTTCTTGCCTTTCTGAAATCTTCATGAGGGAAAATGACACAGTGATTAGCTGGAAGGTAGAGGAGGGAGTTGGAGACTGAGGTGCGGCCTACTTGAAATGGCTTAGCGTTATCCCCTCGCTGCCTCCCCTTCCTCTTCATGCTGGTGTTGGATTCCTTGTCACAAACAGTTACACAATGTAGTTGACTCAGCCCTGGGACCGCCGCACGGCCGCGCAGAGCATGGGCAGCAGGCGTGCTGTTGTGTCCTTGCTGCGGAGCTCCTGACTGCGCGCTGCGTCAGTAGGAGGGAGTGAGGCATGCTATTGCAGTAGGAGGTGGCACAGGTTGGGCAGAGCGGTGAAGGTCTCGGTGCTGCTGGGTGGGCAAGAAGCGGGGACGGGAAGGCTCCTGGCCAAGAGCAGTGCCTTCCTAGTCTTGTCCCGGCAGCTGCCCGAGTGCCCCTGAGATTCGGTCTCTGGTTGCCGCACTCATACAGGTCCCAGCTGCTGCTGCAGAGCAGGGGCAGACCAGCCTCGAGAGGTCTAGAGTATAGTTTTGGAACATGGGAAATAAATGGGGGCTGTCTTGGGAGTGGGCTTACGCTGCACACGCTGCCCTGCTCGTGTCTGTGTCCCTGTGACAGAGCAGGCTTTGTAGTAGGGACAGACGGCAGTATAGAAACACGTGTGTATTGTTTTGTTTGCTCCCTTGCGCCTGCAGGATGAGGATTAGTAAGGACAGAAGAGTGGATGCAATTGTTTTAAGAAGCTCATGGCCTGTGTGTGCTGCTAGATAAAGCCAAGCAGCAACTGGAAAGATGGTAGAGCTTTCTGATTCCAGAGACATATTCCCGAGGCCCCTGAGCTGAAGTCACCAGTGAGGTCTGAGGGTATGCCATGAACTGAGAACCTGAATGCGGGTTTTTTCTTTTCTAAGATAAGCTGCTTTTAGTCTTCAGCTAAGTAGAATCATGAGAACATTCCCAGAAGGGAGTCACTCCTCCATTAAAAATTAGATGTGGCTTTGTAGACTTGATTGACTGAGTCTGGAGAATATCCCTCCTGTTTAGATGCTCATCAAGGAAGCAGGTGGTTAGACCTCCCACCAGATGGAGAGACAAGCCTGCACTAAATGCTGGGATATGAGCTCTATCAAGTGGGATTTGTCTGGATTTCCCTGTGAGTTTGTGGCTCTTTAGGGTTTTGTCCAGCTTCCTTTTGACTCTGGAATGACTGTCCTCTGCCTCTGTCCTACAGCTGAATGTAGAACAGTTGTCTTGCAGCTGGGAAATGGAAGTATCTTCTGCTTTGTTTAGTAGAACAGTGCTGGTGGAGGGAGTGGGGCCTGGGTTGGAAGGGGAGCTTTTTATCTAGTAAGACAGCTACTGTATTTCAGTGATAAATGTGTGTTTCTGCTTGCCAAAGTAAGTTAACTTTTACTCACCACGTGTAAGGTTGTGGTTTTTAGTAGAGCTGGACAGTCTCGCTCTGTTGTAGAGGACACTAATGATCTCATCTCTGCTGAATGCTTGTGTCACACCATGTTTCTGCTCTGTTATAGTGAAGACGTGGCTTGCTTTTCTTTACATGAGAAGTCTGTGCCATGGGCTGGAGCCGTGTCTTCCTAAGACTGAAGCAAAAGCTTACTTTAGATAACTACCTTGTTATGCCAGGGCAAGAGGTGGTAACCTGCTGCAGGTCTCACACGGCAAAGCAATCTGGATGTTACTTTTGACACTCACTCTACTCCCTGCTCTGTGTAGGGGGAACCACCTGTGCTGTGGCAATACACAATCTTTGAGAGACAAGCAAAGCTCCCATTGGGAGCCCCTGGGGATAGCAGACTATCTTTCCATGGCTAAGCTGAGCACAGCAGCACCCTAACCACCCTCTAGCTTTCCCTCAACTCCCATCCTGCCTAGAATTTTTTTTCCTTGCCTATTCCTCTTGATTGTAGGCCATGCGGTATTAAAGAAACCCCGTGGATGAAGATGTCTCTGCATTCCAGGAGTGTTTTGTTTACTGGCCGAACAGCATCAGTCCTGGATGTAAGATAATTGTCTGACAAGACAATGCACTGTTAAGGAGATTTCTGTTAAACATCTGTTCATCGCTTCTGGGGGCTTTACTCGGAAAAGGTGCATGAGCCTATACGTTGGGTTGTGGGGTTTTTTTTTTTCCTACTCTGTGCCCCTCTCCCCTGCATCCCTACTTGTGGAACCAGAATTTAGAAATGATCCCCCTTTTTACTTAATCTAAATGGACCATTCAAGCTGTTACCCACTAGGCCCTCTTTGTCTGGGGTGGAGCTGATGGGCTGAGCATCTTTAGAGAGAAGTTGCAGCATAAGGTCACTCCAAGACAAGGTACTATAGAAGAGCATTTCATTAGCATGGTAAGGGGCAGACACTATTTGAGAAGTCATGTACCCCTGAGGTGGGTGGTTCTGTTAAGTACTTGGGTCATTCCCTCTCTCCCAGGCAGAGTCAGGCAGGGGGGAATGTACAAGTACTAAACCAAGCAGTGCAACCTGTAATTAAGCCTCTGCTGTGTTTACATGTTTCTTAATTCGTTGTCTTTTCAATGGCTGTATTTTAAAACTTGGGTTTTTTTGTCTCTCCAATTAAAAAGAGCCAGCCCTGGCTGTCAAATGCTGTGCATGAGTTTGTCTGATATGGTTTATATTGCCTGGCCTCGGTCTGGTTTTGTTTGGGGGGGGGGGTGTTTTGGTTTTTTTTCACAGTATTGAGACATCTTTCTTTAGTGCCATACTGTGCAGCCCTCCAAACATGCTCAAGGAATTTGTCCGTTGTTATCTTTGTAAATTCTTAGTCTTTCTTTAAGCTATGTCACTGCTTAGAAGCTGTGCTGGTGGAGGACCCATGTAGCTTAAAAATTAGCAAGCTAGCTTTATTTTCTTCTATTCCCCTGATGTCAGTACTAAAATAACATTGGAGGTTTTGTACCTGCAGGAAGCTAACTGTGATCTGCTTTGCAGCAATCAGGCTGGATATGTATATACATCTAAATTTTCTTGTTCTAGACAGCAGCTTAGTGATACCTTTCTGCAGAAGAACGTGCCTCTGCAGTACATGGAACTGCACTAGATCCTGTAGTAAACACCCTAAAGGAGGATGTAACTTTCATCCCTCGAGAGATAAATTGGAGATTTTTCCACTATTAAAAATGAGTAGCTGCAATTGATTCTAAAAGGCTTTATTTAAAAATAAGCAAAAATAACAGTGTGTCAGAATAAGGGACATGTAGCTGCAAATCATGTGCGGGCATGTTCTTGGTGCTGAGATTGAGCAAGTAAACTTGAGAATTACGCTGGTTTAGGAGGAGGCATCAGCGGGCCGGGTAGAAGCTGCGCTGCTGTCAGTTTCTCAGTGTGGCTTTTCCTCTTCCAAACTCAAGACAAAATCAAATTCCTCTGCGTTGAAAAGGTAAGGAAGAAAAAGCCATGAGTGGAACTTCCAAGTTGTCTGAGTGAGGGCTGCCTCTGAGGGAACGGCACCAAGAGTCTAGAGAAGGCGGCTCTTACCTTGTGTCAGTGGTTGGATGGAAAGACGTTGTCTTGTGAAGAGCATCATGTTCTTTAGGGGGCCTCCATCTGCTTTATGTGCCAGGTGGTGAGCCTTGATTTCAGAAAGGGGGATGAAACGTTTTGTCATCCGCACAAACTGGACATCCACCTGGGGAGCGATGGGCAGCAAAGAAGCATGGTTGGAGAAGGATATAGCCTCCAGATGTCACATAAGATCTTTGGGCGGATAAAGATTTTAAACTGAAGCAAATGACTGATGTGCACTACCTTATAATGGTATGGAGGCTTTTCCTCGCTCAAGACTAAAAGAACTTTCGGATAGATACTCCTGGCAGGTGACTTGTTTACATGAATCTTAGCACTGTGCACTAGCAACATACATTCATGTTGTCACAGACAATAGAAAAATTAAGATGTGGGATGTAGTCAGCCTGCAAACAGTCCCCTCCCTATAATTTAGCGTGCCTCAAAACTACAGCTTTGTTTGCTGTAGACTGAGAGCGGTTCTTAAAGATGCTTGTTCTCTTTCCTAACCCAGAATTCTGCCGTGCATGGAGGTCAGCTCTGCATCCAAGTAAGATCTGAAAATTTAGGGAGATGCATTTTGGCAGCCTTCTGGAAGAGAGAGGGGAAAAGGTAAAGAAAACAATCAGGACTGGATTTTCTCTTGAGAGAAAAAGGTAGCTAGGCCAGGACAGAAACTTAAGAAGATAGGCAGTATGATGCGAAGAGGCTTCTACCTTCACTTGGCTTGCACACAGAGCTTGAAACAGCTGTATTTAGTTTACTACATTACCATGGACCATTTGGGGTTCTCTTTTCTGCTGGAGGAATCATAATGAGGATCCTTCTGATCAAACTGTGTGTGATCAGGGTATGCCTCCTTTACGATCTGAAGCAGAAGGGGAGAAGAATGTGAGACAAGTTCCCATCAGTTCAAAACTATTGTCAGCAAAGGGTATGAAACGCCCTTGAGCAAGCTGTGACTAGACATAAGGAATAATCCTGGTGCAAAAATCAGCCTCGCTTTCCCTGAACTCCATTCTAATGGTGCGATATATTTCTTTCCTTTACATTTCTTGGGTTGAAGGACTGCAGAATAGTATGGCTGAAGCATCATCACCTCTTTGGAGAGCAATGTGGAAGGAGCACAGGCAACGGAGGAAAATTGGTTAGATGATGATAGTCTTTGTGACGAGTTTTCCTCTTAAAGAAAAAGATTTTCTGTGCCCTTGGTTTTATACTACTGCCTTGCAGGCTCAGATGACTAGAATTTAGTGAATCATATTTTAATCAGAGTGTGGAGCAACACTTCACTTAGCTGGAAAAGCTCTGAAATGTCAGCAAGAAAGCAGCAGTTTGGTTCCATTTCTCTGGGGAAAGATGCCTGAGTCAGCCCTGCTGTGATATGTAGCATTGAGCCAGATGCTCTAGGCTCATTTGCTGCTCTGATTGGACAACTTTTGCACTCCTTTGGTGCTGAGACAGAAGTAGGGCTAATGAGCTGTTTGATAAGCCATCCCTTATTACTTCCCTCCCCACCTCCCCTGAAACACAGAACGAGAAAGAGGGACTTACCTTGACAATGCCAACAATGCCAGGCTCTTTACAATTACTGTGGTAGAAGAAGGCCTGCTGCCCAAGTTTCATGGCTCTCAGGAAATTCCTTGCCTGTCAGGTGTGAATGAGAGACTTTGAGCTCTTCGTATCAAACTCTGAGGGTTTCACTATAAGCAGCTAGGAACAAGAACTAACAAGAAGACAGGTATGTGTGCTTCAGAGCTACTCAGGTAAGGTTTCCTACAGTTGTACACATTTTGTGCTTCAATGAAATGAAGTAAAAACGAGGCTAAAGAGCAAGGTCCTGTTGGTTAGAAAGTATGTGGGAACTGAACAGCTCGGCCACCCTCGTTCAGAGACAGCAGAAGGCTTAAGTTAGCTGTCAGCAAACAAGCAGCAGAGCAGATCATATATAGAGGGGGAAGCATATATAGTGGGGAGATCATATATAGTAGGGGAAACACACATGGATTTCCTTCACAGAGAGGCCTGGAACAGAAAGCTGTACACTGACAAGGCACAGTGTTTGGGCAAGTACAGACTAGCTAAAAGGTGTCAAGGGAAATAAAGGCTGGTCTTAGCTAAAGAAAAACTGGATGATTTGACAGAACATTACCCAGCCTGAATCTACCTTTGACCTAGAGGCAATTAAGCAGGAGTTTTGACTCTGGACAAAATGCACCTGTAAAAACAGACAGAGTGCCTCAAAAAGAAATCCTTCTGGCAAAGGGAACAAGTCATCTGTGGGGAAAGCCACCTTTTTTCTAGTGCTACTTCAGTGACTCCATCTTTGACATGTGTTCCTTACCTGGTAGTTTCTTACTCCATCCCAAAAGGTTGTCTGGTTGGGCTGAGCTTTCAAGTCATCAATGCTGAACTGCCAAATGGAATGAAAACACAGGTTAAGTTCAGGAGGTAGTCTGCTCTTTATCATCTCATTGTCTACACTGTGCCTAAACATTTGTTCCTAGTAGCTCCTTCAATTATAGTACAAACTTGACACAATTTTTTTTGGTTCCCACAGGGGCTAAAGAAAAGCCTTCACAAAGGAGGAACACTGCAGCAGTGTAAAGGCAGAGTCTGAAATAGATGCTGCCCCTGCTATCAACAGCTAAGCATCCTGAGGACCTCATTTCCTCTTTTATTACAAGTACCAAACCCCAAGGTTGTCACCCTGGAAGAGAACAACATTATGTCTTTCTATTTCCAGGAAGTCAAATGTTTTTTGAGAAATAAAGACACAACAGTGTTAATATTGCAAACAAGCTGAATTGTCTGATCCTGTAACTCAGCATTCAGGCACTAATGCTCTAGATAGTAGTGAAACTACTTCTATACTTTGCTGAGTAAGGATGGCTGTATGGTGCTTACTTTCACATCCACTCCCTTCTCGAGCCTGCTCTCTGGTTCCGATTTCAGAAGCCAGTGACAATACTTTATCTTGCTCTCCTCCCCACCGGAGTCAGATTCTTTTGTCTTCTTCCAGTTCTTCCATCCAGACTTGGAACTCCCAGCTGGAGGTTTTGTGGACTTCTCTTCTTCCTCCTTATCTGAAGCGTCCTCCTCAGTTTTGGCAATTTTAGCATCAGGCTCTTTCTTATCTTAAAAGAAACAATAAAAAAAAACAAAACCCAAACCATTCAGATAAAACACATTTTGTTTCTGCTAAGGACTGGCGCTGAAACATTTTTAGTTGTCCAAGCTGGTTTCGCATACTGGTATTTGACTGCAGCAGAAGTTTGGTGCACCCCAGATCCTATGGGCAAGGTAGTAGCATTACGCACCAGTGTTTCTGAGTGTTTCTAGTTGGCACCTGAAATAAGGATATTTTGTTGTGTGTGTGGTGTGCACAAATGTAGTTTAATAGTCATATTTAATCATAAAAAAAGCCAGGATAGACCATGTTGTCCACATGAAGTGTAGCTGAATTTTTTTTTTAATTAATCCCTGAGAAATCAGCTGCAGGCAAGAAAGTTGATTTAGGTGAGTCTGGTGAATAACAGGAAAATTCAGCAGCAAAGCAAGCTATTTCAATTATTGCAGTAGCTGGAAACTTTGATTAAGCCTCCACTGTGCTACCTGTTCAGAGGGGGTCTGTATCCCTGCGCATCCAGGAGCCAGACAGTAAAAAATAGTTAATAAGAAGGTGGTTATTTGCTGGAGTCAGTTAAGCAGATGAGTGGCACAGATGAGGCTAACTGTGTAATTTTTTTCATCTCGCACCTTAAACACCACATAACCTTGCCTCAAGTGCAAGGTTTTTGCTTTTCGTTTTTTTGCACATAGTACCCCATCAGCTTCCTGCCACTACGCTGGGTATGCTTTGACTGCCCATCTCTAATGCGTAGAACCTGAAAGCTCTTCGTGAACGTGCGTGAGTTACACTTCTTAACCGCCGTGTGCTGAGAGTACATCATTGTCCCTATTGTATACCTAGCAGACTTGTCTCAGTCACACATGGATGCTCAGCCCATTTTTAGAGAGGAACTGCTGTCTGTAAGACGTGTGGCTTTGAAAGACGGGCGGTTAAGATGACTGTCTGTACTTTCACTATAGCTTGGAACCTCAAGTGAGAGATGCTAAATTAGTTCAGGTGTCAGCACAGACCTGCTACTGCTCCTTTGTCTCTCTTTCTGCTTGGCCAAGGCATCTCTTGTCTCGGAATTCTCTTCTCTTCCCTGAGAAGCACCTGTTGAATGAACGAAGAAGAAAGAATTACTGCTTATTCAGCCAAGCTGAAAAAAGCAGAGATGTCTGAAACAAAGAACTGTAAAAGCTGTAGAGTAAGTGGAGAGTAAATAAATTTCCTTCCTTGGGCTCAGCCATTTCCTCTATCAGTGCAAATGCTGGCACTGGTTGAGGGCCGCACCCTTGGCATGTTGGGAGGCAGGCAGGCCCTCCACAGCACTGCTCTGATGGACATTAGCAGAAGGGCTGCTTCTCTCCGCAGCGGCGCAGCTGTTGGAGAAAAGTCCCGAAGGTGCTTGGAGTAAGCCTGGCCCCTCTCTGCCGTGCGAGAGGAGCCGTGCTTTTGGATAAAGGGAGAACAGCTTGCCTCCAGAGCTCAGTCCAGCCTCGCACCAGGGGCGTCCGGCTCAGTTTGTTGCTCGCAGAGATGAGGCATGCAAAGTCCCTTCGGGAAAGGCAGCGAGCTGGCTGCTCCAACCCCTGCCCCCTTCTGCCAGCAAGCCCGTTAGAAGTTACTTGGCTCTGAGCTGGCCTCCTCCTGCCAGAGCGGCTGGCATCAACTTTTCCACCTTCAGTGCCAAGCTTTCTCCCCTCCCTCCCTCCCACTCACCCAGCCCAGGCTCCCCCTCACCGGCTTCTGGCCGCAGCAGCCCCCCTCGCCTCGGGCCGGGGAGAAGGATGCTCTCACCTCGGCGCAGGAGGAAGAGGAGGAGGAAACACGCCGCCCCCCCCGCCCGACTGGAGTCGGAAGTGGGTGACCGTTATGCAAAAATAAAAAAAAAAAGGCACGGCCTGTTAGGCTTGCCTCCCTCCCCGCAGCCACCGCGAGAGCGGGCAGGCGCCGAGGGCAGGACTACAGCTCCCAGCCTGCCCCGCCGACCGGCAGCCGGGCTCCTGCCGCCCCGCCGATCGGCCCACGGCCGGCCAGCCCCCGCCATGGCTTGGCCAGGAGCCCTCCGAGTCCCGGCCCGCCTGCTGCTCCCGGCGGGGCGGCGGCTGCGGCGGGGGATCGCCTCCTGCATTGACCGTAAGGCTCCGCGGCCGCCGGGCGAGCGAGGGCGGGGGGGGGGGCAGCCCCGGTCCTCGCCCGGTTCCCCGCCCGCGGGACGAGTCGGGGCCGAGCCGGCCGCAGGGATCGCGCACACACACACACCCCCCCCGCCCGCCCCCTCCGTTCCCCGCGATGTTTGCTGCCGGAGGGAGGGAGGCGGTCTCGGGTGAAGGTCGAAAGCAGGTCGGTGGCCTGGGGAGATGTCCACGTCCCTGCTCCGGCTCCGCGCAGGGGGGCCCGGCCGTCCCGGCGCTGCCCACCGGCCGGCCAAAAGCTCCATCCCCTCCCCTTTGCTAGATCTTGACGGGTTTTCAAGCTCGGCTGTGAATCGATATTTCAAAAAGACTGGGTAAAACGCTTGCAAAGGGTTCACGGGGGGCGGGGGGGGAGGCAGGCTAGGCTCTCCGTAGCCATCTGTAAGTCTGGGTTGTCCTGCGATCAAAGTCATCGCCTGGTCGCTGAGCGTGGTCTCTGGTGGCCAGGAAAACAGCTGTGTCTGAGCCGGACTCCTCCTACGGGACTCCCGAACACTGCCCAGATGAATTGCTTCCATGTTTAAATGTAACAACGTTTTAGGATGGAAGCAGCAGCATCTCTGTGACTTTTAGACTAGCAAAACAACGTTGGATCGATGTGCAAGTGAAGCAGGAGGTTTCAAATGGCGGATCTAACTAAAACTTTAGATGCTGTTTCCAAAGGGCTGCTTTATTCTTTGCTTGCTTCCCAGCGTCACTTCTTTGAAGTCCCAGGACTATGTCCTTGTATTTCTGCAGCACAGGCCTAGTGAGATGGAGTGGCAGCTGCCGTGGGCTGTGCTGCCTCTGTCCCGGTCTTGCAACGTAGTTAGCCTTGAGTAGACAGAGATAGCTGGGACCCTGGGTTTGTTTTGTCCTAAGAAAGCCCACTCCCAAAGCCCACCGCCCTCTCTCTATCAGCACAGTTCATGGTGGCCCCAGGGAACAGAGAAACAGTCTCTGCAGGAGACACCCTGAACTGTTTCTGTGAGTTATGGGACACTTTGAAATTGTTTGGGCTACAGAATAGATGGTAGTGGTTGCTTCTCCTGCAACAGACACGTACTCTGATCTCTTCCTGCTCTTCTAGCATCCACCGGCCTGACTGAGGAGCAGAAGGAATTCCAAAAAGTTGCTCTTGATTTTGCTGCCAAGGAGATGGCTCCTCACATGGCAGAGTGGGATGAGAAGGTATGACAGCCACAGGAGGGTTGTACTGCTCGCTTCTTCCTCCCTTAGGATGTTATGATCCTCGGGTCTCATCAGAGGGGTTCCTGCAATAGCTCCTCGGTGCTGTAATGCCATCTGTAGAGATCTTCTTTGAAGCTGCTGCTGTAGCTGGGGTGGGAAGCCATGAGAATTTCCTTGAAGCTTTCCTAGCCAGGCTATTCAGTCATCTGAAAACCCGAATTTACTCCTGAAGGTGCTATGTACCTGCCTAGGTAGCTGTCTCTTCTGTAACCCACCCAATAAACTCTGCAGGAGTTTGGGACTAGACTTGGTAGCCCAGGTGTACCGGAAAGAAGGGATTGAATATTGAGATTTAACTGATCATGAGTATTCACTTGCGATGTCTCTGCCTCTCCCAATAGGAAATATTCCCTGTGGAAACAATGCGGAAGGCAGCCCAGCTAGGATTTGGTGGGATCTATGTGAAACCAGACGTCGGCGGCTCTGGATTGTCACGACTTGATACCTCCATAATCTTTGAAGCTTTATCAACAGGATGTACCAGCACCACTGCTTATATGAGCATCCACAAGTGAGTGTGTCTGCGGAACGGTGAATGGTGTTGGCCTGGCTGAAAAACACATTTTTTCTGCGGACTCTAAATCCAGCTGGAGACAGCTCTCTTGGTGCCGCTTATCATTTAAAGTTGGGACCCCAAGTAGACATGTCACTGTAAGGATCTCTCGATGGCAGTAAACAAATAGGCTACAAAAACTGAGATGCCACCAAGAAGTAATTTTAGCTTTGTGGCATGCAAGATGGGATTAAGTTCTGGATTTTGTTCCCTGCTCTTCCACTTAAGCTGGCTATAGATAGTAACCTTTGTGCTTTGGTCGTACTATGACAGAGCCCAGTGGCGCCAGCAGATACCGGGGCCCTATCCTGCTTGTACAGACATGTTCAGTGACAGGCTCGCTTTGCACAGAAAGATGGAGTGATGATGCCTCCTTCTTCCAGGTGCAGTTTTCTGAAGAGACAGCAGGGCTTAGCGCTGAGGGGAACGCTGAGGCTATTAAATAGGAACCTGCTGTTCCACAAGGCAGCAAGTCTGTGGTGAATGGAAGGCGATCTTCCTCCCGGCTTCCATGGCACCTAATTTTGTTCTGTTTTGAGGCGGAGCGATATGCTTTCAAGCCTCTGTGCTTTTGACTGAACGCCATGGAGCTTTGTTCTTCTGTGCAGGCAGGGATGTTGTTGTATGACCTGCCTTCCTCCCAGGGCTGTGTTCAATTCCTGTAATGCTGCTCCTTTTCTCCTGCTCCAGCATGTGTGTTTGGATGATTGACACCTTTGGCAATGAGGAACAGAGGCGCAGGTTCTGCCCATCACTCTGTAGCATGGAAAAATTTGCATCTTACTGCCTGACTGAGCCAGGTGAGCATCCTCAAACAAGAAATCTTCTCCCTTCCCATACTCCTAACATAGTTTAACTGGACGTGAGCATTGCACGGAGCAGGAGGTGAAAAGCTTCTTTTCACATTCATTTGGGCAATCACCAGGAAGTTGGGAAGGAGCAGATGATGATTGCCAAGATGCTCGCGCGAGCGTTGCTGGGTACGATCCCCGGGAGATGTTGTAGGGCCTGGACCAGCTGCTTCACTGGCTGCTTCCTTACCTCTCGAATAGGAAGTGGAAGTGATGCAGCTTCCTTGCTGACCTCAGCTCAGAGGAAAGGGGACACCTACGTCCTGAATGGCTCCAAGGTACCTCTTTCCTCCTCCTAAAGCTGCTGGATGGCACTGCATGCACAAGGGGGCCTGGGTCTCACCATCCTTTCCATTTCCTACTGTCTCCTCATCTCTGTATGTTCTCCCAAGGTAGGACATGCTCTGCAGAGCATTCACCAGACCTTAATACAGTTGCGTCCCTAAACGCTTCCTGGCTGTGGGGTCTTTGCCCCTCCGTCTTTGTACCCCAGCTGCTGCTGCAGGCTCAGGGGTAGTATACGAAAGCTGCCCCTTTCTTCCTGTGTCCTTCTGCAGGCCTTCATCAGTGGGGGAGGTGACACTGATGTCTACGTGGTCATGTGTCGCACAGGAGGCCCAGGCCCCAAGGGCATCTCCTGCCTGGTGCTGGAGAAGGGGACACCGGGGCTTAGCTTTGGCAAGAAAGAGAAGAAGGTAAGAGGCTTGGTTGTCACCTCCTGTGTGCTTGAGGGAAGTGCAGGACAGAGGCAAGCTAGTCTGTGCAAAGCATTAGAGATCTCTCCTTGGGTGTCAACTGGAGTCCCAGCCTGGCATGTTTTTTCCAAGCCTAGTCCAGCTTTGGTGAAGTTTGCACAATACCCCTCCATTTGGTAAGTGAAGGATTTTCATCTTGGGAACATTAGGGTTCGTTGGCTCTGTGCCTCTTCTCAAATACAGGCATTCCAGTTTCCAACTCAGCACACTGAGGCCAAACCACGTAGACCACAGGCACTCCTTGGCAGCTTGGCAATGACACCGAGGGGTTGAGAGCGGGCTGGGCAGTTCTCTGCTGGGAGCTGGAGGTGTGCTGCTCCTTAGGCAGCCTGGAAGGTGTTCTGTTTTTTCCCCAGGTGGGCTGGAATTCCCAGCCAACTCGGGCTGTGATCTTCGAGGACTGTGTTGTTCCTGTTGGCAACCGGCTGGGAGCCGAAGGGCAGGGCTTCAGCATTGCCATGAAGGGACTGAATGGAGGCAGGATAAACATTGGTAAGGAAGACAGCTGAGAGCCAAGGGAGGAGGGCAGGATCATCTTGTTCCCGTCTGCGTTATCTTCATATTCATGCTGTGTCATTGGTTTCTCCCCCAGCTTCTTGTTCGTTAGGAGCTGCTCATGCCTCTGTTCTTCTGGCTCAGGAACACCTCACTGTCCGCAAACAGTTTGGAGAACCCCTAGCAAACAATCAGGTAACCTCTCCACCAGATCTGCACTCCCAGAGCTTTGTTCTTTCTGATCCTGATGGACCAAGCAGCCAGAGGTCCCATCACTCACTTCACAGGGTCTTCCCTGGAGAAGTCAGGAACATGCTTTTCCTGAGTAAGAAAGCGTGTCAGGCCTGAGACCTGCCTGAAGGTAGTGGGGAAGTGGTTCAGGACCCAGGTCCCTCCAAAGATGCTGACCTAATTTTTCCTCTCGTGCCATCTGCTGGCAGTACCTGCAGTTCAGGCTGGCGGAGATGGCGACGCGCCTGGTGGCAGCACGGCTCATGGTTCGCAATGCAGCGCGGGCACTGCAGGAGGGACGGGAGGACGCGGCTGTGCTCTGCTCCATGGCCAAGCTCTTTGCTACTGATGAATGCTTTGCGGTACGTTACTCAAAGCTCAGTTGGCATCATAACTGCAAGCTTGGAGACCCCTCTTGGTGCCCAGGATGTCAGAAAGAAGTTTGACACTGTAGGGACCCAGACTCAAGCACGTTCTTTGAGCCAGAAGCCTCATTTCAGGTCCAGGATTTTTTACGGGACAGAATTCTGCACCCTGTGGAGGCTGCAGTATTAGCCTCTCCACAGTTCAGGCCTCCTGGCCTCTAGTGCTTTCTACACTGCTTTCTAGGGGACCAAGCAGGGAGACAGGACAGGGAGTAGAGCATTTTTATTTCCAAGTGATAATATGCATGCTACAGGCTGATCATTCCTAGGTAAAAAGTGTTTTTTCCTAGACCACTGAGAAATAAAATGTTACCACAAAATGTCGCTGCAAAGAGAAAGCAAGAAGGGAGAAAAAGAGAGGAAAAGGAAATCTGCACCTTGACACTTCCTAGATCAGTGTCATTTAGAAGCTACCGTATTTTCTCAGCACTCTGTATTTTTGCTATTTGTTACGTTTTATGTCCCAGGTTGACAGCTAATGATGCATGGAGTCATGTTTCAGTAGAAACCAGAGCCCTGAACAGATTCCTTGCCTGACTGACCGCTAGATGGTGATCTGGCGTTTTGGTTTTTTGCATCAGTAGCGCCACAGAAATGCAGCAAAAACGGCCTTAGTTAAGTAAAGCGTTTCCTGGGCATTTCTATGCTATCACATTCACATAAATGCACCATTAATGCGAAACAGCACTTGGGTAACATGATAGCACTGATGGGGATTGAGAGTGCCTTGCCATCACACCGCACTTTGTTAAAAGATGAGATTAGGTGATCAGAAAAAAAAAAATGAGCCCAAGTTCCTGGGTTCTTACCGAGCTTCTGTCACTGACTTGTCCTCGACACCATGCAAGGCATTTCAGCAATGCTGTCTTCTTAGATCTGTAACCAGGCTCTACAGATGCATGGGGGCTATGGCTACCTGAAGGATTATGCTGTGCAGCAGTTTGTGCGAGACATCAGAGTCCACCAGATCCTGGAAGGTAAAAGACACTCTTACTACCAGTGACTTGGCAGTGAAGCCAGGAGAGAACAGACTCTCCGGAGGCCCCCACCTTCCCACATGACTCTCTGATTCTTGGGTTTCAGAATCCCAAGAATTTTTGCTCTGAGTGCGAGGCGTCCCTGGATGTCACGGGTGTGAATCTCCTGGCCAAGAGCTCTTGGTGTATTGGAGCAGTAACTGTGTATTTTAAGAGTCTTACAGCAGAGGGAGATACCTAGTTGTCATGTTAGCGGGGCCTCTGTCCAGTTTCATCCCGTGACTCCTACAGACATGTGCTGATGCTCCCCAAAAATTCCTTTCCTGTGATTCCCATCTATCTTCACTCTTTGAGATTGTGTCTCTAACAGTGTCTGGCCTTTTCTAATCTCAATTCAGCCTCCTAACCATTTTGTTTTCTCTCCTTTGAAATCCCTTCACCTACAATCAGGGTACCTGATAAGGGACATACTCTTTCCAATACCAAGTGGGTCTACAGGTCTGTCTGTGTGTTGTGTGTATATTACATAGTAAAGCAGAGAACTCAGGTGTTGGCACAGATCCAGTTCAGCTCGACGCCTGGTGCATGCATCCTCTCAATGCCCAAACAAAAAGAAGCACCAGCATCTGCCACTCTGATGCCTTTCCCAAGGAAAATGCTGGCACTTGGCAGTTGTATTTTGGCCCAGCACCTCCTAAATGCCACCTTAACTGGTGGGAAGAGCTTTTCTGTGCTGTAAACTGCAGCTCAGGGCAGAATAATTCTCTTTGCCTTCATTGGGGGCAGAATTGAACCATCTCCTAACTGTCTTTCTTTTGCACCCTCATCCTGCTGCAGGTACCAATGAAGTTATGCGGATGATTGTGGCCAGGAATCTGCTACAGGGCTGAAGCCAGGAACTAGTCTCCAGCCCTAAAATTCCTTCGTCTGTTACAGCTCAGTCTGTTTCCCTCCCCTATTCACCAGCTCTCTCCCCGGGAGTGGAGAGGGGGATACCTCGGTGGAAACAGTCTTTCTGCCTTACATTGACGGGGATCGCAGCTGGACGCCACCCACATGCTGCCACAGCTGCACTCTGTGCCTGGCAGAGCTGCTGTTACTAGCCTAGTATTGTGCAGCCTGAAGATATAAATCACACTTGTGAATACAAGCCTCTGTCTCCAAATCTTGATCATGGGCTGCTTCGCACCCATCCTCCTCAGAAAGAGAAACACCAGACCTTTTGGTCATCTCTGCTGAGTCAGGACCGAAGCGGGAGCTTCAGGCAGAGGTGCAGCCTGATCCCATAGGACTCTTCCTCTATCACTGAAATCTTTAGGTCGAGGGAACTAGTTGCTCTGCTTAAAAACCTGTCCTCCTGGGTGCTGGCTGCACCACTGGGAATGAGTTGCCCCAAGCGCTGCACCTCTAACCACTTGCAGAGTGCAATGGCTTTTTAACTGAGGAGCAGGATGTCTCTTGTTTATCTACAAACACTCCTCCTTCTCTTTTCCTGGCACACCTTTTCTAATGTACCGACTGCCTGTTGTTCTCCCTATTCCCACCAACATACTGGTGCTTAATCTCAAAGAAGCCTTTCCAGTACAGAGGTACAAATCAAGAACTAAGGTCCTGCGCAGAAACGCTTAACTCCGTTGCCTCAAGTCCCTGCAGTGCACAGTGCAGGGGGAATAAAAACATTGGTAAATTAAACTTTTTCCCCCCTCAGATTCAGAATCAATAAACCAATGATGGCAACTTTACTGAGAGTGTCAGAAGTCGTGATAATTTTCTTCTGTGGTATTTTAGGGATTTAACCAGAGGAGCTTTTTGAAGCAGGGGGGTTGCAAAACGGTTCGGTTTCTGAGGTTTTTGGGTTTTTTTGGTTTTTTTTTTTAGTTGCGGTGTGTCTGTGAACCTCTTCAAATGAACCAGCTCCTCTTTTCTCTCAGCCCATGGCGGGGAAGGGAGATGACAGAGCACTGGCGGCAGACACGGGTGGTTTTGGGTCTCCGACCACCCCGCACGCCAAGAGGCCCTCGGGTCCGCTCCCTCCGTCTCACAGGGAATTAATTTCTCTCACAGGGCGGCCAGGGCAGTTTAAAGCTCACGGCTCTCGGACAGAAACAGCCGCCTGCCCGCGGCGGGGGCCCGGCCGGCGGGGCTCGGAGCTGCCCCCTCCGCCCGCAAGGGGCAGGGCGGGAGGCGGCCTGAGGGGGGACGGGCCCGCGGCCGCGACTGCTCCCTCAGCGAGACGGCGGTAACGGGCGGGGGAAACCTCCGCGCTGCCCCCCGGGCGGGCAGGGGGCCCGGCTGCCGCGTCGGCGGGGCCCTCGCCACCCCCGTACCTGCTTGGCCGTGCAGGCCCGCCCGGCCCCGCCCGCCTCATGACTGGCACCAACGCCGCCAATCCTCAGCGCCCCACCCTGCGGGCGGGAGGCTGACGACCAATTGGACGGCGCCGAAGGGAGTTAGGGGGCGGAGCTCGGCGGCGGGCGGCCAATGGCGGGCGAACGGCGGGCGGAGCGGGGGTCCGTGGCGGCGGTGCCGGCGGGCCGGCTCCGGCTCCGGGACCGGGACCGGGACCGGTTTCGGGGCGGCGGCGGTCGGCCGCCATGTGGCCGTGCGGCGGTCGGCGGCAGCGGCGCCTCGGGGGCGTCGCGCTCCTCATCTTGGTGCTGTGGCTGTTGCTGCGCAGGTGAGAGGCGGCACGCCCCTCCTCCGCTTTCCGCCGCGCCTCGGGGGTGGCGGGGGTCGCGCCCCGGTGGCGGGGAGCGGGGGGGGGACAGCGGGGAACCGGGGCTCCCCCGGGGCGGCAGGGGGAGGGAGGGAGGGCGGGCAGGGGGTTTGCCCGCCTGAGCGCAGGCCTGCCGCCGTGACGGGGGTTTGCGGGTGAGAGCCGCGGCGCTTGAATGGCAGCCGGGGGCTCGTTGTAGGGGGGGAGACGGTAATTAACTTCGCTGCCCGAGGTTAATTGACGGCGACCCAGGCTCGATGCGATCTGCACGTCTTTTTCTTACCGGAACGCGTAGAGAAAGACCGCTCCCCACCCGTGGCTGGCGGAGGGAGCGTTCGACGGGAGCGTGGGAAGGTCCGGGGAGAGGAACGCCACCTCCACGCAGAAATGGTTTAAAAGCTCTCCATGGGCGTTACGCGTAACGTACGCCACTTCTTGTCTATCGCCAAAAAGTGACGGGCGAGGAAAGGCCAACTGCCGGCGCTATAAATCAGATTCTACGTTCGGCTAAGGCTACCCCTGCCGACCTTGGCCCTCGTAAGGCTTTACATCATCGCCGCTCTGACGGATGAGGCGCGGTTGCAAATCAATCGCTCCGTCAGGTCTAACCCAGCTCTGAAGCTGCCACGGGTGCCCCCGACGCGCTCGTGCCGGAGCTGTGTTTCCCTCTTGCTCCGTCCAGCCTGTTCGGAGTCTGGTTCTTTCCGTTCTGCCTCCCCGCAAGGGAAGATGCAGTTAGTTATTACCGCTCGGATCCTTTTTATAACTTGGATATTTTATAGTGGGTTCTTAAATTCATAGTGGGAAGTGACCCAATCCTCAAAGCTATAGAAAAGCCTTGATAAGTCTTTGCATAATTAGAAGCAAAATTGTTTTCTAGCTGGTCTTGGGGTCGTGCCACATACGTTCTTAGCAGAGGATTATTGCAAACCGATACCTTATAAAAGCAAAGAAGTCTGTCTCCTGTAAGAGTGTATCTACGGAACACCGTATCCATTGGTACCCGGTGTTTTTCTCTGTGGCCCAAGTCCCCTGAGAATAAACTGTACTACAAAACACAGTGATCGTTATCCCGGCTGTGTTCACTGTGCACCTGGGGCTCGTCTGACCCGACACAGGACCTCGGTTGCCACAAGACAGCAAGTCGTGAGTGAAGGCAGCTCAAAGCTTTCACTTTTCCCTGGCCAGAGGAAGCCCAGAATAAACAGCAAAGCCCTCCAAGGCAGGTCTAAGTAGGGTTTATGGATTAACTGTAAAGTCCCTTGTCCTCTGAAGCGTGTCCTTTAGTATTGGCAAAGCAAGCTGATGGTCTCCACGCTTCATCCCCTGTTCTGACTTTCTTTTTCTTTTCTGTTAGCTTTTCCCCCCATCTGTTCTGGGTATGTAGCAGATGAATACCAAAGCTAAATCTCTTATCTCATGCAGAGAGGACTTCAGCTAGGTTTTTGTTTTACAGGCATGAATGCCTTAGCATAGCTGTCTGGTTTAGCAATTAACTGTGGCTTTCCTAGTCCGCTTGGAGTGTTTTGCACTTCAACTTACATCTTATAAAGACTGATCATTTCATTAAGGACTAACTTGTCCAACCCAATTTTGAAGCTTCTGTTTGGGGTGGGAACTTGGTAATGTAATGCTATTTTTTTGCAAAAAAAGAGACTTCCCTGAAGCAGGGAGGAGATGGCTACAGAGGGACAAAGTAGGCCAGTAACCTTTAACAGAGACAAAAAAAGATTCTTTGCAACCTATGCTGTCATTGTAGAAGTGAGAAAAAAATATACTGGGAGCTATACATTGCTCTCAAGAGGAAGCACAGAGCCCAGGTGGGCTTTGAGCTGTGGAAATCCAGCTCAGGGTAACAGGATGAAGCTCTGCTGAGTCACAGAAGTTTTTTTCAGAAGCCACTTGAACAGATCCTAGTGAGAGATTTGAGTTTCAGGATATCCAGGATAATACATTGAAAATATTGGGAGCCTGGGAGCTTCCTACCAGTCCTTCTCGGTGAGAAAAAACACTGGCGCCAGGGAGTTTTAAGGTAGGAAGCTTGATGGAAACTTGCCAACTAAGTTGTGCCCAGGATTAAGAAGATGAGCTTAAGTGATTTGTTTATTTTTATCTGGCTGTGCATGCTTCCTGAGTACAGCCTTCATTCTGGCACCAGTGGCAGTTATCAGTACTGTTGTGTGCAGGGGCTTTACCTAGCTCAGAAACAGATTGGAAACTTAATTTTTTTCCAACTTAATCTTTAAAAATTGGAGCTTTGTGTCTCCAGACCCCTTTGAGCTTTCTGCCTTGGGCTTGCCACCAAGCAATAGAAATAGAGAGATACAGCTGCAGTTTCAGGATCTGAATTGCGAAAGTTGCAATCTGTGGGAGATGTAGTTCTAGCAGAATAGAGGGGCAGGTAGCCATAGGATATCCTGCGCGTGGATTGAGAACCTTCTCCCCTGCTGGTAAAATTCACAGTAATTCCTTGGGAGCAATGCCGCCGTTCCCTAGCCTCACATCATCATTCTTTGGCTGTACCTAGTTTCTTGTGTAGGTGACGTTTTTGATCCCGTTGCTACTCAGGCAGCCACCTTTTAAATATGGCAGTTAGGTATTTTGCGCTTATTTCTCCTACTTTGAGCTGCGCTACCTTCCTAAACGCTTTGCTATTACTGCACCACCTTCTGAATGGGATACATTACAATCTCCTTGCTCAGCACTATTTTTGCAAATGGTTTGACAATAAATGCTCGTGAGTGCTCGTTGAGTGAAGGCAGTGAGTATCTAACCTAGACTTCCTTTTCTAGGTATTACCCATGCCTGCTGCCGGTTGTTTCAGAGCCCTGTGAGAATGCTGTGCTACACAGGTACCCTCTGTGCTTGTCAGCCAGCCCGTGCAGTATCCTGGAGGTCTTAGATTTAGTTCCCTTGTAGTCTCCTTGTCATGTGTCGGACGACAGGTAATCGCTGCAGGCTCCTGGTTAGCAATCCCTGTAAGCCACGCGTTCTGAAAAGTCCTCCCCCTCTGCTAATACCCGCTCTACATGTAGTCTAGAAAACAGCCAGAGGCTTAGGTATTTCCCTCTTCTCCGAATGTGACATTTCTCTCAAATGTGTGGGTCACCCTTGCTTTCTTGAGACGGGAATTCATCCCTCGCATCTGGCTGTGATAACGTCTCAGAGGAACAAGCTGCTATTGTCTAACTCTTTTGTGTATTCAGCATTGTGGAACTGGGATGGTCTGATGGAGGCAGCGTAGCTGCTTTGGATCTGGACTAGTTGGTAGTATGTTTTCTTGGTTCAGCCAAAATGAACCAGGGAGCCATGTAAGGCAGTAGGAAGTAGTTTCTTGCATGCAGGAACTGACCCAAATGGAACTGTGATGGCATGAATATTGAAACTGGTAAGTGCTTTGGAACCTGGTATCTCCTTTGCTCCGGTTCTTTTGGCAAATAACATATTAAGGAATTAATCTAAGCAGTAATGCAGGCAGAGGTAAGTTTGTGATGACGGCAGACCTCATCTTTCCTGAGTGATGAATGCAGTCCAGGACTTTTCTTTAAACTAAGGAGAAGGTTCTCCGTTCACAGTGAACAGGTGAGGGTTGTTTATTTTTTCCATGCATTGAGTTGGAAGGTCTCAGAGACCACAAGACATTCAGGGTAGCCATACTGAAATGCAGCCACTGCTGGAGCGAGGATCTGGAAATCAGCCAGCGTATGTCATCGTACTGCAAAACAGGGAGATCTTACATTTCCTAAGTTATGGAAGTGTTTGCTAGTATTGAGTGAAAACTTGCCCATTGTGTATTTTCAGTAAGTTCGTTTCATGATCTCTGCCTGAGTAGTACTGCATTTCAGTTGTAGAGTATGGCAGAGTGGCTTGGGGCATTCAGGATGGAAGCTGCTAGGGAAATGAATATTAAATACACTTCTTGGGCAGGTCTTCTGTCTGTTTTATGGTCTTCTGAAAAATCTATATGCTCTGTATGACAAAGAGTATGGTTTTTCTTAAGAAGTAGGAAGGTCAGAGCTCATCCTGCCAGGTAGGGTGAAGTGAGCAGCCTCTCTTAGGGGGACAGATTTCTTTACGATAAGCACAGATTTTTTTACTAGAGACTGGATGCTCATATGTCTCTCCTTCTCTTCTAGGTTTAACTGGAGTGAGCTGATCCCTCTGCGGTTATGGGGGAGAACCTTAGGCTTGCAGACAGAAAACTCACAGTTTGTCCTGGAAGGCATGCCATTCCGCATATTTGGAGGTTCAATGCACTATTTCCGAGTCCCCAGGGAATACTGGGAAGACCGCATGCTTAAGATGAAAGCATGTGGCTTAAACACCCTCACGACGTAAGTGTCCTCACTCCCTCGGCTCTGTCACACGTACCTTGCAGCCTCTCCCCTCTTCCACGGTAGTTGGTGGGACTTTGTCGTTAATCCCAGTGGGCTATAACAGTGTCTTTCTGTACTTGTTACTAGGAGAAAAGACGCAGAAAAGAGTAGTGGGGGCTCAGGTTTTCTTTAACCATCACACACTGTGGTATCCTCAAATACTGTCTGGAACAGATGTCTGTCAGATGTACTGGGAAAGTGCCTTCTTAATGCTGACCTGATGAGGAAGGGTCAGGCTCTGAAACAGCCATTCAGCACGGCTGTGATGTAGAAATTGCTCTTGTTTGGAGAGTGAAAGATACCTAGACAGAGACCACATTTGACAGTCTCGAGAAACTCGGATTTTGCAGACCACGGGAAAAGAGTGCAACAAAGTAAGGACCTGTCAGAAAAATGAAAGAAAGGCACAGATAACATGTAAATAGACACTTGTAATGTGTACATGCAGTCATCTCTGGATCTGTTACTGACTAACAGAGCGAGTGCATAGTTTTTTTCTGTGCTTCACAAATGCAGTGCCCTTTTCGGCCCTTCACCTCCACTGCCCTAACTCTGCATTTCAGGTACGTTCCATGGAACCTTCATGAACAAGAAAGAGGGAAGTTTGACTTCAGTCGAAACCTGGATCTAGAGTATGTGGTACAGACAGCTCTATTATTAAATAGTCCTGTTTTGAGGGGAGGGTGTGCCTGTCGGTTCTGGATGAAGAGGTCATTTCCAGCTTGAAGCGGAGCCCGTGCCTTGATCAGGCAATGGAGACCCTCATTCCTTCCCCTGCTTTCTGGAGTCCTGGGAACTTACAGGTTTAGTACCAATCCAGTATAGTTGCTTCATCAAGCAATTCTCTTCTGGTTCTGGTACCTAAATTTCACAGTGATTGGTGTATTAGGAGTGCATGGAGTAGGGATTCTGCAGTCAGACAATAATTATGCTGTCTGGATCTCTAGGGCCTTCCTTTCACTGGCAGCTAAAAATGGACTGTGGGTGATTCTGCGTCCTGGACCTTATATCTGCTCTGAATGGGACCTTGGTGGTCTGCCCAGGTAAGTGTGTAAATAGTTCAGTTGAGGCAAGTGTTTGGGACTGCGGAAAAAAAACCAGACAAACCCCCTGATCATACAGTTGAGTCTCCTTCAAAGATTTAGAATCACTGGCTGTTAGATGGGAATCTTTATTTTCTGTGTCCCCAAAGCAGGTGAATACTCATTATGTTATTGTGCTCTCCGAAGCAGTAGAGATAGTAAGCCTGGAACCAGAATTTTTTTTGAGTGGTTATTCTCTAAAATAATAGTTGTGTTATGGCATAATGGTTACAGCAAGAAAATAGAATTGGGGAAACCCATCTTCTATTGCTGTTGCAACTTGACTCTCTGTATAATAAGAATAGTAGTATTTGCAGCTTGATGTAAGAATTCGCTTCATCTGAGGTCCATTTTGGAAGTCCTCCTAGAACATGTGTATTATATGGCTGGCAGTAATAAAGACCCATAACTTTTCCAACCTCCTGTTGTATTTTCTTGTAAAGCACACAGCTTGCTTGTAAGAGACTTTACGAGCTGAGTTGAATACGTCAGCATTGAGACTTGCGTGGTTACTAGATCCCGGAGGAACCAGTGCCAGGTTACACACCCCTTGTTTTCCTTACGTTCACAGAGCATAAACCTCAGTGGAGACACTGGACAAAATTTGGGGATTATTTCTTTCAATCTTTTTGTTTTTCAGAATGCCCTGCCTCTGCCATCAGAGAGTTCAGGTGCAGAACCACGGAGGTGTGTCAGGGTCTTACTCATGAGAGCATGGCTACTTGTGACCAGAGGCAGTAGCTAGCTCTACATTAGATTGAGAAGTGCATATATTGTCAGTTGTTGCCACATCATCCATGTATTTTTTTATCACACAGATAAAAGATTCTGATAAAGAGCACCAGTACTATTCTTATTTTACAGATAAAGAGGCAATGATTTTGTAAGCCCACCGAGCTGCATATAGCATACAGGAGTTGAGTCTTTCAGACCTCTGGAAGCACTAGTAGTTAATGCCTCCGTTTGCAGAGACGAGGAAGGTACAAGCTCACGCTGCTTAAATTGCTATAGCACTACATTGCTCTGCTTTGAAACAAATTGCCCTTTTCTGTGTTAACCCCAAACCAGCAAACTAAGTCTTGTAAATCAGCAGTAGAAACCATGGGAACCAGAAGCTTTGTTTTGAGCCATGATTGGGGTTTTATGAGGGAGCACTTGGTTGTAGAGTGCCCTTGGGGAAGCAGGGAATTCCAGAGTAACCTTTAGAGAGGTAAGTTTAGCCCTTGAAATCTTATTGGGAAAGTTAATGAAATGAGCTTAGGCCCAAAGTACAGAACCAAAAGAAGGGAAACAGCTTAGCAAGTGCAGTCTGGACTCAGTTAAAAGTCTGAGTGGTAGATAGCCTCACATGGTGTCGTTCACTGACTCGCGATGTTGTCCATACCTGCACTGCAGGCTTAGCCAAGTGACACAGAAAGTTCAATGATTCCTGCCCAGATGTGACTTGATGTCGATGGATGGTGTTACCTCTCGCAGCCTTGACTGGACAGGAGACTCTAATAGATTCTGGTTGATGCTTTTCTCGTAGTTGGCTACTGCAAGACCCAGAGATGCAACTGAGGACAACGTACAAGGGCTTCACAGAAGCTGTGGATGCCTATTTTGATCATCTAATGCCTATTGTCGTCCCTCTTCAGGCAAGTGCAATCCATTACCCTCTCTGCCCACAAGCAGGGACCATCTGCACAGAGGAGTGTGAACTGTGTGTAATGGCAGCAGGTTGAAGCAATAACAGATCTACCAGCTTCGCTTTAGGAACCAGTATGGACTATAGTTGTCTGTGTCAGCTCTCTAGATCTAGCTGTTTGGTTATGGATAGACTTTGGGAGGATGAGAGGGTGAAGCTGAGTCCGTCTGAGGCTCATGCATCTTTCCTGCAAGCTAGTGCCACAGTGATTTCAGTCCCTCTGATTAGAAATCACGGTGAACAACTCTTCCCTTTTGTTCCCAACAGTACAAGAAAGGAGGTCCCATCATTGCAGTGCAGGTGGAGAATGAATATGGTTCCTACGCCAAAGACCCAAACTACATGACCTATGTTAAAATGGTAATGTTGGCACATTTACTTGTTTCTGTGGTAAATCTCTCTCATAAACTACCTTCCTTATAGTATTTTCTTCCTTCTGAATAACTTTTGAGCATGGCTTCGGAAACCCTTGAAAGCGTCAGTGCATAATCCAGCTGCATTTCCCTTGGTGTTTCTTCCCGGAGTGGAAGAGATGGCATATGACCCTCTCAATACTGTTAAGCCTGTGTTCTTATGTCTTCCAGAGAAGACGGTGATAGGGAAATGGTGGACTATCTGTAATACATAGCTGGCCTTGAAGAAGCTGTCTCCTGCTGGTCCTGTTTTGCTTCTCTTAGATGACATTAGAGAAAGGTTTCTCTTTGTTGACTTTCCTGGGAGGAAGGTTTATGTGAACAAGCCACCAGCACCCTCCTCAACTTGTGTAATCTGGAGTTCAGCATCAGGCAGATTAATTTGCCTAATGCCTCCCTCACCGTTGTCAAATGGAGACTAGACTGTGCCCTGGCTCTTTTCTCTGAACTGAATGATAAAGAGTTGGCCAGTGCCCAAGGAGGTCAGGTTATCCTGGTGGATCTAACATGAGTCTGACCTGTTCATTTGCCCCTAGTACAATTGCAAGGCAGACAGTTAACAAGATCTGCAGTATGTTTTACAAGTTTCATTGTTTCGTTTCTTCTCACTGAATGCTTAAAAGTGTTGCTGCACTGGGAGAGGTTACCCGTCCTGTGGTGTGTACGTGCTGTAAATTGTATGTTCCCTGCTCTTCTGCTGCAGCATTATCAGATCCTTCTGAGACCCTTCGGATACCCCAGCTTCGCCCTGAGCACCCTGAGGTTAGCTCTGGCTCAGTTGTCCTATTGTTCAAGGTGCACAGAGGCTTTTCAACCAAATAAATTGCGTGGCAGGAGTCCTAATCTGCTTAGAGTGGTGCCCGCTCCTGCACAAACTCCATCTTGTGGACTGATTTAACATTGCTTAGAAGGTTAAATATGAAGTGTACAGACAAACAAGTTAAAGAGTTAATTACCAATCTGAACTGATAATGTCAAAATTGTCTGTTATATCTTCATAGTTTCCCTCCCTATGTCCCACCAGTGGCAAGCATATAAACAAGTGGCTTTCAGAACCCTAAGCCAATGGGGCATGGAGACTCTGTTCTGTCTGAACAGCGTGCCGACTCGGTGCTTGCTTTTCCATATCTCAGTGATGAAAGGGCTTGTGATGTTTCACAGGCTTGTCAGAACAGATTTCCTTGCCAGGCCTGTGGGTGTATTTTTGCAGTACTGTTTCGTCATATTCTGGTATTATTTGCAACTTACATCTGAGGAAGTGTATTATAGTGGTTAAAGAGGAAAATGTGGGAAAGCAGGATTTGCAGGGCTTATTTTTTGGTTGGAGTGGGATCTAATGTGAGGTGGAGCTCCTAGTCTTTGTTCTGGTTGGGCCCTGAGCTTTGAATGTGGGAAGCTGATTAATTCACACCTGCACCTAGCATATATGACAATGTTGCAATCTTCCTGGAATTAATATACCCATTAAAAAACCTCCACAATTCACACAAAACCTGAAATCCTTGTCCTTATCTCACTCTTTGCCTTCCAAAATGTGAAGGCCATGAAAGGGTGTATTGACACCTCCCTCCCCACACAGTACATGAGCTGGGATTAGCTGAGCACACACCCCTGTCTGCCTCAGATGCTGTTTCTATTCCTGGTTTCTCTGCTGCACCCTGAAATCCTGTAATGCATTTCAATGTGTGGCAGCTCCCTGCCGTTTCTCCATCTTGCACTCATATTGAAAAGGAGGTGAAGAAACTTAGTATCAATGCAGTGCTTAAGAATTATCATAATAAAATTTGTTAGAAATTCTGGTTCCCTCAGTCGCTGAATTTTGTCAGATAAGCAGCATCTGTTCAGGTATCGATTTAGTGATGATAGGTTGATAAACTAACCAGGTTGTCTTAACTCTGAATTGGGTTTGTCTTTAAACTCTGTGTTGTAATGCTTCTCTAATGTAGGCTGTGTGTAATGCTCAAGTCTACTCTTTGTGCAGGCATGGGCAATATGCAAAGGTTTCTTTAAACACACAGCAGATTAACTAGTCGGTGCACATGACACAGGTAACTCCTGTGTGAGCCGATGCGTCTTCATCACCATTTTACAGTTAGTAATTTAGAATTAAGAGACTGAGGCTTGTTTTCAAAGCTTCTTGAGGCTGAAGGAATGACTTCCAGTGCAGGTACAGTGAAAAGAGGGGATCATTTGCAACTAGGATTTCCTAATCTCTCCTTCAGACATCAGCGGCTGTTCTGTAAAAACACAACTGTAAGAGCACAGTCCTAATGGGAAGAACCTTTCGTGTGCATGTGCATTTTAAAAACCTTAGAGTGCTATTTCATACAGTGCTGTGGTACTGAAGAACCAGTAAATTCATTTAGACTTGACTGTTCAAGAACATAGGGACCTGAGCTGTCCTGTGATGGCATTCACTGGCAAACCAGCTATTTTCTCCTTTCAGCTTCCATTGTTAGACAGTCAGGAAAGGTGAGCTGCTTTTCTTTTTCTTCTTCCACCTGAAGGCCTCTTTTGATGGAAAGCAGTGAAGCTATTTCTTAAACCGATCTCAGAAGAAGAAGATAAAATCCTGAAGTTTGATGCATCAGTGAGAAACTGATCCAGGTTTCTAAAACAAAATAAGATTTTTCAGTTGTCTTTAAGCTGGAAAAAGTAGGCAGGGAAGCTTCAGGAGGAATGGGAGATGTCACAGGAATAATATTTCTTACCAAGCCACTACCAGTTTCAAGCTATCCCCAGAGAAGGTGATAATGTACTTTAATGCTTTAATATCCTGACAAATACTAAACTCAGGCTGTTAACACAATGGCTTTTCCTCTTTTTGATTTAGGCCCTGTTAAACAGAGGGATTGTGGAGCTGTTAATGACCTCAGACAACAAGAACGGGCTGTCATTTGGCTTAGTGGAAGGAGGTATGTGCTTGTAGGAGAGCAAGGTAAGACCGTGTTCTTTGTCCGGGGCAGCTGATAAAACATAGCCTTTGAATGAGAGCAGTATGCTTTGTGCGCTAAGCTGCACCCATTAGCTGTACCCTGTTTGTGACTGGAGCTTCAGCCACAGGGAGGGACCCCCCCCTTAGCTGGATGGTATACACAGAGAACAAAGCCAGTCCCTTCCCAGAAAGGTTTAGAGTGTTTTTCTCAACATAAGGTGTAACGCAGTGATAGCAGGATTGCTCCATGGGGAGGCAGCCTCTCTGCTTTCAAGGATATTAAGCGTGTGCAGCCTAAATACCTTGCTGCCTTCTGTCTAGTATTGGGCGTCTGTACTTCCCAATGAGGTTAGGCAAGAGATGGCAGCACCTAGCATTTCTTGATGCTGAAGATACTACTTCTTATTGCTTCATATGAATATATATTAAACAAGTACCTCAGCAATTACTAATGGTAATAACTTAAGATACCTGCTTTGCAATTAGAAAGAGAAGAAAAAAGCCCATCAAAACCTTGATTCTGAAATCTTACATTCTGTAACTTTAGCAGTAGTTTGCAGGGCAGCCCTGTCTTCTCAGCAAGCTCGCTCTCAGGTGTACAGCCTTTGGTAGGTAAGGTAAAGGAGGGTATCAGATGTGTGTAATGCAAAAGGATGTCCATTTTCCCTTTCCCTTTTAAAAAGTGTAATTCTATTAAGTGTTTAAAAATGCTGCTTAGCACCCCTCCTGCTTTTCACTGTGAAGAAATGGAGGTAGAGCTGTTTGAGTTTCACTGTGCCCTAGATCTGATTGTTTGGGGCATAATGCGATACTGATTTTCAGATTTCCAGATCCAGTTCAGCTGAGATTTACTATGTACTTGGCCTCTGACCTCTCCTGTGCTTCTGCCAGTTGCCTGCCGGAGTAGTAATTGCTTCCCTGAATGAATTGTTTGCAGGGTGAAGTCTTTGAGTGCTCCTGTCATTGCTCAGTCGTAAATACTGTTAATTTTCTAAAATCAGGCATGGAGATGATTAAAGGGAAAGATTTTTCCCTCCTTTTTTTCCTCCTCTTGTTTTTATACGACAGTACGAGAGGGACAAATTCAATAACTCTGAAGTCCCTGGGCTCTCACCATTATGGTGGTCTTCTCAATTGTATTTTTTTGGTGTGCAGCAGTTTTCAGCCTTGACCACATAGAGTCACTCTCTCCCTGCCAGCAAGCCAACATGCAGGAGGGCTGGTGTGGAAATGCCTGTCTAGCCCTCACCATCTTCTGTGAGAATGTTTACTGCCTCAGAGCTCGTTCTTGTTTTGAGTTGTCTTTTCCAGCGTGTTGCATGCTGAGAGCTCTTTGATACCAATTTGCCTTTTAGATGTCATAACAATCTGCTCATTAGAGTCAACATGTCAAGTAATCAGATGCGTGGAATAACTAGGGCTCAAAGCGGTATAGCAGCAAGGTGGTTATGAAAGCGCTAAAGGAGAGAGAACAAAATCCACTGTAGGAGTGCGTGAGAGAATAGAGAGAAGGCTTCTAACTGGAGTTTAAAACTAATGCAGTGGTTCTGTTGTTTATTCTGTTCATCAGTGGTGTACCAATTTCTTTCCAAGAAGCATTTGTAGGTTTCTGTTAATGCCAGGAGCAGTCGGTCTGGTGCTCTGCAGAGAAAACTCTCTGTTGTAGAAGGATCTGAGACTACAGTATCGTAGCCCTTATTCAGTGGTTGCAGCACATATTCAGGGGATGAGGGGGAAAGCTTTTGTTGTGGGTTCCTTCATGCTCACAGGTATAGTGGGATGTCCCATGCTGTAGGGAAAATAACTCTGTCAGTCTCAGAGTACCTGTGCAGCTCCTGCAATCCTCCTCCCTTCACTGGCATGGTCAATGGCAAGAATCCCAAGCCAGGTGGCTCTAAACTGACCTGGTACAGCCCTTCTGGGAGCTGATGGGTGACAAAATAAAACCTCTGGATTCTCTCCAGTCCATGCCCGAAGCACCATGGTGGGAAGCTGTGTCTATGTGAAAACTGCCTACTGTGGAAAAGATGAATAAGGCTTTGGGGACTGGTTCTCCACACCTTTACACCATTTTCAATGGTGTGCTGTTAATCTGCATGAACAGCAGAACTGAGCATGTTCGCCTTCAGGATTGCCAACTAATGTATTACATCAATGCTAAATCCATGTTTTATTTTGTTCTCCCACTGTGTTTGCCTGTGCCAAATTCTTCAGCTCAGCACTCTACATAGGTCAGCCTACTAAAATCAAGGTATAAATAGTGAGAAGTGAGCTTTTGCTTCTGTAAGTATTCTCTTTGAAGTGCTCTGTCTGACACAACTGGGGCTGGATTTGATACCAGCTCTCTTGTAAGAAGTCAAGTTTTAATACAGAATCATACTGTTGCTCCTGCATTTTCAAAGTTTCTTGGGAGAAATATCATCAGTGTGTCTGAAGGCTAGAGAAGTATGAAAATGGTTCAGACATGTACCGGGGGCTGGGACACTGATACCAGATTAGTGTCTTCTAACGCATCAGCTTCTGCAGACAGGTCTTCCCACTCCAGCACTTGAAGATCATGCAGTGACTTTCACTATATACGCAGCACACACAAACTAGTTGCTGGTTCCCCCATGCTGCACAGGGCAGAAGCAGAGATAAGTCTTCCAATTACAATTTCTATCTGGTTCACTTGCACTGTGGTTTCTCTCACCCGCCCCCACAGACATGACAAGCTGTAAGATATTGCCTGGGTAGTGATTCCTGCAGCTAAAGCCTGGGAGATCAGTGTGGCATCCAGATATGACTTTGTAGTAATAAGTTTGCCTTTATGTGGTGCCTTTTATCTGAGGATCTCCAAGTGCTTTACAGCCTCTAATTAAAGCTCGTGTCACCCCATGAGCTGCTCTGATGCTCTCTCTTTCTAGTATCTCTGAACATTAGAGCTAAAAAGATGGCCTGCAAGTAATTCCACTGTGTGCTGCGGTCCAGTTAGATTCTGCATACTAAGTGAAGACTTGGATAGGAAATTTCCGAGGAGGTTGTATTGGTGGTTCAGAAGATGCTCCAGTTCCCCCGGAGCTTGTGCTGGGCTGATCCCTAAGGAGGTGGTCCCCTAAGCATTTTGTAGCTGTCTAAATTAATAACAACTTTTTATTTTCCCATAGCACTGGCCACTGTTAACTTTCAGAAACTGGAACCCGGGCTACTGAAATATCTGGACACAGTACAGGTAAGATGCAGAAAAACTTTGTTCATCTAGGTGTTCCAGGACATCATTAGAAATGAAGCACTGATAGTCTGTTTTGGTTTTGTGTGTTGGTTTGGGGCTTTTTTTGAACAAATATTTGGGCTTCCTTCTCATTAGGCGAAATCCTTCTGGAATCAGTGAAAATACTTATGATGATTGCTCTGGAAAGTGAAGAAGTTTTTAAGTATGCTGTTATCCAGCACCTTCTTAAAGGCTTTCCATTCAGCTGTGTCCTGCCGCCTGTGTTTAGCCATTAGGGGTTAGATTTCATCACACTTTCAAGTGTTGATACCCAGTAGCATCCTACTTTGCAGTTGTCAGACCTCTCTCTTGAAGTTCAATCCTCTTTTTCCCAAACTCATTTACCCTGATGCTGCGGATGCCAAGAGCATGTTTGAAAACTGTAGTCTTCAAATGCAGGGTGCTGATCTACTGCAGTTCTTTCAGGGTACACTGTGATGGGTGTTTCAGTCATTTTCAATACCTCATATTCAGTGTAGATACGTGAAATTGTATTAATGGCGTGCTGTGCAGAAGAGTCTGTTGGCTCGAGTAGGCATTTGGTCCTGTTTCTGCTAGGACCTGCAGCAGAACCGATCAGAGGAACGCTTTGATTCCAGATACGCTTCCACAGCGACTTCACAGAACAGCTTTCACACAGTGCAGTCCTAGGCTCTTCCTGCCTTCTCCGCAGCCCAGCCTACCTGGCATTCAGCAGTGCTCGCTGCAGAAAAGCATTCAAATTTAGTGTGTTGCTTGAGCATCTTTAACCCCGTGTGCTGTCAGATATGTGAATCAGGGGTAGGGAATTGCCTAATGAACACTTGATGCAAAAAGTATCTTGATTGTGTGATGAGGGAGTAGTGAGGGAATAACAAGTTTTGGTTTTTAGTGACAGGTTCTCTTTTTGCATCCCCAGTCCTCTTCTATCCCCGTTGCTCTGCTTGCTCCGAATGTCAGCCTGGAAGGATGTGAACAACTGACATGTGCCCCAGGCCCTGATCGATTCTCTTCTGATCTCTTCCCTTGGCTTTTGCCTGGACTGTGAAAGGAAACCTTGCTGCTGGCACGCTGAAAGTTGAATTCTAACACTTTAATTTGTTTTTCTGTCTTGCACAGGCAAAAGAGGCGATGCTGCATGGGCTTTCACCTTCTTTAGGTCTTACAAAATTCCCCAAACCCTGCAAATGAAACCCCCACCAACTGAATACATAAATGCAACACGGCCCAATAATAGGAGCTCCTCCTTTGCCACACTTACTGATTACAAGATAGGAAGCCTGTCATTCATATTCATAAGGATTAGGAAGCTATGTTGCCTTTTCCTTGTTAGGATCTCTTATTCCAGAGGGCGATAAAACTCTTTGACTAGTTTACTGGGGATGGATCGATTAAACATATTTCCAAGAGCTGGTCTGAACCTGGAACAATTAGATTATTACAGGCACCTGCAGTTGTTTTCTCCTAATGAAACACAAGTTTCCTTAATGCCACTTACCTTGGCCATTTCATGTGGCATCAGATAAAGCCCTGATCAAATAAAGGGCAAGATTGCCTTGACTTGAAATAAATACCATGAGGAGGGAGTGCCAGCCAGGCTGAGCACATGTTGTCCTGTCCGGTGTGATGGGGCTGGGTGGAATTCTACCGGAGCTAAGGGAGCTGGCAAGTGGTGACAAATGGGAAGCAATTGCTCTGTGTGCAGAGCCTTTTTAATGAAGACCTATTCCTGCAAAGGCTAATTCTTTCCTGCCAACACCATATGCGGCATTAAAAAGGCATTAAGCCACTAAGGTCTGCTGTTCCTACCTTGGCAAGCATTGACTGCAGTGCACCTGCAAACTCTCAGCTGGCAGTGGCGTAGCTGATAAGCAGACATTTATAAATGTGTATTTCTAGCAGAAGCTAAACAGTGACAGTTGGTTTGTCTTTTTGCTACAGCTCTACCAAACAACAATATCCAGAACTGTTTGGTATTACCTGATTGTGTGCCGTTGTTTTTGCTTTGTGCCTAGCAGAGTACTTCTCTGCTTTGCTTGCCTGTTCTGGGCATTGCTGACCCACAGCATCTTGTTCCTCACTCGTTCAGAGCTCCTTAGCTGCTTTTTTTAATGCCAACTTGAGAAGAAAACACTTTTGTAAATGATGTCACCAAACTGCATTTGAACAATGCTTCTCTAGAAAATAGGGATGAGTGCAAGACTGCCCTGTCTCCATTTTAACTCTTTGGTTTTGTTTTGATACAGAGAGATCAGCCAAAGATGGTGATGGAGTATTGGACAGGATGGTTTGATAACTGGGGAGGCCCTCACTATGTCTTTGATGCAGACGGTGAGTGCCACATATAGTTATGGAAAAATGACATAGAACTTTTTCAGATTTTCTGTCCTGCTGTAACCTTTGCTTTGTGTGAGTCTTTGTAAATTAATAATCTCTCAGTGAGTGGGTCACATTGCTGTGCCTTGGATTTTCTTCAGTAGTGTTACTAACCAGCAGCTCTTTTAAAAAAAATATTTCTTTTTTCTTTTTATTTCTCAAAGAGGGACTCTATGGGCTGTGCAGAGAGCCAAACATCTTAGGATATTAGAGATAGCCTCATGCTACTCTAGGTGGATTTTAAAAATGCAGCCCAGTGATATAAATCATCTGTTTCACCTCCTGAGCTAATCTAAATCCTGTGAAGACTTTGTGTTTTGTAAAAATGTCACAAGTGTTGTGAAGCCTCCATCATAACAGCATTACTTGTCTAGTGAATAAACAGTCTTCATTAAGAGAAGATTATTTTACCTTTTGTGGGAATATGGTGAACTTAAGCCTCTTGCAAGTATAGCACCTTCTGAAAAGAAGTATCATGTTTTTTCTAGTTTAAAAGCTCATTAGGAAGGAAGACTAGTATAAAAAAAAAAACCACCAACCCTAGAACCTCCAGGGTATCTAAAGTACAGTGAAAACAGAGCTATTTAAGACTATTTTAATGACTCTCGTGTCTTCCTGCAATTGTCTTTGTAATTGGGTCATTAGTGTGTTGAATTTAGGAGCCCGATTGAGTAGTCCTTGCAACTCTTCTGCTTAAAAGCAAAATTCCTGCTCAAGTACGTGAGCTTTTACTCTTTTTCACCTATAGGAGAGGTATATTTGAATGTATTAATACGTGCCGGTATGTCAGTAGATGTGCTGCCCTTACTGAGGGCAAAATACAAATCACAATACAAATCACTGTAATTACACAGGCGTGACTGACTGACAAGGACCAGAATGTTTGTGTCTACTTTGAATTACTGGAAGAGTGTTAGCCTAGCTTCTTGGTCTGTGGCCTTCCTGGCACTGCCCTTCCTTTACAGAAATGGTGAATACCGTAGCAAGCATCCTCAAATTAGGAGCATCCATCAATCTCTACATGTTTCACGGAGGCACCAACTTTGGCTTCATGAACGGTGCTTTGGAGGCTGATGAATACAAGTCAGATGTCACCAGTTATGGTGAGTTTTCTTTCACTGCCTTCCCTTTGCACCTATTGTGAGACTGCAGCTCAGACTACCCTTTGGGCTAGTTACAGTTGAGAGAAGCCTTGAGAAATGATCACTACAACCACTTTGTCGTGGAAAGACGAGTAGGAACATAGCTTAGAAGCAAATGCCTGTCTAAAACGGGGCTTACTTTAGCATTTCCTATTTCCAGACCCATTCCAGGATGTGGAGGATCCCCTCATTCTGAACTAGAAATAGAAGTCGCAGATGATGACTTTGCTTCATGTTCTCTCCATGCTGGCTCTTCTTTCTAGGGAAAGATGGTGATCCAAGATACAGTTCTGTTTTTTAATTTTACCACATCAAATTGTACCATAAAGCTCTTTTCATCCGAACAGCCCTTTGTTAAAATTGTTAATCGTTGACTTTCTCTTGTGTGAAATTCTGGATACGTGCAAATTAGATCACTAAAAGTATGTTGCTCCTTGGTGAGTGGCTCTTCTCCAAATTAAGCAACTCTGTGGTTGTCTAGCTACATTCACACAGATGAAAGTGTACAGGTTTCCATAATATAGACAGTGCCAAGAAAATTGTGTCTTGGGCTTTTACTTCTTTGATGACAGTGTACTTGAAGGCTGTCCCAGAGCTGCTGTATGTTTTTTAAAACATATGTGCTTCTTTTTCAGATTACGATGCTGTGCTGACAGAGGCTGGAGACTATACATCCAAATTTTTCAAGCTCCGACAACTCTTCAGCATGATCATTGGTAATTATAAATCCAAGAACCAAAATACTGTTCTACCTACAGTGTTAAGTCAGAGACTTGTTTAAAGTGGCCCTTCTGCTGGAGCCCTGTGACTCTGGTTGGTTGGCTGGCTGGGTGCTTTTTCCAAAAGATGGGAGGGAGGACCAAAGGAGGTCTGGAGGGGCCTTAAATCTGTGTTGGCTTTTTGCATCTGAAATAGTTGTTCCATCTTTCTCTTTCTTTTTGCATCACAGGCCAGCCTCTTCCTCTCCCTCCCATGATTGAGAGCAAGGCATCATATGGTGCAATCCTGTTGCATCAATATATCTCTCTCTGGGATGTGTTACCATCTCTTTTACAGGTAGGACCACCAATTTCAATGCATCTCAGTACTAAAAGGAATCACCTCTTAGGTGGAAAAGGTGATTAGTGCACTGGCTTGTTATCCCACAAGGATAAGGTTGGGGAATGTTTCGTCAAGGATATGCAAAGGAGGCAAATCTTTCATCTCACCTTTTTTACTGCTACTTCTGTTCTCTCGGAATTCCAGTTTTGCAAGTCCTTGGCTCCCTTTTCTGGTACCTTGTCTTCATTGCTGTAGCTTTCATAGAGTCATAAGGTAATTCAGTTTGGAACAGACCTCTGGAGGCTGACAGGGTAAATGTAACCTGTGGTGGAGTGGAACACCTATCTTAAATGAATTGCCTCTATGTAGCCTATCAATGCTGAGAGGCCACTTCTGCTGTTAAATTTGTTTCTCCTTTGCAGCCCATTAAGTCAGAGTTTCCTATTAACATGGAGAATCTGCACCTAAATGATAGCAGTGGGCAGTCGTATGGATATGTGCTCTACGAGACTGTCATCTTTGGTGGTGGACATCTGCATTCAAGGGACCATGTCCGTGACCGAGCACAGGTAAGGAGCAGAGGGCAACTGTGACTAACTTCAGTCAGCTATAAGTGCTTTGGTCTTGGCAGCTAGGCAGGAAATGGGTTGACCATGAAGGAAAATGTGAAGTTTTAGATTAGAAGTGTGATTCGCTCTCTTCAGTTCTCAGCTAAGCTCCAACCCTTATCATTTGTAAATCAGCTTGAGGTTCCAGTCTACTAAAACTTACAATGTCTTTAAACATCAGAATACGGAATGTTCGGAGAAATGTTGTGATTTTTTTTTTTTTTTTTTTTCCCCACCTAGACCGAATCAGTGACACAGTTATGGATGCTGAGTTCTAGTTTCAAGTAGAGATGGTTTCCTCCACAAATACAACTTCAGTAACCTATGCAACAAATGATTATAGTATAATTGATGAGAAGTTGCTCTCTTGTGCTCTGTTCTGCAGGTGTTTGTTAACACCATGTATGTTGGTGAGCTGGACTACAACACAGTGGAGCTCTCCCTTCCTGATGGACAGGTAACTAATTGGAGATTGCTCACAGCAATAGTGTGTGGATAACAGAACCAAGACCATTAAAGAGGCATAGCTGTCAAGAAGGCACCTCCCACCTAATCCATTTAACTAGCTGGTATGGTAGCCTGACACAGGGAATGGTTGTTATACCCTAATTAGACGCTATTTCACTAGTGAAATACAGTGTGATTTCACTGCTAAGTTACTATTTGTGATTGAGAAGTGTTTTTTTAATACTTTTCCATGGAGAAAATTCAAGTCATTGTAGTCCTTGCTGCACAAAATTTGCCAGCCATCTTGCCACACCCACAACTGTAGACACCGAGTACCGGTACCCTGTTTGTGCAGATTAAGTCTGTGTAGACTTCATCTTCCTTAGCACAAAGCAGGTTTTAAGGCGCTCTGGGGGCTTTTGCACCTTTTGGGTCTCAATTGAAATGAGGGGGAATGTCTCTCTTCAGCTCTGAGAGTAGTCTTACCCTGGCAGAAGTTGGCAATAAGACTAGTATATTGATTGAATGCATGTTAACAGAGCTGTGCATGGCTCCTAGGAGTAGGTGAGTGAGTGGATATACTAATAGTTCTTATGACTTGTGGGAGAGCTGTATGACATAAGCCTGTACTATGTCAAACTCCATTTCTGGCTCTGTGGGTGATATCAAAGTGGTACTTAAAAATTCAACAGAAAAAAAAGAAAACTTTTATGAAAAGGCTGAGAGTTCCTCAGTGGCATAACTGTGCAGTAGCTGAAAGATATGGGGATACTGTTCTGTGACATAATCCAGAACTTTGAAGTAAACAGATAAATTGCAACTGCCAAAGGTATTGGTGCCACCTCCCCTCTTAAACATGTCTACTGACCTTTTTAACCAAGCATTGTGGCTGATACAGCACATGCTGCGCACTGGTCCAGCTGATGCTCTTCCTTTTTTTTTTTTTTTTTTTTTAACAGGGATTCAGGCAGCTAAGACTCTTGGTAGAGAACCGCGGTCGCGTCAATTATGGCCTGGCATTGAATGACCAGAGGAAAGGTAAGTTAAGTTCTTTGTTCTCAAACTGTCCTAGATAGTTCTCTGAGTTTAAATGCTGTAGAACTGTGCTTTACACAGAACCAGACTGAAGACCCGATACAGCTATCGTAGTGCTAGCCAAGACTATCATGTGGGAGTCAGTGGGAAATGGTGTGACAGAAGGAACTTGTCAAAAAACACAGTTCATCACCCCTTGTCTGGAGTGATCGTACATGAAAAATCGTCACTGCTTGATGGTTTGCATTAAGGCTTCTTATTTTATAGGGGTACAACTAAACCCAAGGCCATCAATGAATCTTATTCTGCTCTGTTAGGCTACCCTTTCTCTTGCTCTGTGAGCATGTTACTTCACAGGGAGAGAAGGAAAATACCTTTTTTTAATCTGTGTTTTCCCCTGGGAGTTTGATATGGGAGGATCACAACATTTAAAAACTCACACAATATCAGGAGGAATCAATCCTGTTGAGCAGAATTTACTAAAATGTTGAAGTCTATCACACAAAACTCTGGAGCTGGAAGAGTTTGAAACCACAGGATTCTATTTTAGTGGGGATCTGTATGCAAAAACTATACAAAATAGACTAAGGGAGTTAGGCACGTGACTCTACTAATTTTATTTTACTGCAGAAGAGGTGCATAAAGCCTCTGCACTGCTTAGGCAGTCTCAACTGCAGTCCCATAATGAGGAGGCTAGATTAGGACCCAGGCTTTGCCTGCTACAGGGAGAATAACACTATCTAACAAGAGAGTGCTAAAGGTAAATTACTTATTGAAATGTCTTAAGATCCTTGGATGGAAAGCACTGGATCAGCACTGGGCATTAGTGCTTGTCCATGTTATATTTTGCTGGGCCTATTAGAGAAGTAACTGATCTACTGCTTTAAAAAAATCTATACGTGGACAGCTAACTAAAAAACAACAATAACAACAAAACTCCATCTGCTGCATGTGCCAGCAATGTTTTCTGCTTGGAGGGTGTTTAACGGCTTGGTGAGTTGAAGCAAAGGAGAGAGTGGAGAGGCCAAAGTATAGTAATGTTCCCCACTCAATCTGGATGAGCAATGGGACCATATGGACTCTAATTCCATTGCAGAATGTGGCTGCTTTCCATCTCCTGCTGTTCCTCGCATTCAAATAGGAAAACCTATCAGCTTTAGCTGTTTTTCAACTCTTCATTACCCCCATTGCTCTTGCAGGCTTAATTGGTGACGTCTTCTTGAATAAAACCCCCTTGAGGAACTTCAAGATTTACAGTTTGGAGATGAAACCTGGCTTCATGAAAAGGTTTGGGGGATTTAAACATTTTTTCTTCCTCATTTGAAACCAACTGTTTACCAGCAGTACAAAATCTAATAGGTAGCAGTTAAATGTATCAGAAAGGCAGCACAAGATGAAAGTAGGTAGGTGGGTTTTTGCACTGATAAGTTCCTTGCTGGTACCTTTGCCCGAAACGATGCAGAAAGTGGTGCTGCTTTATTCATACCTTTATATAGAGGTGAAATGTATTCCCACTGTGGAGGATTTAAAGACTTCCTAATAGCCTGTACAGCAGGGTTAGATGGAGTAAGTAAAAGCATGGCTTACCCAAAGGGGTGGGTCCCAGCACACTCCCATGTCGGAGAAGTTTGTGTCTTTCTTGAAATTAGCTATATGGCTGATATATTTAGTAATTCAAACTCGCAAGGGACGGATTAATTCTAGGAAGCTACTAATAGTCCATTAACAAGTCCAGATGGCTTCCTGTCTTTTAAGTTATTTTGCTTTAATTCAAGAAAGACTGAAACAGAAATCTAGCAGGGATAAGTCAAGGAGCCTCTGTTAGTAGATATAGAAAACCTTAGCAAACGTTTAAGGCAACAGATGCCCTATGGACTCTGGCCATGATCCAGAGAGACTGTTTTGAGTTATATTGTTAATACCAGAAAGTAACACATGTGCATCCCCCAGGATATCACAGCTCCTGCATTTCATGTAGGAATGAGAGAGAGGCCATGTTAAACTGAAATGGCTTTTAAAAGAAAAAAAGTCTACAGTTTTAAATCTCTAAGGACAATCTTAACAGGTGCTGGGGGGCTACTTGAAGGATTCTTATTGATGGGGTGACTCGCAATAACCTTTGACTGCAGGGTTTTAGAAGAGTATTTCCAGTGAGGAACATTAAAGCAAGTGAACTGCCATGCCCAAACAAAAGCAAGATTAGTCAATGCTACAGTAAGTTACTGGCAATTGACCAGTAGCAATGAAACACAATCAGCTTACAGTCACTGCGTAGGAGGATGGAGCGCATGGTATTGTGAAAGGAATTGTCGTTGGCTTTTAGTTGAATAATTCAGTAGCAGTCAAGCTGCACTGGATCAATAAATTCCCTGAATCCAAGAGGTGCAGTTCATAAGGGTCAGAAGGAACATGTTCTGACAGAAGGTGAAGGCTTCTGTGGGACTTCTTTGCTCCTTATTTTTCTTCTGTTTGTCCCCTGCTCCTGAGTTGTTGCCACAGGTAAGAAATAATGCCAGATTGCCCCTAATTACTGCAAACTTGTAATGGTGTGTTCACGTTCCTCAGTAGGAACATGGGCAGAAATGTCTGGTTTGAATCTTGTCAACCCTGCAGGTTTTCCTTGAGCCTGTGCTAGCCACATGCATTTAAAACTTGCACCATGGCACTGTCGCATCTGAAGGAGGATGGGCACTTCAGCAGCCAATGTGAAGCAGAGATTTTTAAGTTGCTGTAAAGTATTAGAGATGGTGATAGCCCCACATATCCTTTTCTTGTACCAGAAATTGGCCTATCAGTGATGTGGCAAGCATAGGATAACGAAGACTGAGACATACCACCAGTATACTTATCTTAAGTGGAGGGGAGAGATCAGCTAGGTGCTTGCCTTGAATGTTTACTGGAGATAAACACTTCATCCCTTTGCAGCATGAAGAGTATTGCCTTTAGGACCTACCACTAAAAAGCTACTGCTTGACATTTCATGCATGCAAGGAAGTAGCAACCTTGTTTTAACAAAATCCATCCGCCATTGTAAGCAGTGATTTGAAATGATCTCGAGACCAGTGTTGCGTCTCTCAGTGCTGCCTGGTGCTTCCCTACTGCGTTTGGTCATTCTCTTACAGCTTGCGACATATTGCTGGATGGAGTGCAGTCCCAGATTACTTTGTCGGTCCGGCTTTTTTTCGCGGAAGGCTGTGGATAGAGCATCAGCCACAGGACACTTTCTTGAAGCTACAAGTAAGTCCTATTTTGCTTTCCCCCCTATTTTTGCTTGATCAAGATTTTGAAAAAGCTGGTTAGAGAGACACTTGTGTAATATGTCTGACTGAGCTCTGTCTTGTAGTCTGTAGTTTTGTAGTCTTCCTCTGATCTTGGAGAAAGAGAATTATTTTGAGGGTGTAGAACTCTTCTCAAGCTGGCAGGTAATTCTGTTCAGTCCATAGTGGTCCTGATAGAAAACATGTGCAATACTGATCCTGCAAAGCTCCTAATGAACAGTTAGTCTTTTTTATTGACATGCAAATGCTATTTCTTTTCTAGTTGCAGAGGAGTAATGGGCACAAAAAATAAAGGAGGCACTAGTTTTATCCCTACCTCCTCAATGTGATATGGAAAGAGTCACTTCTCTGTAGACATGGCATGAGATTTAGCATTCACATCTTCCTTCTGTGGAAGATTGCTAGCTCTTGCATAGAACTTAAGATGAGATATTAAGTATTATTAAACTTCCTCCTCCAATTTCACTCCCTTAGAGCCAAGGTTCATGCCGGTCATTATTGTATTGCTCACTTTTCCATTTATGCTTTGTTGTAAATTATGCTAGTCAGTAGCAATACAGTATTTCTTTCACCTGGGAAATAGGTGAGGGGAGATACTCTATGCTTGGGAAGAAGTAAAGATATGTCTGTTCAAAAGGCTGAAGTTTCCTGTACAAGCATAAATCATGAATTGCACATTTTTGAAAGCTTTATCCTTTAAATTAGTACATTAAGGATAACTCGTGTTCAACAGGGCTTACTTAAATGCTCATGGCTTCAGGGAGTTGCACAGGGAAAGCAAAGCAAGCAGAAAACCTGCAGAAGGTGGCCTGAGAGAATGCAAGTGTGAAAGTAGACTTAGTTTCCTGTGGGGATGCTAAATAGGCGACAGAGCTGCATCAGTAATTCTGTGTACTGTCTTGATTCTAGGGCTGGGAAAAAGGAGTTGTGTTTGTCAATGGTCAGAACCTGGGCCGCTACTGGAAAATTGGACCTCAGGAAACACTCTATCTTCCTGGCCCCTGGTTATGGAAAGGGAGCAATGAGGTGAGAGGCTTTGGTGGGATTTCTCTTTGCTTGTTTGTATTATTAAAGATCCTGCTCTGAGTCATGTCCCAAAAAGCTAGACATACACATTATATTAATTACCTATCTCTAGCTGAAAACCAGCACAATAGAGAGGAAGGAGACTGTTATCTCCTAAGATCTGTGAAAATTAGGGAAGGTGCTGCTCTAAAGCTGACTATGGCTGTGACAACCATTAAGACATGATGAGGATGGCAGCTAAACTTCAAAGCACTGCATCAAGTTCAAAATCAAGACAAACCTGATTTGATGCTGGTTCATTTTCTGCATCATGTGGTGCTGAAGAAGAATCACAGTCACTGTTCAGACTCATTGATTGATCTCTTTAAATGATGCTTCCTTCCCCTGCTGTGATCGTATGCCTTTTCCTCCTAAAAATATTTAAAGTAGCTCAGCCTTTGTATGAAGAACTTTATATATCCCTCTCTTCTGCAGATTGTCATTTTTGAAGAACGCACTGCAGGACGGATAATACAATCTGTCGACATACCTTACTTAGGAAGGACCCAGTACGTGGACTGATGAGAGCTTCTTTCCCATGTTTGGTTCATCTTGAATATTCCTGGTTGCATGTCTGGGGACATGATGGCCCAGGCACTTGGGCATGTTAATTTCCACTAGACCCAGGTAAAGGATTTGCTCTTTGGCAGTAAGTTCAGAAGAGAGAATGGGCCCTGAAGGAACCAGAGTCCATTGTTTCATAGATGGATGCGGAAGCTCATCTCCCTGCACTACCGAGGACCCACAGCTTGGATGGTTGCGCATGATGTTATGGACCGTCTGGTGAATGTGGGGGAGTAAAAAGGTGCTGGAGGCAGGAGAGGGGGAGAGAGAGAGAAAGAACTGAAGCCATCTGAACTGAAAGCTGAGCTCAGCTCTCCAGTTACTTTAAAAATGTGTTATTACTGGCCTCCTTGCTTTTATAATTAGATAGGGAGAAAATAGTTGGTGAACATGTGAGTAACGAGGTGTGGAAAACCATTTTGTTGTGCTTCCAGGCAGAATTTAGCAACTTACTCTGCAAAGAGGCCATTACTTGTTCACTTGTTGGAAGCCAAGCTGGTTGTCAAATGACTTTAATCCAAGCTTTTTTTCCACTAAGTTTTACTATGGAGGTTGTCTCTCTCTCAAAAAGGAAAAAAAAAGTTTTAAAAAGTGTAATGTGTTTTGTCCTATATCAAATATATCATCATGTTTCAGGCCAGGCAGGAATGAGAACTTCCAAGGAGGAGGAGAAAAGGACAAGTTAGTCTTCCAGTCATCCCTCCGCCCCTGCTCTCACTGTGAAGCACCTAAAGATGAAATTCCCCCTTGTAAAATGAGCAGGGATCAGATTTTTGGTTGGGATAGAAGTAAAGGGGTTGCATACATGGGAGAGCACATCTGTACTTTCTAGTTAAACCTGCTGTGAAATCTTGGGATCTTGGATCCTGTTTTCTTCTTTCTTTTTGTCCCTCAAAACAGAAACACAGCATTTAGAAAAACATGACTTGTTTTTTTAACTCACCAGCTCCGCAGTCACTGAGGAGCTGCCATCTCTTTAGGGAGAGGAAGAGATCAAATTCAAGCTGCGAATCTGTTCAGAATCTCCGAGAAGTCACTCAGCCCCTGCTTTCTGTTCCAGTAACCAGAGGATTCAGGCTATGAGAGAAACACCAAACATGTGCACTGTCTCTGATAATGGAGTTGCGGGGTATTCTGGCTCTTAGAAACCATAATTTTATTTAACAAATTTAAATACATTTTGTTTAAAACTGAGAACAGGCAGTGCAGCTGTCCATCCTGGCCAGAGCTGGTCTTACTGAACATACGTATCTCTGCTCCCAAGGACCACGGTAGCCCCTGTGCAAGTTGGAAGGGCCCAGGCTCGTGTGACCAACTTCAAGGAGAGTGGAGCATGTATGCAGGGTTGTGTTCAGGACTCAATCCTTTGCGTTTTTCTGAAAGTTATTTCCTTCCAAGGAGGGAAGGTTGCAACCCAGTAGGGACTGGAATTAAGACTAGTGAAACAAAACATGCAGCTAGGAGAGGACATCAGTTGGAAACTATTTAAATGGTATGAAAACTTTATGGTCCTTTAAAAATGTCTCTTTCCACTCTAGGGCTTGCAAACTGAAGTGAACTTGGAAGGCTAGTACAATAACAGAATAAATCTGCTTGAGTGCAGAGAGCTACTGTTTTAATACAAGATAACAATACCCGTTCCCATAGAGCAGCCAGCGGCCAGTAGCATCAAATGCTTTCTATCCAAGTAGCGCTTCAGCCAATGCATCTAAAGGAACTTTTTGTAAAGGCTACGTAGCAAGGCTTCTGTGACTGGGAACTAAAGAATGCAACTTTTCCCCAATGGTTTTGATATACAGTGGGAGAAAATAACTTACAAAAAAAATTTTTTTTTTTTTTTTAAATATTAGGAAGTACACAATGTCATTAGTTCAAGGGGAGACTTCCACACTGTGAAGCTAACAATCCAATCTATAGCATTTTAATAGTTCTATATGTTAGGGCTAAAAATAACCAAGTCCAGTTCCAGGCTTACATTTTCCCTTAATTCAAAGGTAAAATTGTGCTTCAGACCTTTTTGAAAGAATTGGAACAGTGGGGGTTGATCAAAGGTTTGACAACAACTATGAAGGGGGATGTAAGTTTGGGGATTTTTAAAGGGGCTGGAGGCGGGGACAAGGGGTATGTTTGTTGTACCTCAATTTCTTCCTCAGCAAGTTTGTCAATCATCTCAAATACGCAGTCAACCAAGGTAGTAGCACCCAGGTTCCTCTTCTGCATTGCTTAGTCCTGTGTCTCACTGAGAAGCAAAATACAATTTCATCGGAGAACACCCTTTCATCAATGCTATCTCAGGTCCTTTGATGTTACAGAACAGGTAAGAGGTGACTAATGTTCTACATAATTTTTCAACCTACCTCAAGCCAGGTGCTGAAGAAACAGAGCACTAAGCACAGGATCCCCTTACGAGGGTGCTGCTCTATCCATCGGAAGTTAACTCTCGAACTGCTCCAGCATGGCTTTTCACGCCAGTAGCTCTGCAGTAGTATGGCATGGCCCTGAAGAAGGGGCTAGGGCTGAAGGATACATTCCAGTAGAATGGTAAATGCACTACCATCAGCTTTTAACATTCGATCCCTAGTTTTAAGCAGTTAATTTTATTTTTTAAGAGTGGAAATTCAGCTTTATGTAGGAGCACCCTTCAGAGAATCCCACAGCTACTGCTCATGTGAACCAAATTAGAGCTAAACAGAACCAAGATCTGAGCCTGGATGAAGTATTACAGTGTATGGCCACAACAATCTCATTAAAACCCACTTCCAATTATTTTAGCATGGATTAATAGAACCACATGCTGTAAACATAACTCCATCCAGGAACAGTGGTCAACTGGTAGTGGTCAATGGCTCTACGTCCAGATGGAGATCGGTGACAAGTGGTGTCCCTCAGGGGTCCGTATTGGGACCAGTACTGTTTAATATCTTCATCAGTGACATAGTGGGATCCAGTGCACCCTCAGCAAGTCTGCAGATGACACCAAGCTCAGTGGTGCAGTTGACGTGCCTGAGGGACAGGACACCATCCAGAGGGACCTGGACAAGCTCGAGAAGCGGGCCTGTGTGAACCTCAGGAGGTTCAACAAGGCCAAGTGCAAGGTCCTGCACCTGGGTCAGGGCACCCCCCGGTATCGATACAGGCTGGGGGATGAAGGGATTGGGAGCAGCCCTGCTGAGAAGGACTTTGGGGTACTGGTGGATGAAAAGCTGGGTGTGAGCCGGCAATGTGTGCTCACAGCCCAGGTAGTCAGCCGTATCCTGGGCTGCATCGAAAGAAGAGTGGCCAGCGGGTCAAGGGAGAGGATTCTGCCCCTCTGCACTGCTCTGGTGAGACCCCAACTGGAGTACTGCATCCAGCACCGGGGTCCTCAGCACAGGAAAGACGTGGGCCTGTTGGAGAGGGTCCAGAGGAGGGCCACAAAAATGATCAGAGGGATGGAACACCTCTCCTATGAAGAAAGGCTGAGAGGGCTCCAGGGAGACCCTATTGCAGCCTTTCGGTACTTAAAGGGGGCTTAGAAGAAAGATGGGGCTTATAAGAACTTTTTAGCAGGGCCTGTTGCAATAGGACAAGGGGTAACGGTTTTAAACTAAAAGAGGGTAGATTTAGACTAGATAACAAGGAAGGAATTTTTTATGATGAGGGTGGTGGAACACTGGCACAGGTTGCCCAGGTGGTAGATGTCCCATCCCTGGAAACATTCAAGGTCAGGTTGGACGGGGCTGAGCAACCTGATGTAGTTGAAGATGTCCCTGCTCATTGCAGGGGGGTTTGGACTAGATGACCTTTAAGGGTCCCTTCCAACCCAAACTATTCTATGATTCTATGAACATAGAAGTATATATCAGAGTGCCCTCCAAACCATGAAACTAATGAAGGGAGAGGGAATACAAAGAGAACAGAAATACTTAATGGGTTTGTTCTAACCTGCCTTGCTTTTCACCCTTCCCCGAAACCTTCCTGTCTTGTGCAGCGTAATAAACACTGATTAAAGTAGGTCTAAAATTAAGGGCCAAGGTGCCATCTCGGAAGGCAGCTGTCCCCTCCACGAACAGAGAGCTGCTTAGGCTGTTGCACACATAGCCACAAGGTACATGTGTCTCAGGAAAAACAAGTCACCAGGGGCCAACACGCTCCTGTGGGCATTCTCACCCTTGCTTCCAGGTCCTGTAAAACAGCCCCCTCAGTCTAGACTACCATTCCAGCTGGGCCACGTCTTCAGTGCATCGTGCCCTGCATGCACTTCTCCCAAACTGAGCATCTCGCGAGGCAGCTGGTCTTCTACTGAAGCTGACGTCAGTCCTGTATTTTCTGTGCTTTTTCTCCACCTCCAGAGCGTCTGGTTCTGCTCCGAGTCCAGGAGGAAGGGCAGGGGAATCCGGGTAGTTTATGTATGCAGTGTTGCTTGTTTTCAGTATGCTAAAACTCTTGGAAGTCAGCAGAGGTCCTGGCTGGTTGTATGCTGTGGAGAGGAACCTTGCAGGCTGTGCATGAAGAAATCTTCTGCAACAGAGACACAACCAGCATGTATATTACCCTTCTGCCTCACTGCAGTTAGCTGCCACCCCTTGGAACTATCCCAAAACCCATCTCAGATTGCAGATCTGTGAGTACTGCTGCTAGGCAACTGGGTGTTGGTGAAAAGCAGTTGTGACAGCGCTGAAGAGCTATGGCCCTCTCTGCAAAGCCGCTATATATAGCGCAGATAATATGCGGTGCAGACTTTCTTCTGCTGTCCTGCCAATGGGCCGCAAAGGCAGGCCACTGCAGCAGGCAGGGCTCCATCCAGTTAGCCTGAGGGAATGTGCTATAAGAGAGCTCGTTACTGTTAAAAATATACCACTGCTGAGCAAATCTACCCCTTTCCTTTGCTGCTTACTTCTCTGTATTCAAGAGGAAAAGAGAACAAGCAGCAACCTTCTCTCCCTTCCAGGCCTGGTTCTACACTCTATTTAAAGGGAGTAGAGCATTTATGGTTTTTTCCCCATAATAACGAAGTGCAGCAGCATAGTCTGGATGCAGATACAAGCGAATAGCCCACCCTTTAACCTAGCAAACCAACTGCAGAGTGCGCTCTGGAAATACAGAAGACTAAATGCACCAGGGTGCCCAGGTAATTCAAGGTGAGAAGCCAGGGCATGAACAAATGAGCAGGATGTCAGCCATCAAAGTGCATGTTCTTTCCTCCTTTCCACTGAAGACGACACTACATGCTCACCTTAGGTAAACAAACACCTCTTGTGGGGTTTAATCCACACACTCCCTTGCTTGTCACTGACTTTGTGTGGCTTCGATGTGGATACAAATTAAACTCTTCCCCGAGTGAAAGCTTCTGCCTGACTTAAAAATGCTTTCACTGATACTGCTTTAGCTTTCCTCAGGTGTTTGCAGGTGGATGAATCCGCATCCTTCACCCTTATGCTTTAGCTATATTTGTCCAGTTAAGAAGGCAATCTTCTTGTTTAGACAAGGGGTTGTTTTTTTAACAGCGTAACTTCTGCCTAAACTCTCACTCCCTGGATTTCTCTTCTTCCCCCCAACCTCTCACCAGGTATTTCCCCTTTAGCAGCTTGTCTTAAAGATACAAAAAGAGAGATTAACTAATGGTCTCAAGAAGCTTTGCAGTAAGGGAAGGTCATAGATGTGAAAAAAATAGAAATTAAAAAGCACATTTAAAAGAGCTCTTAGCTTTTCCCTGTCATTGTCTAGTATTTTCCTCTTTTACTGGTGCTTCTCATTGCTGTTCAAAAACGCGAGCTCCTACCTGGTGTTGGTCTCCATTCAGCCTTGCCACAGTCAGATTTCCACATTGGGATCTGTGAATCCTTTCTTCCCCTCATTCACCAGCACAGGCTTTTCTGTCCTTGTATGCCAGACTAAAATCTGAAGAAGCCAACAGAAGTCATTAGCTGCACTTCTTCACTGCATTAACAAATATTCTTGCACATTAAATCAATAGCGCAATTTAACCATCTACCCTGGAGCCTAATGGCGCATTCACAGCTGAAAGGAGGTTTGCATAAAACTTAATTTAGGCAGGCCTGCTGCTATCCAAAATGCACAGTGCACAGAAATTACCCATTTTACAGTGTACTGTCTTGGGACATTAACCTGCTCCTTCCATGTAGTTATCAACCATCTTCCTCGAAAGGCTCATCAACCTTTTCAATGATGTAAGGCAGTTCCTTCAGAACCAGAGAATCACATGCGTGTTTCCTCATAGACCAAGTTCCTTACTCAGGTTCTTGGTTATCATGTTACTACACCCTTGGCCAGCGTGGGAGTTACTTGCCAGGCTCAGAGTGGAAATGCATATTCTTGCCACTTCAGGTCACATTGTGACTCATGCATTAGAGGGAAGAGGCGGTTAAACTGAGTACCACCAGCTGCTCCAATCGTCACCGTTGCCTTTGGTTGTGTGAAATATTGAAATTAATTTTTCAGTGCACCTGTGAGGGAAGACATCAGTCTGCTCCCTAACCTCACTATCACTTATTTTTCACTTCTAAATTCTTTCAAGACCCTAAAAAGACATGAGAGCGACGCTGATCTGTGAAGTACTTACTGCTCCTCCAGTTCTCTGTTGCAACCTCTGCTGCAAGATGCAGGAGGTAGTTACAGAACACTCCCTTCCTCCCACATGCCCTGGGCTGCACGCAGCCCTTTCATAACCCAGCAAGCATTAGTCTACCATATCACCTCAAAAGCCCCATCCACATCTCTTTTGAAATGCTGGCCCCGTGCTGCCATCCACTGTTCTGTACCAGGTCCAATAGGTTGTATCACTTTCAAACCCTTCTCCAACTTGCTTCAAACAGAACTGAAGCTTCTACTAAAAGCTTTCCTCGGTCTTAGCAGCAAAGTTTAATACAGATCAACATCTGTGGAGGAGAACAGTAAAAAATATAAATTGAAGAGGCGGTATAACAATTTTAGAGGGGGGGGAGTATTATAGGTAAATAGTTTCTATTAGCTGTGCTATATACTGCTGGCACAGACAGTTCTGGAAGCTGTTTAAAATACTCTCCCCTCACTAGACTCAATTATACTCATTGCTTTGCTCCTAGAACCTGAATTGCTGGGAGCAGCTTTATCTCTTCAGAGCTACAGTTTCCCGCTTCCCTTCACCTGTTCGCATTGATATTTCCTACCTTGTGGGGGTTTCCTTCTTGTTGCTATGACAATACTCTGCACATTTAATCCAAATATCTGCAAACCATTTCATACGCAGTCCCTGCTTTTCTGAAAAATGAGGGCACGTTCTGTTTCTAAAGGATGAACAAAGCACTTTTCAAACCCTTCTGGTTAAACAGGAGCACCCCCACCTTCCCAAGAAGCTGTTTGACCAAATTTGTCTCTGATGTGAGCAGTCACCTCCTGTGCGGGGCTTAAATCTCACCTGCTAATACTAAGGCAGTAGAGACCAACTGCTGTCTGGAGTGGGTCCAAAAAACCATTTCATCGCTCCCCCACAACCACTTCAGAGCCCGCTCATCAAAGTTAGCCTTTATTACAGTCCTGCTCACCCACTGCAGCAACACTGCTGCAATTACTGCGTTACTTTTCTATGAAAAGGCAAAACCAAATAGGTCTGTACAAGTGGCGCTCAGTGCTATGGAAGCATCAGTTACAGGCTCCTCATCTAACAACAGAATGTATAAACCTTAATGTAATCCAGGTGCTAGAAAAATCTTGTAGCCATTTCTCCTTTCCAGCAGGAACAGGTAAGAGTTCTTTCCACTTCTGACACATAAAAACTCAACCCTGCTGATGGCCAAGGGCTGCACTCTGCCAGGAATGGGACTCACACTTAAGCAACTCTAACTACCTACTCCATAAACAGAAGACCACAACTATGCATTATTAGCTTTTCTTTAAACTGGATCCCACTTTTAGCATTGTTACAGCCAAGTACCAAAAAGACAGTTATATTAACTGAAATGGACCAATTTTTAGAGTTTGCAGCTTGATACAGCAGCTTCTACCATTTTTCATGCTGTGTTCTTTAATGTGGGAGGGACATCACCATTTAGTACAGAAACACCTGCTTTTCCTCTCAGCCAATTGCTTGATTTTTTCCACAAGCGGTGTGTTCGTTTTATGCCTCAGGGAAACTTTGGCTTTTGCGAAAAATACAACTTGCAAGGGAGTAAACAGTATCTCACTTTCCCTGAACAGTGGTTTCATATAGGTCACCTGAGGGAGTCCCCTTCAAAAATCTCTACTATTGCAGAACACTTCCAATCAGTTACAGCCTTGCCATTCAGAATCACAGAACTCAAAACAGGTCTAAGACATTACAAGGATTCATCTCCATAGCAGATTTCTTCATTGTCTTCTAACAGGAAATTAAAAAGCAAACAGGCAAGTCGACCTACGGTTGGAGGGGGTCACAGGATTTTAAGCACACAGGTCCTCCACGGAGGGTTTCAATAATTGTTATGTGAAATGGAGACTACACGACATGAAGAAAAAGAGACACCAAGCTAAAACAACAGATTTGCTTCCTCCCAGCTTGCGCAACCCCAAATTTCTGCAGGCTCGCTTAAGCATTGTGGGCTCTTCTCCCAAAAGCACATCCATTGCTTCTCCCTGTAACTCTTGCTTTTCTCATATGTCGAGAGAATGACGGCCACTGCTATTAAATGAGGCAGAGCTTAAACAGTAATCTTTAACGGTGCAATTACACCAACTCGAAGATTTGTGCTTTGTGATGATGGGTATTATAGGCGGAACATAGAAGACCACAAGAGAAGAAAAGGTTACAGTGGTCTAATTTGAGCTATTGCAGCTGCAGCACAGATCTGAGGGTCCACCGTGGAGCAGTGCAGGCAGACCGTGCTGCAAACCCCCAACTACTCTGATGTAAATTACAACTTTCAGCTGTGGTACAGGGGATGGCATTGGCATAGCAGTTCAAGTGACTAATCGGGACGAGACAAGGCCAAAAGAACCCTCCGAGTTCTGCATGTCTGTTGTAAAAATCAACAGCTCGAGCACTGGTGTCTTCACTGGTGTGCGTGTGAAGCTTAACCCACAAAGTGCTGTCACGTAGCAGTCAGGATACTGAAAGCTCACCGCAAACCACTGGTCACAAACCCACATGAAAAGAGGAGCCCAATCTCAGGAACAATCTAACCCAAAAGAGGACAGATCTTCTCCATCCGTACCCTGCTGCTCAGCCCCTGCAAGGCAAACAAAATAAAGAGCTCGTGAAGCCGATTCCCCTGCCTGCCGTATGTAGCACCACAGGATAAAATCAGGAGGAAGCAAAGTACTCCTTTTCAAGCCTTCTTGCCTTAGGCTGACATTTTCCCTCTCTCTTGCCCATTCCGAGCCAGTTTTAGCTGTTTTACACCTGTGACATCGCAACGTAGCCAGTTCTGGTCTCCTTTTGCTGTGCAATTTCCTGGCTGGTCTCCTCCATAAGCACAAGGACTTATTCCCCTCCCAGAGCCAGTTCCAAGACCCACCGTAGCCACAGTGTTGGTGTGGGGTTCAGGTACTGCTGGGAGAGCTCTCTTTGCTCCCCGTTCTCTAGCCTGTGTCTGAGAGCAACCTGTTATACCGACTGTGGCATTTAATAGTGCCTACAAGCACCTCTAGGGCTCAGAAACAGCCATTTCCCAGCCCAGCGCAAAGCTGCCAGCCGATTCCCTTTCACAACATCCACCTAAACACCGAGCTGCTAACCTGCAGATTTAATCTCAGATTTTACTCAACCACGAGATAAGGAAAGAGGAGGATTCAATAGCCGGGGCCGCTCCAAGTCTCCCTCCTTTAAGGGCTCCCTGGTTGAGCACAGTGCAGCTTGTTTCCTCAGGTGTTAATAGAAAATGGGGAGCAGAATATGTCCCAGCTACATCAACCTTATGGGAATACAGAATCTCAGACCACTATCCTGTGTCAATGGATTGAAGAGAGTATGGTTTGCTTTGGGGGTGTGCGTGTGGAAATGCAGAAGCAGCAGAACACAGAAATACATAGCATGCTTGCAAAGCCTTGTTTCCTTACGACTCCAGTATAAACCAACCCTTCCCTCCTGATAAGGAGGGATAATTCTCTCCTTTCTCCTTGGCAATTAATACTGACTTCCTTAATTTTCTCCTTCATTTTGGGCGGTTCCCAAATCAGAGAAAATAAGCAGAATATACGTCTTTGGCCAAAGCTTAAGCTTTTTACAGGAATGTACGTTTGTGGGCTGAATTCTGATAAATATTACAAATACCAGCACTGCACACAGGGAAGGCAGCATTTTTGGAGAACAGATGTCTGTGCTTATCTTACATACTTCTCTGATCCCTCCTTAATGACTCTATCTGAGCACATCATAATTTTTAATGTAAATCTCACTGCAAAGCAGGAGAATAGTTACGCTTAACAGAAGCAAACCATGACAACTGCTGGGAGCACGCTAGCACAATGAGAAAGAAGTCTGTGCTTTGAGCTTGGGGCAAGAGGACCCCAGACCGCAGCCTACTTCTGTCCTGCTCTGCTGCTTGTCTGGACTTTCCTCTTCGTCAAACGGGCGAGCAAAACAGCAATTGGGAAATGGAGGCTGCTGGCACCAGCTAAAAGCAGAAAGGCAAAGCTCAACCTGCAAAGCTGCACTCAGAGTTTGCCAGGAGCAGACAGCATTCAGTTCGCAACAAGGACGCTTCTAAGATCCCCACAGCCTAGCCAAAGAAAGAAATGCAGTCTGCTTCAAATCCTGGCCAGCAATTCCTGCTTCCTCCCCATCTCTGACCTGCAGCTCTTGTGTGACAGCATCGACACAGCAGCCTGTCTGACAGCACCATTTTTTTCCCTCCTGCCTGGAAACAACCTTTTCCTTCCTCTCCTTCTTCCATGTGTTCCTCCACAACCATTATTTCCTATCCCCAGCCTCTTAACACGGCTTCTTTCAAACAGTTATTTACAGCAGGGACAATATACCAAAGATTGTATAGCTGGCCATGAAGTAAACACCCCTAATCTTCTGTACACCAGCCTAAAAGCAACCTGTGCATCTCCCTTGGCCTGTTGGAAACACATTTATTTCCAGCCAGTGCTTTTTTGTTAGCTAGTAGGGCACGCAGTGCCCAAGATAAGAGGTCTAGTTTTAATCCAATCTCTTTTCCCACCCTTGGGAGACCATCTGTGTTATTTATCCCAGTGCTGGACAGCCATAACAACACACATGCAGATTGAAAAAATGAGGCACAGCAGGTATCACTTAATAAACAAAATTCCTTCTCCCCCTCAGCTCCTCTTCCTTATCCCCGGACTCCTTGCCGGAGCACTGCTGAACATCGAGATCCTTGTTTTAGCGTGGCTGTGGGTGGTGGAGCAGTGCAGATGGAAAGCAAAGACAAAGGTTATTACTCAAAATTTTTTCCTATCCCAAAAAGCGATGGAGGCTTGGGTCCAACTCTGGGTCTGTCAGCAGTAACAGCTCATTTGTAAAGAAAGAAAAATCCTCCTGGGACAATTAAACAATAAAAACTCCCTAAATCAGTCTGGGTGGTGCCTATTACAGACAAAGGCATGAAAGTGCTACACAGGGGTCCGTAATCGCAGAGGGACCCCCTCCATGCCCGCGGTGCTCTGTGGACCCACTCACAAATCTTTCAAAAGCACTTGACAGCACCTCCATTGCTGACGTGCTGTGATTGATGCCTGTCACGCTAACCAGCATTGTCTCATTGTGTCTCGCATGCTCCCCTGTCATTCCAGACGGGTATCCATCTGTTGTCTCTCATTTTAGACTGGGAAGTCTTTAGGGCAAGAACCATCATCGCGTTCTGAATTTCTACGTTATTTATCACATAGGGGTCCTGCTCCATGACCTGGTGGCTCCTAGGCAATGTGTACAGTCAAATAATTAGCAGTCATTTGATAGCAGTAACCCCACCACAGAGTGAAGCTTTATGGAAGCCTTCTTGAGCTCAGAGCAACATGCCAGGCATTAAAACATTTCTACATGATCTCTGGCACAGAAAGATCCAGGTTGCTGTGGACAACTGCAGCGATGTTGCATAGATGTCAAGAGGGAGAAGACAACTTCGCGGGAAGGCAGTGATTGTGTGAACAGTCTTTCCCTGCAGCTGGGAAACACCATGGCTTACACTCCTGGATTACAGCTCAGATGGGTTCCAGGGGGCCAAATCTCACAGGATGCTGGCTTATCACAGGAGTACCAGTACTCAAAAGCCCCCTCAGGAATTCATGTAAAGCAACCGACATACATTTCACCTATGGAATTCCCTGATCCAGGGGATTAGCAAGGCCACAGGTAAGCCCACTTTGAAAATAATAAGGATATTTTCTAGAGGTAATATAAGAAAGAGGAACAGTTACAGGGGAGAGAAGACTCCATATTTCAAGGCCTATGGCAACTGCTATTAGCCTGCAACCAAAAAAGATAACTGCCCTCCACACATTTTAATACATAATTGCCCATTCCCAGCTCCCTTGCAATGGGGACATGCTCTCTTCAAATGCACAGGACAAGCGACTGAACGGTCTTTCTTCTGGATCCTTACAACCCATATATGAGGAAGAGACCATACCTTAGTGCAATTGGCAGCTTTCGGCTCAAGGTCATTCAAGGTCACTAGTTCCCGGAGCAGGCTGCTCTCTTGGTAGCCTCCCTTCACTCCTCGCAGTTTGAAGTAAGCCTGAGATCGCTGGAGAATCAGTCTGAGGTTCACAGCAAACCCCGCCATGTCTATAGCAAAGGGGCGATGGGGGTCGAACACAGTTTTCCAGCCATAGACCTTCCCTGCAGCGTTCACTTTGGGCGACTCGTAGCGCAAGCCACCGACGAAGGCTACTGGCCACACTGACACCTTTCTGGTGCTGCGCATCTGGAGGTAAGGAAAGAGAAGAGTACGGTGGGTGCGCACAGAAGGATCGGCTGCACGCGACTTCCAACACACAAACCAGCACACCAGCAGAATGACTTCACCTTGTTCACTGTCCTGCAAGAAACAAATGCCCCTGAGCTTCAGCACAAACCCTAGAGCTAAGACCCTGGGTGAGGTTTGCAGGCAGCCTCCGTGGCTTGGACCAAGCCACAGAGCTCATTACTCACCTGTACAAGGATGCACATTCTGGAGCTGGAGAAGCAAAGTGCTTTGGAAGGTGGCAGCTAATAATAGCAATAGTAACAGATAGCCACGGAACCCAGCATGAGTTCAGCACTGAAAACAAAGCTGCCAATAATAAACTTAACTGAGATTTAAGAGTGGGTTTTTGCCCAAAGGTCTTTAGAGCTGCTGGGCATCAGTCGTCCACATGGACAGCTGGGGAAATCAGGACACGGAGGAGGAAAGCACCTTGTCCAAGGCCAGCTGGAAATGCAGGAATGGCATATCAAGGAAGAAAGGTGCTTTCTCTGAAAGCTAAGGAGTTTGAGCTGCAATCTCAGCCTATGAGCCTCAGCAAGGCTAAAAGCATCTTTAGAATGAGGCACTGCAGCTGTAGCCCACAACCTCAGGGACAGCTGAGATGTGCAGCCTCTCCAGAAACTCCCAGCTTGGAGGACGGTGCTCTGTAGCTGCTCCTGTTACCCAGTGGAGCAATGCCGGATGCCTCTGCTCCCTGCCGAGTCAACAGAAATAGATAGGAGCCATCACGGGACGCTTCAGATGCCTGCTCTTGCCAATGCAGATGCTTTGAATGCTAGTCTGCCCACTCACCCCCCAGTGCCCTGTCCTGCTATGCTGGCAGGCTCAGCCTCGTGTTCTGCTCTCAGCCTAGTCTCTTAGATCAGGGATCTCCCAGAGCTAATCTCATCACTGCTAATTACTGCAAACGAGACCAGAAGAGCTCTGGCACTTGCCCTTCTGCATTATACACATGCTAACGGCAGCCCCTGTCCACAGGGAACAATAGTGCGTGTCTTCTGCATTTCACAGCACATTTCATTGGCTCCATGTGACCTTAACTGCAGCTACATATCAGAGAGGAGAAGCCTCTACGAGCAAAGCACAGAGGTGAACGAAGGAACCCTTTCTACTTTATTAACGTGCAGTGTCTGTCAAGATGATGCCAGAGCAAGCCTCAGAGGGGACTGTGGAAGAAAGACATTCAGTCTGAATTTGCTTTCAGCTTTAAAAGCGTGTACACTCCTGTGGCTATCCAAGCTCAAGTGAAAGCCATCAGGGAAGGGGAAGGGGGCATATATGGAGTGAATAAATAGGAGATCCCTGGTATGGAAACTGGCAACTGGTGGGGAAGGAGGCAATCCTCCTTTCTTGTCCCTTGCTGCAAGAGCTCGGCCTCAGGAGAGCAAGGGAACAAGTAATTTCTGAGCTGGAAGCCAGGTGAGGTACAGTGTACCTGGCACTGTAAGACCACTGCATGCCTGCAGACAGGGAAAGGCACAGGAGTTCATTTAGAGCCCCAGTAGGAGTGGAACAAACAGCAAATGTGGGAAAGCACATGGGAATTTTCCCCGGCTCAAGCCTGATAAGGCTGTCAGGACATGCTGAAATTCAGCCTGCCATCACAGCTCCTGGAGCCCCAAACTTCCAGGCTGAGATCTCAGCCCCATTGCCTACTTCCAACAGCCTGGGAGAGCATCCATCCCCTGACGCTGGATGAGGGAGAGCTCCAGAGGCGAGTGCTGCACTTCCCTCCCGGCAGAGAGACAGCCCTCTCCAAGGCAGAGCACAAAGGGCACCGCTTTTCTGGGAGCAGAAGCAAGCACTGACAAACGCACGCTCCTCGCGTGTGCAGCAAGCCAGAGGCAACCGCACAGAGCATCTCTGAACAAGATGTCCTGCGAGCGCTATGACTGTGCTGACACCGTTCAGGCGTAACTCTGAAAGGGCACTGCTACCTCGGCTGGGGATCTGTGCAGAGCAGGTGCCAGGCTCTTGACAGCTATAGTATTTAACCAGTGGACACTCTGGGATGACAGCAAACAAATGCAAACAGCAAGCAAGGAAGAGAAACCCCAGGGACTCCTCAAACAAGAACAAACATGAATTAACAGACAGCCAAGTGCAATACATAGGAGTGGCGGAGAAGAAAGGTGGATAACATCAGGTCAGGAATCAGCTGGAAATCTCCTCCAGGGTGGGCCATGGAAGGAGGATGGCTAAGGTTTCTTTAGCTAGGCACGTGCTTCTGCACAGGCACGTTGGACAGCAAGCGATGTTCCAACCCTAACAAGGCTCCCCACAGGGGAAGGCAGCTCCTCATTAGCTTCCTTTACAGTAAAAACGACGTGCCTCCTGGTCACATGCCACAGGATAAACTGGGGTTCCTCTTGCTTCGCGCAGGATGCCTTTGACGCTAGGAAACGCACACTTTGCGGCGCAGTAACCAAGCCCCAGAGAAAACCTCAGGACAGCTGCAGTGGGACCGTTCTACAGCCAAGACCTGGTCCAGAGCTCAGGAGAGGATGTACACAGCATCTCCTCAGCTCAGTACGCAGCATCTTTTACACCCCACGTGCCTATCTATCTGCTGCGTTCAGTCAGTTGGGAGCCCCCCCAGCAGCGTCTTACCTCCTCGAAGAGCTCCAGGCTGTAGGTGTTATCATCATCGGCAAAGTAAACAATCCCAGGCTGGCTGTTATTTTTGTTAAAGGTCTCTCTCAGCCATCTCAGGGCAAGGTTCCTCTGCATGGTCCCCCGGGGGATGCGGGGATCCCTCATGTCTCCCCGCAGCTTGTAGTTGCGGGGTGTCTCCACATTGAGGTGAGTGTAGTTAAGCCCCGTGTCCCGCAGCAGCCGGGTGATGAGAGGCGTGCGCCGCTGTGAGTCCTCCACCAGGATCCAGTGCAGGTTTGGGACGTGCAGGAGGGTATTGGCCAGGCGAGTCAGCTCTGCCTTCTGTACGGGCCGGCTGTAGGTGGGTGTAATGACGTGGATGGTGGGAAGGGTGTCTGACCACGGGGGTGGGCGGGTATAAACATATTCTGTCCTCACCACCTCCACAATGTCCCGGTCCGACAAGCAGTATTCCTTGGAGTCCAAGCCTGCAGCGAGATCACGCCGGGAATCACCACCATCATCTGAGCAAGGGTATGAGAGAGAAGAAAAAGCCGCATGGACTCAGTCTTCCAATACCCCCCGACTGAGCCAGCAGGCTGCTTGCTAATAGCAGGTCACCCTCATGGTTTCAGAGGAAAGGAAGCAAGCTCGGATGGAGGGTTTAATAAATAAGTACACAAATAAATAAAGGAATCAGGGACAAACACACATGAGAAAAGAATTTCCTGCTGTTAGAAAACTGGCTCCAAACAAGGCTTGAGAGCCCTGGACAATGCTGCAGCTGAGTGCTCAGAATAAGCAACTTCAAAAAGCACCCAGAAGAGACGGGCTTGTACAGCAATTAGATCTAGATAAAGAAAATAGCAACATGGATTGACGGTCTGTCATTCTTGAAAAGCTCCAGTGCTCTGGGCACCACGCTCAGCAGGACAGGATTCACGGCTCTGCACTCGGGCACTGGAGCACCTGGACTGGGAGGCAGAGCACTAACTGGTGGAAAATACCAAGTCAGTGAAGATCCCCCCAACAGCATCATCTGGCCACGATACTGCAGTACCCCACTGCTCTCCTGACAGGCTTGGGATGGCGTACAGAGACGCAGGGAAAGACACACTTCCAATCCAGAAATGGAGAGTAGACATTAAAGCCTGCAATTGTAGGCTTTTTCCTGCAGAGACTTTCACCTGTCTCTGACTAACCTCTCCTCAAAAAGACCCTACCAGTCTCTGAACATAACAGCCCATTCAGTAGTGCTGATGTGAACAATGAACAGCATATATATATATAGGATACACTGATCCACACATATAAAATCCTTGCAAAGAGAGACTTGTTCATGATCAGCTCAAGGGAAAAAAAAAAGTTCATGCACCTGTGACTTTTCCAGGGTGTGACTTTCACACTGCTGTACCACCGTAGACCAGCAGGAATACCATGGTCTACAGTTAGGAACTGGGAGAGATGAAGGGGCACCTCCATTCAGGATATAAGCCAGCTGCTCTCTAGTGGGCACATACTACTTTGAGCCACAGATTTTGCAAAACCAGCTACTACCAGGAACTTCAGATGAGAAAGAACAGGAACAGACAGACATTAGATCTGACCCAGCAGGGTACTACCTATGGTTTTTTTCATAGCATGCTACTGTTGCAGCACCATAGACTTTGATACCAGCCCTGAACCAAATGAAGGCCTCGTACTCCGTGGCATTGACGGAGGGAGGGTGTATATCTGGTGGGGGGGGACAGGGACAAAGTGTACTACACATGTTGGTGTCAGGCTCTATATAAGGCAAAGCACATCAGCATCACATAGCAGAGCTCTCTGAAAGCAGAGAACACTGGAATCAATTAAAAAATAAACCTGCAAAATGCATTGGACACAGACACAGATGTAATTAGCCAGGACGGTGGTGCTTGAGACAGTTTGCAAACCCCTGCAGGTCAAACCCTCAGCTGTAAATCCTGGCATATGTAAACACTGCTGTTCTGCGCTCGCTAGCGTAAAGATGCACATCCCTTTTTCAGCACCTGCTACCAAAAGATCTCGGAAACGCATTAAAAGAACAAAATGATTTCTCCCAAAAGCTTTCAGGTTGGTCTCTATCACCACTCATTTTCCACTGGGGGCTCAGAGAAGCAGAGGCAGAGGAAGTGTCTTACCAAGGTCATCGGTAAGTTCAGGACTGAGTCAGAGCAGCGCAGTCTCTGTGCTGTAACTTCAGCCTCTGTGGCCATTCACAAAAAACAGCTCCCAGTTTTTAGGGCATTGAATATAACTGGTATACAGACAGCGTATTCTCAGTAGTCTTTCAAGTCCTGTTTTAAAGCCCAGTAGATCCCTCATCCTCTGAAACACTGTCCACCTTCCAGAGGGGATCACAGACATTTTTCTCTTAAGAACTGCCCAAAGCCTCATGGGCGGCTGTCAGTCCTCCAGGGGGAAAGGTAGAGCTGCTCAAGACAGACTCTGGACTTCTGACACTTGAAACTGCACAATCAGACTGTTCAGCAAAAGGATAAGCAACTGTGGAGCATGGGTGCAAACAATAAAATGAAGAGGGGGGAGAATCTCCCAGAGAAAGGGACCAGAGAGGGAAAATGAGCTGGCCTTCTTGCCCACAGACAAGCCTCCCCAAGCTGACCTGCCTGCTCTGGCGCTCAGCAGAAGGGCAGAACCAAGAATGAAGACCTTAGTAGGCAGCGTGGCTTCTTCCAGCCCCCAAGAGCTCTCACAGCCCTTGGATATTGCTGCTATGCCAAGAGCAGGATAAAAACTAGGACCCTTCTGGCCAGAGAGGATTCCTCAGAACTTCCTTGCACTCATCTGATTTCGGCCAGGGCTCTATTTAATGCTTTGTGTGACAGGTAGCGTGGAAGCTGACTCTCCCATAGCACTGTAACTCCACCAAACAATCAGGTGATGTGCTGGCTCTTGCCTTCTCCTTCAAGTGCAAGAGCACCAGTTTGCTGCTTTCCTGAGGATACTTTAAAAATGCTCCTTGCCTCATGTCTCCCAGAGCAGCTGTCTCAAGTGGCAGCTTTGTTTGCTCTCTTTTTTTGCAGCTCTCCTGCTGGACTAACTTGTGTGCAGAATGCTGCAAAGGCCAGCAGGAAGGGACTCCTCTCTTATGGATCATCACAGAACAAAGAAACGCATCCTCCTTCAGTACTCTGACTGATTCTGGGTTCAGGCCATTGTCTTGTGGCGACATAGCACCGTACCAGCTACTAGGAAGACAATTAACTCTATCCCAGCTGAAACCAGGACAGCCATAAAGAGCTCTCCAAGTGCAGTAAGCACATCCCATGGCTTGGACTTTGATGTCTCTGAAGAACCCCTGTGAACACTGGGCTGTTCCTACAGCAGAAGTGGGGAGGCTTCTGCATGAGCATGGACTGGGAGCTGAGATGAGCATGGCTGCCATGGAGAAATGAAATGAGAGAGGAGATGAGGACGAGGGAGGGATGCACAGACTTGGCATGGGCTGGTTTGATTTCTCTCACCCTTGTGCACTGCAAGCAGTGGAGCAATGGTGCTCTGGTGCCAGACGGTGATTAGTAGTGTCCAGGGCAGAACTATCAGCACGATAGCCAGGATGTCTCGTCTCTTCGGCATCTCCAAGACTGACTGGACCCACAGCTCCTCATTACCTGACAGTGAAAACCCCAGAGACAGAACAGCAGAGCACATGGAGAACAGAAATAAATGGGCAAGAAGGAACAAGGACAGAAAGAGAGAACGCGAGAGAGGGAGAGAGCAGCGAAGGCGACACGACTCGTAGGTCTTACCAGTGCTTACAACCCACCCATTGCAGAAGCAGGTTTGGAGGGGCCTCAGCTGCTGGGACCAGGAGCAGGAGGGCACTTCTACAGGACACTGCTGGAGCTGCCAGCAGGAACCTCAGGGACTCATTTGGAAGGAAACCTGCAACACAGAGCAAAGGTGAGTAGGCAGAGAAAAATACTAGGGAGCTGCTCCACAGAGTTCACAGATCCTCCTCAAGAAGAGCAAATCAAACTGGGGCAGTAAGCAACAGAACCGTGTCCCACCCCCCCAGGGAGAGATGACTCCTGGGTGTCCAGAGCCTTGCTTTCCTTGGCATCCACTTGTCAAGCAAGGCCCTTGCTTCAGCCAAGCAGAAGTTGCTCGGTGCTGCAGAGACCATAACGACCACATTACTTGCCTGGCCCACCAGCAAGTGCTCTGACCCACCAGAGCCTCTCCCTCTGCCAGGCAGAGCACTCAGGCTGACTGCGCCCACGCTCTTGGGAATATAGCTCCAGGAAAGCTAGTGACCCTGTGTTTTGCCCGTCATTGTAATCTCCTCAGCTCAGGCCACCCCGCTGGCATCTTTGATGCAGCCAGTTTTAACTCAGGCTTCCAATGGCCTGTTCAGGTTCATTTCTTCCATCTCGGAGGTGTTGCGACTGGAGTATATTAAACTGCCACAATAGCTTAGTTTGATTCAATACAAGCACATACAAGATTTAAGCAGACTGTATTTTATCCGAGTATCTTGGTGAGCAAAGTACATCACTTAGCAGGGACACGCACGGTGGACAGTTTGCAAACATGGGTAGCAGTTTAGTACCACTGTTCCCATGTGGGGGAACGCATTAGCCCACTGCTAAAAGGGCTGCATTGCAGATAAGGGAGAGCCCAGAGAATACCGCAGTCGAAGGCAGGGAGCAGTCTGCTCTGGGAAAAAGCACTGATCTCCCACTGCACAGCCGGTGGCTGGCTGGTCAGTCACTGACACTGCAGTGCCCTGGAAACTACCAGATCCCCTCCTTAAATTGGAGGGGAGCTCCTCAAGCCTGGGCTGTAGGTACAATGCTACTTTGCAAATGTTTTCCCTGAGACCCTTGGAGCTTGCTTTTTCTTGGTTGCATGGGGCAACCATCTCTCAGAGAGAGATCCAGGTTCAAATCCCTGATTCGCCTCATTTGGATTGATCTGAATTTCCCTTGGCCATGCCTTGACCACTGGGCTGTACAGTCAGCCTCCGGCACTGAGCCCAGTGGAAGACTTGAAGCGAAATGGTTCCAAGAACCAACGGGTTGTCCTTTTAAGGTACAAGCAAGCGATATTCAAGTTGCTGGACAGAACCTGGCTCTTCCAAATTAGCACTTCAATCACAGAGGTAATAATTTACCAGGGAAAGCAAGGGATGGGGAAAACACAGGTTGACCTTCGTCCTTAAAAGGGACGTGTAAATGTCCCTCAACAAAAGTTTCAGTGAATCCATTTTTTTCCACACACACAAAAACGCAACTCGCCAAAAAATTTCCAGCCAACTCCAGCAAACAGCCAGTTCCCCGCTCAGAGCTCTCTCACCAGGGAGAGACCTGTCACCTCCCATACAAAAACCTGTGCCAGAGATCACAGTGCCAGCATCTACGGAGCTGGGGACCCATCCTCCTCACATGCACCCGCCCTCCTCCAGCACCGTGCACAGAGGCAAAGCCTCACTCAGGAGACCCTTGTCAGGGGACGAAATCAGCAGATGTGCTGGCAAACCGCATTTAGGAAGTGCAAGGGCCAAGCAGTATGGATGGAGGTTGTGGTGGGTCAGGGCAAGCTGCAGCTAGTGAGGGTGATAAGAGGGAGCTAGTCTTCTGGAAGGGTCTCCAGAGGAAACGACAACAAACTCCTAAACCAACCACCGAACACAGCTGGTTCTACAGAAAGCAAGGTTTCCTGCAGTCAAGTAGGAGGAACCAGCAGGAGAAAGCTTTTCACGGCCCAAGGATATGCTCTGTGCAGCCGGACACCTTGCAGACTTTCAAGGAAGCATCTCCCAGCAACGTGGATTTGTCCCTGTTTTTTTCAGAACTGGAGAAAGCTGCCTCATCCGAACAAAATAAACCAGGGAGGAAGAGGAGGAATGATTCCAGCAAACATAAGCCTTCTGCTGCAACCCTGTCCAGCTCTCAGAGCCAGAGAAATCCCGCTGGCCTAGCACCGCCAAAGCACACAGTGCCCTCAGGAAAGAGCATCTAGCCTCATCCTTGCTGTCCCTGCAGTTGCTGTCAGTGCCTGAACAGAGGATGCTGAGCGTTGGCATCCTTCGAATCCTCTAATACAGCCAGAACATGTCCCTTGAGCATCCCTGTAGAGCAGAGCGGTAAGGGGCAGCTCTGAAAAGACTGAACACCTTGCCTAGTAAAGTGCCTTCCCTGCAAATGCACCAAGGAAAGGATTCTGCCACTGGAGAGGGGGTGGGAGGAAAGGACCTGCTAAAAGAGCCACTCAGAGTCAATTCACAGCATCTGGCAAACTGCCACCGTGGGCTGGCATGCATCAAATGCCCCGTTTGTCAAGGGCAGCTTCCTCCGAAAACAGTGCTCTTACCTTAAAGATGCCTTTTCCTTGCCTCGGGCCAAGCCGGACTCAAATTGTCAGCTTCCTCCCTTAGGACAGGCTGACCCTGAGCTTCGTATGATGGAGAATGGGCACCTTTGGGCTGGGGTGCTACTCTGATTTCCAGCCCCTCAACACAGGGGAAAATGAACAGGCTCCACCGATTTGTGCCTTGGTCTCTTCAAGCATCGATTCCTTTTAATTTGCTACAGAGCATTTAGCAGCTCCCTGGTCAATCATCTGTCACGTTGGTGCTCCAGCTGCCAAGGGCCAACACAGCCCACTTGTGCCCCAGCAGAGAGAGCTGTCGGCTTTGCTTTGCAGCTCTGCTCGGGCTGGCAAGCGGAGAGCTCCCGGGGACGGCGGTCCCCGCCGTGGGAACGCATCCTCCCCATGTCCTTCTGGGGCTGGCTGAGCGCTGAGCTCCTTCTGCGCCATCGGCAATTGCGGGCTGCAGATGCGAATCAGATACCCCGCGCGCGGCGGCCGTAATTAGCGTTCCCTTCCCTACATACAGCGCGCTCCACATGCCCAAAGGGACACGGCCCCGGTATGGATCTGAATCGCAGATGGCGATGGTCGGCTTGGGGGAGAACGTGGAGCCGCAGACCCCGAATTGCTGACCCACGCTTCTGCAGCCCGAGCTGCCCGTCGGCACCCACGGTGTGCCGCGTACTCCTCTCTGCAGCAAAGACGTTTGCTCGCTGTTAATTCCTGAAGCCATTTGATTTTATTGATGACCCTGAGAAGCCTGAATGAAGGACGTCGTAAGAATTCACTTGGGGCTGCTGTGAGCACTGTGAAATCTGGATCCAGGCGAAGTATTTCAAGCGAGCGTGCTCCCTCGCAAAAACGCTAATGCAATGGAGGGCCTCAGTGCAGGGTGACACCAGTTCTCAGTGTAACAAAGCCATGCTCCCACCTCACCGTCACCAAACAAAATAAACCAGGGAGGAAGAGGAGGAAGTGTTAAAGCTGCAAAAGGGGAAACCCACTTTCTCCTGTGAACAACATCAGCTAGGAAATGCACGGTCGCCTGCGATTTTACGTTGCTGGTGAGAGAAGTCACAGCTTCACAGCCCAAGACAGAGGCCTTGCCCCGCATCCAAAAAATCCCTCGCTACCAAAGCCAAATGACGCTTTTTGATGCTGCTTATGGCACAAGTGAGGCTAGCCAAAAATTAGTCCGGGGAAAATTATGCTCCTCTTCACAGCATTCACTCTACCCCTGCCCCATCATAATACCACTCTCCTTTTCCCACTGAAAACATTCAAAACAAAACCTGGCTTTGTTCAGATTGTCAGTTTTAGGCTTCTGCTATCTTCTCCTCCACAGGGAAAAGAAGGAGGAGGAACAAATTTAAACATGAATTAATTAAAAAGATCAAACTCCCTTTTCCACTACAGAAAGTATACTTTCTGTTTTCAGTTTTGAAAAATCAGGGAAAAGACACAAATCACCAGCTCAAATGTAAGCGATTTGGGGGTTAAAATAGTTCTAAAACAAAGGTGTTTTGCATAGTTTGGAAAGACTTTCCTTGGCAGAAATATATTTTGACATGCTGCAAGCAGAAGGGCTGTGCCACATGGTGAAAGAGATTTCACATCCTCCGGCAGAGGGCAATGGTGTCAAGGCATGACAATATTAAAAGGGCACTCATCTAATAAAAAAGCTTTAATAAATCCTGGAGCCATGTGTTGGTAACGTGCTAGATTATTAAATGCTGAAAGTTCTTTTTTAAAATCAAATTAATTGGCATCAGCTCTGACACTTACCATAGGAAACACTGATTTGATCTGCAATCTGGTTTATAGTGAGTTTTACCTTCTTTCTTCCTTTGGGGCTGATCAGCCCCAGCATCATTACTCCTTGGTTTTCCCACATTGAACAGAAGTGATTTAGAACATGTTAAACTAAAGAATTGCTCGAGTTGAATTTGTATATACACATAAGTCACTGGAGTAAAAATATTGTCTAGATGTAAGAAAAACACACACAAAACCCCAAACAAACATACCAAACACTTACTTGTATTACAAAACAGCCAGGAAATAACAAACACACACAGCCAAATCCTACAACAAAAGCTTTACAGAGAAAATAAACACTCATACTTCGGGATACAAAGTATATTCTCACTAATAGCTTTTCCCCCTTGGGCAAAGTACCCCCTAAACCTAAAAACAGGGTTTCTTTCACCTTTGCAATAGCAACTGGTTCTGATCCCTGCTGAAAAATGATGCACAAGCCAGAGCTGGTCCCTCTGCTCAGCCCACGTCAGTCCACTGAGCACCTGGACCACAACCCCCATGACCCAAAAACCCTTCCAAATTTACATCCAAGTTCACACGCCCGAGCCAGTCGTCTCGCACAGAAAACAACTGCGGGCGTGTGAGCGCAGCACTGCCATGTCCATTTTTCAGATGAGGAAACTGAGGCACAGGGTAGTTACAACTCTCCCTTGCAATCACACAGCAGAGGCTGGGGACAAGGGCTTTGCCACTGGGCTCCCCGTGGCCACATGCGGACAGGCTGGTGGCCGGCTCCGGGTGCTCCGTATGCAGCCCTGCTCCTCTCCACCCTGCGCGGCAGGGGATGGGCACGACAAGCCTCTGTCTAAGATTTTGGTATTTGGCAGAAAAAGCTTGTAAAGCACAGGCTAAAAATAAAGGTAGTAATAAAAGCCTCTTGCTCGTTAATTACTCTGTAAGCCATTACTGCCTAAAACCCCCATAACTTTAATGGGGGCGATTGTAAGTATAGTAGCAAAACTGTGGAGCTAATTACTGTTTAGTTATTAAGCAGAACATAGCCAGAATTGAGTAATGAGCATGCAGAATTGCTTGTTCTTCGAGGATTTAATCAGGGGTGCTAACTTCAACCTCAGATTCTCCTGATTTACAGGAGAAAAGGACAGAGGCTTTGCAGCCCAGCCCTCCCAGAAGGCTGCATGATGCTGCAAGGGGAAAACGCACCATCCTTGAGCTAGAACTGATTTGCACAACACGAAGCTTGAATTGCAAGTCAAGAACGGGAGTGAGAATGATTCAGAAATGTTTCAGACCACCGTTACCAATCTGCCAGCTAAGATTCATCCACGGGAATCAAAAGTGTTGAGCCAATGCAGACTGAGTCCGTGATGGAGGGTGGGGGTTTGCATCATCCCTTCAGCCAGCATTTGTTTCCTTCTTTTAAAAAATTAAAATAATTCCTGTGGCCAGAAATAGAGAAATAATGTGCTCTTCCTTTTTCTTTCTTTTTTTTTTTTTTTTTAACACACAAAAAAAAGGAAAATTCAGAAATATTGGAAAAGCCTGGAAAAGAAGCTTAGTTTTACGAGGCTGTTTTTCCACTCAATACTTTTGCCCAGCTTCACCTGCAAACCCTAGTTCTTTCACTACGCTTGCCTTGGCTACATACACAGCAGCCACTCCTTGTGTTTTCCAAGCTGTTAGAGAAACTGAGGCACAGAGACTGCAGAATTTCCCCAACCTTGCAACAGTTGAAGCAAAACCTGACCTACGCTCCCCTTCCAGTCCTGAGCCCTTGAGCCCTGTTGCAACAAATGGGATCAAGAACATAGATTATCTCACAGGAAAAAATAATATTAACCAAGCTTCTCAGAACAACACTTAGGATTTAAAGCAAGCATGAGCAAAATGGATCAACAGAGCTCAACACAAGCACAATTAGCTTCTGTAACTTATTGCCACAGGATACTAAGAAGAACAAGAACTTAACAGGATTCAAAAAAGGATTAGTCGTGCATGTGAATAAACTGCATATCCAGAATTAGAATGAACCACCCACCAGTTTGGAAAACGTATAAACCCTTGAGTTTCAGAGCTTCAGCCAAATTTTAACAAGCATCAGAAACTTTCTCTTCTCCAGATTAATCTTCCCCCCATGCTGCTCCACCTCTGCAGATGCCGGTAGAAATGGACAGAACTAGAAACAGGACAGGAGATGTGATGGCACTGCTCTTACGCTGATGACACTGCCTAGTCCCAAGATTTCACCGCTTCCAACAGCAAGGCAGATCTTCTGTTAAATCCTTAAAAGATTCAATCTGCTGTTCTAAATGTGTTTGCTTTCTTGTACAGGTTCTTACACTGTAATCATAACCACAGTGCCCAAGTGCTGTCTGGGATTTCTTGAAGATCCTTAGCTGCGGTCATGGCACTCCCTTTCCTCATTGCTCCAAAGACACCCAGGGGAATGCCTTGGAAGGGGCAGGTATCCTTTTATTACAGTGCTTTTGAAGAGGGTTGCACCTGGGCTTTGCAATCTTCTTGTGATAAGCAAGGCAGAAGCAAAAAATGGGTCATGGGCTTGGCAACAGAAAGTGGCAAGGCTGATGTGGGTCCTTGGTGCTTGGAAGAGTCTCATCAGTCTTGGCCTGGCCACACAGGTAATCGTTGCAGAGGCAGCGCTGCCCTTACTGCTTTCAGAGGATGCACTGGTCTGTCAGTCAGGATTGGCAACGCTTGGTCCAGACTTTCTCTCAAGCCAGGAAAGCTGTGGGTTGACTCAGGTCTTGGATGAGAAAGCGTTTACAGCACCCAATACTTTTTGATAAACGGCTGCACTTCACACATGGTTTTTAAAAAGCATCTCTATTGAGATGAAAAGCTGTTTGACTTACAGCCCACTTCCAAAATAGAAAGACAACTGGGAGTTGTTTTCTTAGAGGAAATGCTGATGACACCCATGAAGAGTTGTTTGACTTTCTTTAAGGTTGCTTGTGGGTGAATGCTGAATGAGTGCTGGGAAAACAGTGCTCCAGCAATTAGCTCATTTAAGGGCTTCTCCATCAAGTCTTCTCAAACTGGTGACACAACGATACCTTGAGTTATCCCCTTTGCTCAGCTAAGACCACGTCAACACCGTCAGAAACAGACCTATTTCCAGACTCTCTGTTTCCACCTCTGTGGTCTGCATTGCGCTGAATATTTTGTGCACCGCTGACTTCCATAGATTTTAAAAAGTGACATTAACAAAGGATGACCCAATTTCAATATGATTGGACTAAATTCCACAGCTCCATAATAGGCTTTGCATATGCTTTGTCCAAAGGGTTTGAAGACACGCGCTTCCACGTGATGCCTCATGGAAGAGAGGCGGCAGGCCATAACGACCAAGCCTCACCTTTACAACCAGCAGGCCAGCGAGGGCCCCTGTTTCAGGATCTGCAAGACTGAATCGTTGAGCCAAACATGTCAAGCTAACATCAGGCTCCCTGTGGATTTGCCTTTCTCCCCCTACCCAAGGAAGCCTCACAAGTTGAACATGCGTGACCCAGTTGGGTGATGAAAGAAGGGAGATGGCTGTCAGAAGAGAGACTGCGACGCTTGCTAATGCTGTAGTAAAGATTACCTCACCACCATGCATTTCATAGCTTTTGTTGTTAGTGGTTGAGAGAAGCCCCAGGCTTTTATATACTGTCTGAATTAAGGGTGTAGGATTCTGTGGGTGCATCTAGAACCCCGGGCTGGCGGGACACACGGGGCGCTGCCTCCCATTACACTGGCACCTGGGAAAGTTCACAAATATGACCATCAAACACGAAGAGCTGTGCCCAGCAAGCCACAAGCTCTAATTTTATCTCCCAGCTGGCTCTGCAGTATGTTCCCAATTCCAGACCTGGAGATGAGACTACTCATCTCCCACACACTGTTGCCTCTTGACTCGCCGGGGGGAGCGCAGCAGGGCCCACCGCCCCACTCAGCTGCGGGTCAGGGCATGCAGCACATGGCACACACGTTTCAGCATCAGCTGGAAGGCAGTTCACCAGCTCCGTACCTGAGACCCGGCTTCATAGCCATCAGCTCTTACTTTTAATTACTGAGTTCTTCCCTACCCCTGAAAAAAAAAAAAATCCTGCTCTATTTAAAAAGAGTTATTAATAACCTGATTCTAATGCATTAAAAAAGGGGAAAAAAGAAGTCTTGCAGACCTGGTGAGCAAGCTAGCCCTCTCCCACTGCAGCATGCCACCACCAGGCACCCTAAACACCTTAGAAAGGGATTTAGTTTTCGAAAGCGTAATTTTTCTTTTTTTCAATAGCAAACATCAAGTATCTTAAAGGTGGTTTTTTTGAAGGCTGGGGAAGAAAAATATGCAGGCATCCAAATTCTCCATTACTTTTGAAAACACCAGCTGTTGTAAGCACAAGTCCCTGAAGACGCCACCAAAGTAAAAACTGCTTTGCGGGAGCTGCGAGGTGCTCCGGCCAGGCAACGAAGAACACCTACTGCTGCGGGAGCACGACGGTGCTGTTCCTGCTCAGGGGAGGCAGAGTGCTCACAGCACGCTGTGAATTCACACGCGGCATCTCCTCCGCACTCCTCCCCACAACGCCACTTCCAACACGTGCTGCTCACGAGGCAGCTGGGGAAGCCTGGAATTAAGTTGCTTTGTATTTCGGAGGCACTAAGAGCAGGCGTGCAGGTAATTTGAGCTGAAGAGGTCCTGGGCTATAAATTCACATATAAATTTCTGCCTTATTGCAAACTACCTTTTCACTGCAGACAAGCCTGCAACAGGGCCAGGGTTCCCAGGTTAGCTGCTGCACCTTACTCAAGCAGCCTGTTCAAGAATCCTTCTTGGCTGCTGCCTGAGCAACAAACCCTCCAGCATCATAGCATACCCCAATGCTGCAGAAATATATTTACACTGTAGCAGCAGTGCTTGGAGGGACAGGGTCATTCACGGAGCCACAGAAGTATTTCTTGCACTTTTTCTCTCCTATGGCCTTGTGGGACAGATCTAGCAAAGATGCAGCATGGCACTCAGAGCTCTCTCAGCTCCCTAGTTAGCAGTTGGTCAAAAAAATCATAGCCAAAACCATTACACCAACCCACAGAGAAAACCCCCAGCTCCCACCCCCATTAGGTGACTTCCTTAAAGAGATGAGACTCAAATCCTAAGCCCTGCTCAATGCTGGGTGGTCAAACAGGGCAGAGAGAGTCTAACAGCCTGTGACCTCTGCAAAAGTCACTAATGGGACTGAGGGATTAACATTGATTCTTTCATGCTACAGCGTGGAAAGGGAAGGGGGGGCGGATCTGGGATGATAAAGCAAATGCCCAACTATAATTCAGAAGCTTGCAACACAATCAATGGCCGCTTGCAGTTCCACAGTCCATTAGCACAGCCACAAACCTACACAACTTTCTCCTTGGAAACAGGAAGGTCATTTTAAAATTATCTCCCTTCAATTTCTGGTTCCTGTCGAACTTCGGCAGGGTCTCCTAACCCTACTGTGCCTGCTGAAAGGAAGCACACAGGGCTTCGCGTGACACATTCATCCTTCTTCCCTCACCTCCTTTCTCCACAGCAAACACAGAGGCTTTTGCCTGCCTTGGAACCTTTGACGTGTCAGAATAACATGGCTCATCTTCCATTTGAGAGGCATTTGGAAAGAAACGATTTCTTTTCCTCTATTAGCATAAAAACCCCATATGCCAATCCAATAAACCCAGAGTTATTACAGCATTGCCCAGGGAGGTGGGATTTGGCTCTTAGTTTCATCTCTTAGTGGGTTAGGCAAGGGCTACATCTACCAGTTTGTCCAGCATCTAATCTAAGCCTGGTTCTGACTCTGGCTTCCCTTACGGCTCAGTTATTTTGGCTCACCTGCACCTCGGCTTGCTCTAGAGGTGAGATGAAAATAGCTGCCTGCTTTTGGACAGGAATCACAAGGCTCATGTAGCTCACAGGCTAAATACAGAAATGGCACAAGCACTGATGCCTGAGGTGCTGGCGAAGTGCAACTCACACCAATCTGGCAGCCTGGTGTGCATGCCTGGGGAAGGTCATTTTTCCTAATTTTAGAATCACCCAAGGGCCAAACCCAGCCCAGATCTTCTCCATATGAAAGAGAAATGGAGAAGCCAAACAAAAGCTGGAGACAGAATTAAGCCAACAGTTCCACAGCCCAACTCAAAAAAAGCAGTGAACCAGTAAGTCCTCACAAGAAAGACAAGCACCTACGAGTGCCTCCCCCTGCTGCCCAGCTCCCCAGTAGCACTCACCAGCGCCTGCCATTTCCAAAAGCATCTTCATCACTTGCAAAAAGCTTGACCTGCTTGGCCAAGCACCATCCTGCCACCTACCTAGTTGGGACATAGGGAAATATTCCCTGTGGTATGCAGAGTGTCTCAGCACCAGGGAACTCTAACCTGCAGGTGGCTAAAAGCACGCACGTGTAATCTGACACAAAGAGCGATGCAGACACAGCTCATGGACAGACAGACTCCCCTCCAGGGTTTTACTTGCAAGGTGAGGAGTGAGACAAGCCCTTGGGGAGTTCTGAGAAAGTGGAGGGTTTTGTAATGGCTGCTCTAAGAATATTGTAATCATGCAGTAATTACAGCGCATCTCAAATCAACCAGGCAAATTACATCGTTATTATTATGACTGTCACCAACCTTGCATGGCAGGGACAGAGAGGCAGGCCATCCCTTGCCCAAGGAGGGAACAGGGCAAGGAGAGCATCAACAGAGCTACAGCACAGATCCATCACAGTCCTTTCAGGCCTGTCCAACCCACGCAATGGCAGCCTGGTAGCTTCCTCACGTGACTAGGACCACATCTGTACTTTCCTAGGCTGTATCTCAAGGTACAACACTTAATTAGTCGGGTTGATTTTACCTTTTTTTTTTTTTTAAATTAAACAAATATCATCAAGCACAAGAGCAGCCCTTGTCATTTGATTGAAACTGTCAGTCTTTCAAATGTCATTCCTACAGATGACTAATCTTTAAAAACAAGAGTTACTAAACTCTTTGACTCAGCTGATAATGAGCCAGAGCAGTAAGGATGGTTGAGACAGAGAGGGAGAAATCAGTGCTGCCTGCACTCAGAAGGGCTCAGTGCTGCATGTGGCCCTTTTAAAGCCTTTTTGCAGCTCAAGGAACTGGGGCTTCCTGACAAATGCAGAGTGCAGGCTATGAAAATGGGGGATGTGGCACGTCTGTGAGGACATCTCGGCACACTTGCTCCTCCGAGTTGCTGTCACGTTGACAAAAAAGAGAAGAATTTCCTCTTTCAGTGTCTCTGAATGTGCTGGTTTTCTCAGTGCAGAGTGAAGACCTCATTTCATTCTGCCTCCTCTGCAGGCTCCCTTTTGAACAGGCTTCCCTGGATGCCCTGATCCTCCATTTTCCCACGTCTTCCCAACGTAACACCGCTTTGGGAAGCATCCCAAGATTTACAAGCCAAAAGTGCACCATAGTGTTAGCAGCAGCAGAGTGCATGTGCTGATCCCAACCTGAACGCAAACACTCGCCTACTCTGCAACCACTTTCCCCCCACAGACTGAGGTCTCAGCCCTGGGTTGGATTGTTGCATAGTTCACAGTTTGCTCTGTAAGAAGAATGACTCAGGCTGTCGGGTAAGTTATTAACTTCAGCAGCCAGAGTCTCTTCCCATTAGAGCGTTATGGCACAAGATGCCTGGGTGAGACGAAAAGGATTGCCAGGCAGAGCACAGAGTGCACGAGACAGCGATGAGAAATAATGTTGGCAGCATTATTAAAAGATAAATTGGAGGAAGAAGGGAGGTGTATGTGTGGGGTGACAGCTTCAGAGGATTGTAACAAATCCTTTGCCACCAGGGGCTTCACAGCCGTCAAATTTCCCAAAGCCAGGGGACAGGGCAGCGGCAAGGAGACAGCTTAGGTCCCCCTGCTCCACAGGTCAAAGCACCCGTTCCACACACCTGTCTTGCTACTGCAAAACCCCAAAGGTATTCAGCAGCAATACATTTACAGCATGCAATGTCTTCCTGACCCCCACAGCTCTTCGCATGATTGTGGTGACAATAATCCCAGCACTCTCACAATGCCATGGATAGTTACTCCTCCGCAAAGGGCAGAAATTGGCAGCTCCCCCTCCTACCGTCCTTTGGCCTTTATTTATAGAAAGGCACCTTTTATTGCCATTTTTGCTTCTTCCTGAGGCTAGTCTGCCAGGCTCGAGGCAGAGACAGTATCTACACCTCCAGGATCCAGACAGCTCCACCTTGCTGCCAAGGGATTCATCGTCGAGTAAATTTATTCACAGTTACGCCTGCCAGGCCCCCTTCACAATACTCTTGGCTGAATACTGGCTGCTTGCACTTGGAGAATATCAGAGCTGAAGTAACTAATAACTTAGAGTAACTAACTCCTGTCTAAGGTAGATGTGTCTTCAAACTGAGCCACCCAAGAATGAGTTGAACTCTCATCACATTGCTTCACAGTCTCTTTTAACAATCTCCTGCCGCGCCTGAATCTCGCTGCTCAGACCAAGCTAGCCCATACGAATCTATCAGCATCCTTCCCACTGCCCGAAGAGCCTACCACTGTACAGACACCTCACATGCACACCAAAAGCTTCCCACGCAGGTAGAGTTGTCCTGGCCCCCATCCTTACCGCTCAGATTCCACCCAATCTTTTCGACGCTCCCAATTGTAGCACTTGCAATTTTTTTCCTGGTAAAAATCATGCCAGAAACAATGCTCATCTCACTGACAAAGAGAAACAAATACTTCCAAACCCTCACAGGAGGTCATTCCAGGAGCTGCATGCTCTCTGAAAATGAGTATGTTAGAGTCATGCCTTGTGGATGTGCCACTATTATAAGAAAGACACTGGAAGAATTATTCATTAGTAGTGACTTCTGCAGCTCTAATCTCCATAACCAGCTGCCGTTCATCCAAGTGGATCACAGCCCATCTGAATAAACCTTTGAATGCCCATACAACCCCACAGCCAAAGTCAGCCCCTCCTGGGGCATTGCATCCCTGAAGTTACTGCAAGAGCTGAGGATGGGAAGGATAGAACATTCCTGTATCTCACCAAGGCTGTAGGGAGCATGCAGACAGAGTGCCATAAACTGGCTGGCAGCCTTTCAAGGGTGGCAGGCTTGTGCCAGATTATACTTCTCTCTCCCAAATTAGAAGCAAAACGTGCCACTAGAAAGTCAGGTGAAAGCTGTCTCTCAAGGAAGCAAGAGACTGCCTCTCAGTACCACTGCGTGAGGCAGCATCTTAAAGCATCCTGCTAATCTGAGCACAGCCATTGCCTCCCAAAAAAAGCCGCAGCTCTCAGGGTCCAGCCTTGCTTTGCGCTGTCCCAAACCTGCCTACTTGCCCTGGCAGACACACGTCATGGGTTGCTGGCCCCCCCCACCAAAAACTGTGCTAGGATTTAATCACAGCACCATTCTCCTCCCATTCGCACAGTCACACCAAGCCCCTCACAGAGGCAGATAAATGGTATCATTACAAATATTTACCTTCCTCAGCCCCAGAGCCTGAGCTAGGCAGTGGTAGACGCTGACTGTAGGAGATGTGAAAAGACCAAACGTGCACCCTCTCTGCCTCAGTCACATGGGTTTACCATCCAAATGCCATCCCTGCACAGTCCTGCCAGGCTTACAGCATCCAGCAAGCTCCCAGTTCAGAACAGGACTGCAGCTTACTCCATATGTCTCACTCCCTCCTTCAGAGACCCAGCCTACTCACAGATCTGCCTCTCAGCAACCATCATGTGCATCTATTATTCAGAAGAAATATCAACTTATTCATGAGCCAAAATAGGTTCCAGGTACCGCACCCAGTCTCTAACAAAATTCCTCCTGCAAAGCTGCTCTTTTCTCAGCCTGGACTGAAGCGAGAAGAGTGCAATGCTGCTCTTGCTTTGATCCTTCCAGAGGGTTTTACAGCTTTGTTACGGTGAGGGACAGGAGTTAACAACCCTGTCAGGCCGCTCCCTCATCATCTGGTTAATGTACCTCGTTAATGGCTACGGCACAATATAGCTCACCTCCTGTACACTCCACAAACTCCAACCTTTCCCGTGGGCTTGCAGTTACAGTTCCCCACAGGGACAGAGGGATGGGCAGGACAAGGAGGGCATGGGAAGCGTTGTGGTGCCCACAGGAGGACAGGGACTTATGTAGCACGTTATCACGGGCCCCTGCAGAGCTATTCACGGACCAGGAAGGCATCTAGCTACAGCAGGCACACAGGGGCTCACACGAAATAGCAGTTATGGGTCCCTTCCATCAAGTCAATCTGAGTGTGGCAGTGCTGGACTGCTCAGGACAGTGTAATAGCTGCCCTGGGTTGGACAATGGCTCCTATGCTCAATGAGACAGTGTGAATGATTTCTTTCAGCATTGCCCCTCATCTACACATACAGAAAATCTTTCCATAGGTGCTACTCCTTTGCTGATGACAGGCAAGGCTGGCTGGGCAGGCACAGAGAGCAGGAGGCAGGAGAAAACATGCAAGCTCAGTGCATCTCTTGTTGCACTGTGAGCATCCGCAGCCGTTCTAAAAATGAGCAGAGCACGTCAGTGCAGACTGCAAAAAAGGCCCAAAATCCTGCATTGGAGCACCCGAAAAAGTACAGCACTCTGATGTACTTCTCCTGTGCAGGGATGGGCTGAAGGCCTTGGGACAGTGGTTCCCACAGTACTAATTCCTACCATAAGACTGTTGCATCAGTACAAGGGTAGCACTACATTTTTGTGGTTGGATGGGGAAGACATGAGCTGAAGCTGGAAAAAGCTTACTTGGATGCACTAGCCAGAAGCACTGCAGGGCCATCGGTGTCTCAGCAGAGCTCAGCGTTTACTCTCCGTGTCACAGTCTATGGGATTCAGATGGAATAATCATAGAAAATCATCTAGCCTGGTCCCGTGTGGCCAGAGCAATGTCACTCCCCAGCGCTTGCTGGCTTTTGCTCATTCCCTGAGAAGCTGGACTCCCCCGTGGACCTTCTCATGCAGTCCCCAGTAAGTATAGTCCTGGCCCCCACAGGGCCACCTGCGTTAAGAGCAATGCATTGGTACACATCTCTCCTCTAGCTTTAAAAGCCACTGAACAGATGGAAAAACAAAGGACAAAGTCTAAGGAGTTCAGCCAGAGCGCTTCAGCACCAAGGTGGTATTTATAGACAAGCTGGGGGGGGGAGGTAACCCAGGCACCCACTCCACTGTCTTGAAACTTGCGTTTCTCTGCAAGAGGCCACGGTGCGCTGCTCTGAGGTGGTGTTACTCGTGCAGGTTGCTCAGCACCCACACACATATGCAGCCAGACCCACTCATTCACACCAGCACACAAAAGCATCTTAGCCCTCACTTTGCGCCACCAGGCCAGGGGAAGAGTATGGACTATGCAAAACTACAACTTATCGGAAGTGGGATCCTTCTCCTACTGATGGTGGTAAGAGTTACGCTTTTTATTCACTGAGAGCTGGAGTGGGCCCCGAATCATGCTGGCATTATGTTATGATAATGCTGGAAGTATTATAAACGCTTTGCGTGCCAGACAAATCCTGGAGCAGGCTTCCAAATCCCCTCAAAATCCCCACTTGCGTCTCTACATTCATCCATTCATGAAATCCAGAGCAGAGCCTCAGCACCCATCCTTTTGCTCCTGGTCTCTTTCCAGCTGAATGGAAGGTGAGGCAGAGTCAAGGTATTTCTTCTGGATTAGCGTTCTTTTGTCTTTCAGGTGCCAAATCTGAGGAAGAAACTGCGCTAGGGCATTTAAGAATGACATCCAGGAAGGCAGCTGAGACAAATCCCATGCCCCTTTCTCCTGTCAAAAAGTGAAGCGTGTCTCATTCTCCACAAGCTCCGGCCCCCGTAACCACAGCGAGCTGCGGCACTGCAGAAACTGGGGCTCCGCCACTCACACAACGTTCAAGAGGCTGGAGGAGATCTTTGTGCTGCAGCTGCAGTTGTGGACATCTGGCTCCAGGTGAATTCCTACCCACAAAAGGTCAGATGAGAGCTGCACCGGCCTCGCAGCGCCCATCCGCAGGGGCCTAGGGTGGGAGACACCCACCCCTGCAGTGCCATAGGTGTAGGTCCCCCCAGCAGAGCTCGCCGTCTAGATTCTTTTTGCAATCAATAGCGAGAATTCATTTGGCCTATTTTAGATGAATGCCTTCAGATCAGATGAGCTGCAGCCTGGAAATGCCCATTTCTCTTTACTATGCAGCTGAACAAGCCGACATCTGCATCTTCAGTACACTTAAGCAAAGGGTTTCCCACCTTTCTGGGGGGGTAAGCAGACTTCGTTCTCTGAGCTACAGCTTTCAATTCCCTATCCACTGGGCTTTGACAGAGTTCCCAGATGGCAGACAGCACAGAAGAGCAAGTTCTTCTGGCAACCCAGCCCACAGATCTAGACTGCACAAGGCAGGAATGGAAGGAGAGAGTCTGAACTCTACTTTCCAGGTTGCATGAGCAGGGCACCAGCTGTTGTTATTTCAGAGAAGATAACCAGTCTCCAGCAGACACTGTGGAAGGAACTCGGGGATCAGCAGGCATCTCTCTTCTGTGAGCTCTGCAGTGCACACATGTCTTTGCAACAGCCCGGAGCTGAACGGAGAGAATTCTCAATCATGATGTGAAGATGTAAATCCCCTCCCCAGAGGTTTCAGAGATGGGCTTTTTTTAATGCCTTTCTGAAGATTGTCCCATTCTAACTGGCATAATTTCTTCTCTGGGTTCCCATATCTTCGCCAGGGGACTCCCTATGCGATCACAGGCCAATTACCTTTCCCTTGACAGCATTTGGGTACCCTTCCATCAAAACCAAGCATGCAGTATTTTCTTTGCCCATCCTGTTTACTTGCATGCTATGCTCCAGTGCAGACCAGATGTTCACAGAACCAAGGACTCTGGAGTATCAAACCACGTGTCAGGAACTAACAATAAATAGTATTCCAGGGCAGTGGACAGGCTGGAGCTGGGCCAGCAGTGACCAATGCATTAACACACACTTTGAGAGCTAATACATCCCCTGCTCTTAAAGAACAGCACAAGAAGCGCAGGAAGCCTTGTACAGAAGCTTAGCTCTTGTCCCATCTCTAGGAAAATAGCTCAGATCCAGGCAGGAGGGGGATCTTGAGCATTTCCTATTTATTCTGCTGTCACTGCCAAGTTATATTCAATAGTGACTAATACACTGTATTACTTAGAGCACTTGGGGGTGGGCCATGTGTCTAGATCAGGATATGAAGATTAATTATGGGCCACACCCTGTGATCTCCACTCAGCAAAGCCCTTATTAGCTTCTGAAGGTGAATCCAGCCCTGACGTCAACTTGCCAAAGCAAACACAAACAGTGGGGTCTCACCTGAGAAAAAGGAAGAATCTATCCTCACTCTTCAGACCTTATGCTTGGCAAAGATCACTTCTCTTGCCAGCAGAGAAGCAAAACACCAGCAGGTAACCGATTCAGGATCTCCACAAGCAAAGCATAAAAGACAACACGTTACAGAGAACAAGGACCCATGAAAAAGACACTGTAGAGGGCCCTTCCAATGTTATTGCTTCCAGAAGATGCTTTGCCTTCGGGTGCGTTGAAGCCACACCAAATGCACCTCCAGCCATACCCCCAAACAAGACTTACAGCTACAGCCCACCTAACTTTTGAAGGCTACTGCATGTAATGGAGGGCTGCAGAAAAAGTGGAGGGCGAGAAAGCCACAGAGGGCATCACCCACAGAGAAAGATGCTGACCAAGGCCTGCTGGTCCCCAGAAGTCAAAGATCTTGCTGGTAAGCCCATATGAAAAGCAGCCCTGGAAGCCAGGCAGCCTCTGGCACTGCTCATCCCTGCAAGACAAAATGCACAGGGATGCAAGGAAGGACCATATCCTGTCTTCCTATGGATTCAAATCTGCCCACTGGGTTTTGTTTGAAGAAACAAAACTGCTTTTGTGCAACTTTTTTTTGAGCTAGTAGAAACAGAACAAGGGCAAGAGAGAGCAAAAGCATTGCAAAAGGCAAGTCTCCAAGAAACACTAAAAAATGAATTACAACATTTGCCCTAGTGTCCCTTAAAAGACAGTTCTTTTAATTTCCCAAGGTTTCTGCTTTTGCAACGTGAGGGTGCTGGAAAAGATTAAAAGGGCAGACACACTGTTTTCCTTTCAGAAAGCATTATTTTGACATTGAGCAGCCAGCTTCGCACAAGGGAAGAGCGTGTGCTCACACTTCGTTACTGGAAGATTTCTTTGTCGGCTTAGGCCAGACCTCCCTGCTACAGCAATTGTTTACCAGAAAAATGCAGCATTTGTGAGCATGCTAAAAATGGACAAGGCCCTGCACATTGGAGGTGCTTGGTGCTCTTCTTGCCTCGGAAAACACATAATTGCAGAGCAAAAGACAGAAAGGTGCAGAACACCACTGCAGGTCAAGGGAGGAAAGAGAGCAAATCCAGGCATCGGTGTAGTTGGTTGGAGCTCTTTAGGACACTGCCCTGATGAGGACAAAGCCACAGGAGAACAGAATCACTGGCCCCAGTGACTATCAGGCCTGTGACACATCCACGGTGACAGTCCCTTCCTAGGGTTGGGGCATTATCCCCCCTTTGCATTCACTCTCCACCGTGAGCCACCTCAATGTGTCAGGAAACTTTGGGATGCCAACTAACAAGTGGGAAAGCTCTCCCCCTTTCCCTCCTTGCTGACACGTGTGTGTGAAGGGACACCTTTACGGATACCCTCTCACTTTGCCGTCCTAGAGAACTGAAATGACGTGAGGCTTGGGTCCCCTCTTCTGCACCTTCCTCTGATCAGACTGGCTTGGAGGGAGCCAGCTCTCATTAAAGCTGTTACTGCGTTGCTAACGACTCCAAGTTCACAGTGCTCCGCTGGAGAAGCGGAATGCCTATGGGGCGCACAGGGAGGGATTTACAACTCAGCTGCATGAAATGGGAAAGTACTCAGAGCCGACATCACCAATTTCATTTTTCTTCCTCTGTCTTTCATACACCCATACATAATCAACCAGGAAACTAAAATGATTGGTCAGCTACCTTCCCATTCTAGTAGCATCCACTGTCCTGCTGACTTTGGCCATTTCCAAAGCTCTTGGCCCCTGTCACGGAATTAATCCTCCTGGGAGAAATATCCTTCTCTTTCACTGTCTAATTATTCAATTCCTTCACCAGAACATCCTCCACATTCCTCAATGCTTTGAAGCTGACACGGAAAACAGAGTCGGGTGCTACCTACAGAAAGAAGATATTTTACCCTCTTTTCCCAAGTGCCTCCATCTTTCCACACCTTTTTGTTCCCAACTCTGTCAGGTAAGTCAAGAAATCCCAGCCGCTGTAACCTTCTAGCCATATCTTGGTCAATTCACTCACATTGGAGATCTGTGTACAGAGAAGGACTAGTTACACGAACAAGGCAAGCAAGATGCATCTTGGGTGAGTTAGGAGAATTTCCTCATACGAGCAAGGATTACTCACAAAACAAAAGAATGGCTTGAAGCTCCACTGTGCTTTTACACAGCCCTTCTTCCACATTTATGCGCACGCACAAACACACTCAACCCCAGTCTTTTATACAAGTTGGTGACACCTCACTGTAGATAGTCAGGGACACTAGCAATTTAGACAAGTACGTACAGACCTGCGCAACAGACTGCATAGTCTCTTTCAGTCCATCACACTGGACCATAAGCTCCTTAGATGCGTATACAAGCTCTTATGTCAATTGATGGCACGCTGGGGCTCATGACTTTCTGCACTGTGTGCACGTAAGTGGGGACTTCTGTGACACGTCATTATCTAAGTAACCAAAGCAAATGCTGCCTAACCCCATGCCAAGACCCATCAAGAAGCTCCTGAAGGCAAGGGGAGGAGGGGGTATCTGACAGATAGCAAAGAACAAATGGATATTGCAACAACAAGATCCTGCCAAAGATAGTGAGGGACACCCAGCCAAGACCTCTGCTTGCTGGGATTAACTGGATATGGGCTCCATGGCTGTAAACATCAGGTTCTCCTCAGTGCACTCCCAAACATCTGGGCTAAGCCATCTCCCAATACTATTTGAAGTTGCGCTTTCTGGTCTGACTGAGAGAAATTAGGACTTTCAGGGTCAGAGACCCAGGAATTGAGTCAGAGAGAGGCCCAGCAGGGAAAAGGAAAGCATCATTTGTGGACAGCTTCATTGATCACCATAGACTTTCTCCCCCATAATCACTATTTTTCTTCCCCACCCACTCCCACAACATAACATCACACAGAGATCACCCCTCAGATGGCAAAGCATCGCTCAGCCATCTCCTATCCCTCCAAAAGATAGCACTCAGAAAGCTTTTCCCTTTAAGCAGCCTCAAAGTTGGCTCTCACCACTGCTGGCACGGATGAAAGGGATTTCAGTTCCCCCTCCTCCTAAATCCCATCCCTTTCTGTTGCAAAGAAAAGGCAGAGGATGACCAAGGGAAGAGAAAAGCAACTCTCAGTTGCCTCTCACCTCCCTCCCGTCTTTCTGCACGGATGCACCGGTGGGATGGAAGGGCACTGGGCCATTGTAGCCCCCACGCAGCTTCCCCAAGAGCCACACGCAAGCCCACGAGGGGACCCCCACAGCAGGTGCAGGTCTGGGAGGGCAAGGCTGGGAGCACAGTGCTCCTGGAGGCGAGACAGGGGCATATTTCCCCATAACCCAGCCAGCCTTCCCCCGGCAAAGCAGCTCGGTGTCCTCAGGCACCCAGCCTGAAAAAGGGGGGGGGCAAAGTGATCTCCAGCACTGCAGCCCCCGGGACCCATTCTGCATTCTTTAAATACACTGGGAGGGGTAGAAAAATCCCTTTGAGTCTTCCCTGCTTCCTCCCACTCCCTGCCTGCTGCATACACACATACACCACCCCCCCCCCCAGCCCTGTGCATAAAGGATCTCTGTCCTGCTCAGCTCAGCCATGCAATGCCTGCAAGAAGCAAGAGTTACCTTATTCCCATAGCCTGAACCGCCTTCTCTCTCCATCGTGGCTGGGAAGCTGCTCCCATTCATGCTTTAATCCCTGGGAACAGAGGTACGATTCAAAGCGGCTGTTCACCCACCGGAGTCGGCTCCCCCCAGCAACCTCCTCCTCCTTCTCTCCTCCCTTTTTCCTCGTTTGTTGGGTCTGGAATTTTTTAATTTTTTTTTACGTATTCTTTCTTAATCCAGGCAGCAAGCAAGACATTCCTTCATCGCTTCTTTGCCTCCTCGTTTCACTTGCAAAGAAACAGCATTGGAGAGCTCCTTCCTCCTCCACTGCCTCTGTGGACCTCCGGTTCCCCAGGTCTGCCTTTCTGCAGCGTGGCGTTAAGGGAAAGAAAGAGAGTGAAAGAGAGGGAGGGAGGGAGCGTGCAAACAGGGAGGAGGAGGAGGAGGCCAACGGGGTGCGGGAGGAAGGAGCCAGAGCGTGGCTGGCTGCTTTGTATCCAGAGCAGTGCTGACAGCCCCCTCCCTCCTCCCTACCAGAGGAGGACCTGCGCTGCTAATGGTCTGTACCAATTTATTCCACTTAGGCAGGGGCACTTCTCCCTGCGACGGGAGGAAAAGCCGAGGAAGGCTCCGAGATGGCCCCTTAAGGAATTGGTTCCTGCTCTCCTCGCTCCACGGCATCACCCACCGAGTTTGCAGCCACAGGCTGGGGGGGGACGCTCGCCCAGCTCAGCAGGCGAACGGAAAGTGTGAGGCTAGGAAGGGCTGGGCGTGAGGGAAGGGTCTTGCTGGTGAGGTGGCTCAGCACCTCTCTGAGAGAAAGCAGTGACCATATGCGAGGTGGAAAGCGAGGTTCCCCTCCAGCCTCTCAGGAAGGCAGGCTGAGCTCTGCTCCACTTTCTGCATGCCCACTTTAGTGGAAGGACCCTCTGCTCCTCATCATGCATGCCTCCGTGCCTGGACTGATGGCTCCCCAGCTGAATCCACCTGGGCTTTGCAAGTAGTGGGTACCGCTCGTTAGATCTCATGCAACTCCCCTTCTGTCTAGCACCATGTCTTTCAATGGCCCCACTCAGCCATCCCTACCCCAACAGCGAGGTATCCCCATGTCCTTCCCGGCAGCTGACGAAGGGCCCTGGCACTGGCAAAGGACAGCAGGAACGTGCTTCCCCCCCATGGGAAGGAGGCTCTGGATGTCACTAGGGCTGTCCCTAATCTGGGGACAATTGCACCAAGCCCGGTGGGCAGACAGGACGTTTCTGTGACCTGCAGGACCCTAGAGATACTCCCTCCCTTCATAGGGACCACCTGGAGGATGAGGGGCTTGAAGGGGCTGGGGAGCAGAGTAAAGATCTTACCTTCTGATACTGCCCTTTAATAGTTAACCCAGGCAGGGCTGACTCATGCTCAGCAGCAGATTTCTCCGAGATGGCTGAACACCACGTATGTCTCTGAATGCCATGCTCGCAGCTGGACAGTTTAACAAGAGCCAAAATTCAGTCCTGAGGCTGGGGGCAAGTTGCCTTTTACCTGTCCTGCTACCGCTGCCTGCTTACCTGCTTCCAACCAGGTCAACCCCCTCCATATACCACCATCTCTTCCTGGCTACATGTTCCACAGTGGACACGCACAGATCCACAGCTACAGCTACTCCCTTGTTACTCCCTCTCTTCCAGATCTGGTAAAGTTACAGCGCCATGGTAACCTGGAGGTATAGACAGATTTACTTATGCTTTACCAAAAAAAGGAACAACAAATCAAAAACACAACCTTCCACTTACTGTGAAAAGATTCAGTACTCGGGGAGCTGAGGTCCATATTGTGGAGCAATCTCAGTGATCTTCACCTGTGATTCCCACCATTTTCCCTGGGCTTTTTGTGTTGAACCTATAGCATTCAGACCCCAGTTTTAACTTGTGCATCTTGAGGGGTACCCAGGAGCAGGGATGTCTGCTATGTAGTCTGGAAGTCAAAACGTTACCCACAAATTAGCAAGCATCAAGATGCACTGACAAATCCTAACTGCATCATCACAGTGCCAGGGACAGCAGCTCCCATACTTTTTCCTCCTGAAGTGAAGCAAGCTGGAGGACTGCACGCATGGCCCCAAGCCACTGCCTCAGGTGGAAGTGAGCTTTGCTGAGACTGGCAAGGCCTGCACTGGACAAACCAGCGAGATGATGCCTCCAGGCCAGTGCTGAAGAACTGTCCTCAGAGGGTGATGCTTGAAGGAAGGTCCTTTGTAATAGCCTCTCCCCTCAAGCTGCGCCTACTCTGTGGATGAACAAGGATGAACAGGGACTGCCAATCCAGAATCCTTCATGCACAGCTAAAGAGACTGCACAGCTGGGCTAGCTTCTGCTCGGCCACCTCCTCTGCAAAATAGTTCTTGCAATCAAAGGGAACATGGCCTTTTTTTGTCCTTGGTCTCATTTTCTGCAAGGTACCTAGGGAGAGATCAGCTCCAAAGACTACTTGTCTGGGAATTTTGTGCCAATTCAGCTAGTACTAAGGGTTTCACTGAACTCTATGTGTATTAAAAATGCATAATGTCCACTTATATCAAAAGGGCGGATTCAGACCCAGCGCTTTTCCAGCACGTCCCAGGCTACCTGCTGTTACGGCATTCAGGAGATGGATTGGAAGGAACTGTCCCTTGAGGCCTATATCAAGAGATAAGAAAGGGCACATTCATTGACTATTTCAGGGCTGGGTGAGAGAGGGGAAAATGAGGGAGAAGAGACATAAAAATGCTCCTGCCACAAAACCTAAACACATAAAAACTCAGGGAGGAGGGAACGGAGATGTGCTACACCTGAGATTTATAAATATTATGGGTGAGCAGTAACATTACAGGCTCAGCCCTGCATCAGTGTCTCCGAAGACTCACAAAGGTGAAAGGCATTGGGAGAAGTGTCAGAGAAGCTCGGGTGGGACATAGACACATACAGGGAGGCATTTCTGCGTCCCTTCCCTGCCCCCCCAACTGAAAATTACAGCCTGACTCACTCAGAGCTCCTTTTTGTGATCAGAGCAGTAGAACAATGGTGCAGAGACGCTGCTCTGACATTTTCCAAGGTTGTCCCTTTGAACCTTAGCATATCGACTTGTTTGCATGCTGGGTATGGAGTGTGCCACATTCACCAGAGCCAAATTCCAGGAGAGGGCAAGCCTGCCAGCAAGAGGGGTATGGGAGGAGAGGCTCAGACAATCCTCCCGAAGGATCTCGGGATAAAGGGGGAAGGGTGTTGTTTGCCTGGAATCCAGAGTGCTTCACAGAGAATGCGAATCTGAAACACGCAGCATCGCTGTTGACAGCAGTGTATATAAACAGAACAGTATTTTCCCGCTCCCTCCCCCTTCTTATTATAGCACAGAATACCCCGAGTAAAATACATACACACAACAATCCACTATAAAAGGAAAACAAAGCCCCAAGCGTGTGCACACAAACACACGCACACACACATAGATATTCTTCTGGAGAACGTAGCATATATTCAATACCTTAAATGTCATTTTTTAAATATTAAAGCTGTGCTTCTGGCTAGGTTTATTACCACAGGATTGGAGGCACAGGAAAACCTAAACTAGATGCTCACAGCCTGACACACTCTGCCTGCCCCGGCCATCCCAAGGCCCACTCCTTGATCGTGCTCCGTCTCCCCCTTCCAGACTCCAAAGCCACGCAGCAGCAGAGCCGGGGCAGACACACTCCCACCAGGCTTTTTTCCCGGGAGGGGACAGAGCTGCAGCTCCCTTTCCCCCTCTTTCCCTTGCTTGCGGCTCGCCATCTGGCACTGTCAGGAGGATCTCTGCTTGGAACCACGCTGCAGCCAGGCACAGACACGAGCGGATGCCTCTCTCCGGCTAAACAATAACCTCATTAGCCGAGGCAGTGCAGGGCAAAAGGAAGAGCGTGAGGGCAGATATTCAGCAAATAGCGGGGTACGTTTCAGCGGAGCACGCACGAGCATGGTGCTGGGCTGCTGGGAGGGAGCAGCAGAGCAGCTGGAGCAACCCAAGGTCTGATGTGGTCCACATTTCCCATCTAACCTGGCCGGCAGCCTTCCCTGCTACCCCAAATCGCAGCTCCGCTCCCTCCAGCAGCGCTGTCTTGTTTTCAGGCCTCAGGCAGCCTGAACATGGGAACTACCTCGCCTCAGGCTTTCTAGGGGTTTCCTCCACTTGTAGCCTGGGCTCCAGATATTACTGCCTTGTGGTGCTGGACTTGAGATACGACTATCTACAGAAACAGGACGAGGAAAGAGATGGGTCAGGTTTTGAAATGACAGGCCTGAGTTCTTCAGAGCCAGCCTGACACTAGGAAGGGAGAACCTCATTTGATAGTCCCACTTACCTTGTCATGCAGATGAGAGGGACCCTAGGGTCTGGGAGAGGCCATGGAGAAAAAAAACCTCAAAGTTTGGCCCCTTTGCCAACCTTAGACAATTCCCCTTCTTCCCACAGCAGGGCTGAGCAGTAGCTGCTCATAACCACAAATCAAATTAACCACTCGTTTTAACCCTCCATGAAACAAAACCCCTCAACCTATCTATGGTGCTTCCTTTAAGTACCACTGTCCATCCCATACTCTGGAAAGGATCCTTGCTCCTGCTTTGGTTGACATGTGCATACTGGGCAAAAAGATCCTCCAGCAAGCACCCACTAGCCCAGTTATTATTCTCCAAGTGCCAAACAGAGGCCAACAGGTTTTCAAGCAGAGCATAAGCTTCTTATGGGGTGGAACAACACGTTCTGCTATTTGTGCAGACTTGTTTCCAGCAACTATTGCCCTTGTTGCTGTGCTACAGAGAGCAGTTACCAGCCTTTTATTCTGTTGGGCTTCAGTGGGGGGAAAACTGGCAGATAATTCTGTGACAAATCTATTCTGAAGCCAAGGTTTCTTTTTCTTCTAGTAAAGGTACAGCAAGCAACAATAAAAGCTGTCATCCCATCCAATATCTCCTTACGCTCCACTCAAACATTCTATCTCATGGGCTTCACCTACATAAACTATCAGATGCTTCCTCATCACCCAGCTTGACTTCTGCAACCAGCCTCCAAGTGAGCAGTGGACAGGCACACACTGATCACGCAGCATTTCCCAGCTGGGCAGTGCTCTCAGACAGATGCATGGGACCGGACACCAACAACAGGCTTTGGAAGACAGCAGGGCACTGATCCACCCGATAGGATGAATGTCCAAAAGGACCTTTGGAGGAAAACTATTCCCTGAGTACGGCCTGTCTTTACCTTGAAGCCAAGACAGGGAGATACTCTCTTCTTGGCAGCACTGCCTGCAGGAGCTGTTTCACCCCATCAAGGCTCTGTACGTGCATGGAGGGCATTTATACACCCTGATGTGTGGATTCAGCATGCCCTCAGGATGCTTCACAGATATATGCAAAGCACATTTGGGAACAGGTCAGAGCAAGCTTTGGGGAGACCAAAAGAAAAGCCGTGGTGAGGTATCAGCAGGTGGTGCTCTCCCCTTCAAATCAGCAAACAAGTTAAGCCCTAGCCTGGCATTTTATCACTGGGATTTCCTCCAGTAAAGATACCTCAGCCTAACACAAGACCCCTCTTCCCTGCACTGCTGAGAGAGACAGAGTCTGCATCAGTTCAGAGACCAGGAAAGGAGAGCCACACGTTGCACGGAGCTCCCCTTGGAGAGTGGTGCTTCTTAACATCTTGGAAGAAACTCTTCACAGGCTAAAGACCCATTGTAGGTAAACCTAACTCAGGGGAACATCTAAAAGGAAATGGTTTAGCACATTGCTGGGAGCTGGCAGGAGTGATTCAATAACCCCTGGACTCCTTGTCCAGCTATAGCCTTTCTCTGATCGTTATCTTGGCCAGAATTCAAGGCAGAGATTGTTCAGAGACTAGCGCAACCCAGGCGGTGCTAAATCACATACATCCAAACTGTTCTCTGAGGGATTTTAATTTATTGGGAAGCACCCTCTTAGAAAACAAACATAAACAGCAATCCAGCTCTCTCCACGCTCCTTTGTAATTAAACTCTGTTTCCAAACCCTCTACACAACCCTCCACCCACCCATCATACAGGTCAGAAACTCTTGTCTTTGCTCTGGATGCCACAGCTTGAGACCAGAAGAGAGGAGAGGAAGCAAGAACACGCATGCACCACTGGAATTATTGCTGGGTCTTTTGGTGTGTTAAGTGAGACAACCCCAAATGGGGACTTCCATATGACAGAAGTCACAGGCGCTTTTTGTTTTTAGGGTTCAGGAGACTTACCACCATGTCCAAGCCAAAGGACTGCATTTCTCTCTGCCTTAATACTTTAGCCACGGTCTTGACACATGCTCTGCCCCATTTCCTGCTATTGTCCCCACATTTTCTACCGCTGCTTCACCAGGCAGCTTTGGATCTTACTGAGAGAGAACTTCCTTCGAGAGAAGCTTGTGACAGTCTGGGATTGCAACACAATGAACTGATAAAGCAAGACATAGAAGTGCATAAATAATCATAATATCTCACATGTCCCAAGATCACACAAGCAATTTAGACTCTTTTTTCACGTCCCATTTATAAATATTCATTTCAGAGCTCTTTTAAACCAACAGAGCCTGATGCAGAATTGTTCCAAAAGCTCAAGTAGCCTGCCATTCCCGTGCAGCGTGCACGCAAACTGTACTTTTTGCAGCCTCACCTCACCCTGCCAGGGCGAGCATGGCCCTGCTGCCTCTTGCCTACAAATATTCAGACCATGGCAGCACAGCACAAAAGAACCAGCAGCAAATATCTCACCATGTCCTACCATTCCTGTGGCAGTCATGTCCCTGCCATATGCCCATTCCCTGCTATTAACCTCCATCTCAAAACTATTATGTGACAACATGGGAATCATGTCACCTTGTCTGGGTTTACCCAGCTGCCACTAAACAGAATCACTCAGATCTATAAAAAACTGTTGTGTTCATGCCTGGAAAAGAAAAATTAATATGCAAACACAGTGATAAATCCTCTGATGTGCACATTTATGTTTTTATCATGTAGTTAATCAGGAAAGAATATGTTCAGTTTAGATACAGCTCCACACTTTGCCTCTATAATCTGAATCCCAGAAGGGCCTTATAAAACCATAATCTGCAATGCAAAATCGCAAAGCATATGGGAGTGTCTATAGATTTTCCAAATCACCTGTGCCCTAATTTAATATGAATAACAATTAGTTTACTCTTATCAGTTAATTGTGCCCCTTGTGGATTCAGCAACACTGCATCTCGTCACCAAACGCCTTTGTCTGAGCAGACTTTAATTACACTTCCTCGCTTGGCCCAGCACTACTTGCAGCTTTGGCAACAAAGGCAAAATTGCTGTTAAACAAAAATAACCACCGCCACTGACAACGAAAAAGGAGTGAAACACACTGCTTTCTGATAGAATCAGAGAACTAAACAGAAGCAGTCCAGGGCTAATAGCAGGGAGTGTTGCTCCAGTCCCTCCAACTTGGCAAGAGCAGCCAACATCCCCACAGCTTCCTAGATGAGCAGCCCAAGGAGTTCGTCCAGCCTCAGTACTGCCAGCCCTCCATCCCTACCTCGGCTCCAGCCACTCCAGGAGGGAGGAGACGTGCCTCTGAGCCCCGGGCACTAGCAGGAGAAGATTGGAGAAGGCTTTCATTCCACCTCCGGTGCTGTGATTAGCAGAGGGTTGAGAGCCAAAGCACCAGGGTCCTATTTCCAGCTCTGCCGCTGACTCCACTTAACTCTGAGCCTGCTTCCTCACCCATTTCAACCGCAACAACACTGCCATTGATGAAGCTGATAGGATGTGCATACGCACCCAATGCTTTGATATCAATCCTGCACTGAAAACACTGTTAATGCACCAGTAAGCATTGCAACATTTTGTTGGCATGGGATACGCGTTTTCTTTTCAAGGCCCAGAAGTCCCCTTGTGAATCATACAAAAAACCAGATTGAGGATGACTGTTTCCACTTTCATTTCAAACACTGCAGGGGTTTGCACACACACAGGTCTTAAATCTCAGTTACACCATCACCTTGGCAGCAAAACGTTGCCTTCGCATAGTAGAGGATGCAGTCTACAAACCCTTTGGCAGAGATGGAGGAAGAAGCCTGCAGTGTGGCAGATAAAGCCGCTGGTGTTAGGAACGTTCCCAACCCACTAGATTTCAGCCCAGGAATGGAGAGGCATCGCAGCAGCAGAATTAGATGCTGAAGCCAGAGAGGATATGCATCTTCACACTAAGGATGCTGAAAGCTCCAGCACGCTGCCGCTGCTCTCTCTCCCTAGAGGACCGGTACCACCGCAGGGATTTGGTGCAGATGCTCGTTTTCCCTCCACAGCATGAGGAAGTCCTGCAGCTTCTTGCCTCACAGCCTTCAGAGCAGGTGTAAGGGAAGGCTTCTTCATAATCTATGCTGATTCCTGCTCCTGCACCACCCTGAACGCAGACAAAAAGGACACTTACCCTGCTCAAGTCAGGGAATCCATCACCTGCCACATCAAATATGCTCATCATCTTTCTATAGCATGACCTCTGTTCCTCTCTAAAATGGGTATCTCCACCCTTACAAAGGAATAAGCTGCTGTGAATACTTAATTGTTTTTATTACTCTCCTGTAATTGCTATCATGACCTTTCCATGCACTATTTTGGTGTGCCTCTCACCAGGTCATTATTTCTGAGCCATAGGCTCCAATGGAACAGAAATGTTAATCTCCTACAGAGAGTAGATGCAAAGCTCATGGTGTTCCACCTCTCCTGGTAAAAAATGATGCCACAAGCTAGACTAGGTTGAGCTCTGTCATTCTGGCAGTGCCATGAAAGATCTCTTACTTTTCCCAGTGGATCTTCCCGCCTCTCTGTTTGATCACCTCATTAGCTTAGCAAGCGGCGAAGAAAGAGCAACGACAATTACAAATTTTAAATAAGGCCAAGTGCCACTCACTTGAGTATCTGGAACAATGCAAGTGTGGAGTCCAAGCTGCAGTAACCAGGATAATCCTGCAGGCAGCATGAGCTACTTCGACAGCAGAGTGAGTCACTCCCCAAACTAATTCCCAGCTAAAGAGAGAAATCAGGCTTTGATTCTCTGTGGAGGTTCAAGCAACAACACCTTTGCAGTACTCATTTCTGCTCCAAGCCATCCCACAGAGCACACTGCCAAACACATGCAGCATCAGTCAGGACTAGCTGGCAGGCGAGAACAGGGCCTGTCTTTTGACCGTCTAATGCTTCTCAGAAAAAAGCTTGCGGCTCAGGCAGAGCCACTTTGGCTGAAGGAAGAAGCTAGAAATACAAACCAAACAAAAGCTTATTCTGCAGACCTGCCAAGTTTGGCAGTGTTCATGCAGGTCTGACAGCCTCACCCTGTAAATAAATTGTTTCTCGTGAAAGCAGAGGAGAGACCTCATCCATCTCAGATACTGCAAATCCATGTATGGCACAGAATTGAACTGGCCTTTCTGAGGCTGTATTTTATTAAGAGTGCTGTTTAAATGGCTACCAACTTACCAAACAGCCTCTTCATAAACAGAAATTTAACATTTACTCATTATTGATGTTCCTTTCGTCTTTCCTCCCTTGTCTCACAGCTACTCATTCCCGTCTAGAAAGACAGAGACAAATCTCCTAAAGCAGACCAGCCAAAAGCGAGCTGAAGTCTTGCTCCACCTACGAACAGACCACACTCCAGGTGAGGGACTGCCCAAGTCCTTTCAGGAAGGAAACAGCTCAAGCAAGACCTGGCTGAAACCTCAAGGACTACAGTGCTTGCAGGAGCACACAGACTTAGAGCAATCTTATTCACCGCATACACCGATGACATACGCACAGCCAGGAAAAGGCACAGCATCTGGACTCGAGCACAGACGCGCACAAGCGCACTCTTCTTGCAGGAATAGGGATCTGAGCTTTGCAAGCTGGGCCGTCTCCAGCACGTGGAGCGTTTATGTCCGCGGTGTCTGCGGACGTGCGGGCTGTGTGTGGCATTCACATCCAGCAGCATCCTCTGCCAAGGAGCTGAGCCCACCATTTCAAAGGAATGCACTATTATAAAAACAACAAACATCTCACTTCTAAATAACCACTTTGTTGCTGAATCTCAAAGCCCTATTGCACAGCTGCTGCAATGCTTCTTTCACACAGGCACGATGGCAGAGACAGGAACGAGATCTGGACTCCTCCTTGGGCCACAGGGCTCCCCTCGCACAGAGGACGTTTTCAAACTGGCCCAAAGTGTCCCTAGAGCTAAACAAACTTGTGTCTGCAAATACCCAGTTTAATGTTGTGTTCGATGCTGACCCAGTTTCTCCTCCCATCTCTGTTCCAACAAATGCAGCTGTTCAACGCCAGCGTAAGACGAAGAATCAAAACAGCAGGGCTCAGAGGCTTCGATGGTCACGATGCTTCACCTCAGGCCTGCAAGCTGTAGCACCGAGACACCACGCTATGTTTTTGCTGCTTGTGACAGTTCAGCAACTCATGTCTGTTCAGGTAAATTAAATATTGCCCTGATTAGTTCCGAGACATGCGAGCATTCTCCACCAGCAGCTGAGAAACCGACAGGACAGGAATAACATTTTTCCCTTGCAATGAAAGGAGAAAGTGCAGTGCTCTACTGGGAAATGGCCTGGTGAAGACAATCGTTTCTAACCCGTATGATGGACAGTGCCGCTCCCCCTAGGGAAACTACTGCCATAAACACATCTGGATTAACCAAAGGGGGGTTCTGCCTACAGCCACTCCTGGGAAGGCTGTTTTTCAGTCCATATCCTTCCTGGGACCAAGCTCTGGATCTACCCACAAAGTTGCACGCACGCACCAGCTTGTGCCCAGGTTGTTCACAGTGCTGCCTGTGTAGCCGAATGTTTGCTCACCCTTACACCATGGCCTCAGGTGGGAAGCCTGATGGATTCCTGCAGGTACTGGCTGATGGAGGGAGTAGCCACTGCCCGTCAGAAAGCATCAGGCTCAGGAGCTGTTGCCTGTATTCAGCTCCGTCCTCCCTGCCGCCTTCTTGCTCTGAATAAACACTCTTAACTTTCCCTTTCAAGGGCGCATCTACCCTCAGGCGATACTGACGGGTTTCATATTCTAAATGGTATGATTATTATTTTATGGTAAGCTGGATAGATGCAAATCTTTATGAAATGGGTCTGCTTTTCAGGCAACGTACTCACTTGAAGGACGTCACAATAAATCTGTGATGGAAGGAAAATATTTGGAAGTATCCAAATGCCTGGGATAGAGGATGCTCTTCCTCTCCTCTCCTCGCCTTTGGTCCCTCACCCTGGGGACACAGCATTTTCTGTTTTAAAACAGGGCCTGTCCAAAACCTGAGTGTTTTGCAAAAAATTAATTTCATTGCCCAGACCTATCTCCATGAAGCAAAGTGAGAAGGGCAAGCTTTAGACTTGCAGTGTGCTCAAGCTCCCAGAATAGGTTAGTAATGAAACCCAAGCCTCACGGTTGCCAGGCACTGCTCTGACCTACTCTTCTGAGACTTGCACAGCTCTGGACAAAGACCATACACATATTTCAGTCTTGCAGCTCAACAAGCCCTACCATGCTCCTTTTCTAAAACAAGAGGGGTAATCTCATCCCTCCTCCAAGCCACACATGTAGAGGAGAAGCTGAGTTTTGGAGATACCAAGTCAATACTTAGAGCAAGCCATCCAGTACATGAATTACGGAAAAGTCTGAAGCAGCTCTATGTTTAAGTTTGCACAGACACTTGCACTTAAAGCAGACTAAAATCCCTCTGCTTCACACTTCCCTGATTGAATCCAGCATCCAAACTCAGTACAATAACTCCAAGGGCAGTGAAACGTCCCATGCAACTAAAGTAAAACATTAACTTATATGTGTAGATTGTTTCTTTTTAAATGTCCATGAAACACTACTCTGTTGTCCTGCAACTTTTTGCTCTCCCCTGGCTAAAACACCAGTCACACATGCTATGTCAGCCCAGGCTGCATCTGAAGTAGCAGGAGCCAGCACAAAAGTTTTTTCCCCTATTCTTCCTGAGATAGTAACAGCTCAGGACACTGCTAAAAGTCTGCGTGTGCAACTGATCAGCTTATATGGAAAGAAGAAGGACCAAGCTCTACACTATATGCCCTTAATTGCCACTCTTTGCCCCAAGAGTGTCCTCAAGCACCCTAAAGTCCAGTGGCTATTTCATGTGGATCTCTTTCTTCTCTCCCCTGCTGACTTGCCAGCCCAGGGCATCTCTGTTTACAGGACCTTGGTTGTACCCTGGTGTCAGAGCTGTCAGTCGCTTGCAGCAACTGACAGGCAGCCGTTTCGTTCGGCACAGTTGGGTGAACAGCCCCTTCCAGCGCATTTTGTTATTCACATGCTTCGCCTGCTAATTGCTTTCTGAAATGGGGAAGAAACAGATGACGAGCAGAATGCAGCTCCTGACAAATTCCCCAGCACTGTAAATACGACTCACCTTGCTGTAAACAAGGAAATGCTAAGTGGCAGTGCTGGTTTGTGCTTAAATTAACAAAAAAAGAAAGAGAAAGAAAGAAAAGAAAAGAAAAAGGAAAACACAGTACAGCAAAAAACCCTCAAACTCCTATGCCACAAAACAGCCTGCACAAGGGCAAGAACCCTAATTTATTTTGTGTATTTGAAGACACCTGTGAGCCTCTGGAGAGCACATGCTAATACCAGCACAACTGCAAGCCATTTTGCCAACGCTGATTAGTGCTCAGCAACCTCTTTGTCTTGCTGAAGATACCCAGAATCAAGCTCCTGCTGGCAGGCTCTCTGTCTTCAGAACCACATCCACCAAAGAATGAGAGCAAGGAAAGGTTTAAAAACAAAGAAAAGAACTTTATTTCATTCAGACTTCAAGCATCTCTGTATCAGTTATGTTAGGTGAGCAGAGGCCTCTGCATTTCACAGGGCACGGCTCCACCCCAGAACCAAGAATCTGCTGGTTCTTTGCGGGTAGTATGTGTCTGCTATTTTAAGGGAAATATAATTTGCTCATAAAATTAATGAGATTTAAAATTAATAAGCTTGGGGCTTCCAGCTTTCTGGATTGTGAATCTGTAGGCTACACTTTTAACATGCTTCCAGATTTCTTCTCTATAGTCACAAGGCCTAGAAACTTATTTAAAAACAAAAGCTCAAGGTTCCTATGTTTCCAGGAACAGAGGCTCTACAGAGAAACATCAAATACCATTAGATCCACAATCACATTGCAAAAATTGACAAGTCTAGTATATAAGCACATAGTATTACTACTTACTTCCTGATCTAAACTATTGTGCAGTGATTTGGTTCAACAGCATGAGTCATTCCACCCCAGAGGCAACTGCATTTCAATACTAGTTGTAGAAGCAATACAAAAACCAGGTGCACACTCACAGCTGTCATTCTTTGGAGACAGAAGGTGCTGGAAGCACTAAGATTATATAGGGCTGCAAACAATGGGAAACTCCAAGAGCAACAAATAAGTAAATACTTTCTACGGACACCCTGCAACTCCTTGTAGAAAGACATAAGTAGAAGAAAACTTCCACATGTGGAAAATGGACTATGTTACTGTTTGGGGCACAAGGACACCAGCTCTGATAGAAGATATCAAATAAAGTCAAGCAGATTAGGGAAAACGACCATGGAAATTTTAATTCACAGGATCCTTTTTCTGCAGACAGATGGTCATTTCAGCTTTCTATTCTCTCTAATCCCTTGTTCTGCAAAGCAAACATCCTAAATCCCAGATAATGTAGGTTTTACCATCTCATACATTTCCCACAGCACTATGGCTGGCCCCAGCGATAGAATACATATGCTGAAACATCTGCATGCCTAAGTAATTTACAGCCACGGGAATCTCCTACCTGGATTCAGCACAGAGGTGATCTCTGCATCCCAGCCTCCAGCCCCAGAAGACAGCATGGGGCCATGCTAAAGTAGTCACCTTTTCCAGTAGGCAATGGAAATCCCCATAATTCCTGGGGATTAAAGGGAACCTTTTGCTGGGAACCGCCTTTCTCTGGCAAAGCCAAGATTCCTCAGCCACGTCTCTAAAGAGGAGGAAGGCTGAGCACATTTTACAAGCTGCCATATTACCACCACTCAGGAAAAAATACCATGTAGCCAGCAGCACGGCGGGAAGTTTGCATAGTAACTGCCTGGGACTTCTGAGAGACACTAAGACTTAAGATCTGTTCTTTTCCCTGTCATTTGACTTAAAGAAGAACTGACCTGCCAGACTGCCCTTTTGGAAACAACAGCAAGTCATCCAGGTTGCAGGCAGCAAGCAGTTCAGTACAACATTGCACGAATGAGGTGTTACATGACCTACTTATCCACCTGACTCTGGGGGTGCAGAAACTATGGGGAAGTATCAGGCAGAAAGGGGCTAGAAACTACCCAAAGCCAAAAATCACACCTGAAACTGTGCTGGAAAGAAATCAGGCGGTCTGGCTGCCAGACCTTCGCTCCTGGAGCCAGGCAAAAGAGCTAGTTTCTGAGGGAAGAGGGAGATGAGCAGGAGGCTGAAGAAGGCTTAGCGCTCAGAAACTCATTACCAAGTTTCTCAGTTTCCCTGTTTGTTAGCTCAAACGATTCACAAGGAGCAGTAAGCATCTCATAGCCTGACAGAGAGCGTTCACAATTAAACAGATATTGAAATGAATTTAATGAAATATGCATATTGTTTACTTCCTAAAAAAAACCCTGTTTAGATCAGACCATGAGAAGATGAGAAATTAAGGACTAAATCAACAGTCACTCTCCATTTACCCTCTAATGAGCCCTGGATGGATGTGGAACAAAGGGATAGTCTGTAAGAGTTCTAAAAGAGGTAGGAGCACCGGACACACTCTGCTGATGTAAATCACCATATTGGGAAATAGTCCATAGCTCTTTGAACCCGTCTGTCATCCACACAGGGCAAAATCTCAAAAAATGTATTACTGCAACAGAAGAACCACATCTACACTATTAATAAGCGGTTGCATCAGCAAAGGCCCAAACGGGACTTCAAAAGGTGTTGCACAGCAGCACTGTTTACAAGCTCCAGAGGCAGAGAAAGTCTTTGGGGATCACAGGAGCTGCGGAGAAGCCGATAGCTGGGTAACAGGGACACTCCAGCCATGTTGCGAGAGCAGAGCTCAGTGGCAGGGGTAGGAGACGATCCCCCTGTGCCACCCAGAACCCAGCACTGGATTCTCTTCCCCTGCTGTAGCAGCAGGATTGAGAGCCTTCCCACGCGGTTTTCCCTTGACTCTCCTCCCACACCGGTTTGGACAGGGGAGTAGCTTTTCATCCCCTAACAAGGAGGAGTCACCCTCCTCGCACGCTCAGCGCTTCAAACCTGCAGCCTCTGCGCACGGCAGGATTTGCTGCACGAAAACCTACGGCACAGACGTGGGCATAACCTCCCCGATGTAGCACATCGCATCTCGGGATTGTTGTTTCTGACAGGCTCTCTCATCTCGCATGGCTAATAGCTCATTGTTTGTATTCATGCATGAGAAGTAAATTCTTCATTATTGGAGAGATCTGACATGTACAAACAATTGGAGTAAATTGATTGTATTTTCCAAATCATCACACAGACTCTAATTCTATCTGCAAGGCGCACTAATTTGCACTAGAATTACCTCCTAAATTAGGAATTAGAGCTTTTGACAGAGGAGAGCAATGACTGTCCTTGTGTTGCAAGGCTAGCAGGGAGAAGGGTGCAGGTCCCTTCCCAACTCACACCGCAAGAGACCTTTTGTCTACCCTCAGAGTTTACAGAAATGTGGTGAAGGAGATAGAGCTAATTAAATGAGGTTCCAGCATTTTTCAGAGAGGTATCTCATTGGTTTAGGCTCACATTTAAAAGGAACAGAGTATTTGAATTTAATTGTTCTATACCCAGAGCCTACCTTTTTCTCATGCAGGAAACTGGGACTCTCCTGATCCCTTGAAAACTGGACACAGAGGGCTCTGCACATCTTTTTCTTAAATGAAGATGCTCAGTACAGAGCACCACTGAAAATCAAATCTCAGAACATCCAGAAAGTGCATTTGTTCCTGCTGGAAGCAGACGAACAGGGTGCACTATGCTCTTCCAGACATGAGGTCATCTGTGCTAATCCCAGAGGGTATGCTGTAGCAGCAAATTTAGATGTAAAAGAGACTAAATCATTAAGTTAACTTGAATCATGCACCCAAGAAGCATCTCTGTCTCCAGGAAGGGATCAGAGTGTTCAGCACGTTCCAAAATGCCAGACACAAGGTGTGTTTCTTGGATGTTGCCTTCTCTATCTGAACCACAGCGAAATTTTTACCACTTCCAGTCCTCAGATGCTCCTTTATCAGGGTAAGGTAAAACAAATCATGTGATAGGCGTCAGTTATGTTGCTTAAACAGTGAAAGGAACACCATGTAAAGATATAAGCTAAATATATAAGCCTATTAACACTCAGGTCACTCTGTGAGCAGCGGAACCAGAGAACTCTAAATTTCCTATGGAAATGGATCAAGGTTTAGGCACTGTTGTTTGGCGAGATGCATGCTCACAAAGCAGCTTTTCCTGTTCTTGGGACATCTGCAATGTCTCCCACACAGATTTCTGGTTTCTAATGAGGGTGACCTTACAGTGCAGCCCCCAGTAGGGGGATTAACAGAGTCTTTTCTCTGGCCACCTATGTTTACGAAGCCTATAGAAATATAGGATTCTGCTAGTCCCTTTGGCTAATAAAAATAACATTCTCTTTGAGTTCTCTTTGAGACTGACACACTCAGGAGAAATTTGTTTGAAATTTGCAAATGGTTCAAAAGCTATCAGAGGGCCAAAACCAGCAGGATCTCAGAGGCCCTGTCTTGTTTGCAAACCCAGTGAAAACTGTCTCTGAGGAATAAATATAATTATCACCACAGCCCAGAGAATGCTCACAACTTAAGCTGGACCTGACACAAAGGAATAGACAAATAATGGAGAGGAAAGGGGGAAGGCAACTCCGCCTCTCTTAGATATGCAAAAGTATCCAGCTAAACCCCAGGGAGTCACAAAACTGACTTTGTAAAGGCATGATTAAAGACAAAACAAACACTGGGAGTTTTTTTTCCTTTGCCTTTCAACTCCAGCAATTATAGAAATGTAATGTGAAGCACACTCCAACTGCAACCAGTTGATCTACATAACTATTTATGGTCTTAATTTGGACGGAAAGCTGCGATATTCTTATACTCGTGCAGTGCTAGAAACTGAAGATTTGTGGAGGGGAAAAAAGATACTTCGTGGCTCTTGCAATGTTTGATGACACAATCAGACACTGGGATGGGGAGAAGTACCAGTGATATGACTGCAGCAACAACACACAGCTGTTTGGGTCAGGAGAGATCACGTATACTCAGCAGTTATTTTGGGCGCCTGAGTGTCCTTTCTCTCCTGCACTCCTTGTCAGGGAATCGCCAGACGTGGGTTTTCTGGAGGGTTCATTTCCAGCCGATTGTGGTGTTGTAGATGCATGTACGGTGTTTAGGGGATGAGCGTAACACTGCCCTGGCAGATGTTGCTGGGCTCATCACAGACAAGGTGCTTTCTGACAGCCCAGGCCCCTTGCACAGACTGACTGCGGCAGTACTGGCTGCCAGAAACAAAGATGATGGTGGAGAATGAGTTCCTACATGGAGTCTATTGTGACAGGACTGATGGTTTCTTTCTCTGCTCTGTAACACAAATTTCCTGGGATGAATAACAGAACCACGGGAGTAACACCTGAGGTCGATGATAGGACTGGTAAAGTGTTACCTCTCTGGCAACATCTCTCTAGGATGTATACCAAGTCACTACATACCCTAAGATGAGCCAGAATAGTATTTCAGGAAAGGAGGAGTTTCACCTCTGAAAACAAAGTTTAAACCTGTCTTTGGTCCTGTGCCACCCCCAGTCTGTCTTCAAGATCATTCTGAGGAAGCATGGATCTGCGTCACAGTTCTGTAGGACAGCTACATAATTACTTCTACACTCACAACTTTGTGCAACAAAGTGCACTTGAAAAAAAGATTTTCCCAGCATTTTACTTTTTTTGGTCTTTGGAGTGTGCATTCCCAAGGTTTTTCCCTCTGCCCACAACTATGATGATGTGATGCTCACTATGGGGACAGGGGGTGGGGGAGAGAAAGAAGCACACTGAGATTCTGAGAAAATAATATAATTCCAGGAACAAGAGTTTTTGAAGAGAAAACAAACTGCACAGGTGATGCAGATGAGAACCCAGTGTTATCAATCACAGTTCAGCAAGCTGTTCTTAAGTCACAGCAATGTAGCTGGGAACAGTGGAGTGCTCTCAGGCAACAGGAGACAGGAAAGAAGTAGTATATGTTCCCCTAACTTTTGTTAGAACAGTTCCAACCCCGCCTCTCAAAGGGTGCACAAATGTATTATACTCAACCAGAAAAATATCCATAAGCGGTGCGCTTGTATAAATATAAAGGTAACTGATTAGGTGCTTTATGGGGTGAGCGTGTTAGTGCCCTGGCTTTATTGCCTGTTAGCAGTTCGGCTCGGTTAGGATCCTGCATTCTTCTGATTATGCAGATACAATCTATCATATTGTTCCGGAAACTTGGTTAGAGCTGTGCTCGAAGAGATGGCTGCAGCTGCAGCACGCTCAGAGAGACACACATCATTGCTCTCTTTTATGAGAAGGAAAATTGGCCATTGCTGCTCCTGCAAAAAGCAGCTGTTATTTGTTGTTTTCGGGGTGGTTGTTGGTTTTGGGTTTCTTATTTTGAGCTATTATGATGAGTTTGCCTTCTCTTCCCACTTAACCGAATTACACAGTGTTTATGTTTCCGATCCTCTTGTGGAGATAGACTAAGCTGGCACGCCTGCTGAGGGCCAAGGGGGGGTGATGCTTTCCTCTCCTCAAGCAGAAACACACCTTTGGCACGAAGGATGAGCCTGTGGCTAAGACTGGGAGCCTTAGCCAACCACCTTAACTGCACCCACCGCCTGCCCTGCAGCTTTATCTTTCTGGGCAACAGCAAGAACAGCAAATTACCATGCCTGGATGAAAAGCATCCGGCCTCGTGGCTCTTGCAGGAGGAATGCAGCGCTGGCTTCAATCCACTTTTGTGGCTCATCATCTGGGCCATCGCAAGGCCCGCTCTCCCCTTCAGGGCTGACGCAGAGCCCTTTGCTACCAGAACCGAAGACCTGGTAATGCTCCTAGCAATGGTGATGCAGAGTGGTGCCCAGATATACAGGTGCACCTGAACTCGGTGGCGATACATTTGACATTTGATTGCTCTCCTCCTTACCCTGGAGTACCGGTACTTGCTATCACAGCAATTTCTACACAGCAGAGCAGAAGGGGAAGAATTTACAATTATCCTAAATGCCAACTTTGCCTAAGATCAGTTTTCCACAAGGTCAGTCTATATTTGGGGCAAAGAAACACCTTACCTTTGTCAACAGCTACTACCATACGCTTCATGTAAAACTGCAGAGCATTTGTGTGTGCAGACAGAGCCTAAACTGTCTCCACAGAAAACCCAAATGACCAAAGCCTAGGCCCTGCTTTTCAAAAAAGGGGGTGGGGGAAAAATGCAGATTTGCCTTACACTGTAAGACAGAAATACAGCCACTGTTTCCCCTCCCAAATTGTCTTTTTTAATAAAACCACCTCAGCCGTTTCATAAAAGCAACTTATTTTAAAATAGCACTATTTTTGCATTAAAAAGGTTTCCCCTTCATAAAACACCACTGCTACATTTTTAATATAATAGCAGTTCATACTGTCTAGAAATATGCTGTAGCTTATATTTAAAGGGATCTTAAAAATGTTTCTAAGACACAGTTGCTACTCAAAGGCATCCGTCCTCTTTTTCTCCACACATATGGGATAAAAAAGCTTTAAAAAAACCCACAAAAGCTAACAAAGGATGCTTTCCTTTTAAATCACAACTGTACCCACTTTTCAATCAGGATTATACAAGTCATCAGTGCCCAACCCACAGAAGATAGAGGTGTGGAGTCCAAGCTACCGAAAGTTTGATTTCCTCTCTGTGTGTTCCCAGTTGAGTTCCTGGCATGTCCACCCAGATTACTCACGGTTATCGACACTTCCACACATTTTGATAAAAGGCCAACAAGTAAGCCCTAAATTCGAATTCCAGATCACACACACAAAAGGCTAGACAAGTGAAGAGTCTCAGGTCCTGATCCTGCAATCAGCTTCCTGTGCCCAGATCCATGCACAAACTTTAATGGGGTATTATGCTGACAGACACTGGCAAACACATACACATTTGGCTGGAAATCATGGTCTATTCTTTTCTTTCCTAAGAAGCAGGATGTTTCATTAACTAAAAGCAAGTCATTAAGAAAAAAAAAAAAAGATAAGAAATGCGAAATCCAAAATAATTTTGTTCATTTTCGAATAGTGCTGCAATCACTCAGATGCGCTGCAAAACACTGGCACAAAATAAATGTTAAAATAAGAGACTTACCCTCTGCTGCCAGCTGGCTGCAAACCTCAAGTCTGCTGACAGCAATGTCAGAAGCTGGTTGTATCTTGCACTTGGTGATGGTCAACCCACGTGTCCAAGACAATTCTAGCTATTATCACAGAACTGCTGTTCCCTATGTTCCCTTAGGCTTCTTAATATAAAATTTCTCACTTGCGTTTTAGATGCTTCAACTCCTCCAGCCTTTTAAGTAACAGCCCCTTTGCATTCACCTCGCTTGTATGTATTTTCTACTTGTGAAACCTCCTTTCCCTGGAACTAGATCGTCTCTTATTGTCCCCAGCCCACACACCTTTGCAGGCATTCTTGGCTTTGACTCACACGTCTGCACAACCTGCACCAAACCCGAAGCTCCATTTCTATTAATACCATTTTAGCCATCCCCCAACATTTTAGCTCAGGTTTTTCCCTCTGCAAAGTCCATCCAAGCCACAGCACGCTTTTTTGAAGACCCTGCGGAATCGAATGCTCAAGGCCCAGAGAATGGTTGATCTCTGTACAAAGATCTGGGACACTAGGAAAGGGAAGCAGCACATGTTATCAGCAGAGCCAATTTGCTGCGTGTCTGTAGATAGAACTATTGTAAACACACAGCAGCAAGGCAAACCTAGCCAATTTGCACCTGTAATAGTAGGAAGACATATCGTGGGGAAAAAATTGTGCTGCCAGCAAACTGGCGACTCTTTCCACCATAAATCCTCTTGCTCACTAACCTTGCTCACACACCTCTTTCTCTCTGGGTAGTTTGCACAACTGAGTCCCGCCTCATGGCTCACTTGCTGGGGTGCCTCTCTGCATAAATGAGCAATCAACAGTTAGGCTTTCCCTCATCTTGCCATGGACAAGAAGGCAGCTAGACATCACTGTCACACAGCTAAATGCCTAGATGCTTCTTCCCAGATCTCGTCTTCTTTTGTCTTTTTAAAAGGAGTGGGGCAAAACTGGATATACTGATATTTATTTTCCCTGTGGGTATATCATGAAGCAGAAAGAGGTGAAGTGATTAGCCTAAGGCAGCAGATCAAGCCAGGAGCGAAATGAAAAACCGAGTGCGTGACCCTTGACAGTCTGATGATTAGCCCACCTGACTATGCCACCTCTTGCCTGACCTGCAGCACGTTTATATCCCAGCATTGTTAGTTTGTTGGTTTTACGCAGGCTGAATTTACTCAGCAGTGAAAAAATGAAAATATTTAGAGAAAGGGATATAGCATTTGCTACATGGGGATTGTGTATTAACTAAGCAGGGATATGGAATTTATCAGACACAGATAAGCATTCGAGGAACTAGGGAAGAAATATTCATTAGCTGGCGATATGTTTTCCCATGCAGCAGAAATTTCTTCCTTCCGATCAGCAAATCACACCTTTTGCAGCAGGATTAGTTGATGCCTTTAATGATAATGTAAGAAGATTATATTTTCCCTTTCTCTTCACAATTCAAAGCTCTTAAATACAGAGAACCAGCTTTCTTGAAATATCACTGTGGAATTACCACTCTCCTCACATAAAAAGCTAGAGAGGCCATCAGAGTGGAGCAAGGATATTTGCCTTAAACATATTCGCACAACAGCTCAGCAAGAGAAAATAGCAGCAGCAGATGAACGCTTCAGATCACATCTCCGCTGAGGGCCTGTCAATTGCCATATGTCCTGATCCAATGACAGTGCTCAAGAGATTAACAGATGCTCTTGGCTTTCTGATGGAGACCTAAGATATGACTCCATCCAAATACTAAGCAACACCGCCCTTTTGGATGCTTCAGGGCCAGCTGAGCTGTAGCCAAGGCTGAGGAAAATGGCCATTGATCATGGGAACTGGCAAGCAGGGAAAAACTGCATTCTACACTACACAAGCTCTGTCCCTACCAGCTTCTTCTTGTGAAAGGATTTGTAGCTTTAAGCTCTGGTATCCAGGGGATATTTATATTGGAAGATGCAAATTAACGAACATTTCTCTAAGACAGAAAATTCTAATTAGCAAATAGTCCATCCAGGTCCGTTACCAATTTCAATTGATTGACGGAGCTGAGCAGGTCTTGGAAACTGAGCTGCGGCATTTTTTAATAGCAGGAGGCCTACCCTTTTAAAGTTTAGATACAGGGGAGTTGAAAGTAAGCCGAAGTGAGGAAAGAAGAAAGCAAAGGTATAATAAAAAATTGGCCGGGGGCGGGATGGGGGAGCTTTCTATGAATTAAATGATTCAACTCAGTCACTTCGGTCCTCTCAAACTTTCTCTTTCCTCTTACTGAGTAACAGAAAAGCATCGCACTTTGATTAGTTTGGGCACCCATGATTAGGGTTTCCTAATCCATCCCCATTCCCAATGTATCACCCACCTTGCCAGGGAAAGGCTGGCTGGCACAAAGAGTGAGTGTTCTCTTTAGGTAGGCATCTTTAATGAAAACCTGTCTTGAACGACAAAAGGCTGATTCAAGAAAGCTTTCACAGGACTTCTTTCTTAGGAAGAGCCTCAAATGCAAAGTGGTGGTGGGACTGTTTATAGCTCATGAAACATCCAGCCCATTCCATCACAGGGTGATAAGTACATCAAAAGTACCAGGAAGACAGCTGCTTACGGCAAACTTAATAGAGAGAGACTATTTTTCTCTACATTTTGCACCTACTTTTACAATCTTTTATAGGAGACATTATTCTCTATTAAAGTCTAGTGGATGATTTACAGGTATAGAAAGGATCTAATCTCTATAGAACTACATAGGTTTTGAGTTATTGCTAAAGAACTCTTTTTAATCCTATTTTGGTTTCACCCTTCTGAAATTCCACAGGCCTCTCTCAAGACTTCAGTATGGATCTGTGAGGCAGACAAACAGCATTTTTTAAAAAGCAGTAGGACAGAAACAGAGGTGAGTACTGGTACAGTGATTGTGGTCGTTTCCCTACTGAGCAACAGTGATGCTGTTTGCTACATTGCATGCCAGCCACTGAGCCTAGGAGAGGCTGGCGAGCGCTACTGCTGCTTTCATACTTGTACCACTCCACAACTCAAGGGAGTCCAGTAAAGGGAACCTGCGAAAAGGTTTTCCTGGGTAGAAAGTACAAAGACACACTGGAAAACAAAAGGAAGGCTGAATATGTTTTGATGCGTACTGTTTGCATACTGCCCACAGTGTCCAAAGTACTTTGCAGACATGCACAAAGACAATGCTGCAATCCTAAAAGACCGTGGCAAATCAGGACGTAAAAAACAAAGGGCTACGTTTCTTCTTTCATGCACACCTGTGTCAGTCTGAGGGCCTTGATTTCATTGTCTCCCTGGACACCGGGATTTCAGAGATGTGACTATTTCCACTGATAAATGTAAGAAACCGATCAGTCTCAGAGTTTCCTTGGAGCACTGGCTAGCTGAGAAAACTGACAGTGGGTTGTGTATAAATTGAAGAGGGAGCTACAGGTAAAAAAAAAGAATTGTTTCTACCACAGCATCTGGAATAAACCCAAGCTCAACAAAGAGATATAATTTCTGGGAAGCCAGACTGGTTTATTTGTCTTCATATCATTCATCTTCCTTGTTGCTGTACCTCCACCCATGTGTTTCTGCGGCTCCCTGAGCCAACGGAATGAATAAAAATCCCAGGTTGAGCCTTTATTAGCGTGTGTAACGCAAGTCAAGCTGCTTTGAACATCCTCTTGTTGGGTATTAATGCAGCATGCCATTTGTTACACAAGTATTTTGCTGTGGCAGACAGAAAGTGACATTTATGGGTCTATCATGAGAATGAATTTCACCATCCATTAAAATGATGTACAGGTAAACACTCTGTTCATTTTAAATCTATGAGCTTTGGTTCTTTCTGTGCTCTGGTAGATGGGTCCATCAATACAGCTACTATTAGCCAAACTATTTGCTGGGAAGTGAGAACTACCGAAAAATGTTACAGGCCTGTAATTAAAGGTATTGTAGCTTGAAGGGAGAGTACAGGAATTAAAGTTATTAGTGAACTCTCCTCTTATAGATCTGCATGTGTGCAGCAGCTGTGATGCATCTCTAGAGCTCTGCTGCTGGAAAGGCATTGTCCTATTCAGTCACAAGGAAACACTGCTCCTGGCTCAATCATCTACTAGAACTGAACCCAGGAGCAGGAGATCTACAGAATATATATTTACCATTCAAAGTAAAAAAAAGGACAATGTCTGGAAAAGCTATAAATCTGACAGCACAATGGATTTATAAACCTCTTTGTGGGGTACAGCCACTAAAAGAAGACAAGAGAGTCTATTGACACCGGTTCCTCAGGTACTAGCTGGAGTTGTTGCCTAGTGGGGCAGGTTGGTGTAAATCAGTCACCATGTCCCACCCAGGAGGTGGCCACAGCCGAAGGGGAAGTTCTCAACACAACATGTTACAATGCTTCAGAATCCTCTGCGAGGAAGGATTTACATTATGGAATTGTTCTAGAGAATTGCTACAAGAAATGCGCGAGGTAGAAAGAAAACGTGCTATAAATGTAAGCCACATGATTTGGAAAATGAAGTACCGTTGTTTATCCACTGTAATTGTAGAAATTAAGGTAATAACAATTACAATTAAGTGAGTCATATGTACTACTGTGCAATTAATTTAGGCTTAGAGGCAATGTTATTGTGTATTAAATAAAAGGCAAATGATGATATATCAAGTTGTCTCTGTGATTCAGACGGTTGCATTGCTCATCTGGACCCAGAACCAGGCCATCTGCAGTACAACGTGATGTTCAAGGAACCTGTACTTAAGGAAGAGGTCACGCTTCTTTTGATGCAACATTAAACCATTTCTTTGACGACCTTCGATGCTTTTTGCAAAGTCAAGTTCTTCATGTGGCTTTCTTGGGCAAATGCCAGCCTAAAAGAGTTGTATTTGATCTATTTGAGCTTCAGTCATATTTGTTTGCCATTCCTGTTCTTTTGGAGAGTGTTCCCACCCTCAGCTTTCATAGTTTCAGGCAAAATGTTGGTGCCAGGTTGGACTTCCTATGTATGAGTCAAATCTGAAGGTCCTTTGTATGGTATATTACACAGCATTATTTAGACAGACTCCTTAGGGTTGAATTATGCAAGGACCTCACATACTGGTCCAGCATGAGCAGAGTCACTAGTTCAGCACAACACAAAGCCAGGAGCCCTCTGTAAAACCACAGTCATGCAAAGGCTCCCCCTCTACCCACAGACAGACAGAAATTATGCAAAGGCTTCAAAAGAAGAGATAGTTATCTCAGCTGTTTACTGACAGTGGAACATCACAGTGACAATCACGGGAGCTATAGTCTTAAGGTAAATTGCCGGAGTTCCACACACACTTGTTGCATTTATGTGAACGCTTTTCCTGCAGGGAAGCTACAAAGAGGTTTTGTGAATATTTTGAGCCACTGAATCTCTAATCTCTGTCAGCTGTTAACTATTAACTTGCTGGCACTGACAATAAAAATGTGGTTGTTCATAGTAAAATGTGTGTCTAGCCCCACAAACCAAAAGAGAAGAAAATGTTCATATGTCTCTTTTTTAACTGAAATTGCTACATTTCCACAGTCTAAATATTTCTAACTTGAATTTATGATTTATTGCCTGCGGTCTCCCACTCATCCACTAAGAAGCAGAGAATTTATAAGTTATGGCAGGAAAACTTTTAAGAAAGAAACATCTTTCTTTTCATTATGATATTCTTAAAATAAGTGAAAAAAGATCACAGAAAAATCAATGCAAAAAAAATTATTTCTAAGTAGGATGTGTTATAAGATACTCCTAGAGGCATCAGCAGGTCTAGTATCCCCATAAATATGTTTTCCATAATCAGCCAGTATTTAATTAACACCCAGAAAATGCCTGACAGAATCTAAATGGAATCGTTAAGACACTTAATTTAGAAAGTGTGGCTGAAATGTATTGGAAGTGGTACTCCTGGCCTGGCCATCCAGTTGTTTCTTTTCCCACAGATGCTAAAGCTTTATCTCATGGGCAACTTGTCTGAGTTTGGGAAACCTGAAAAGCTACAATTCCCTTTCAAAGTGGATCTGTTTAATTCATTCTCCTCTTTCTTTCAATTACAGCCCTTTCCCTGAGGAAATGAAACCAAAGAGAACCTGTTAGCTGTGGCTGAAACAAGGAATCAGAAAGCAAGTAGGTAAAAAAGGGTATTTACTAAAAACTGCTTTAGGAATAATTACTAAAACTGCACGGCTCTTGTTATATCACACATATGAATTATTTTCAGAGTAGTCCTCACTCTCCTTGCTAATTTCTGCTCATATTCATTTTGACATGTATGTCTTCAACCGCCTTTGTATCAGCTAAGCTTTTTCTTTGATCTCTTTAGTAGCAGGGGTCCTTGGAAATGTATTTTTATTAAAAAACATGCCCTGGAAAATGTTCTATTGTAAAATCAGTCCTGGTGTGGCAATCACTGCCTCACAGTTTTCTGAGCAAGGGTTAAAGCATGATACTTCTGTTGAAGACTGTGAGAGATTTGCTAACATTTTCAGTGGAAGAAGGAGAAGGGTTCAATTTGTCTGCAGAGCCTTACGAAATCCCACTAAAATCCACCTTGCCAAAGATACTTTCTCTCAGAGTGGGTAAAACCAAACATGAAGGAAAAAGTGTAACCAGAGGGCAAGCATACCTCTTCCCCACACAATCTCACAGCCTCCAGAGATGGGCATTTCAAAGACTTCTTGATTCACAGGTGGCATCTTTGTCTTTCACAGACCATGAAGGATTTTTTCTTTTTTTTCCCCATTAATTTGTGCAAGCATACCTGTGTGTTTTGTCATTTTCAAATGACCTAGAAAAATCTTGCATTTCTTCCTGGATTCTCACTCCCTCTTCCAAGTTTTAACCTGAGTGAGACACTTCAGACAACTCAGACCCTTCTCCAGTACTTTGTGTTTTCGACTGCTGTGTTTTCGACCCCTCATTTTAGATGGGTGGGGAAGGGAGGAGGGAGTGGGTGCTGTAGAAATTATGAACACTGGAGAAACACAGCTCCTGTTTGCATGTGGAGGGCCCCTGCAGCACGGCTAGCAAAGGGAACAGAAATGCCAGCTGACGTGCATGCAGAACGGTCCCTAAATAGAAGACTTTTCAGAGCTCCCCCCTAGGCTGCAACAGCTCTTTACTAAAAGGCACTGCAAAAATGTTGGTGAACTGAGGAGTCCTTGCACTCCTGGACAGCGGGCTTGATTCCCTAACACATTAACGCAGTGTGGCTGGAGTTATCCTTCCCAAAGCAATACGTGTACTCCAGTATAGGGGTTGACACAAGTCGGAAGAGAATCAGGGCCAGCCTCTTCTAAGCCCTGCTTCTCTCATTATTTTACCCCCATGTTAGCACACATTCTTGGTACTAGAAAAAAACCTGCTCTGGTGGGCATTTGAAATTCTGGGTGCATTTCATACTGAGACTTTGGCTGTTTTCTTTGGCTGATTTCCCATCTCATCTTCAATTTCCATTGCAGGCAACCTGTGTGTTAACTTGACTCTGCAGCTCCAACACAGACGAGCTACCAAGATCATGTAAGACAGAACAACATAGCCACAACAGACCTCCAGGACACATTTAACTTTGGTAAAGGTCCAGAGTAGCTCCTAAGGTGCCTGGGCTTTTATGCACCGTTGCAACGCAGAGGGTATTCTCGTCACATGAAACTGTCTGGATACTCTGCCACAGTACCTTCACAGATGTCATCTCTCAGAAAAGCAGGCATCGCAAAAGCTGCAGCTGTTCACTGGTGGCTGAGCTGTTTCAGGCAGCTGTGCTCAGCCCATTGTTTCTGTTGCAGACAAGGGATGCTTGCAAATGTGTTCGAATTTCCCCAGCCAAGCGGATATATCTATGCTAGATTTTTAACTGATTGTAATGGACACAAGATAATTTACACATTATAAAGGTTGGTCTACAATGAAGAATGATTGTTTCTACCCTTTGGAGTCAGGGTTTGAGAAACAGACATTTCTTTTTTGTGAACCAGAGGCATTCAATCCCATTCACAAAGTGGCTACGAGTAAGAACAAGCCAGTGTCAGCTGAAAGAAAATTATCTCAGAGAAACTCATACTGGCCACGTGTGCTTTTTCACTTTTTTTGGCAGCAGGATATGAGACACACTGCTCCAAGCTCAGAGCATCTCCGCGCCACTGAAAGCGAAGTCAAGCCTAATCTCAGCCTGTGGGCTCAGTTTGTCTGCAGATCTTGTTTACTTACTTAGCAAACCAAACTGTTCACAAGGAACCTTTCATACTTAGGGACAGAAGGGGAAAGTACTCGCACAGCAGCATTCAGACCAAGGATACAGAGGTGATAGGGCAATTCTGAATACTGGGCATTTGCTACTACTTTGGGAGCTAGGACTTCAACTCTTTCCAGTCCACTTCCTCAGCAGTCTTGCATCAGTTGAACAGGTAGGGTCATTAGCAGAAACCACACCCTTACTGTGGTCTAGATATTCACAAAAAGAAGACTTTTTGGGCAGTGAAAGAACCCAGAAAAATGGCTCGGAAAGTGTCCCTAGAAAGATTCTGCAAGACAAGGGCCAGTACATGCAGGAGGTAGAAATAAATGGACGCCTGTAAAGTTGAAAGCAGACGACCTTTATTGCTAAAACACACACATATTTATAATCACATATTCTGCAAAGTCACTGTACACGTGCACAAGCATAAAATATGATTGGTTATATCAACTCTGTACACGCGCATAAACGTAAGACATAATTGGTTATACCAACTCTGTACACGTGCATAAACATAGGACATAATTGGTTATACCAACTAAAACATGCAAAACTTGTCTCAGTCTAATTGGTCAAGATAATCTGCCGAATTGAGGTTCTTTGTGCCAAGTTCACTTTATCGTGGAATGCACACCTGCGTTCTTCTAATTGGCATCTTTCTTTTTTTGAATTCTTGTTTATTCTGTTCAAGGTCTTCTAAAGGCGTCTGGAATGCTCTTGCGACCATTAGCTAAATATGTGTCCACAAGTACACTTACGCTCAGATGAAAACATGGTGTGCTCAAGGTCATGAAAGGGTCAGTGATTTCCTGCATCACTCAGTGATGAAGGTACCCAGCATCTGCCAGGGGTGGGTCCAAATACCCTGTTTAAAGGACAAACAAAAAGCTGTACTCCCAAAGGTGCCAAGATCACACTTGTATGACAGAAAATGCAACTTCATCATTAATTAATTCAGTTCTGCAGAGTATTTCAAGATTCTTACATAAAAGGTACCAAATAAATCCAAAGCATTATTAACAAAATGTTCAGTCTTTCTACAAATTAATTAATTTGTGATACTTCCTTAATGAGAAATATTATCTAATGAAACTAACACACTACATCAAACAGACGCATACTATTCAACAGCTAATCCAACAAGAGAGAGTGATAGAAAAATGTCTTTAGGGTTTAACAGGGGAATAACAAACAAACAGGCAATCACATATGTTTCATTTCACTTAATATCTGGTATCTGTGTGTGAATAAACATTTCATATCACACCTTTTGATGGCTGCCACAACAATATTTCAAAGAGATAGCTCCTTCTTCACAAGAAAGTGGAAGTTGCTCTTCTGTGAGAAGAGATAGATGAAAGACGGCTTTGCAATGTAGTTCCAGCACAGACCCAGACCTTTTGAACCGTTAGGATTTATATGTCATTAAATAATTAACTCAATGATGCATGACAGAACGTAATGCGACTCTCTGTAAAAGACCTCAATTAATTGCTTTCATTTCAGCAGACACTGAGTCTTCACGATGAGATATAAGTGAGGTGAACTTTATTTCAGAGATTGTCTGATATATGCAGTCATAAAAAAAGTGAAAAATTACTTGTTCAGATAAGACTTTTGTTTGCTGGAATTTTTTTTATGTTGCTGTGTCTTTGGCTTAAATTAACTGACATAATCAGGTGCCAAGCTAGGAGCCTTGCCCTTGTGCTACTCCATTGGCTTTGTACTGTTCTCTCTCCTCATGAATTCCAGGGACAGTAAGAGGCATATCAAGGCATGTCTGAACTATGGATTTTTAATTAATTTATCTGCTGCCTTTTATCTTTCAGTATTCACAAGCTGGTATAAGCAATTTGGTTTAAACTGTCTGCCGCATTCTGCCACCTCTCTTGGGATTATCATGTAGTCTAATAGGATATAATTCCTGATAGTGTAAACCTCTCTGTGCTTTATTTAATCCCACTGGTTTTATTCAGACTTTACTGCATCACCCTTAAGCCCCTTCCTATCTTGGTACCCACAGCCTTCCACAGGCTGGTCCTGCAGAGACTGGAAGGAGGAACTGGAAGGCCCAAGTCTTAGATTCAATCCTCAGGGCATCCCACTACAATAAATTGAGTAGTTGGACAAGCCATTGAGTAGAAACAGAGAACAGTCCACAACCAACTCTCTGACCCAGCCTCTTACAAGCCTAGGGCCAGCTCTAGAGGTCAGGCAAATGTGATTTCAGCTAAATTTAGAGTAAGGCTCTTTCTTGTTCTTTCAGACTGTTGCAGATTTGGTGTGTGGGGAGAGAACTGCTAATGGTAAAAAAAGGCAGCAGTAGAATATCCACTAGTTTAGGTTTCTGGTCAAAGGTCACTTAACAGAATGGATTTCCAGCCATGCAATTTGTGTGCCAGTGACCATGCCCTTACCGCAGCCCATGGTGAGATAACCTGCACTTAACCCTGAGGAAGGTTAGGATTATATGATCCAGATGGGGCTATTTTAGCCAGGTTGCTGCTTCATTATTTAAAAGGTTACAAAAAAAACCCCAGCTAATCTGGTGCCATCTGCTCGGGATGAGGTGAGAAGAATTCTGCCAGCATCTTATGTTCACCCCTGTCCGCTGGGTTCACAGGGGTATCCATTCCCACTTAATTACATGCTGTCACGTTTACTGCTGTTGCCTTTGAACTGGCACACGAAGGCTGGAGAGTGGCTGGAGAGAAATGCTCTTCTCTCTTCAGCAGATGGCACAGCCTTGGCCAGCAGGAGACAAGGTGTGGAGAGTGTTGAATGGATGCTCTCTGCCCTGTTTCCAGCAGTTCCCTGCTGAGAGGATCAGGTATTGCAGGCTGTTTGGGAAACTGGAGCTCTCACCACTGGGAAGACTTTTCTCCAGTATGATCTTGAAACAAATAGCTTCCCAGTTTGTGTGAGGAAGCACAGCAGGCCACTACCAGGACTGTACTGTTTCTGCTGGGGATGGTGCAGTAGGAAAAGAGGCGGAGAAAAGCTGATCCTGCAAGACTTTTGCACACAGACAGGAAGGAGACACCAGCATCAGCCTACTGCTCCCAGACTGGAGGCAGCTGTCTTCAAGCCATGGTCAGGAGGAGAAGACACATGCCTCGGATCAGAATGACAATTTCAGAGCTGAATGTCACTGCGTGGCATAGCGTTCACCTGAGGTGGGAGGATACACACAGTAGCATGAAAAGACAAATGTTCAGTTTGTTCTTCAGAGCTCAGATTTTTCAGCTGTCCCCAACTATGCAAAAGGAGTCAGGTCCTGACCTTCTAGGAAGTGCGTATTGTCAAGCATAGTTTAATCTCTCACCTTGGCCACTTTACTAGTGGCTCTGCTAGTAGGCAGCACTGTCAGGTCAGGAATAATAAAGTCATACTGTGACTACCAGATAGTCACTGCTCACTTTCCACAGTCTCTGTTTCTGCAGTAAAGCTAGCTACTTGCGAAGACAAAAATCACCTTGATCATGACAGTGAAAGAAAAGGGTGCATCTAATGGGCTCTTAATTGGGTGGGATTGACAGGCAGTTGAGGTTCTCCCTGCTTGAGGCTTTGGAAACCAAAAGGAATGGACTCTCCATGCAGCCAGTAACATCAGTTGTGGTCTTCACACAGGCTGCCTGGAATGAGCTTCATTAATGTTTTCCTTGGTATAATCCATCATCCCTTCAACAATGCATTTCTGACAGTTAATTAGACTCCACAGAGTGGAATAAGTAGTGTCGTGTTTGGAATTATAATCCATTACTGAAAAACAGATCATATGAGGCATATCACCAGCCAGAACTCTTGGACATCTTAAGTAGTTTTTATTCCAAAAGCTTGGTAAACTGGGTTTAGTAAACAGTTCTGCAGCATACTTGAAAATGGTTTCATTACAAAGAGGAGTCAGGAATCAGAGCCCACCTGTTTATTAGCGAAACCCCAAATAAATAAACAAATACATAAATAAATTCAGCCCCTCCGAATGAAGATGAAACCCAAGTGTCATTAACCACCCTGGACCACAGTACATTAGAGATGAAATCCTTGTCCAGTTGATGCTTGTGGCAAAGTTCCTGCTGATTTCAGTGGGGCCAGGACTTGACATGAGAAGTCAGTTATATGGACTAGACCACAAGAAAGATGCAAAATGCCGCAGTGGTGACCTGCTTCATCTGGATTACCTGGGACATTTGTTTCTTGGAAAGGTGCTGTTATTTACTGGCTATGCAGAGCAAAACCAGGAATTTGGGAGTGGCTTCTAAGCAAAACTGTGATAAAAATGATCATGCTGAATAACACTAATAATGATGAGATTGGATTCAGAATATTAGTGACTTGGCTAGGTTAGGAAATCCTAAGACAGGAGAGCTCCTGTGCATGCACAGCAAGGAAAGTAATGTTAAAGGAAGGACAGAACTGGCTCTACGATGAACGGTATGAGGCATGAGAGATGTTCTTCTAGAAGTACTTTGTCTGCAAGTGCTCAGGTGTCCGCTTGCCTCAGACATGCAACAGTGCTGCTACCTTGAGGCCCCTGAGCACAAGCACACTGTTTTTACAGCCGGCAATCAGATGAAGTGTGACAGGCAGAGTATCAAGTTTAAACAGACCTAGACCACTGCTTTCCACACCTGGCATCATTTCCCTCTGTCTTCTCATTCTTAACTGGTTTTTAATTTACTGCTTATCTAGGCAGCATTTGAAAGATGTCCCAAACCTCTCTGGATGCAAATAATCATTTGAACATGACCATGAATCTTCTGTTTGGAAAGCTTATTCAACCATCTGGAAGTACCCTCATTTCCAGATGTTAAAAGGAGAGCCAGTGCCTTCACCTTCTTACTCAGCCGGTCTCTTACAGCTATGCCCACATTTCATTTGTGCTGAACAGAAAACACAGGGGAGGCTGCCTCAGGAGCACACTGCCAAGGCTACTGCTTGACATCCTTGGTTTTATCAAACCAGAGGCGTGGCTCTGTGTTGCAGTTACAGTAGCTGCCAGGACACATAGCTCCTACTTCCAGTGTTGAATTTAAGTTGTTATGAGACTTGGGCAAGTCACTTAGAAGAACAAGGGTTCCCAAAGATCAATTACATGAAGATCAGATGAGTGATCCCTACGTCTTTTTGTGGGCCAAGCCTAAAATGATTTTAAACTACAGTCGTTTTCTTCTTCAAAGATATCCGTTCCCTGAGGCAGAGATGCTCCACCTGTGAATGCAGGCTATATATCACAGAGAGACAATTTTCTGGGCAAAAAGCCTGCTACTGATGTCCCTCTTTCTAAATGGTCCCTCAGGTGTCAGAGTAAATGAACTGTCATGGTGAACCACAATCTTCCCTCCTGCTGCATAGTGAGCGTGTTTGTTTAGATGAGCAAGTAGTAGCCACCCCCAGCAGCTTTTTTTTGCAAAGTGCTTGTTGAATCCAAACAGGGAGCAGGATGAAGGCTTTTCAGCTGTACATGGATAGTTTAGCTGATCTGCACACACAGAGAGAATCTGGCACCGCTGGGATACATCAAACCTTCTCTGTGTGCACAGATCATGTATATTGCTTATGCAGCTATGGAGAGCTTTGGTGTACATTCCTCTCCTGCCGTTAAAGAGACGATCTGAGAGCTGACCAGCCAGTTGCCCACTGAGCAATTCGCTGAGAAACTGTGGAGCATTGGCAGAAGGCTAAAAAACACAGCTTGTTAAAAGAAAACTAACAAAGAAAAAAAGGGCACATTTTAATATTATAATTTGTTTGCTGCCACAGGTTCAGTGGCTAATTCTTATTTCTCCTTAATCTGAATTGCTATCACCATCAAGTCATGAAGAACCTGGGTTCTGCATTTATACTTATCTTCTTTTTTATGTATTAAAAAATATATTACAAAATATTTTTGTAATAACGGCACAGGCCACAGAAGCTGACACCAAGTGTCTGTATAAGATAAGCTATTCTAGAAACCTTAAATGAGACTGCACCTTAAACTTTGAATTCGATTTTTTTTTTCATTTTATTATGCTCAACTTCTAGACATTTTTATAACAATGTAAGTTGTAGCACAAGCAGTAGAGAAAAAAGTGAACAGAATTGAAGCAGAATATTAGATACATAGCTCTCAATGCTCCTGACGGTTATTCATTGATTATTTGGGGCGTAAATTGTATTGATTATGGTAATGAGAAAGCCCAGTGACAAGCTCAGTGATAGGCAAGCTTCCCAGGCCAGCATTTGTATGTCTAAATGCTATTTGCAAAGCACTGCTGGAATTCACACAATTATGAATTGATGCAGTTTCCATCCCTGAATATCCCAGTACATCTGGACCACTAATGAGAGTGCTTAATCAGATAGAGCTGTGCATTTCACACATGGAAAAACTGAGGCAGAGGAAGACCTGCTTTGTCCAAGAACATACAATATGGAAGTCTCTGGCAGAACCAAAACTGAACTCAGATTTTACAACAGATTTTAAAAACTGAACTCAGATTTTACAACTCCCTAGCCAAGGCCTGTTACAAAAAGAGCATCTTTCATCAATACTGAATGCCTCCAATCGCATTGTTTTCATACTGGGGGAAACCAATTTTCCAGTGTAACCTTTGTCAACAGTGAACTGATGAGGGTCTGATATTGGAAAAGTTATGAACTTCTTCTTTTGCCAATCTCTATTGTGACTCCTGGAAAAAGGGGTCAGCAATTTTTCATAGGGGTGTTCTGAGGACAGACACATGAAAGATTATGAGATGCTCAGATACAACCGTATAAGATAGCAAATGGAACCCAAAGTGTAATTGGAATTCCACAACAAATATTACCAGTATTGTATTTCTTGTGTATTTTTCTGCTGCACCCAAGGATACCTGATATTTCTCTTGAAGCCCTAGCACTTGCATTCATGTCAGTAAGTGTGAATTCAGCTTTCAACTTCTAACCACCAACATATTAGAAAGAAAGTGCTTTTAGCATCTGTTATCATATTTTAAGCACAAGAGAAGTAAGACCTGCAGCTTTGTCTTTACAATGCTGGTACATACTTTGTGCCTGTTTTACTTACCAGAAGGTTACACAACATTCGTGCAGAATGAAAATGTCACGCCAGGCAGAGAGACAACTGTGGCTTCCGTACAAATTCTTTCCACACTATAAATATAGATCTTCCCCCATAATTGCAACACAATCTCGATCTGCCTGTGGTGATAAAGGAGAAAAAAAAAAAGCTGTTTAATTTAATTAGAGTCCATTTGAAAACCTAGTAGCATGAAATAATTTGATATACAGAAATAACCCTCACCAGCTACAGACACCATTTCATTGTGTCTTATCTTGGGATAACAGTAACTGTTACATTTCAGACCTTAAACTGTATAAACAGTGTGACTAGAGATAGCCCTAAGAACATTTAAAATGACGTCAGAATATTACCACTTACTCAGCTCCCTGTTCTCTGTCAGGCAAAGATGCTAAAAATGCTGCTAGAGTAACATTCACCCTTGAGGAAATTTATAGCTAATTCATGTCCATCCACTCAACAGCAGTTATCTTCCCTCCCAATGTAAGCATCTCCCACTAAAGGCTCCTTTTCTTGTGGGTAAGACCATTGCTGGCATAAGGGGGCAATGCTACATGAAGAATGCCCTAAAATTATTTGTGAGGTATAACATTAAAAACCTTTTGATTCATACTACAGCAGGTCATTACTAGAGGTACAAAAATGTAGGACTAAATCAAAAGTCTATGGACAAGCTGGCAAAAAAATGCTTATTAACTTTTTGACAAAAATCTTGAGGGAAAAATACTCCCCCCTCAAATTTCCTTTAAATACTTTTTTCACTTGTTTGCTTACTGCTTTGCATATTTTGGTCTAATGAAAATTGAAAACCCTGAAGAGAACAAAGTTGCTGCAAACCAAAATATTATCTGCTATTAAAAAACGAGCTTTTTGTTGTTTTTACTAACACATTGGGCTTCCAGTACCATTTCCTAGTTTTGGAAAGCAGAGAAACAAATACTATAACCATACATTCTTCTATTGCTTTGGCATTTTTTCTTCCAGAAGTAAACAGTACAAAAGAAAACACAACCTTTCTTTGAAGGTAAGAGGGAGCCAGCTGATTATCTAGGACAATCTCTTGTATATCACAAATGTTACATCTACCATGATATACATGGCATTTACCTCTAGTAAGTCCAGTAATTTCAGCTAAATTAAAGCAGTTCCGTCTCCTAAGGCCAAACAGTGGTTTGCCACAGCAAAGAGTTCTGCAGATCTTTTAATTTGACTTCTAGTATTGTAAAGCTAGGCAACCCGCTCCCACACTTCTTACCTTTCAAAAGGAGCAAAACCTGCTTCTGTGTGACACCGGAACTAAAGACATAGGAGCATGCTTTCATGTATGTGTGTATGTGAGAGGTTATTTATAGATGTGCATGCTAAAACTATAGGAACCTGCTCAACTGTAAAGCAGATATACACACGAGCTAAATCTATAAAAACAGCTTGTGTGTGCATTTCTGTATATGGATATTTACATGTGCAAGAAAGATACAGAACCTAAACCTATAAAACACTGCCTCTGTGTGTGAGGAAAAGACAAGGGAAGGTGGGGTTAAATCTATTAAAAACACCTTGTTTAAGAAAGAGGGATAGAGAGATTCAGAAGTAAAAACACAGAACCTTTCTTCTGTATGTCATAGGAGAGATCTGGCAATCAGTAGCCTCTGAGACAGATGAATTGTCCCTCTTCCTTGCTTTCTGCTCCCATCATTTTAGTGTGTAGATCACTTCAGTGAAATCTCAGATGTTTTTCCTCTTAGGGATATTTTCCCCACATAGCATTATAGCATTAGGAATTCACTGATTTCCAAACATGGTCTAATCTCCAGGGACATTGGGAGCGTGCAATTTAGAGCCCTGCGTAGCAGACATACGTTGATGAGCACACTGGTAAGGGACTGAGACTCTCCTTTTGCAAAGGTTTCATGTAACACTTATGATCTAAGGTCCTTTCGCACACTTACCCATAACTGCCTTTCTAAAGGTGCTCTAAACAACCACAGGGAACTCCCCTTCCCCAAACAGCCAGACTCTCCCTGTGTATTAGCCAACAGTGAATAAAAAGGGGCACAAACATGGCTGAACTGAACATCTGTACTGAGTCTGAACAAAAGCTTGCAAATGCTGTTTATGAAATACTGAGCCATCTCCTGCCACTGCCTGCCAATGTGAATGGCACTGAGCAAGGGAGAGTTTCAGATAGCTACTCATACACTATTATTAATTATTAGTATTTACACTGTGATTAGAATCCGGCAGTCTTAGCCAGGGAACAGAGATTCCACTGTGCCATCTCTTGCTACAGGTGTTTTTATACCAGTCACAACATACCTTGGATAAAGGCTCTGAAATGCTAAAGTGGATCCACTGTCTTGCTGGATATTGCTGACTCCTGGTTTAAAAAGAAAAAAAAAAAAAAAAAAGCCATCAGTCATACACTAGTTTCCCATGGGGAAAAAAAACCCCAACCAGAAATTGTATTAATATCTGCAGACCAGATGGGGGGTGACAGGACTGGGTGATCATACAGTTCTTCTGCTCTTGATTTGCAGTGATTCAAACCCTCTCCCAAGGAGGTGGTTCAGAAGAAGGTTCAGGTCAGTACCCAGATGAGGATGCAGCACAGAGCAGGCTGGTGCTATTTATTATTTCTGTTTTGGAAGAGCCCAGAGGCCATAATCAGCATCAACACAATCAGATCATGACCTGAGGGAGCATAAATGCTTTGCAGCAGTGCTGTGGCACAGCTGGCATCAGGTGTGGCACAAGGGCTGAAAGTGGACACCAGGTCCAGCTAACTGACAGTGCTTATCCCACCTCTTCCCTCTCCTTTCCCAGTCTTCTCAGCCAGCTTCCCAGACCCTTTGGACCACAGGCTCCAGTGCAATTGCGATACCTCCACACACAGTCTGCAAACGTGACTTATCCCTCCCTGCCTCCTGTCAAGTTGCATCTACATAAACCTGCATTTGCCTCTGACGATAGCCCAGTTTTCTCTCTTTATTTATCTACCTGTCGACTCATTTTACAATCTCTCTCTGGACAGCCACAGAGCAAGAGACAGAACCAGATGCTATGGCATGCACTGAATGCCAACTAGCTTGGTGGAGTGTGCAAGTGTCCTCATGCAGTGGAAAGGTCCTTTTGTAAACATGCCTTGTGATAAAAGGGCTGATGCTTGCTGATATTTTCAATATTAATAATCTCCCAGCTGCCTCGCTCCATTCTCTGGCTCCCTATTTACCTATCCTTCATAGTTCATAGAGAGGCAGAGCTGGTTGAAGGAAAGTAAGGTTGTTTCAAACAAGAATTCACATGAAGAATAAACCATATTGACACTGCACAGAAATGCATCAAGTATGTATAAAATCATTGTATTGTCATATACTGCACCTGGCACAGACTGAGAGGCATCTAAAGATACGTGCACACATGCATACAAAAATAATATATATTCACATCCAAGCTCCTTCAAAATCCATGTACTGCATATGCTCATGTGCCACACTTCCTTTCCTATCCACTATGCAGATATATATGGAATTAGAGAATCAAAACATTAGTGTGTTTCATCAATCAAACAGAAAAATTACTGCCAAAAATAAATGCACATGCAAGGTACTCCCAGAAGATGACAAGTAGTTGGCTATTTTTTGTCATGGTTTGTACATTGGCAAAAGAGTAGCAAGAAGGCTAAGGAAGCCAAGAGAGAAGCTATACAGAGGTAGAAATAGCAGCAGTAGCATGGTTTTGAAAGACAGCGAAGGGAGAATATTTGGGCCAAGTGTTGGCTGAGAGAGACCCAAAGATGCAAGGAAAGGACGTATTTTCTGTTGTTTGACTCCTGCTGTGCTCTGTGAAGCAGAACGTGGTAAGTTCTTAGTCAATCAACAAGATGGCATCAAAGACCCCTGATTCCATTGCCAGTATGTCCTCCTAATAGATGTCCTTTTGCTCAAGGAGAAAGCTTTAATAAAAGCTGGTTATAAACTATGCATACACTAGGAAAATGTCATCTGTCACTGAAATACAGCCAGTACTGGCATGGCAAGCAGCAGACCTTACAGCAGCACACTGCCAGACAACCAAGCAGCCCGGCAGAGACTGTAAAATATACCACATCTGTCTGGAACTGCAGGACTGATTTAAAAGTGAGTGGAAGGAGTCCAGCCAGACCACAGCAAACACACTGAGGTGAGCCACATCTCAACGGACAGGCCACTGGGCTCTTCACTGTCTGCAGGTTGTAGCCAAGCCAGTTCTTTAACTCGCATGCAGGAGGACACTTCCAGCAAGCACAGCACCTGCTAGTGGAAAACCCTGGTCCTAGTTAGGGTGTCCTGATTTGCCTGCTGAGTCACTGGGTTTTCTGAGTCCAAGTGCCCATGCTTAGGCTGTCCCAGCTGCCACTTTGTAGAGCTGCATAAGTGGGAGCTGTTTAGCCAAACAATATCTCTACACCATCAGCCACCCAAGCTAGACCCACAGCAAGGCTCTCCAAATGCCATACAGTCTATTTACACGTACTCTAATTTAGGATGCTGTTGGCAATTTGGTGCAGTTTTGCAAAAGCACCATATTTTGAGCCTGCCATTTTTTTACCTTTGAAATGTATAAAATAAAGCACATAAACAAAACATGTAACATCTATACAATTTTATATCATTTTATTACATTCCAGAGACAAAATGTGGCCTACTGCACAGGTACCTGCTTGGGGAGTCAAAGCTATTGGAAACAAGGTCCATTTTTGTTCCATTAGAGCCTGACAATGTCACAAAAATAGGACTAATACTGACTTGCCAGCAAGGGTGAAAATTTATCACTACAAATATTTTGCTTTCCTTCTTTCTGGTACTTAAGGGCTTTTTAAACTCAAAGGTCAGAGGGAAACTGCTGAGAGGAATCACAATCAGAGAAAATGTTTCCAAAGGGGTAGAATCTTTCTGCAGGAAACACATGCCCAGACTGACAAGAAATCATGCCCATGGCTTTATACAGTTCCAGGACCATTCTATGTGCTAGCTGGAAAAATGCACTCCATTTTCAGATCCCATTTTAGTAGCTGCATTTCCTAGCATAATCCACTGGGAATTTGAGGCTATCTAAATGCCTAGTTTATCACCACATCCCTAATATATGCAAAGCACAGCAATTTTATCTATTGCTAGAATATTGCGTTGTATTGCTAGAATTGCACTTTAGAAGCCTGCTTATGTAGGTTAGGATTTCACTGCCTTCCTTCCCTGCACAAATAAATACCAGCATTTAAATGCAATAGGTGTCATGTCAGGACATTAGGACCAGGATTTTAATTCCTGATAGATGAGGATGTGGGCATTTCAGACAAGAACCCAAAAGCTTCTTCCTTTTGGCCTCTTGGATACAAGAAGACTGCAGACAGTCAGGCACCAGGACTGTGTTTCACACCATTAGTCCTTCAACACTGGAGGCCACAGACTGACGGTCATGTTAAGTTTCACAGAACTGGCAAAGCTCTGGTCAGTGGTCCTTGATCTACCCCCTCTGCTAAAGACAAGGCTGGAGAAACTCAGAATTGTCTTGCCCAAGCAAGAAATCCTTGCAGCTCCCCAGCATCCTGTCCTCAACACCAGCACACATCCATCAGCTGCCCCTGGTATTCATAGGACATTTTTTCTGGCTTAACAGAGGCTGTTCATTAAGAATCCCCATTGCACTTATTGGTGAAAAATCTTCTTCCAGGACTGGCAGAGGGGGAGGGAGGAGAGGTGCAGTGTGAAATCCAAACATCTGCTTGCTGTTCTTCTTCACCCATGCTGTGCTCACAAGACAGACCCCATAGAGAGAGGGAAGGAGAGGATGCTGTTGACAGCAGTTTTCTCAAAGATGTTTAAAGCACAGAAAAGCAGGGGAGCTTGCTTGGGAATGAAGGTAGTGGGATTTTTTTTCTTCAGATGAGTTTCATCCTGGTGAAAGACCTCTGACTAACAGCCCAGGGCCAAAAATGTGATAAAACTGCAGAATCGTACAGAAAAGGCAGAGCTAGCATCTCCCTGGCCCTCACAAAGCTCCCTCTGCAGGTGAAAGAGGAGCCAAGCTCTTTTTGTAATGCTTTTTTCATGTATGGAAAACGTTGCATAAATCCCCAGTGACCAAGTGCATAGAGACACATTTACAGGGAAGAAAAAAGGAAGCTGCAGCCCTGTGCATACTCATCTTTCACCATGGCATGTGCTCGCTGTGCCGTACACAGCAGGTACCAAAGAAAACCCTCCTAACACATCCACCTTGCAACAGCATCTTGCGATGAAGATGTGTGAACCTGTGAATACATAAAATACAGTAGTGGGGGAGGGGAGCGAGGAAAGGGCAACGCTTTTATGATGAATATAGGTAAATTATTACTTTTTTCACATGCATAATTAAGCTGTGGAATTCACTACCAGATAAAATAGAGACCAAGAGGATTTTTAAAAGAACTAATATAAATACTGAGCTTGGCCTCAGCTGCTATAAAAGATAAAGAAAAGCATTAGAGGAAAGATCCCTCTTTGCAGCTGAGTGCATGCCAGCCACTTAGACAGCACAGAGGATTAGCTAGACTCTTCCAATGGACTTGGGTAGCACTCCTTATGCGTCTGTTTGCTACTATGCCCACTCCTTCCCCAGCGCCTTTGCTGGGTGATGCTAATAAGGAACCTGATTAGCATTCAAGGACCAGTTGTGCCAATTAGGTTCTGGCACACACTGGGGCTGGGTCCAAGCGCTCACACTGCTTCTCCGGCTGCCAAGTGCCTCGTGGTCATGCTACGGAGCACAGCCACAGTGTCACTTTCCATTAAGAAGGAGCAGAGGACATGCTTCCGCAGCCGGCTAGGGGTGCAGAAGGGCTGGGCGGGGGACACAGCTCTGTCCCATTTGATATAGGCTGGATCCCTGGCAAGCTATCAGGGTTTGACCTATGCATAAGAGCCTGACTGGCCTCTGATGAGGCACCATGTGCATCTTCACAGAACAAAAGAGGTGCCGGTAGATGTGTCTGTGCTATTTTGTGGGCCTCTAGGGCACTGATGGATGCTGCCAAGTCCTGGTCAGGCTCTAAGAGGCATAGCCACGCAGGAAGACGAAATCCCTTTGCAGTTCACAGAGCAGGAGCGCAGCAGGAGTTCGAAAGGCAGCCTGGTAACCATATTTTCTGGCCTGCCAGGCTGCTTGTGGCAGAGGCATAGACGACTCCTGACAATGAGGCAGCCACCGTCTGCTTAGGACCTGGACAGAACTGCAATCCTCGCAGCCAGCCAAAGATGAAAGTCTTCCTGGCTTGCCAGATAGTGCTGGCAGGACCAGGACATGAAAGGAGGAAGGACAGAAGATAAAGAGTTCTCTAAATCAGCTATAAATTATAGCAGACACAAATCTTTGGTGATCTGGAACAGAATTTATCACCTCCAAAGGAAAGAAAGGAGACCCCATCCTTCCTGAATGGTGGCGAGGAGAGGCATGGCTGCTGCTAGCAATACTCTTTTCTTCACTGCCCTGGCACTCTGCAATCATGGGGATATGTTGGGGAGTAGAAAAGAAGTGCAGTCTTCAAGGGGCAAGTGAAGATATCTTTATATGTGCCAAGACCAGTAGACCTTGCTGGATGGAAACACAGCTATTTCCTCACTCTTGAATATGAAACAGAGTGACTATCAGAGTGGTTATACCACAAAGCAACAGAGAAGGTCTGTGACGGAGCAGGGAAATAGAATAAACAACAGGTATACTTCCTTGACATTTCATTTTGATTGCAGAAAATGAGTAAAAAAAAAAGTGTACTATGATCATCAGATTATTTTTCTTTCCAAATCTTCTTTCAGCCAGCAAGCAAACAATTAGGCCTTTGCACAGAACTAGTATCAGAAAATGATATATCCCTGTCCTGCTTGGGTGAGTAAAATATGTCCTGAAATAGCTACAGTCTCACAGCTATGGCTCATAGCTATCAAGAACGATGGTCAGGGTTAAATCTCTCTTTCTTTTCAATTATTTTTTTCATAAATTAAAACCCAAATGACAATAAATCATGCTATAAAAATTAAAATGTCATTTGCTTTTATCAGAACTAAAATTAAGCCATACACACAGTGAAGATTTAACAAAGAAGGAGAGGGAAAGAGCAAGAAAAGGATGATAACTAATTTTTTCTTATATTTTGGTGCAGTTGAGATGAGTCACAAGGTCTGCATCTGGAACTGGGTCACAGGACTTTTTCATACTTAATGTTCTGGTCTAGACAATTGAAAAGAAGCCCAAACTGAGACTCCTTAGCAGAAACCGAGTCTGACTGAGAGCAGTTCTTAAGACTTTCTCTGAACAACCTTAGTACCCTGGAAGAAAGGCACTACAAAGCTGCCCTCTAAAGTTTCCAGCTCTGTAAGGCTCTGGGAACTTTGCATATAGTTTTTTAGAATCTGCTTGCATTTAAGGAATTGATAAAATTTATTGCAACACTAAAAACTGAATTTAAAAGACTGAACTTTTTACTCTTTCCTTCCGCTCTTCAAATTGAAGTGCGACACCTGTCTCTGACCTTTTCATACCATTCCCATTCTGTCTTCAAGCAAAGCCGAAGCTGAGTGCATGCATTTGGGTACATGTATATGTGAAACGTTGACAACCAAACTACACATTTTCTTCTACATAAAACTTAGGTGAGTCAAACCATAAAGACCATGAACTTCAGGGCTCTGTCCAGGGCTAAGCTGTACTAATGACAGTGTTATCAAACCTAAAAGAAAGTCTGGGGTTTAGTCCAGGGCTACATCATTACAACAGCAGCAAGCTTGACATGGCAGATTTTCTCTTTGCAGTGTAAATATGGAGTGATGCTCCTTTCCAAGAGCACAAAAGACCACAATGCCAGACAATGTTAAGCAAGCTGGTCAGTGCTCCTCTACAATTGTTTTAATCAATAATCTTCCCTCCTCCCACATTCTGAAGTCTACAGGAGAAAGAGCTATTTCAACTTTAAAGAGAGCATGAAATGGTATTTACATTTTCACAAGGCATTAACCTTGAATCACAGGACATCCCATTGCCTGAAGGAGGTAGTGTATTCAGTGAGAGGAAAGAGTGAAAACAGATTGCATCTGCTTGCTAAAAGGCCAAAAGTGGCCAGAGATATGGTTGCTTATTAACTCCAACAAGAGCTAAGGCATCGAAATAGACCTGAGCTGCTTGAATTCTCTGCCCGGCTCTGCTCTGTACAGTAATATTGGGAGAAAAATTATGAAAACATAATGGGAAAGCAATGAAATATGACCAAAGTCTTGTAATGATGAAATATAATGACTTGTAATGAAGAAGAGGCAGAAGGAAAAAAAAACAATTCATGTGAAACAAAAATAAGAGACAGGAAGAGTAAGCGAAGGAAGGGGGAGTGAAGGAGAAGAGAAAGGAAGCAGCAGCTGGAAATGACTTTTAGCTTTTCCACTTAGCGTTTTAAAACCAAAAAGCAATTACCGCCAGGCTGGTGTTGCCTTTCTGCACATTAATTCCCTATTATGAATAAAATTAATGAGTTTAACAAACTCCTCATCCTCATAAAGTTGTGCTCTTCATTATTGGTGTTAATAATCCACCAGGGACTCTGACTCTAAAGCTCAGTACCATATCCTGATTTTTTAAAGTTTAAAAAAAGAAAACAGAGATAAGGTGGGGAAGACAATTTCAAGAAACAGAAAATGATAATGGGACTTGACCCAGGCTGATGCACTGCAGAGTGAGTGTCATTTTTTATTCAATGGCCTATGTGGTAAAATGGCAGTCTGACCCAATGAGGAAGATACTTCTACTTTTGCCGCAGTGGAAACCATGCAAGAACCAAGCTCGAGCCACTCCAAATGCTACATGGCAGATTTAGAGTGCTTGAAAGGTAGGCAGATCAGCAGTATTTTGCTGTCTCATCTCTGCCTTTCATTTGGAAACAAAGATATCAGGGAGGGGACACACATAATTTAAATGGCATACAGGTGGCAGTGGAGAGAAACCTCCTCCAGCTACAGAAAAGCCTACAAGGCTTTACACAGTGGCAGATGGTGCCGATTGCTCACTATTGCCATGCGGGATCTCTGTCTTGCAATAAGAGATTCAGAGCTGCTTGATTCTACAGCCTGAGACCCAAAACTCACCAGGCAGAGTGCAGCATCCCATGTCCCAGGGCTGAGACTGTGAGAAGCCACAGAGGAAAGAATGCCAGTTACTGAGGATGCTGAACTAGGGCTGTGCTACTGCAAAGCCGTGAGATTTCTTCCCAAAAGGCCAGGTGGCTGTAATATGGAAATTCCTGCAATGGCAAATGAAAACCCCTCACTTATCTACCTGAATTCACTAGGGAAACCTGCCTGAGATGGCAGCAATTCACAAAACAAGACCTGCAAAACTTGCTATAAGATTTATACTGATATCACACTGGGAGGGCCCTGCATCTGCAGAGGAACTTCAGCTAGCAGGCTGGCATCCATGCCAGAATGCCTTTTCCAAAAGATGGCCTTTCTACAGACCAGCTGGAGCAGTTTAAGACATTGTTTCCCTACCTCACAGCACTGTTATTGCCCTTCTGTCAGAAGTTACTGTCCCTCCAGCTCAGCAGACAGATTGCTTCTTGAGAGCATTCCTTGATCCACTTCAGTCATAATCGGTCAGCTTAGCTCAAATGGCATAAATGATAGGTTTGCACTAACCTGGCTGAGTCTGATGGAAGCAGCTTAGAGAGCACTCATGTGAAACATTCCTCCCACAAACAGGCAGACAGTAATCTTTGGTAGAGATATGGGTTACAAATAGCTGGGGCAGGGCTGCAGCATTCAAACCTACAGAGCTCTGCAAAATAAACATGCCCATAGGCTTACCAGCATGAGGCCCTTTGCATCAGACAGTTGAGGAACAACTAACAACAATATCCATGTTTTAACTTGCAGACTCCTGTCCCAAACTCAGGCAGGATGCAGATCTGAACAGTCCAAGCCAGTATAGCTGTGTACACTGAATATGGACTGGGTTTTCTAAATAACCTCAGCCAAATTTACAAAAGCCAGTTTTAATGTTACCAGTGTGGCATTGTCTTAAATTTTCCGTCCTCAAGGTGTAGGTGTTTACTTCTGAGAAGTGAACAAACGTAGCCCAGATCCTTCACGGATCAGAGCACAGAAACACATTTTCTTTTCAAAGCCTTCTGGGCAGAGGACTCCCAATATAAAAAGCTGAAGTTCACCAGGTAGTGGCAGGTTTAAGTCACCTACTTTGTCCTCTCTGCACATTAGAATTTAAAACCTACAATAAAAAGGCTAAAAGGGGAACTTTAATAAAAACATTTTTAAAATCTGTTTGAGATTTCAATTGATTCAGCCTCCTGCACAGCAGCTAATGTTTATACTGCACTTTCTGCACAGATTTAAGCACCATCGATACCCTCAGACACTTTTTTTCTTTTAAACAAATTGTCTTCTTTCCTCAGATCTGTTATTTCCTAATGGTATGAGAATTTCACACCCTCTCTCTCTTACTAAACAATCAGGGCAGGACTTGGACCTCCTGAAGCCAATGGTCTTTGCCAGAGGGTGAGTGTAAAAGAGATTAGAATTCAATTCAGATGCCAGACTCCCAAATGTCACCTGCTCCAAGCTACAGATAACCAGGTCCCAATCCTGTATAAATCTGCATTGGCACTGACTGGTGGCAGTTGGGTAATGGTATGAACTGAGTTTGGCGAGGCTCAATCCCAGTGTGAACAGACAGGTCTCTATAACAAGAAATCCCCACTTCAGGTGGCACTAACTCAACTCCACTGGTTTCTGCTGACCAGAAATGGGAACCATTTCTCAGGTGCAGAGGCTGGAGGGACGTTTGAGGCACTGTGATGGTACAAGGTGTGGAGTGAGAATCTGCTCATTTTGTTCCCCTCCTGCAGAGGATTCCAACCACTATGACTGCTACACTAGCACCTTTCATCAGCTCTGATTTATTTATGAAAGTGTTTAAAGCACACAAAGACTAAATTTCCATTCAGTGCAGACATATCTGCTGGAAAATGTCTTTTCTTTCTCTCTTGGGAAAGGAGAGAGCTCAAGAAGCCATCAAACAAGAAGCAAGATGAGAGTTGGGTCTCATCCATAGAAAATCACTATTCAAAATATAGTGACCAGGAATCCATTACTATACCCAGGCAAACACATTCAAGGCAAAAGGAGTCACAGGTCAGCTGCGGTGGAGGGTGACTTATGCCAGTGGTTATAGCACCCTGTTGTATTGCTTGTTCTCATTTATAGTCCCTCTCTACAAGTAACTAAGAGACAGCAAGTGTTATTGATCAAAATGCACGGAGTACCAAAGTATCCATTTAAAGGTTTGGCTGCACAGGAGAGGAAACATAAATGTGTTGTAATCCCACAAGCAAAGCACGCAGGAAGAGGAATAAGGAAGTCTCACGTACGCTCTTGTTCTTTTCCATTTCCAAAAGTCAAATGCTGCTTTTATTCTTGAAAAAGCCATAAACTGCCAACCACTAGGACACAATGAGCTTTCAGTAAATCTTGGGTTTCAGACAGGATACCAGAAGTGGGCTTTTTCTGCTAGAGATCACCAGTGCTAAAATTAAAAGAACCTATCAGATTGAGAGAGGGGAAGAACCCCCAACCTCAAATACTACCTTTAATGATCAAGTTCCAAGTTCCTGCATGCAAACATTAGACAATTTCAGAACCAAGATTACCCAGGCATGTTTAGTTCAGCCCTCTCTGCAGATGCATTATGATCAGTTTGCCATTAGAGTGTCCTGCCCATATCTTATCTCTGTGAGCCCATCCTCATCCAAAGCTGATTCTATCCTCGTCCAGTAGACATGTTGCCCTGCAACTGAGTAGCTACTCAGGCTTTTGTTTTACCTTCAAAGCTCTTTCTGTGGCCCTAAGCCTTATTTGCAGCTTGGTCTTCAAGACCTGCTATGCATGCAGAACTGTTCACTTCCTCCCAATCTCTTCTGAAGTGCTTACACATCTGCACAAACATGAGTGGATTTATATTTATGAAACTGAGATGGGAGTTCATGTGGAAGGTTACTATCCCTGTCTTACACTGTGTTCAAAGTGGGAGGGAGGGCAAATTTGAAATACAAATGATCTAATGTTTAAATTCTCCTTTAATTTTGTAGCCTGCTTTGAGACACTCAGCATTTAGTCCTATGCAGCAAACGCTTCCCCTAAATGTGCTTGTGTCCTGTGATTCTGAAATGAATCTAATGGAAATACGAAATTCAATGAAATTTGCATGTTTGTCTTCCTTAAGTTCAACTCAAAATCTCTAATGATGATAAATAAATACGTAAGATTCTGCTGTGCTCATCAGGAGAGTTATGAAACATTGCAAACCAAAGCAAAATGTAACTCTGTCCCCTTGAAATCATTTCCATCCTTGGTAGCTCTCATTTCACCCAATCTAACATAGCGAAAGTTTAGAGAAGAAAAATCCTGTACTTCTGAGAAGAACCTAAGTCTGGAAAATGGGGACTTCAATTAAAATGAAAATGTTGAAGGAGATGTAGTCCACAGGTGCTGTCCCTGTGAACAGACTTAGTGCCTTGTCCTATTTTTTTTTTTTTTGTAACATGGTCAGCCCATCAATGAGGGATGCTGTAGCTGTCAGTGCATGGCTCTGTGCAGTGCCCAGGGAGCTGGGTACAGCAGGACAAGCTCCTGCACAGTATCTAACCTGGTATCAGAAATGTGTGAACATGGCCTGGGGGCCTTCCATCGTACTGACGACAGCCGGACAGCTCCTCTGGAGCTGGATGGTAAAGCATGCTGTGATGTCTGCATCTTTCAGTGAGTGGATTTTAAACTTGATGTAAAGAACTGTAATCTACATAGCTTTCTCTAAAATTTCTTTGGAGGCCTGCTTCTCTTTTGCCCTGTAGCTTCTTTACACTTAAGGGGGCTGAGATTTGGTCTAACTGTAATTTACCGCAATTTTAAACCCTATTACCCCCTCAGCATGGTGCTGTATAAATGCAGTGCAGGGCCTTTAATTTTCTAGACAAAGGTATTATTTGAGTTCCTTTCATAGCCTAATTATTACTTAGCAAATATCATGTTGTGGTGAGTATTTATGGATAATTCTCAGATAATACCTAATTATATGGTTAATACTTATAATGATGGGAAAGCCTCAAATATTCAGAGTCCACATTTTTTAGACTATCCCAGAACCCCAGATATTTCCAAGCACTTGTAAACTGAGCTAGGATTTATGGGTTTTTTACTATTTCTAGCATATAAAACAGCTCTTGCTACAATATCTCAGACTGCTCACTGGAATTTGGATTCACACGTAGGTATGGGCTGCTTTGAACTTCTGAGTGACCTGACATAGTTCTAAACCTGATTAACTCACCAGATAGCCTGAGTCTGTGGATAATTTATATGACTGAACAGGCAGACCTTTCAGGGAATATACTCTTAGGGGAAAATGGTCTGTGCTAAATGGAGAAAAAGGTTTGACTCAATTGAAAAAAAAGGTTTGACTCAATTGAAATTTCTGATTTTCAGAAACATATGATGGGACAGATAGGGGACGGAGAAGAGAAACGGTTGCGGGGGAGAAGTTAGTTCTGTTTCTCTCAACCCTTGTGAATTCCTAACTGTTCTTTGCTGCAAGCACTTCCCTGCACTGCTGTGATCTGCAGCACGCCGAATTGCTGCACACAGAATAGGACCAATCAGATACACAAACCGTGTTTCCTGTGCGCTGGTGCAGAGCCAAGCTCCAACCTTCGTAGTTCACGAAGTTAGTTCATTAAACCACCCGTGACATCTTGGGCAGCCCCAAATGAAGTTTAGTCTTATCAGGTAACAAACAAGCTCTTGGCCTCCTGGACTTGAATCTATGAGTCAATACCTCTCCCAGCTGAGACTGTAGACATAATGATTAATTCACTGCTGGCTGCTTGGGTAAATGGCTACATAAATACAGAAGAAATGGTGCCTAGACAATCAGATACTGCAATCTGGAAAGACACAGAAATGCAGAGATACATGGAGAAAGGGAAGCAGACAGGCATAAGATTGTAGGAACTGTTTTCAATGGGTCAGGGCAAAAGCCTTGCTGGATCACAGCCCTGACAAAGACCAGGAGCAAGTGTTTAAGGAAGAACAGGGTATGTTCAGAGCAGTCCTGTACCTCCCTTCAAATTCTGGCAGTCTGGCTGCAGTTAAATCATTGTATTTTATCATTATTAGTGAACCTGTATTTTGTGAACCATCTCGCGAAGACAAAGAAATGGACAAGGCCAAAGCTTTGGCAACTGTTTTTATCACCTCCTGGTGTTGTCTTGTGTGTCGGGGGGAAGCCATCATCCAGCTGGGGCATTGCAGGGAAGGCAGGAGAGCTTGAGAACCTCACTTGTGGGGGTGGTTGCAACACGCGATTTGTAGCTGGGAAGCCTGTGTTCCACTGGCAGCACCACCTTCGACTCAAGCAAGTCGCTTCATATCTCTTAGCCTTGATTTACCCCTGTAAAATGAGTTTAACAGACTACTTCATGAACTAGTCTCAATTAATTAGCATTTGTAAAACTGCTCTGAGATTCCCAGATGAAAGGCTGGCCTGGAATGGCAAATTGCTAATGATAATTAATAGTTGTTCATGAACTCTTTACAGAATTCCAAATTATTTTCTGAGGGGAAGAAAGTAGGGATAGAGGCTCTCAAGACAGAGATCACTAAAAAACCCCATGACAGCTATACCTCCCTGCCTTGCCCCGCCTTCTTCTCCAGCATTAATAAGAAGAACTGACACCTCTTACGAGCAGAGGAAATGGAAAGTAATAAAGGCCCCAGGTGCTCCTGTATTCACTACACATTCTTCCTCTGGCACACAACATAGCTGGAGAAGGGTACGAAGGGGGAGTGAGACAGCAGGAGTGGATGAACAGGGGTGTTACATTTCTCCCTCAAATGGATGCAAAGGCAGCCCTAATTAAACAGATGTTCTTAATAATACTCTGACAACTGTCCCTGCTTTAATTTGCTTCAGAGTAAAGATTAATATAACAATGCAACAGTACTTTACAAGGGGAGAAAAGGGAGCCGAGCTAATAAAAGGCAGTAGCTTACATGGTATATTATTGCTTTTCTTTCTGCTTGTCTAGCGAATATTTACCTCCTCTGGGAGCAGTTTTCATATTTATTTGATCGCTCCTCCAAGCTAAAGCTGACTTTGTGGTACATTGCAAAAGGATTAATGTCAGGGCCAAGAGGTGTGCTGGGTGCAAAGACACATCAGGGGTCTCCATGGTGATTCTCCAGCTGGAGGAAAGATCCCAGTGGCGCTGAAGTTAGCAGCACTATTAACCACAAGCTGTGGCAGCAGAGAATGACTTCCAGGCTCATGTAACAGGAAACTTCTGAAGTAGTAGCAAGCAAGTCACAGAAGATAGGAGACTGCTTTTGGGCTGATCCTCGGACCAAAGAAGGATTTTCTCCATACTGCATAGTCTCAGTGTCATAGGCTGACATGAAAAGAGCAGAAACGGAGAACCCAGGCAAGTAGGCCACAGAGAAGACCGTTCCTGAACTCTTGGGAAGGTCAGGACTTCTGCGCAGCTACTCTCATCTCACATACCTGCACTGGGTTAGTTTAAAATGAGAACGGCTGTACCTTTGCACCTACTTTCCTTTATGCAGGAGGCCAATAGCCACAAGATAAGAATGTCACATCGCCTCTTCTGATCATCCTGAGTATGAACTCTTATCCCAGTGGATATGGAGTAACTAAAACTCCAACATCACATCTTAGCCTTAAGACACAGTGTGACATAATCCTGGAGCATTATATTAAACATATACTCCCAAGTTGCTCTGCACTTAGATTATAATTCTGGCTTGGCTTGTTAAATAATAGACCAATCCTTGACTGAGCAATACTCACTTTTGCCCAGTTTGAATTTCACAGAATTTAGCAGCAAGAAGGAAACCAAGCTCTCTCAAGTGGGAGAGCTGTCTCTAGTATCCGTAGGTGAGTCTGTAGCTTTTTTTGGTTCAGGTCATTCAAAAAGGGACCTTCCCACAAACAGGAACAGACCACAGATCTTTGCATTTGAAAATAAATTCATGCCTGAAAATGATGCTTCATATCTAACAATATAGCATCTTCTAATATTATGTGTGGCCCAACAGGCTAGCCCTAAGAAAAGAGAGACAGAGCACCCCTGGATGAATTGTCATCCATATCCAGGTACTCCTCAGCACGATATGTTATTATGAGGGGGCATGGTTTTGCTACCCTGTGCCTGAACCAAAATAGCCTGCAGAAATTATTTGGCACCTCTGCAAATAATGTCTGTTACTGCTGCGTGTGCTCTTCGATGTCAGCTGCTTTCCTCTGTCTGAAAGGTGCCCTGCTTGCAGATCTCCTCCTGGCAGCTTTATGCTGGGCATAGCCTGGGGTGGGGTTTAGCTTGAATTTAGCTGTGACCCTGAGCTACAGCTCTGCATCTCCCAAATCGTACATGAACAAAAGCACGTGAAAGTCTGTGTGTACCACAGAGCTTCACTCTGACACTTTGTCCCCCAGTTTGCCAAGTGGATATACAAATTATCTTGTTCCAGTGAGAAACAAACACAAATGGGAAACAACTGGCTTATGGATCACCTCATTAAATTTTCCACCCCAATCTCTCCCTTCCCAACAGGTAGGAGAATAACTGTGCTAAACACTGGAGGCATTGGGAACACACACATGCTGTCTGGCATAGTGAAAAAGTGAGACAGAAGGAGAGAGGCAGTGAGAGGGCCAGAAGCAGAGAGCAAGGAAGACATCAAGGGAGCAGAGACACAAGGTGAAGTGGGAGAAAGAGAAAAGGAGGGATCTATGGCAATGGAAAGAAGGAAGGAAGAAAAAGACTCACTCCACGGAATATGAGTTACCTACCGTTCGACTATTCTTTAAATATTTTAAAGCTCTATTTGTTATGCAATTTGTGAAGCTGTTTACGATAATGAAGCCCTTAGACAATAAGGGGGAAAGCTAACGAAAAGAGCAGAAGCTGGCAGCTATGTACATTGCCCTTTGCTGGAATTAATGAAGCTTGTTTACTTTCTGGCTTTTTACAGCTTTCTGAAATGTCAGATGCCACCCAGACTATCTTGGCAAAAGCACATCATCGACCTCCCCCCCCCACCCCCCACCCCCTATACCTGCATGTCTTCACTTCATCTCTCTCCTGACTTTTCACTCCAACCCTCTATCCACTGATGGACCTTTGAATGTAGTCTCAAAACATTTTTCACACTGGGGACTGCAATTCTCACGAATGGCCTCATTATTAGGGGCAACACATCATTATGGCTGTAGCATTCCTGGAGTTGTTACACTTAATGGAGTTAGCAGCACACAAACAATCACCACAGCTGAAATGACTGTTTACAGGAGAAAGCTCTTCAGAGCTTTGCAGCTAAGAGGTTTCCTTGGTCTCTTGTCTCAAGCAGGGACAAAGTTGTGCATGTCTGCTGGAATTACCATGGCTAAATTGATGGATGCTCCAGGCTTGGACTCACCTGGTATTGCCCTTGGCAATTATCTTGCATTGCTCTGGGCTCCCTGTTCAGCCAAGAACTCTTCCCAACACTCCCCACCAGCACCATCTTTCTGCTGCTACTCCAGTTGCCCCTTTCTTTTGTACCCTTCTGTCCCAGCTCAGCTCTACTGTCCTGGGTACAGTGAGGAAGACGAGCTTGTCAAGCAACCATCCTAAGCCCATTCGCCCCAGGCACACCTCAGCCCTGGTGACAGAACAAGAATTAACACAGCGTTGCAGGGGCAGGCTGAATTATTTAGTTGCCCCATAAATCAGTTGGCTGGAGTGGTCTCTGCACAGCAACAACACTGGACATTGCTCATTATTCTTCTCCTTGCTAGGGCTGCCAAAGCGGGTCTCAAAGGTTAATGACAGAAAGTCAATGCCCCTTCCCATTCACAGATGCTTTGTCTTCTGCTTCTAATCATCCCTCTCTATTGCTGCAGCTAGGCTGATTCAAAGCTTGCAGAAACACAGGCCTTGGGGGTGGCTGAATCGCGGCCTCCCACACTCACTACTAGCCCAAACCTCTCAGTCAACACTGGGAACAGATCTCTGCTCTTTACTCTGGGCCCAACCTTTCAGCCCTGTGTGCTTACCATAGCCTCAATGGGTGGGAAGGCCTGAACTAGCTCCTCATCCCTCTTTTTAGCAACCATTTTGACACTCTAACTTCTATTTCCCTCCAGGTACTTGTCATATTTCTCTGTGTGGGCTGACTCATTTAATACATCTTCTCCTGCTTGTGTCCTGTCAGAGGTATGGTGGCCCTTAGTACAAATGTGCTCAGCTCCACGGGGACCCCATCCTACCAGCCTTCCCTGCCCCTGTGAGCAGTGATGCTCAGGCTGTCCCTGCAACATAGAATCATAGAATGGTTTGGGTTGGAAGGGACCTTAAAGATCATCTAGTTCCAACCCCCCTGCCATGGGCAGGCACACCTTCCACTACACCAGGTTGCTCAAAGCCCCATCCAACCTGGCCTAGCTTACACAGCCCTGTGGCACATTACATATGAAATGAGGTTTCATGTTAACAATGGGGTTAGTATGCCAGCAGAGAAAAAACATGAACAAACCTGCTGTACGTCCCTCCCTTTTCAGGGCACAGGTAAGCCTCATAACCTAATGGAAAGCCCTAAAAATACGCAGCCATGGTGTTCTAACTCTACTAAGGGATATGGCAGATCTGTCCCTGACTGTGACTGTTGACTGGTAATGAACAGTCACGTCTCCAGGTTATTCAAGGGCCTCAAAGAGTTTTATGGGGATAAATAAATCTAGTTCTTTTAATTCCAGAAAGAACTCCCCAGACACACACTGCTGCACTGGGCTGTTTCTCTTATATTGTCTGTGCTGTCTATATGCAAGTCCCTTCCAGCATCTGCAGGTGTGGGATCACAACGGAGAATGTGAAATTCACTCAACATCTTTAAATTATATTGAGTTACTGCAGGGTCTAACAGAGTTCTGCAAAGCACTGGTTCTAACTCAACATTATTCAATTAGTCCATTTTGCTGATTACCATCTGGGTCACTGTTGTCAGGGTTACAGCTGGCTCAGTATTCACCCATAGATCATATTTGAAAATACACCTGGGGATATGGGGATATTAAAAAATAACAGACCTTCAGTGTAACATAATTTCAAAACATTCCCACAGCTGCTTTACTGATCCTAGAGTGAAGTTTCGTTCATTAATTTTGTCCACCTTATGTAAAGTAAAAATAAAAACATGTTTTCATGTGATCTCTGCACTGACGGTGCATGTGTGATGCAGAGGAGGGTGGCCTGGGTAACTTTACCTGTCATACAGTGTGTGTATTATGCACTAGTGTTCACACAAATCTAATCATTTCAAGGGATTGTGTCTGCTTGCGCCAGACAGACAATGTCTGAGGCCTTGTGAGACTTTGACTGTGGAAACAGGAGATCCAGAGTATATATGGATGAAACTGACTGTGTTTGTGCTATAGCCATGTGTAAAAATGCACAAGAAAGAAAGGAAAGTATGAATATTAGTATTTTGATTGTTACTGTTTGTGAACTTGGGATTGTGTGTCTGGCTGCATCTACAAGCAAGAAAGCGTGTGCCTGCAGCAGCCTGTGTGTTGGAGAGATTTAACCTGCATGATTCTGTTTGTAAGACTGTAAAAATGCATGTAAGTGCAATGAGATGGGACAAGGAGGAGAGTGAATTGGCTCGTATGAATTTGGGATTGTGTGATTGCATGCCCAGGTGTCATGGTGTGTGTGTGACTGTGCATTTGCTAAGTAGCAGCTAAAGGAGGTCAGTTTGGGACAAGCCAGTTGCAAAAATAGGATCATCAGGAGGCTAGAGATTCAAGTGACAAGAGCACTGACATCACTTGCAGTTCAAGCCCAAAAAAGCCCATGTCATAGAAGTACAAAGGGTTTGCAGCTGAGCCCTGGCTTGCATTACTCTCCGGCCTGTGGTCACAGGGAGTGCGTGCAGCAGTCGTATGGGCACTGATTGTGTTATACTCCAGAGACAGAGTGAACTACCAGACAAGTCATTTGTTTTCTAAAAAGGCTAAGTCCTTATTTCCGCTGAGATGTACCACTGGCCTGAAGTTCCCAAGGTCTAAGCAAAGCCATCAGTCACAGCCAACTGGGCCCGGACTGCAGAAAAGAGGCAGTCCATATCTTTTAGAGACAAGTAGGTACATAGGGACGAACTGCTGACCTGGTAGAAAGGCAATTGCTCTAAACAAATGCATAACAGAAAGATGTAAACTGGCCCGTATTTCACTTTCAAGGAGAGGACAAGCCAGCTAACTACTGCTCTAGGAGAGAACCTCCTTCTTCACTGTCTGTAGATGCATGAGCCAAAGACCATAATTGGAGATACCACAGGAATAATAAATGCAAATTAGGTGGCATTTCCCCAAGCATTCAGTGCTGCCTGACTGTGTTTTGGAACTGATTTACCATACAACAGAACCAGACAAACACTGAGCATGTGTGAACTATCCCATCAATTAATTGCTCCTGTATCCTTCTTCCCTGGCTGTTCAGGGAAGCCTATACCCTAGATGAAATTGGTCCTGTGCATTTAATGTACAGGGTCAAGACAAAATTCCAACTGATGTGAAAGTCCAGCCTTTGCATTGTGACTGGTGCCACCGGGTACCAGCCCATGGCGTAAATGAATATGACCCAGAGGCACTCCAGTAGTCAGTAATAATTTGAGGAGGAATCTCAAGGATGTGCCCCTGCAGGGCCATGGATGGAGTGATACAGATAGCTACTCCAGCTGCATGTGCTTCTGGGAACCTTTCTGCAAAAGGATAATCCAGTTTCCCAACTGCTTTGTGCCACAGAGGTAGCATAAATTGCTAGGGCATGGCCCAGAGCTTAGCCCAGTTTCCATGTGATCTCTCTCCTATACAAAAACTGAAATCACTTTATCCACCACTGAAATGCAGCAAATTCCACCTTGGGTAGAATATGACAGCTATTTAAGGATGATGCTACACAGTCTGAGATAGGAAGTGAAAGGAACAGTAACTCGTGTGAATCCAAGGGGAATACAGATAGGAAGAATATTAGGCTGCAAATGGGAAGACATCCCAGATCACTAGTACTCAGACATTCAGTTTTATATCCAACCAAATGGCAGTGACTGATACCACCCTCTGTGACCATACTTGTTTGCCAAGGACCTGATTAGAGGTACTTAATACACTGATGATCTTGTTGAACAATACCCTTTCTAGCAGTACAGTATCATTTTTTTTGAGAAGTCCTACCCTAAATACTGATCAAACTCAACCTGCTTAGCTTGATAACAGCAGCTCCATTAAAAATCTGTCTCATGCACCGATTTTTACTTTTTCTATTCCCCATCATGAGCTCATCAGTAAACAGCTAAGCAGAAACTTGATTAAAAATGTGAAAAAAGAAGATTTTCTCCTCTACAGGAAGATTTAATGCAGAGCTGTTTTAAGCTCCTTCCCACAACAGGTTTTCACAACTTGTTGCTTGAAATCACTCACACAGAAGGCTATCTAAACACAAGTATATTGGGTTTGCGTGGCAAGGTTTTGGTAGCGGGGAGGGCTACAAGGGTGGCACTCATGAGAAGCTGCTGGAAGCTTCCCCTATGTCTGGCAGAGCCAGCACCAGCCGGCCCCAAGACGGACCCACCCCTGGCCAAGGCCAAGCCCAAGCCCATCAGCGACGGTGGTAGCACCTCTGGGATAACATATTTAAGAAGGGGGAAAAGTTGCTGCACAACAGCAACTGCAGCCACAGAGGGGAGTGAGAACATAGAAGAGAAACAACCCTGCAGACACCAAGGTCAGTGCAGAAGGAGGGGAGGAGGTGCTCCAGGCACCAGAGCAGAGATTCCCCTGCAGCCCGTGGGGAAGACCATGGTGAGGCAAGCTGTCCCCCTGCAGCCCATGGAGGTCCATGGTGGAGCAGATATCTACCTGCAGACTGGGGAGGACCCCATGCCAGAGCTGGTGGATGCCTGAAGAAGGCTGTGACCCCGTGGGAAGCCCACACTGGAGCAGGCTCCTGGCAGGACCTGTGGCCCCATGGAGAGAGGAGCCCACGCTGCAGCAGGTTTTCTGGCAGGACTTGTGACCCCGCAGGGGACCCACGCTGGAACAGTCTGTTCCTGAAGGACTGCAGCCCATGGAAGGGACTCACGCTGGAGCAGTTCCTGAAGAACTGTAGCCTGTGGGAAGGACTCATGCTGGAGAAGTTTGTGGAGGACTGTCTCCTGTGGGAGGGACCCCACACTGGAGCTGGAGACAAGTGAGGAGTCCTCCCCCTGAGGAGTACAAGGAGGGCAGAGACAACATGTGATGAACTGACCACAACCCCCATTCCCTGTCCCCCTGCACTGCTGGGGGGAGGAGGTAGAGCTCGAGAAGAAGGGATGGGTGGGGGCAAGGTGTTTTTAAGATTTGGTTTTATTTCTCATTATACTACTCTGATTTGATTGGTAATAAATTAAACTAATTTACCCAAGTCAAGTCTGTTTTGCCTAAGATGGTAATTGGTGAGTGATCTCTCCCTGTCCTTATCGCAACCCACCAGCCTTTCGTTATATTTTCTCTCCCTGTCCAGCTGAGGAGGGGAGTGATAGAGAGGCTTTGGTGGGCACCTGGCATCCAGCCAGGGTCAACCCACCACAGCAAGCTGTGCTACCCAGTCCAATTTCCATTCCTCCCACTAATACATCTACTTATCTCAGCATTCCAGCATGTTTTCAACGGTTTTAATACCTGGCAAAGATTTATGCGGAGGTGACTCATGGTCAAATATCAACAAGTAATTTACAAGCAACATTTCAAAGAGATTCTTGGACGAGGCAGAGATCTCAGTTTATGGCATGAGTGTTTGATTACTACCCTCTCAGCATAGCCCCTTCAAACCAAAAGACAACTACCAGATGTAGAACTGAAGGCAGAATAGCTCAAGAGTGGTTGGAATCAGCAAAAATCTACTGGTCACAAAAATCTGTACTAACATAGAATTAGAGAACTAATCCCAATCTCTGTGTGCACCAATACCCTCTAAGGAGAGCACCTAATGCATTTATTTTGGTTTTTTCCCTACTGCTGCCAAAGCCTCTTCACTCACATGCTGTTATAAGCATGTATGACTAACGTACAGCATCTTTGGGAGCATTCAGGGCTCTCTTTATCAGATCCCTGTACCAAACATGCTCTATCTGACCACCGAATTTGATGAAACTTGCTGGAATGAAAGGTTTTTGAGACCAGCATTCTAAGGGTTGACATTGTCTTGATAATGATAAAAGAAATCATGTACATATTGGGTTTTCTCTTCTCCTTTGAAATGTAATCCTGGGGCTCTGTGTAAAGAAGTAATTGTATTTGAAAAGAGAAATGGGACCATGTAAAGTCACACTTTGAGAAGCTCTCGACACAGGCAGAGAAGATTTGAATTGGAGTCTGAGGCACAGAAAAGGATTGACAGTGAGAGACAGAAGACAAAAGGTGAGCTGGAGAAAGAGTCACATAGGTCACTAGAATAGCATCATAGACAGAGGAATGAAAGGACAGAATGAGAGGAAAAAATATATTAGAGAGATGTATGCATTCATCTGCGTACACATATTTCTACATATTTACCTACCTGCACTTCATCTTGTTTTTATATGCCCATCTGTCTCCATGACCAAACTGCTTCCCTATTCTTTCTCTCCTAGCCTCCTGCTTCTCTCTCTCTCTCCACCTTCCTCTCTTTCTAAACTTGCTCTTCCAGTGCCTCTCTGCTTCCACTGAAAAGTGTTTCTCCCTCCTCTCATCCATTCAATCCATCACAAGCCACATTTATAGCTATCTGGACACAATGAAATTCCAGTTCCCTGGTACATAAATAATCACTTCTTTTCGCATAATCTCAGGATTATTCATTTCAAAGAGAGGGAAGTAAATTTAATGAATTTTTATAAATGCTGATATTTTAAAAATAAATGATGGGGTACAACAGGACTTTATTAAAATACAAAGAGATTAGCAAGGTCTCATTCTCTTCAATTATTAACAATGTACTTGTTCTCCAGAAAAGTACCCATGAAAATTTAAAACAGATGAAAATGGTCGTTCACTTAAAACTGCTCAGTTAATCTGTGAGAAATGTTTTATTCAAAGGCATTAAATGAATACTGCAAGGTTTGATATGCAATAATCCATCATTCATGTGGCACAAACATGGAGATCGATAAAATGTTGTGTCAAGAGGAGAGGTGAACATGGCATCTTCGGAGGATTTCTGCACAGAAGGCTTGTTTCAATTCATGGGATGTCCAAAATCAATATTAAGTCATAGATTTTACAAACTGGATGCCTTTTTGTTTTTTTCATTTATAACTCTGTAGTCTCAGCTCACATTCGGAGGCTGAAATGGCATGAGTTGAAAGGAGAAAACTGTCTCAAAAGCTTTGGTATAGATTTTCACCAAAGGCAAGGAGGTAGTTTTTGGCATTGAGTTTGGGAATGGCCAAATCACTGAGGTTTTAGGATAACCACTACAAAGTCAGCCCAGAAGGAAATTTGGATGTGGATTATAGGTCATATTGGATTTCTTTCCAAAAACAAGCTCAAAGTAAAATTAAAAGGTCTGGCCTAGGCCACAGTAAGAATGGAAACCCATCTAGGAAACATGCATCTAGATCTGTTTCCTACAGCTGAATGCAGATCTTTGGGTCAGGCGTTTCCTTGCAAGCTACAAGCAGTATTAGCAGGACTGTGCACCTGCTTGAATCTAGTTGGTTTAGAGCTTGAACTCCAACTTGAACAACCTTGTTTTTATTGCTTTCATTGTTTGCATTAGAGTATGGTCAAAAGACAGCCATCTGACACCAAGGCCATCAGAGCACATGGATGTTGCTTTTGTTCTGAGAAAAGAAAAGAGAAGGCCAAAACATGGAAAAGAGAGGAAATCTAGTATAAAAGCAAAGTGTTTTGCACATGGTGCCCATTGTACCAGTTAAGCTTTGAGTACAAGGGGTTCTTTTACCCAGTGTGATCATTCTTGAGGCCATGCATAAGGTTTATTTCTGTTTTTATTTGAACAAAAGAATTCTTGTAAAAGACTGTTTCCTTATGATGCACGGTATAAATGCACAATACTCAGAAAAGATGTGGCTAGGAACCAGCGCAAGCCCACAGGCTCAGAGGGTAGAATTAGAGGGATACGTTCACTGGGTTTCTCACTCCCTTCCTCTTTACTTCCTTTCTATGTTTCTGCAATTACTCTGCTTTCCAAGGTGAGATTAGGCAAGAACAAGCCTGCTGATCTAAGCACACAGATTAGTTTTATCTCTTAAGGATAAGGCTACTCAGCTCATGATAGTCTGTTATCTGTATTCATAATGAGCAGAGATGTAATGGAGAATCACCAGGCTGCAGTGAGTAGCCAAAGTGAATTGTAAGCAGTGTCTGTGTCTCTTTGTTTAGCTTGCTCTGATAATACCAGACCAGGCAAAGAGACGCCAAGTAACTCCCATTACAGCAAGGACACAAAGCCACACGTTTGGGCCACTGCAGCCAGGGGCAGATGCAGTTGGCCTCAGCTAGTCTAAGCCTAGGAAAAGAAGAATGAAACGGTGAGGAGACAGTCATTCTTTATTTAAATAACAAGACTGGTAACAGAGTACTGAAATACGGACAAGCTACCTACCACAAGGTAAGATGCAAGAAAAGACCATGTCTGTTCATATCTTTATGGAGCTGATGATGGAAACAATAACTGTTATGTCAAACTGTCTCGAAGGCAGAGGGAGCCAAGAAAGAAGATGATAATAAAAATCATTTTGTTTCTTTCTAGGTTAGCCTGAACAGACCTGCATTGTAGCAGTTTGTTGGGTGAAACAGGGGTCTTGGTAATCTGACCTTCCACATCCTGCTTAAGCATTACACAGCTCTTTATACCTCAGTTAATGGAATAATTCCTTCCTGGTGCATAACAGCCCAGATATATGTTTTAAGTGCAAAAGATAGGGAATTATTTGCAGGGAAGAAGCAGATTCTTTTGTAGTTTCTCTGATTCGGTATTGAAACTGCTACCATGGCTCAAAATCGCTCTATGCTGGCATGTAGAGACTGTGAACTGTCTGCTCTCCTCCAAATCTGGGCAGAGCAGCAATATGGAGAAAAGAACAGCTAGAAGTGCACAGGGCTTTTAAGTGTCTGTAACAGCATCTTTGGTTGATTAAAGAAGTGTTCACGTTAATCATATCTTGTGCTTAATGAACTAACACAAATTGCATCAAGCAGTGACTCTTTTATGTAATATGCTTACCCATGATAGAAATCTCTGCAAGAAAAATAAAGTGAAACAACCATCTGAGGCATTCCCTTCCTTCATTTGAATGACAGATCTTGGAAGGTTAAAATTAACACGAAGTTTCAAAGCTACCAGGGAAACACTTATTACAGAGGCTACACACCTTCTTCCGATGAGGCGAAAGACACAAACATACAGACTAGGAAATTAGAGAAAAGTATAGACAAGAACAGTGTAACGAATGTAAGAATATCCATTTTATCAGCTTTTCTTCATGCACACAGTGAATCCTAGCTCTAGTGAGTGTCGTACCATGTAAAGAGGCAGCTTCATCTAACTAGTGAGTCTTGGGTTTTGTCCTGACCTTTCATCATTTCTGGTATGTTCATTGCCAGTCTATTCCTGGCTCTGTTTCTGACTCACAGCATGAATTTGGATACATTTATTTCATTTTCTCCATGCCTCAGCTTCCTTTTCGATAACATTTAACAAGCTGAAATCACAGATATGTGTGGAGCACTTTGAAATTCCTGGATAAAAGAGACTAGTTTCTGCTATAAAAGATGATCAAATTTGTGAATGAATAAACCTAGGGTCAGATAACATATTGGAAAAATATTTGTAAGAAATAATGGAGCATTTATTTATAGAGCCATCAGAAGGTCAGACCTGGTCTTCTTGTAAATGGAAGCAACAGTCCATTTCTTTGGGCTCTGGGCCAGTTCATACAAAGGCTGACACATTATTAAAAACAGAAAAGGCCTATTTTCCATTTCTCAAGGCAGGCTTTTTCATTGCCATATGTTTCTGCTTCTCTATCTAGCTTTTTTTCCAATGATCTGATATGGTTCTGCAATCTATTACTGTGTTCTCCAGCTAAAGAATCAGATCCTAAAAGGATCAGGGAGAATTTCTTATGCTTCTTATTGTCTTTACACAGGCTTTTCTTGTCATTTTTCGCCCTAGCACCTTGGACACTGGTGGCAGACAAGTTTTTTGCTTGTTTGTTCTTTCTGTGGCAAGGAACCACCTAGTTTTCTCAACAACTAGTTGTTCTCTGAACAACTGGTCCCCTTTTAAAACCAGTTCAGTGAAACATAAGATCTGTGACCTGCAAGGTCTGACCAGTTGACCTTATTATCCTAAATGAATGCTCAGTGTTTAGAGTAGCTAAGAATCCTTATTCCTCAGTACACAGCTGTGGATTTGCCTAAAAGCAAATGCCTAAGGACATTCTGTCTCTCATGTTTGCCTCAGGATCAAAAGTATCCAGTGGGCAAGGATTATCATTAAACACCAAGCTGTGGTGCTCTGTTCGCTATCTCTTTATCAATTTTTGCCTACTTTTGCTGGTGAAGTTGCATTGCTAAGTAGCAATAAGTCCATTAGACAAACATGACACTCCATTATCCCCTATATCTTCTTTGCCTGGGAATGTGAGAAGTGGTAGGACATTACAAGATTTTGCTGTTTTCCCCGGGCTAAATCACTAGCCTTTGGGAAGCAAACGGATGGCTTGGAGGGAGAAGGGGGATTGCACTGCCTTGTAGAACACTTGCCTTGCATATCACTGGTTTGTACTTGCTCAGTGATAAGAGCACCATCCCTAACTCCTGGGTATAGGACAGCCCCACTGCATTAGTTTGGTGACATCAGGGACATGAAAAAGCATAGAGCTCTTAATTTTATCTAGGGTCCAAAAGCCCTCATGGAGGACCTTTCCTAACTGAGAACCTAAGCATCCAGCCTCACAGTCAAAAGACCTCAACTGACAAGTGAAAGTGGATAAGAGGAAGACAAGTGTTTCCACACTGCATATTGCAGTGTGGAGCTGAAAGCACTTTCAGGGCTGAGCTACAAAGAAGGAAGGTGCATGAATCCTTTCAGATGGAATGGAGCAGGCACTCACAAACAACTTGCTCCTATAGCTTTTGCAGTTTTGCTGAAGTCCTCATAATTTTTCCAGGCACTTCTGCTGCAGTGCAGCTATTTCAGCCTGGTCAATGGCTAAAAACCAGCCTGATGGCAACATATTGTGGTGCCTTTGTTTGTTTCAGAGAGGATTTTTTCCTCGTTATATTCTTATTGAAAAAGAATGATACTGCACAATATCCCTCGATTTAGGAAAATCTGTCTGCCAATTCAGTTCAGCCTAAGCCAATCCAATCTACCCATCCATATGCAGAGATATTCAGGAACCCACTTGAGAGCTGGAAAGTGAGAAAGTAATAATTTTCTGACCTGCAAAGATGTTGCTGTGAACAAGGTTAACTGAAAGAATTCATCTTCACTGAGCAATGTTTTACTCATGGAGTTTTCAAGGTTGGGGACTGGGCTGCCTGGACACTGTATCATTTTTATCATGGCACTTCTTCATTTTTCGTTTTACTGTTAGCACTTGCCTCTTTTCCCTCCCTCTCTTTTAATTTTCAACCTTTTTGTAAATGGTGCTGATTTATTTGGCCTCTCTGTACCTCTCTCCCTCCTCTCCTCTCCATTTAACTCTCCATAGGAAGAATGAATTTAAAGTAGTGGAACTGCTTCTACCCTGGACAGAAGGGTTGTGCAGTCAAAATTGGTTAGTGATTTGGAAGAGCTCAGATGCTATGGTAACACAGGTCACAAAGGTATTCAGACAGATATGATAGCTGTCAGTTTCTTTTCACTCCCCATTCCATATACCTTCTTCAGCAAGGGCTGCCTTTGAATTTTGATCTCAGGAAACCCCAATTTTAAGTGCATGTGGTTTCATGTTACAGGGGGGTGGGTGCAGGTGTGTTTCTTATTGTAAGTTTGTGTGTCCAAATTATCAGGCATTGCAAACACCATAAGGTTTAATTTTCTTCTAAACAAGCAAAACTGGCAATCTGACAAATTTCAGTGATTTCCATATGAACGGATGTTCTTCAAAATGAAATCTAATGGGTAAATTCCATGTAGCCTGGGATTCTACTGGGAGCTTACTGCACATCTACTGTATGCGTGAACACCTTTCATCCTGTACAAAAACCAGTCACAGACCTTAAATGCTTTTACTGCTTTTTATGTGCACAGGAAGATTATAAGAATGACTGTAAAGAAACTAAAACTTGACTAAAAAAGGAGAGCAGATCATACATCAAACTATTTGTTCTGAACCCTTGGCTGATTAGAAAGTTTGAACATTTAACCCCTTCCAGTTTCATAACTTCCTCAACCAAAAGAGATTCTCTGCTGAGGGATGTAATGACTTACAGTACTGACAATACTATTTTCTATTCCTAGTCCTTATGCCTCATAGAAGTGTTGGCTGTCTGAGTGCTCCAAGCACTCAAAGAGCATTTTGTTGAGCTATCTAATAACAAACTGAGTTTTTAAAGTTCAGTTCAACTTCAAAGAGGTTTGCAAGTATAAGAATAACATTTTATTAAAGTAATTTACCTTGAATTTCTCAAAAAAGAAATTAATCTGCCCACTCACCAAACTTTGCTGGGGACCTTCCCTCAGTTTCCCTCAGCCTTTTTACCTTTGTAAATTCTTATCATATCAGCTTTGACAATGTTCTCATCCCAGCTGTTACTTGAATCCCCCTGGAAGTTGGACAGCTTTAGAAGCTTGATAGCACCTGAGTTGAAGTCAAATTCTCCCCAGCCTCTGCAATGGGTTAACGAAGCTCAGTATAAATCCTCAGCACCCTGTGCTAAGCATTCTTCTATATATTTTGAACAAGAGTGAGTTAAAAAAACAGAGCTGAAATTCCGGTCTTGCCTGTCTGCCGTTGGAGCAGATTCACTACTTGGGATAATTCCTCTGAATTGAACAGCACTAACCCAGGGATGAACCTAGCCTACAAGCCATATGATGCTATGCACTGTAAATCCCCCTTCTCATTTCTTGCTCTGGCTCCACAATGTTTATTGTCTGGGCTAGTGAAGCAAGGAGCAGTGTCACATGTTCACGACACAAATATGCTGTCAGGAAGCCTTATGTCTGATGGTCTGGTTGACTAGAATGGGGACTCAAATATTAGCAGCTTTTATCTAAAAGGGGAGGGAAAGCTCCATTTCCAGGACAGAAGGCATAATATTGAAATGATCCATCACAGCTGATGTACCCAGATGGCTTTATGAATGAGAGAGACAGGAAATGGATTGCCCAGTTCACCACATTTAAAGCAACAAAGCTGAGAAGTAAATCCTTATGCTATTGGAGCCTGTTGCCTGAACAGGAGATACACTGTATCTGCTGCTTGGAAACAAAGAAGTAAAATAAAAATAAAAATTCGGGGTTGTACAAAAGACTTCCTCGTATGACTTTAATCATAGTACTGTACACAGCTGATGAACAAGACAAAGACCAAGTAGATAGATGGACAAAGAAAGAAAGAGTTAATCTTCAATGCCTGAACTAAAACAGAAACTGAACTGACCTCAGCAGAGAGCAAGCACTGGTAAAGCACACTGGTATACAGGTTACATTTTCATTGAAGTGAATCTAGACAGCTGATAAAATGCTTTGAGATCCTTCCGGACGAAAGCTGCTATGGGACCCTGGCAAAATTGTCACTAGTGCCTTGTCACGCTTTAGGTGCTTTTTAAGGTAATTTCCTGCTAAGACTCTGGTATTAAACAAAATTGTACTATGCACCATCGCAAGGTCACTCTATATATTTAATTCTTCACATTAAAATTCCTCATCTGCCATGTCTGTTGATTGGTTTGTCCGTTTAATTAGTTACAATGACTGTATGAGTTGGGATTCTGTTGTCTGTCAGCATGACAAATTAGCATATCCATAATGCAAATGACAACCTCTCGTCTTTTAGGACACCCATCACGTATAAATGTTAAGTGACAGACCCCATAATTACATGGCAATTGCTGTCTCCCTACTCCTGGCTTCCTGCTCTACATCCTTCTGTCTTGAACCATGTCAAAGTCATGTCTACAAATTGATTTCAGATTTAAATCTACTCTGGCTGATACAACTACAGAAAATTTTCAATTCCTATCAGACTTCATTAAAGTTCAGTGTGTCACAGGTCACAACCAGGTTATCAATGTGGGCACTGCCGTACTAACCAGAGCATGCCCATCTAGCTCAAATCTTCTTGCTGGCAATGGCCAGGATTCAGAAGCAAATGCAAGAGAGTAATAACAGGAAATTACTGAATAATCGGACCACAGGATAAGCATCTTCCTCAGCGCTGCCATTTGGATGCTGGCTGATAACCTGAGGCACAATACTGATACAGTGACAATAAACTCTGAAAGAAGTCCTATTCTCTCCACAGGGAGCAATGAACCGTCTGCCAGGACTCTGGTGTGATATGGCTGGAACTGTAGGCTATGTCGATAATATCTGAAAATCGCTATTGGCTAACTCTCAGAAAGAGATGGTCTCTAGTGTAACTGGGAATTGTTAAGCTTGGTATTATTGTCATCATTTATCTAGCAAGGGAAAAGAATTACTCAGTTGTATGAGGGAGGCCTACCACAGTGTTCCCTTCTGGCTTTAAATCACACACATGTAATAGCTATGCCTCCTTTTGGTTTGGCACCTCATGGTGAGGCCTTCGGATGGTGAGTTGGGAATTGTAAGATCTATTAAAAGGACTGTGCTTTACCTCTACATCTCTCTGTGTAAAAATGAGGGCAATGCTTATCTTAGTCACAGGATGTTGATGAGGATTCTTTATTTAGTTAAATAATTAGGACTAGGTCTTTCCCTCTTGTAGCACAGCGTTACACAGACAGGTAAGTCTTAGGTTATTATTGTCATCACTTAAGATCATAAGCACTCGGGGACAAAACCTCTTGTACTAATTGCAGTAAGGTCAGTGGAGTTACGATGCTGATGGTCTGGCCCTGTGTTCAGCTCCGATGCTAAGCAGTCTCAGGTCTCTACGTGCACTGCCTGCAAACCACCCTGCTCCTTATGTGGTGAGGTCCTGTACAAAGCATTTGTTCCCCCTGCATTTGCCTTCAGTGCGCCACTATTTTTGCTCACTTGGCACACCCTCCTGGCTGGCTGCTCCCTGAGCCTCTTCTACTTTACCACAGTGCAAGCATTAAAGGAAAGAAAGAGATATTTGCAAATCTTCCATGTTTTCTGAGTTGCCTGAATTCCCCCAGCACTAAGGTGTATGTGTGCAGATGCCTATGTTTCCCCAGTGTTCCCTTCAGTGACTACGCTCAGTGCTTTTCTAGCACAGAGCCAAGGATTATTCTAGTGGAATTACAAGAGATGAGGCAAGTCCGTCTCTGCAGAGAAAACAATTTCACAGAAGACTACACTAGGTTAGGACGGGAAGCAGGGACACAAAGGCAGTGAAAAAGAAGCTGATCTCTCTTTGGCTTGCCAGAATGAAGAGCCAATTAGGGTAAACCAGCATCCAGAGTATTTTTTTTTTAAAGGACAGAAAGGCATGGAAGCGTGAGGTGATTTGATTCCACATAACTTTCTTTGCCAGCTTAATTACCATTGTATCTCCATCAATCCCCTTCCTGGGCACTTTATTCTTAATTTTGCTTTTCACTGGTCCCACAGAAAGCTTATTCTGTTTAGATGATGAAGGAATGGGATGTGATTCAAAGAACATGGTACACAGATACCTGGGGAAGCAGGAACAGGGAAGTCTGTGCACCTTAGCTACTACACAGCTGATTTTAGACAAAATACACATTCTTTGTACTTAAGAAGCCCAATGACAGAAGGGATGGGCTTTGCTGTGGTTTTGCAGAATTGAGATCAACAGGAAACCAGGCTAACACAGGTGGGAAACAAACAGTGGGATAAGAAGTGTCAAATATTTGACCAATTAAAAAAAAAAAAGCCTTATGAAATATCTTGCTTTTATACTGCACATCAGACTGCTCAAAGCACAAATTTGGAAAAGACTGATAAATCCCTTTTTGATGGATTTCCAGCTCAAGACATGTGTGATACATGTAACTTAAATACAGAGGTACGCATGCAAACCATTTCTTTTGGCCTAACACAGGCAGCTGGTTAGCTGCAGGCTTCGTTAACATTCCAGAAAGTTCCTGAAGCAAAACTCAAATCCTACCACAACATCCAGTATAGCTCCATGCAACCAGGTTGCATCAACCTGGTCATGGACAGTCATGGACCACAGCATGGCAATGCTGCGGATGGTAAATATGTGCTTCACAATTCTCAGCCTCCTTAAACCCGACAAGGAGCAACATTTCAAACGGCTGTGCAGCCTTAGCCTGACTTCTTCAGGTAGTTAACGCAGACTACTAGAAACACTCAGAGATTAAATTCTCAGCATCTGAGAATGGCTTAAAGAAACCTCAAGTGAATAAAATCCCTCAGTGCTGGAAGGGGAACCAACAGTGTTATAGGGCATAAGAAAGAAAGAAACACACTCTGTTCTCTGTCTCCCTTGCAGACATTATGGGTGTGATTTACTGACATACAGTTTGCATGAATGAGTGGAAGACTAGACCCAGGACACTAAGCCTTACCTTTCCATGTAAATTAGGAACAACTCAAGTGAAATCAATGAATTGTGAAACATACATGCAAAATAAATCAGTATTTTTGTATTTGTTTTTTTCCTTTTTTTCTTTCTTTCTTCTTTCCTTGATCTTATGAAGTGAAATACATTTGAAGAAGCACCTCACTTCTCTAGGGTTCCCACTGGTTCATACTGCAATCACATATAGCTGGAACAGATTTCTTCTGTGTGTATACAAAGCACAAAATAAAGCTTTGATATGGAAAACCACATGACAACTGATGACCTACAATAACAGAGAGAGCTCAGGAAGTGGAAAGAATGCAGGGACCTTTGGGAAATCTGTTTTCTTCCTCTATTCCTTGTACCGTAGTCTGCCCAGCAAGACCCTGATCTCAGATTCACCCTCTTCTATAAAGGGAAAGCAATGCAACCTGGGTGGCAGAGTGTTATTCTACATCTCGAGAAAACTGAGCTCTTTTCTCACCTCCGTCTGGGGCCTGCTTGCCTTGTGCAAGTTAAAGTTTCCTCAGTTTCTCCATTTGGAGAATGAAGATAACGCTCCTGACTTTTACGTAGGTGTTCGCAGCAGGTGGGCAGAACACGTGATCTAAAAGCTTGGTAGTACCACTGCAACACAAATAATGGTAGTAACAACAAGACATTTTGTTTTCCTCCCTTCCTGACCTTCCTCCCACACACCATTCATGCCAGACTCTCTCCGTGCTCTCAGCTCCTGCAGCTTATCAGTTTCTAGCCAGAGACACTGACAACAAAAATAAAACATTTTAACACACGCGATCTCTCTCTCTTCTCCCCTCCCACCATCCTTTCACTGCAGGAGAGAATGATCGATATTTGAAATGTACATCTCCACCTCTCTCCCCGAGCTGTGATGCTTGCTAGCAAAGGAAAGGTTGTGATGAGGCTCTAGCGCCATTGCTCACAGATGTGATTGATGACGACTGTGCTGGAGACTGGGCGAAGATTGGTTTCTGGGGCTGATTGATAAAGTCTATCATGCAGCATGAAACAGTTGGGAAGAAAAATAATGGGCCATCTGGTTCTTTCTAACTGTGAATATTTAGCGAGAAAAGCCTATTGAGGGTTTTTCCTGATTAATTTGTAATTATAGAAACTTGGGTTTAGATATGAGTATCACTAGGTCTTCCCTTTGTTAAGCAAGATTGTCTGACCAGTTAATTAAGGCAAAGGTACATTTATGGGGTATCGCAGGAAGCCACAAACATTCCTTTCTGCCTGAGTGGCGAGCTGGACTGTTCAGGCAGTCTTGCTTAGCAAAGGGAAGACACAGTCAAAGAACCCATTTCAGGAGTTCACTCTTCCTGGTAGCAAAACCCCATGAATTAATGATTGGATGGGAGACAGATAATGCTGGGATTGAGGTTTTAGTGTGTTTTCATGTATATTTCATAGACCTGTTTGCTTTTTGATCTTTAAAGCTCTTTGATTATTCTTTTTAATCCTTTCTTCCAGATTTTCTTAAGTGCCAGTTACAGCCCTGATTTCAACTTGTAGGCTGGAGCAGGTAAGCTGTTATTCCACAGCTAACAGACACATTATGCAGAGGACAACAGATGATCTCTAGACATTCTTTCAATTTGTGACAGTAGCACATGAGGTTTGGTGATCTGACAGTGGAATCACCTCAACTGTCTGCTGCAAGGGACTGGTCACTTTATGTAGCTGAGAAATGCAAACCAACTCAGAGGAAAACTGCAAATGTTGTTGTCTCTTTCAAATTTACTTTCATAACGTAAATTTCTGCAGAAAGATCCTAACTGTACACACAAACGTACAACTAACAGTCCCTGTGTAGTGGTATAAGTGATTGCTCACCTAACAGCGCCACCTAAAACGTCTTTAATTGCTTTACTAATACCCAGTTTGCGGCAGCTGCTTACCACTCAGACATGAACTTGGCAATTACAAATGGAAACAAAATTTCCATTTTTGCCCCTGGATAGGGTGAACTCTGAGCAAATAGGAACTCAGTAGCTGTGTTGCACTCAGCCTCAGAGATGCAAAAGCAGGAGGAATTACCAAAATCAACAAGAAACTAATCTCTTTAATCCTGGAAATTTTTTAAACAAGTTTAAATAATTGATACACTGTCAGAAGCAGCCTGAATCCACAGAGGGGAAATTAATATTAAATGAGAATGCTTCTCCCTCTCTGTATGGGAAAGGATGGCAAAGTCATAAAACAAGTCCTTTGCACACTACAATTGGCATAAAGTAGGTAAAATGCTGGTGAAATTACTCCAGTTGCTTCTTCACTCCAGATTTCAGACACAATCCGACCACTGGTGTGGTGAGGAGAGAAGAGGTTTCCCAGCTCTGCCAACTTTGTTCTTACAGGAGATAGGAACCAGGAAATATTGGAAACAAAAGGAAAGAAACTATCTGAAAATCTATATTAATAGTGTCCCTCTGTGACCCTGAGCTTTATGAGTATTAAGGTTTGGCAGCACCCCGCTTGTCCTCTCTCCTGTGCTGCCCCCGCTTCCAGCTGACAATTTTTGGCTTCCCTGCTCCGTTCGGCCTTTTGCCATGTGCTGGGCTGAGAAGCGACTGAGACACCCACCACACTGGCACCACCGTGTTGCAAATCTGTTGATCATGGCATTTGGCCAATCACTGAGAGACAATCAAAGCCGATGGCTCCAGATTGCCTTGCGATAGTTTCCCAGTCATGATCCTTCAACAAGATACGGTGCAGCTCTCTGAAGCCAGGAGGATCACAGGAAACACAATTCATTAACCTTGCCTGGGGCAAGGCTGGCAACACATGCAACTCATAATACAAAATGGCAGTTAACAGTGGAAAGTGGAGACACAACCGCAGACAGAGCATGTATGACTGTGCTAACGCTTCACTTTTTTCAGTCATGTTAATTCAGATTAAATAAGGCATTTATGTCCATATCTACAATGGTATTTAGACGCTCAGATGCTGCTGAATTCAGCATCACTTTGTCACCTTTGTGAGCCTGGGTCTTAAGCCTTATTCCTGCAACTTAATGCAATATGCTTAATGCTGAGAAGGTCACTGTCCATGTCAAAGTTGCTACATTGCTCACTCTCTTACCAGTCATGATGCTGCTCTGTCTTCATATATGGTCCTCATCGCAGTAGTATCTGAAGCTTTTCATGTGAGTTAAAAGCCAGCAGCTCTGTCTTTGTCTCACTCTTATCACCCATTCAGAAGCAGGATCATTATCTTCAATACACCTATAAAAATAAGTACTGTGAGATTAGTCAGGAAAAAAGCAGCCTCTCTCTATGGTAGGTAGCAATGCCAGGTCAGACTAGCAGTTACAAAATGCAGCAGAAGAGACAGGAAGGAAACATATATCACTGCAGAATCCCGGCCTGATGCTCAGGAGACATGCTGGAACGTTGCCTTGGAGGCTTGTGCCAAGCGGATGGGTTTTGCTAGGACAGTGAGAGGGATTGTGCTAAGGGTAATGCTTCCCTTAGTATTAAATGTAAATAGAGTTTTATTAACCTGCCCCCTGAGGTACCTAATAAGGATCATGTCAGAGATGAGAAGCAATAAGGAAATGAATAACAACTTACTGTATTATATATGCATGATGATAATCAATACTACTTTGCACTAAAATAGCAGTTGGCATCCAAAAATCTCTAAAAAAAAGCAGTAAGAATTCATTCATCAATGACCAAGTCTTTAGAGGCACTTCAGTATTATTACATGCTTTGTTCAGCTGGGGGACTTTTGGGACCACAGGGAAAAGACAAGACTTGCCCAAAGACACATAGCTCACAGCTGAGAGGGTTGCAAAAAATAGCCCAGGGTCCTGCGTTCAAAGTCTCATAGTGATTAATGCCTAGTAGAAGCCATTATGTTCATACCACTTAACAAAGGCCATCAGCTTTAAGTCTGTGATTCCTAGATCAAGTCCAGCAATTGTGCTTTCTTTAGTGCTGGTCTCTTGAAGAACTAAAGATGAATTAGATGGCAGAACAAGCCATGTGTTAGCTCTAATGGTTGTGACCAATCACTCTGAAAAGTGTCCCTCAAAACAGGATTTCTCTTGGGTTGGGAGGCAGTATCATACATTGCCTTTAAATCCACAAAAGGCATGCAGCACGGACAACGCAATAACAGCAGTATGGAGCAAGGCTGTTAGAGAGTGATCTGGCAAACCGTAATTGATACCCAGTGGCAATTTACAAGCATAGGCAGCCACTCTGGTATATTTGATTCAACACAACACTGATGCTGCTGACTGCTGATTGACAGCCTCCTCCATCATGCATGGCAATTGCTGGGAGACTCTGCAACCATGTGGTTCTTGCTGCTTGCCATCAATCTCTACTGTAGGAGGCTCACAGTACATGCACAAGATCCTTGTGCCAATGGAGAAATCAGCTCCCAGGTCAGAAAGGAAACAACACAGAACCTGCCGCAGGTAACAGAAACTGACATCACTGGGGAAGTCACCAAACCAGCACTGAAAAATTGTAAAGAGCCTTAAATTCTCCAGCAACAGCTGAGCAACTGTGCTTTTGGTGTAGCTCTGTGCTTCCCTGAGGGTTCCTAAGACACCATCTCGCACACATCCATTAAATGGGCTGTTATTACAGATGGCAGGGAGACGGAGGATACTTGGCCCTGGGTTGAGAACATTATTATTTCCTGATCATTAATACATTGAGTGGCTTCTTACAAGCTGATATATTGCAGAAAAATGTGAAATGCATAAGGAACAGGGCACAAGTTCACTGTAAAAAATTTTTCACCCAGGGACTGATTCCAGGCCATGTGGTTTATGGGATGTCTTAAAGATACAAGGGTCTGTTCTGTAGACACATGTGATCTGCCCAAGTCTCTCTCCTACACATGGACACCAGTGCACACTTCATACTGGAGATCAGCTTAAGTGCTGAAATAGCTCTTCTGGAACACACTTTTTGACTGCAGAGTTTCCAGTGCTTACAGATGTACTGTCTCTGGCAATATTTGGTACTTTTTTCTAAAATGCCTTAGCTCCCAGAGTCATCAGATTACCTGAGAAGTTCAGCTTTCAGGCAGAATAGCTTACAGACACAAACTCTGGAGATTTAAACCTCTGCAGGTAAATATCAAAGCCCTGGCTGCTTCTTCATCTTCTTTTTTTAATTTTAAGATTAGCTGGATCATATAAAAAGCCTGACTCATGATTTTTCAATGCTTCATGTTAGGAGCTGCAAAGGTCCTTCTCACATAGACTGGCATGTGCTTCTTAAATGCATCAATTAACTGCAGCTCATGGGTGTCATGCAGGGAAGGACATGGGCTCTGAAGCAACCGTGGCTCTACTCATTTTCAGCCAAAAACGGATGCCCGGCTGTCCTGAAGTGGCACTGAACTCATACACACCGAAAATCCTGCAACTCTGATAGGAGAATAATTGCCTGCTCTCTCAGTACTAATATATTTTTGGTTTCTGGTTGGCTGCATTTGCATCTGGCTTTGCAGACTGCCTTCCCCTGAAGCGTCTTTATCGGATTTGCTTGGTCTCATGACTTACTGCATTTTTTCAAGTAAGTTCTAAATAACAAAATAAGCCCTAGGATGGCTCAGTTTGCTGGAGCAAACCAAGGTACAGACAGGAGCATGGGGTAGATCCAGGAAGCCCAGGTGTGACACGAAGAACCTGGAATACACTCCAGGCTGAAAGATATGTCACTGAAAGTGTTGGAGCTCCTCTTCCCTTCCTTGCAGACAAGCAACAGAGCCTTGAGCACAACCAAAGCCCATGGCACAAACACTATAAATAACATTAATGGGGCCACTGCTGGTGACATCAGAGCAGAAATTAGCGAGACTGGCAATGGCAAAGCAGCAGCAAACTGAAATATTTTCACCCCGAGCGCTTTCTGGAAATGGTCTTTTATCTCAGAGGCAAGTAAGGGGGCAGAGGACTCACCCCCACTCAGCCTGCTATTGTGGGACTGTCAGTTCTGTCTCACTTCAGGACAGAAGGAATTTCTGGGAGCCATTTCCAACCCCCCACCTCAGACTACAGCAATTTTCATTTTAGGACAACGTACATATTCAGATGGCACAGGAAAAGTGATTTCTGTGGGTATTTTTCACTACACTATGAGTCACACTGTGGGGTGTGTGGGAAGGAAATGGTGCCAGGTCTTTAATAAAAGCAACGTCACGACACTCCCTGAAGTGGCTTCTCCTCAATACGGCAGGCATTGCAATGCTGCCACCAGAGCACCACTTCTCTATTTCCCACAGGATCTCCCGGGAAGGGAGTAAGTAGCCTCATTGTTGCTTTTTGCTGCTCCAAAATTAGGACACCCTAACCTGCATCTTCTTCTGTCAAGTGGAGCCAGAGTAGCCTGTTCCGGACTTGTCTCCCTTTCTCAGCAAACACCTCCAACAAAATCTTAGTAGCAAAACTGTTTTACTGCCAAGGTGTCATTCTGCTGGGATTAAAACTGCTCCTAGCCTTTGGACGGGTCCTCCTGAATAATAAAGCCTGTGTAATAAAACAGTCTGTTAATTTTACAGCTAGAGTATAAGTATGAATTGTGTAAGAAAGCTCTTGGAAGCAAACCAGACTTCGCTGAAGTGGCCACGAGTGCCTTCAGCATAGCCATGAAATAGCCAGAAAGCTAAGAAAGTGCAAATTGCGCAATGAATACCTCAATGTAGAGTATGCTTCAGCACTGCCACAACACGACGGAGACACAGGCTTGCTTAATCTAGGTAGATTGAAGAGCACAGGAGCTAAGGACAATAGCTAGCAGCTAATTTTCCAGGGTCTCAGGCAGGCTTGTGCTGACCGTACTGAGGGCTGTGCTATTGAAGTTTTGATTTTTTGGTGCCCAAGCTCTCTAGCATAAAGATAGCTCGAGTACATCCAGATGTGCCGCATACACAGGCCCCAGCTGCAATATCAGCATGGCTTTTAATAGCCTTCTGTGGAAGATAGAAGTGCTGACATGTAACTCCCTCAATCATCTGAGCTCCTCTAGGTGAGGGTGACTTGCATCTCCAGAACCTGATACTGGTTCCTATGTCAGGCTACCAATACAGTCCAAGAAGTGCTACTCCCAATCATACCACACCAGGGTCAACCATGCACATACACGCTTGCTTCTACATTGGCACATCAATGGCAGACAGTGAAACTCCTTATTACCAGTCTTGCACTGGATACCCAAAAAGGACAGAGTGCCTGGCCTGAGGAGATGGTGACCAAGCTCCCAAGAAGATGGCAGAAGCCGCATGCATGCCCTGTGTTCCCCAGGCAAAGCTGTTCTGTAATGCCTCCAAAAGAAGCAGGAAAGAAGTGGGAATCCTGCAGAGCGCTGGTTCTACCATCTGAACGAATCCCAAGGCACTTTGTAAAAATAAATGACAAAGGGATAATCAGCAACCTGGCCATTAATTGAAATGGCCATCAATCCTTTCTCTGGAATGAGTTTTCATTGTTTTGAGACAGACTCAGCCTTTTGCAAAATCTGGCCAAAGTTCCAAAATCCAAATTCTCTTCTTTGTTGGAAAAACAGACATTATTTGTGTTGTTTCTTCCCGACTCTTCTCTCCCCTGGCCCTTTCTGCTGCAGTTCACGTTGCTTGGCCAAAAATTGGCAGTGCAGGAGAGGAAACATTCATCAGTGGCAGAGGAGGGCTGGCTCTGACCTTTCCTCTTGGCTGTTTACAACAGCTGTCGAGCTGTTTGTTGAAGTCCCTGACAAGCCGTCTCGCCCTTTTCTACAGTCTGAGATTGGGTCATCAGGGATGAAGCTCCTGTCTGCAGACGAAAGCAGATGTTCAGAGACAGAAGGCGACAGCATGCAGTGCAACAGATAGCATCACAGAGTCTGATACACTCCCTAGTGAAGGGCTGCAAGGTGTCAGGGTATGCCTGATGGCAAAGAAACCAAGGTCCAAGACTTGATATCACTGAGACATCACAAAAAGATGACATGGAGGGAGAGCTGTGAGGTTAGTGTGTTAGCAGTAATAAATTAGGAAGCGCCAATTAAAAGTTATCAGCTTGCCATCTTACACTTTTAATATACTGTCTGGTATGTTTGGATTAATACTTATCCTATGACAGGGACTCTGCTTTGGGAGTTGCTCCAGCCTATCTTTGTAAGCATAATCCCTGCTTTGAAGAAACTCCTATCCCATAAAACTAGGTAGGTAATGCTTGAAAATGAGAAAGAGGCACAGGAAAGTAAATGATTTTCCCATCAGGACAAGAATAAAAACCTGCTTGCCTGTCCCCTAGGTCACTACTGTCTTGCTACTGCTTTGTCGTGTGACTCAGCACCAAGAAGAACAAAGGGTTATTCTTCTGTCAGAAGGATTCTAATGTTTTTGCAGTTTAAAGTAGAGATAGAACACATGAATAAATTCTAATTTCTAGGTAGGTTCAGACATGGGTTTGGATCCAAATGTTACCTTACAAATTCATGTGGTCCAATGCACTCCTCTGCGTTTCTCAGGTTAGATTACATAGGTTCTGCAACAAGTACAAGGTCTCTGTTCACAAGTTAAACAGACTTGCTTTATTTTTTCTCATAGTTTTATGTGCCTGCTGCTGTCCTTAATGCAGGATTAATGCATGCAATGCTTTGTGGTTGGTTTATGTAAATTGCTGGCAGCAAACAACAGTCATAATACACTTTGTTGCAATGAAATGCAGTTTGTAGTGAAATCTATTATAGTTCAAATATAAATTAATTATAATCCCTTCTGCTGTAGTGAACCTTCATGTATAATTAACATTTACTGTAGGGGAAAAAGGAAAGGAAAAATCCCCATCTGAATGTTTCAATGTCAGTAATAATTTCCACTTCCCTAATGTCTCTCATAGGAAGGTATATTACAGTTTACCTGTCCCCCTACACGATACAAGTCACAGCTGTCTTTAGCTGGAGCCAAAAGACACTGCTGCAGCATGAAGAAAACATGAGCAATTTCAGATCATGCTGTGTTCTGGTCTCCAGGAAATATGGACAGCAGCTCTTTCTGTGTCTGCTATATCCAGCGCAGGACTTAAGAGAAAAGAGTGGTAAGAAAAGGCAGCCTTGCAGCTATCAGCAGCTATACCACTTCTGGTAAAGATGTTAGACTCAGGAATGAGTTTCCAGACCCAAGCTGCTGGAGTCCACATGGCATGTAAAGGCTGATCTTGCCTATGTCCCATAGGCACAATCAGACACCTATGGCCCAACTCGTTGGTCCAGCAAGGAGCTCTGCACACAATTGCACTCTAACACTCCTGAACAAAATATTTCTACTGCAGTTGAGTTTGCTCAACATGGCAAAATTCGCTCCTCAAACACTGTAATGATAGCACTGCAATTTACAGGCACTTCATTCAGTCTGGATCATGTGCTTCAAACAGAACTGGTTACTGACTGCTTAAGGATTTCTAAAACCAGACTGAAGGAAGGTGAGAATGGCTCTTGTGAAAATAGGAAAGAAATGTTGATGGTTCAGTGTCTGAATTTCTTCAGGGTATGGGTCAGCATAAACTCTGGGAAACTAAGGCTGGTAAATGAAAGTTTGGAGGATCCTTCCCCCTTATGACAAAGCCTCCTACTCCCAATCTCTAATGAGAGTCAATTGCTGCTGATAAATTTTACATAGTAGCTTTTTGCTTGTTCTGCAAATTAAGCAGAAAAATTGCCTATTAAAAGGAAAAGTGGGGCGATTCTTAAAACTTCGTGTAACCTATTTAGCTGCTTAGGTCAGATGCAGGGCAGAATCCAAAGTCTACTTATCAATTTTCTGCAGGGAGCAGCAGTTTGCACTGCTGAAGCAATGTCTTGCTTCAGAGACCCAGCAAGAGCTGATTTCAGAACCACATCAAAGCTGGTTGGTACCAGAGGGGCTGGATTAGTTCCTCTGCTGATGCTTAGGTAACTGTCCTTCAGTGCAGCACACTGGTCTCTTCCAACCATTTTCCTGCTGGCTGACTGGTCACCCACACAAGATGTATTTGTTTAAACCAGCAACAAAGATGGGAAATGCCAGGCTTGAGTCTTAGAGCCTCTTTTTAGCCACGACCTGTCACAGCAGCTCTTTGCTTTCCAGTGCCTTTCTGACCCAATCCTGCCTTCAGCAGTCATCTCCATAGTGACATAGACTGCATCAGGCTTATTTAACCCTTAAGCTGAAACCCACAACGCCTAGCAGAACTAATCTTTTGGGGGACGTGAGCACCACCTCCTGACTCATTTCACTCTGGGGCATAGGATGGCACCAACTTTTACTTACTGCTGGGCTTGGCTGCAATCTCAAAGTGAAAGAATGCAAGCTCAGCCTCAACACACGCAGATATCCAGGCCTTGTTAAAATATCCCCCCAAAGCTTTCTTACAAATCACAGTTGTATATTCACTTTCCACATCACTCTCTCCCTGAATGTTTATCTCCATTCTCTGTATGCTGACCCTGTACAACTCCCTCAGCTGCATTTGCCTCCTCATGTTCATCCCTCTGTCCTATCACTCCCACACAATGCATATTCATCCTTCCCCATGTCCCTTCCTGCTCTGCACAAGCTCCACTCCGCTTGCTTTCTATTCCTCTCCCTCTGCAGCGCTTCACAAAGCAGGGCTCAGAGCTCACTGGAGACCAGCCTGGTAGACCGTTAATTCTCTTTGCCAGGACCCATTCCCTCCTTTCCATTATTCTACCTTTGTCATTGCATGATTTTTAAAAATTCACTCTGGACTGCAGACATTTATTTGCAGTAACAGTCAGAGAGCTAAAGCTACCAGCAAACCAGCAGCAAGAAGCATAAGCAGTTTGTTGGTTGAGCTGGGCTGGAGAGCACCAGGCTGTAGGTTAGGAACAGCTAAGAAGCTGCTGGTCACTCTTTTGTTGCCCTTTTCATCTGCAGTTATCAAAGGTGACACCTTTTTTTTGGTTTTACTTTTAAACTATCTGCTTACTTCATCCTCTCTCCTCTCATTAGCCCCAAGTAGTAGCAAATTTACAGAAAGCTCCAAATTACAAACTTGGCCGTGAGTCCTTCTTATTTCTCCTAACTGGTTCATTTTTCTTTCTCTACCCAGAGCACCACAAGACAGCCTCAGCTCCCACACACATTTAAGAGGCCATAAAATACTAGCTTGCCCTGGCAATGCTGCAGTCTCCTCCAATTCAAGATGCTGACCAGTGATGTCAGCATTACCCATCAGTGAGGTCAACAGCTGATAGCTCCTTATTCTTCCTTCCACTGGTTTTGCCAGTAATTGGACCTTATATGTCCTGTCTCACTGCTGGGCTTCATGCAGAGCACTGCCAGACCTAATCATGAACACACACACTGTTCCACCGTATTCCTGTATTTGCATCCATCGTGCCTGCAGTCTGCTGCCTTCACCATCCCCCCACTCCATCTCATCCATATGAATAAGCAAACGTGCAGAGATGCAACTGAACTTAATGCAGTTGATTCCGTCTACTCCCCTACTTACTGACCGCAGGACTTAACAGCTCATTTATCTGCTTCTGATACAGGCCCCTTGCATTTTATTACCTTCATGGGATCCCCACTTAAACTCAAGGTGTGCTTTTCTTCCTGCTCTCCCCTGGGTGTCTGAGCCCTGCTGAAAAGAATTCCAGGTGTCTTAGCTAATCAACGGTATCTCCCAGCCAACCTCATGCTCCTGACACATGTAGGCCCCTTGCTTATCCTTCCCCAGCTGAGAAAGAATTACCTAGAGATTTGCTCAACCCACAATGTGCCTTCAACACAGAACCAAGGCAAAAACAAAAGGAGGAGGAGGGGGTAGGGGAAGGGGGGGAAGGACAAAAATATCAGTAAAGGTTGCCAGAGCTAACCTTGGTCTGCTTCAAAAGCTACTTGTCCTTCAACAGCAGCATCCAGAAAGCACAAAAAATAAATGGTATCTGGACCTGCATAGCAACATTAACAGAGTCCCCTTCAGCATTAATAATGATACAGGCATTGTCAGTTCCAGCAGCTATCAGGTCTCACAGGGATAAACGCAGTGGGGACAGATATTGTTTACATCTTTTGATTCTGGCTGAGTCTGCACCAGCGCTCTGAAACGTCGGAGCCTTTTCACTTTGCATGCACACAGAAATTAACTAAATAACCTCTGCTGGCACTGAATAACCACTAAGCCTTGGAGAAAACGTTCTTAATAGACAAGGGGAGGTGGTTCTAGTAAAGACTTTATTGACAGACATACGCAGAGGGACTAACACATGTGACACAAATTTATAAATTCTTTCGACCAAAGAAAACAAATTAGAAAAAGCTAAACATATTTTTGGTGTTTTTCTTTTTTAAACCAACCCTTGCTTTTTTCCATCACCAAAAGCTTTTGTTTTAAAAATATGCTAAATTGTAATAGAATGGATAACCTCCCCCCTGCCCCAAAACAAATCAATGTTTCATTCAACCTGAAACACATATTTCCTTCTTCGTTTTCCCTCCACCCCCTGGGAAAGTAACAAATGCTTCTTTCCCCCAAAGTGTGCTTTCTGCTTTTCAGCACATTGCTGAATATAAACACTGATTATTTACACAGCTCCATTTATCACTTTTTTTTTGTTAGTGAAACCAATGCATAGCAAGGCAAACCTGTTGCACAGTTAGAAAAAAGTTGCACAGCATGCCCCTTTCTAGTGGCAGCTCTGCCTACCAAGCTAGCTGCTGATTCCTGGCCGTAGCTCTCCCACACACCCTGTATCCACTTGCCACAAACAACGGTCTAGTTTTGAAGCTTATTTGTGGCTCATCTGCGGCTCATTTTCAGAGCCCTAGGAGCACAGGGAGAAAATGCTCAGCGTTCCCAGGGCACAAGCTAGATAAGCTGAGTTTTCACAAGCGAAAAATGGGTATCTATGGTTTGACAAGGTTAGAGCTAAACCCAGAGTATTTTCACTCTGATATTTCTGCCTCTGGTTAAGCAGAGAAGGAAGACTCACTTATGGTGATTCCCTCCTACCCCATTCCCCAGTTTTTATACCTACTAAGCTGTACCAATTGATGAATGCCCCTCCTGAATCTATGGTAGAGATCTGGCAAGGCTTTTCTAATGCTCTCCTAGCTCCATGCTACCTGAGCACATTCCTATACAATCAGGTAATCAAAATCTCACAATTCATGTTATATTTATGACTACCCCACACTTTAGCACTAATTGGTGAGAGAAGCAGCATAATTCCTGGCAGCCAGTTCTGCTGATTACATAGTATATTACCAGAAGTAGCCTCATATTTGTATCACTCTATGAATTAACTTTATCTGTCTCCGATCCACAGACACAAAACATTGACATAAAGTGAGAAGCAGAGCTTTGGAACCATCTACAAGAATGAGATAACTACTTCACCCTGAGTTTTAATTAAAATGGGCTTAGCCACTTCATGTTATTTATTTTTTTGACAGCCATCTTCCATTTTCTTCCTAAATACAAACTACTCCCATTTTTCAGTGCCATTGTAGGGTCAGTGACCAAAGTACAGAAATAAAAATCACATGACTGAATTACTGCATTTTCCAAACACTTAGCTTTTTATTGCTAGTAGCTAACTGCCTTCAGAGAACATCTGCTTTCAGTTCGTAGTGCAATCTCCATCTCAAACTGTAGCTATAACTGTTCCTGAGGAGCCCAAAGAGACAGGCCATAGCATGAACGACTGATCTACTTCCATCAAAGAATTGTTATCACCTCCTTTTCCTTTTCCCTTCTTCCATTCACATGCAGCCTTCCCTTCCCAAACTGGCTTCTGTTTCCAGAAAAAGCTGCCACCACATGGACCTACACTTATCTGTGACCAGCAAAGGAGGATAAACTGGAGGCTGAAGGGAACGGCAGACTTGCAGTAACCTCAGACTATGAAGCCACAAGTTCAAATCTACACATGTGTAATTTAGCCCTTCTCTCTTCTGAACTTGCTGAAATGAGGAGCAGACCTCCTTGGAGGTCTCAGAGAAGCCCTTAAGAACACAGGGCTAACTCTCTCCCTGTCTTCACACTGCAGGTAGACTCCTGAAATCCTCAGGGATTTCACTGGAAAGAAATAAGCTGCCCAATGTATCCTAGTGTCTTTAGCCAAAACTGTCCCTGTCATCATTTTTGAATGGACTGGATATCTGTATGATGAAAGTAAAATACCTCTCAGTTCTGGAAGAGCATTCCAGCTATTCCCTTTTTTTTATTCTGCATTATAAACTCAAATGCTAACTAGCCAACTGGCAGCCACCTTCACAAAGAACAGCAAAGCCTTTTCTTTATTTAAAGGTTGTGAATGCAGAAAACAGAATGGCGTATGCAGAAAACAGAACAGCATTTCAGTGTAGGATTCCTGACATAATGAGAGAGCTGGCAGTAAATAAAAGACAAGATGAGAATCAATAGCTTGTGAAAGAGAAAAGGAACATCAAAGGAAATGCAAGAATACAGAGAGTGAAAAGGTACAAAACCCGCCACTTTTTTCTTACAGAAACTAAATTTGTAGGGGTTTGGGCTTAATCCAAGGCTGAAAGAAAACTATAGCACAGCTGTCAGTGATTTCACCACCCTTTGGATCAGGTCCTCTGGTTTTTTATTTTAATTCAAACTTACTGCCTATACTTGTGAAATAATACATGTGATACCTTTGTAAAGGAACAACAGCAAATCCCCACTTTCCTCCCGAGTTATCAGCATAGCAAAACCAGGCTGAACAGGCTCAACTATACCACTGAGACAGTCCCTAAAACAGCAGTTCACACATCTCAGCTCTGGGTTCTTTCCTGGTACTGACAACCTGTAGCACAAAGCAGGGTCCCTTCTTCGCAGTTCAGTGGTAATTGCAATTAAATGGAAGGTTTGCAATGAAAGCAAACACAGTAATGGAGTTAATTTTAGCAAACCACTAATGAGCAATACACCAGCCTCCTTTTTTACCCTTATGGCCAACCTCCTAATGTGCCTTCTCTTGCTTTATCGAAATCATTAACAACTAACCTGCTGTCCTCCTTTTGGAAAACACATTTCTTCCAGATTCTGCTCCACGGGGATCTGAAAGAGCTTTTCCAATCAACAGTTCATTGAATGAAGTCTCCAGAAATCTGCTGTTGTCCTTTCCATCCTGGGCTGACCTTGAGCTATTTAAACCTAGATGGATTTCAAATCCATAGTCCTACCAGCCTAGAGATCCTCCTCCCTGCCCTCCACCTGGGATAAGAGAGGCTTTTCAGAACATGTTAGAGGAGGTCTGCTAAATGATGCATTGAAAAGAGCTGGAGGGAAAAACAACTTTATCATCTTGTGGCTTGAGCAGAAGGGGATGGGGTTCCTCAGTGCTTTAAAAGATAATGAAAAAATAAAAAGAACAGGCAGAGAGTGATGCAAAAGGGAGAATTAATACTTTTTGATAGATGAATAAAAATGGGTTCAAGAGAGAGCAAGGTCCCAGGAGAGTCCTAGGCACTGTGTATCCAGATTAATTCCATTCTAGGACAACTTTTCCTTGGAAGACAAAAGGGTAAAGGGGTTCAGGAGAAAAGCTCTGTCCAGCTCCTGAGGGGATATGCTATGAAGGAGCATGGGAGCAAGACACTGAAGAAGTTACTGTTCAGAATTTAGATTCAGCAAGTTAAATAGTAGAAGTTCTTGTGACGGTCGAGACTGCGGTTCATTCAGTGGTCCCTGAACTGAAGTAAAGTTTAGCATTTCTGATCTGGATTCTGGTGCAGATGTTTGTAGTAGATGCAAGATGAAACAAATGCAATAGCTCATGAATGCAGTATATCTTTGCAGCTGCTCACAGTCTCCAAGCAGCAGCAGCAGCAGGAACTTCAGTGGTGGGTCTGGTTTTGCTGGCAGAGCTCCAAGGGAAAGGGTTATATACGTCTTCATCGTTTGGTCTCAACACCAGCGAGCAGCTTTCACAAATGCCATTGCATTCCTCCAAAACTACTGCCTCTGCCAAAACACTGCTAGAAGAGCAATTTATCCACAAACCATCAACATTAGGAAACTTGCTAAATGCCCCACACAAGGTCACAATGTTAGCTGGACTCTATGACTGCAAGACAAGAGATCACAGAGAGCAGAAGCCAGAGAAGCTGTTCCATTTGCTTGCATTAAGGATCACAATTTGCCTAACCCTGTATGATGGATCACAGGAGGAGACACTATTGAAAGGAAAGGAAAGGAAAGGAGAAAAAAAGGGGCAAAACAGGACAAACCTTCCCAGCAGCATCCTCCTCCCCTGCTGAGCAGTTATGCCCTCCACCTTTGGAAACATGCAGCTGCATTACTTAAAAAGAGTCAGGTCAGCATCTCTCAGTGGGGCAAGCCTCCTTAGTTCAGACATTTCTCAAGCGCTCATTTATTCAGATCTTTGCCCTGCTGGAATAACAACTAGCAGAAGAACAGATTCTGCTCCTGTACCACCCTGTGTCTGAAGCTATTCAGTTGCTTTAGAAATCTCAGGAATTAAATGCAAATATTCAAGGAAATCCCAAGATAATGTGGCACCCTACCTCCAATCCTCCTCCAGGAGATGCTGATTTCCATTGTTCTGGGTCGTTGTGCTTTTGTATTTGATGAATATTTATATAATAACATATTAAAAGCCAAAGGTAATAACTGTGCAAGAAATGATGAAAGTACAGTGCTGGGTACAGTAAGCCAAGCCAGCAATGCCATTATACACCCGCTTCCTTATTCACTTCCTAAAAACATAAGTATTTTAAATCTTTCTTAGTGGGTGTGAAAATTAAGGAACTAACAAATTTCCAGAGCTCGCATAATCAGGAGCAGAGTAAACTCCTATCATACAATTCAACACGATTATAGTTCAGTAGTATGAAAGGTTATAAATTCCTATACAGCTGTGCCAGTGCCTCTGAATCATATCCTGCCACAGCATGGTTATTCCACAAAGCTCTGCCCACGTACTACAATTTTTGCCCGCAAGTAGCCCGCTGGCTCTGAATTCCTTTCAGAGCCCTGCCTGCTCAGCCCACACCTTTGCACCGGCTTCATATTTGGCTCACATGTGTTGCCATATCCCCTCTCACCTTGCTGATGGAGTCACTCTCCACACCTCTTTCCTGGCTCCCTTGTGTTTCTGGGGTGCCAACCCTATTCTCGCACAAGGCATCAAAACATCCAGTGAATGCCAAGCAGCGTTTTCCAGGTTTCCACAATGTTTTCTTGTGCTCTGCATTTACGTAAGTTCCTGAAGCTTTCCTTTTATCATACAGTCTTTAAAAACTGTATACCAACCACCGCCTAACAGGACAATCCTCGCACAAGTTCACCTTGCACACCAGCTGTTTTCTGGTCACTCATGCAGACAACCCTCCTCCATATATGTATTTCACATAGCATCAGGCAATTTATTCACAAAACCAATGACTCGAAGACTGAGACTTTGCTTAGTATGCGTGACAAACAACAAACCTCACCCAGTCACATTGCTGCAAACACCCCTGAAGCAGCAGCAGTAAATTTTTGCCTCAAGCCCTTCTGGTCACAAGCTTGTGTATATCAAACAAGGCCATTGGACAGCACCCGGCAACTTAAGAAACAATAACATTTCCAGAAATTGATCGCCACGTCTGCTCTAGGACCACAGCTACTAAAGGCCCCTGATCAGGGGAAGCCACAGGTCTGGCACGTGCCCCCCTCAGACCTCCTCCACCCACTGACCCCCATTGTCCCCCAAAGCCCAGCACTCTTACCGGGGTCCTTACCAGCTCCTCCCACCGCACCTCTGCGCTGTCACCCAGCAGGAAAAAATGCCCACACTCCTCTCCTCAGGGGCAATGGCTTCTGACAGAAGACGAAGGCCTGGGGGAGCTGCTCTGCGCCGCACCACCACGCAGAAGAAACACCCCAAAACTCAAGGGGTTTTTTCTGTTTTTTTCTTTCCCCCGAAGGCATTCACCTCACCCTTCCCAAGCTGCCCTAAGGGTGCTAGGAAAGGGAACAGCCCCCAGGGAGAGCCACTTTTGAGCAGGCACCGGCCGGGGCCGGGCAGCCCCGCCGCTTCCCCACACGCTCCATCGCTGCCGCTGGCACGCGCTTCCCGCCCACCCGTCGCCCCGCCCACCCGGCCGCCGGGCGCGAGGCCCCGCCTCCCTCGCGCGCGGCAGCTCACGCCCGCCCTGTGCCCGCCATGTTGGGAGCGGCAAATAGCGGCCGGCGAGGGCAGGCCGTGTGGGGTCCGGCCAGGAGGCGGAAAAACGAGCACTTGAAGGTGGAAGAAGCACCTGTGCCTTCGTGGGAAGTGGGAAGGTGCAGATATGCTGGCAAGCTTTCGGTTTTTACCTCAGCTGGGCGCTCCCCTTCCCGTTTGGCCCCGTGGCCTAGCCTGCACCTTTTTCCTGTCTCTGGAATGTCTTCTACTGGCTTAGGGTGTCTCTTCTCTCTAGGCTGCACCTCCGGGGTGTCTGGAAAGCACTGGGGAAGTTAGGGTGCTGTGGGGATGCCCCACGGAGGTGGCACGCCAGAAGTGAGGATGGACAGAGCTATCAATCATGGTGCTATTTCTAATCAGCTGCACCTCGGCTGGTGAACAAATGGCATCTCATTTGCAAAGCTTTTGCTCTGTTCTCTCATTAGCATAAGTATTGTTTTCCATTATCCGTGGTGATTCACATTAAACTAATGCAAATTCATCTGTCATCTGAATATATCTGAGTAAAGGGCAACTCTGAATTCAATTAGTGACTATTTGCCCCTCTCTTACTTATTGACTAAAGGTGCACAGTTTCCTGTGGAAGTTGCCTGCTGGTGTGGTTTGAATCCTGCCTGACCTTACTACAGTGGAAGCAGACTTGTATCAGTTTGCTACATCAAATTTGAACTTGTACATATCGATACTGATAGCATTAGTAATTCTGGCTTCCAAGGTGACTTGGGCTTTTACTGCAACTCTGGCTTATGATAAATGGTGTCTTTTATCCTTAACCCTGACTTGATCATTTTAAGAAGCTGCAGTTTGTCTAGTAGCTTGAAATCCATTGCTATTTATGGTTAGCTTGGATGATTAGAAGGGAAGATAGTAGTCCTAGGTCTTTCCTCCTTAGAATATATCAAATACAGGAAGTAAGCTGTGCGCTGAGGGCTCTTCTTTCACATGCGGCATGGACATTCAGTTTCATGTAATGTTTTTGTAACTGCAGGAATCTAGTCCTGGAAAAAAACCTCCAGTTTGGTCATACTATTGCACAAAAGTCCCCTTAGTTTTACACTACAATCCTTTGTGCGTTACCCAGGACAGTTACATTTGCTGGTAAGTTGTTACCATGGTCCGCTCAGTAGTGTTGGCCTGCCAGTGTTATAGAATAGACCTCTTCTTCCTCCAGAAAGAGGAATTTATAATGCTGTACTTTGTTGAATGCTAGAGGATCCTCCTAGACAATAATTGCTGCTGAAATGCATTATCAGGTCATACTATGCTGCAGGGAGAAGGTGACGACAGTGGAGTTGCCTGATACTTCCCCTTCTGGATGCTCTGAATTGGATGGGGTGGGAGCTGTAAGGATAAACAAAGAGTCCACGAAGTACTTTCCTTCACCACAACCACCCAGGCTATAATTCTCCAGGGTGCGTACTCTATAAATTCCTTTTCATTGCTGGCATGTTAATGGCACTTGGGGAGATGTCACTTCAAAACTAAAATGAGCAATGACACACCGAGCAGCAGAAGGTAAATGGCTTTTAACTGGATAACGTGTCAGTTAAAGGCTAAATTATTTCCCTGCTGTCACTTTCTTTTACTTTGCCGGCTTGTGTTATTGGCCGTTACTGACAATAGTTGAGAGAAGTGATGCCCTTGGCCCTGGGACATGCTGATTACCTTTGTAGCTATCTGTTTATGGTGGAATAACAGACAGATGGAGCTGAAATCAACTTCCATTCTTTTCTCTAGGATACATAGAAGTGACTTGTACAACGAGATATTCACCACTTATGTGGCGATATCTTTCACTAGCAATTGGATACTTGCGGTGTCTCCTAGACAGATTTGCCAGGAAATGAACCTTTCCTGAGTGTGGTAAGTGTTTCTGGCTCAGGCTCATTGTTTGGGCCTTCTAGCCCAAGAAGAAACATACAGGTCTAAATATAGGTCTGCATAGGTCTACTGCTCCTGTAGGAGTAGTACTTGGGGCACAAGATGTATCCTCAGATATTCCTGTAGGATATCAGAATGGGAAAGGGACCCTTAGCTTCTTGAGACTGGATGTTGGGGCTTATAGATGATGGTAATTGGAATCTGTTGTGCTAGGTGCTGTATTAAGATGTCTAATCCTAAGGTAAATACTGCTGCTTTAGAATTTAACTGGGAGATTCAGGGGAAATTTTTGTGTGCAAATCTCAATGAATTATATGGGTGAGTCATTACATGAAGGTAAGTGGTAAAAGCAGTATTAGGTTATATAAAATGATCAAAACCAGAATGTGAAAGAAATGCTGAAAATTAATATATTATTTATACAGTGGTCTTAGTATTGAAAAAGCTGTACTTTCTCAGCAGACTAATTGTTGTTAAGTAGTAGCAGAGTGGAAGAATTGATCTCTGGGTTACAAAGTACCAAAACTTTCTGCTCTTACTCTGTGGGTCTGGTTTAAAGCTGCCCCTGCAGAAATGGCCCTGTGATTTTGCTTACATCATTGATACCAGGTGGACACAGTTTGTAGGAGATGATTTTTTCACTTCCAGATGTTTTGAGATCTGCAAATCAAGCCAGGGTTTTTCTATATCATCATCCTTGATAGTATATGTTCTGCAGGGCAAACTGGGGTTTTATCTATACTTGCAAAGTTTTGTTGAGGTTTAGGAGATATCTTACTGCTCCCCTATATTTGAGCAAACTCTGAAATGGCAGTAAGTTAAAGGTGCTAAAATCAGTTAGTATTTCCTTCGAGCTTTAGTGCATCTTACTTGGAGTTAGACTAGGTAATTATGATTCTGTTCTTACCCAGTTTAGAACCTGAGTCATCCTTTCTTTTAAATGCCTTTATGGGAGGTGGGTGAGGAAAAGCCCAGTGAATGAGTATTGTTTTGTAGCAAAGCCACTTAAAATGCTTTGAGTGTGTTTCTTGTGCCCATTGAGAACCAAAGATCCCTGAGCATCAGAGTCCAGTTTAGGCTAGCAGGAGGTATTCAGAGTTACTTCAGACCCTTGGAACGTGGCAGAAGTCTTTTAAGTTCACTGGCAAACACATGGAAAACCAGATGGTTTCTTTGCAACAGAACCCTGAACATAACAGGAAAATAGAATGTATTCCCCTTCCTCTTTTAGCTGGAGAAAAGACTCTTAAAAATGCCTTGCATGTGTGCTAAATAAATAAATTTAAAAATGAACCTTCTGGCCAATCACAGTTTAGCTACCCTGCAATTAAACAAATCCACAAACTGGCAACACATTTACATCTCATTAAGGGGAGGCAAATGCAGCAACTGCATGAAAATTTAGAAATTAGACACAATTACCATGTTGGCTGGAGGCAGGAGGGGGGAGCATTATTGAGGGAGGTTTTTAATAGAAGTTTGATGGTTCCTTAATTGGCTGCTGCCTCCCCAGTCCCACCCAGCTCTGCTGTTTGAATGAATTTTTCAAAAAAGAATCACTGGTGCTCTGCCTATTTCTGCAGTGCAGCAGCCCCAAAGAGTTAATGAAGCAAGACCTGCAGAGGTCTGCCAGGGAGCCGCAAACCTCTAGGGCGCTCTCCTGGCATGACACTGGGCAGGCCTCCCAGGCACTGAGGGACAAGCCTCCACTGGCACTTTTCATGCATGGGGTTTGCCGAGACCTGGCTCAGACACACTGACCCTTTTGCTCGTGCTGTGCTCTGCAGCAGCATCCATTCACATGATCGGTTGTTTTGAAGGTTTGATACGCTTTGAATTGTAGTGCAGCACTCACCAAAGGTAGAGGGTGCCTTTCCATTCACTCTGATGGCTGGAGTATTTGGCTGACACCAGTGGTGATGTCTGCTAGTACAGAGGTATTTATTGTCTTTGTACAGCATCTTTCCTCATCTCTAGCAGTTGCCTAATTCTGCTGTATGTTTCTTTAGAGGTGCCAAGTTCCTTCCTCCTGAGGTGGCTGTATTTCTTAGAAACTGATATGGTGTGTCTGGAGGTGGTTTCTTGAATAGGTGCAAATATTAATAACATAAATAACAAATGCTGAGTGGTAATTGTGCAGAGTAAATGGGGATAAGGACCATCTCGGGCATCACTTCTGGGAGTAGGGCCTAGGCTTTCCTGGGGAGTGTCTAGGCCACTGAATTCAGGAGCCTTTCCACAATAATACTAATTCATCATAAGACTGGTCAATAGGAATGCCCACTGGAAGGTTGAAAATTTTAGAAAATAAAACCACAAGGATCTTCAAAAGGAACAGTGAGACAGAAGGGCTGTTCTTTTGGTTTTGGTGTTTTTTGTTTTTTTTTTTTTCTTTTTTTACCCTCTTGCACTGAGGCAGAGATGGGTCTGCCCATGGGTGCTACTCCACCCTGTGGCTGTATTTCTGCAAAACTCTAAAAGCAACCAGTGATGGTGTTCCAGATCAGTGCAAATGAAAGGTTGCTGTAAATAAGCTCAGCTGACTCAAGGGAATCACAGAGGGGTGAGGAATGAAAAAGTGTGTTACTGCCAATCACCAAGTCCACTTTGTCCGTGTGTTTAATAGCCCTATTAAATACAGCAAGTGTAAATCTTACAAATTGCCTTGAAGAGGATTCAGCTGCTTCAAAAATGGAGGTTTATTTTGGATATATGATTTGTTCTTCAGATCCAAAATAAGAAGTTAGGATGTCTTGAAGTTACAGGTAAATGCTACTTAGGTGTATCTTTGTAGTTTTGGAATATGTGAGGTCTATGCCTTTCCTTTCTGAAGAATACAGTCCTTTACCACAGTTTTCTACATGGCTTCTGCAGCAAAACCCAAGTTGGCACAACTGAAACAAGTTAAGTGGAGAATGAATAGAAAGTCCTACAGGCTGGCTCATACCCCGCATACCAATTGATAGAGTTTGTCTGGTGCAGGGGAAGACAGAGAAAGAAAAGAGGTTTTTCCACATGTCCTCATTTGATCCCTTGAAAAAATGGAAGCCGGGCAAATGTAAAAATAATAATTTAAAAAAAAAAACTTTGTAACTTTTAAACTGTAAGCTTTTAAAAAATACGGCCTGTGAGGTTCAATTGACTTTAAGCAACTTAAAGTTTGTGTTATCCACATTAATATGCAACCTGCACTATGCTTGGGGTTTTTTTCCCCTCAGTATTTCTTTGGGCATTGTGTTGGTTTTGTTTTTTTCTTCCCTTGAAAGTACTTTGAAATGTGCAAGCTCTGTGATACCTGAGGTATCTCTGATCCATTAGATCTGTCATTTTGCTAGGCACTGTGACACTGAGGAGAAGCTTTACCATTAACATAAGAACTGATGAACAGTGTTGAACTGGTGAATTGATAAGGAATTAATGACGTTGTGTCAAGGGACTACTGATGAAGGGTGTAAGGGATCTATAGGGAATTTATATGTTCTGCTGTAGATGAGAGACTGTGTTGTCAGTAATTCAGGGGACTGTATGAGCAGCAGTGAGCAAGTTCAGAGTTGAAGACAGTTCCCATGGCATTAATCATCAAAGTGTCATTGAGTTCAGTAGTATTTTATGCCTGAAGTATGCATAGCCTTGATATGAATAACTAATGCAGGTGAGGTGCGTGGTTAAAACTATGCTTTGGCTGAAATGTAGGTGTCACTTAGGGGGCTATAAAAGCTCTCTGAAACCCGCCTTTTACTATCCCTGCCACATTGCTTTATAGCTCTTTTCCACGCAGCACACAGCAGTATCACACATAGCAGAGGAAAGACGTACAACTGACCAGAAAACCGCCCCAGCCTGATGCCACTGCAGTCTGTATCCCAGCCAAATGCCCTATTGCCTTTCTGCCTTCTATGTAAAAACAGCACATTGCCTGTTCATAAGGTAACTGTCTAGGAAGGGTTAATACAGATGATACTTCAGAATGTAGCTTCTGCTTTTGGCTGATGAAGGGGTTTGTTTTATTTTAATTTTTATTATGAAGATGTCTTGCTTAGGCAATGAGAAGCGGGCTGCAGCTGTTCCTATCTTGCCAATTCATACCTCTCTTCCCTGCACATGGATCACAAGGATCTCAGGAATAATTCATACAAATGTCTCCTAGCTTAGCCAAGAGAAGCAATTTCAGCTGGAACAGAATATCATCCATTTTACCCTGGCATTGAATAAAGGGAAGGGTACCTGCTATTACTCTGATTTTTATTTTTTTTTGCAAATACTCAGACACTACAGTGATGTGTGGAAAGATGAAATCTATAGATAGATATAAAGGGTATAAATCAAAACCTCAGGTGTAGTCACACGCAGACTCCATGGGAACCGTGTTTGCAGTCATCATTTCCTAATGGGGCAAACCCAGAGTTTCAGATAAGCAAATTTGGGCAACTGTCAGAATGAGATCAAGTTTTAATCTTTTGTTTAAGATGTCACAGTACAACTGCATTATAAACCCTGAGCTCTTGCTTTTGGCAGCATTGTATATTGCTGAAAATGTGTTGTGTATCTAAACAAGTTGGAATGGGAGCATTTTCTTGGTCTTTTCTGAGCACTCCGGTGCCTTGCTCTTAGGAAGAAAGCAGCAATTGTCTCCTTGCCGCCTCATTTTTTGTGTAGTGAAACAAATGTTACAAAGTGGATCCAAGCAGGTGTAATTCTCTTGTGGATTCCATCTTTTACTTATTTGTGATAATTGCCTGACTATGCCAGCATTAGATCTAGAAGGCCCTGGTTAAGATAAATGCTTGCTGTGCCGGGTGCAGTTTTATGAAGAGTTGGGGAGGAATTGCGAGTACAGCAAATTAAAACTAATCTCATCTGAAATATTTGATTACACAAACTCAATTTATTAGGCAGAGCTGCCCTTTTGACCACATGCAAGCTGGTAAGGCAAGTAGGGTTGTGCAAAAAAGAGAAGAATAAACAGAACAAAACAACAACCCAAGATTTATTCTACAAGAAAACAACCACCTTCTATAATCTAGTGTAGTAAGAGCTCAGAAGACTGCCCTAACCTTGCTGTCAGTTAGTGTGCTTAGCACACTCAGGGGAAAGGATTCTCTTCTAAATCGGGGTCCTTGTGGTGTGCTCTGTGGTGTTTTGTGACCCAGGAATCTCTGAAATTAACCTCTTTCCCATACCTCAGATTGAGTGGCAAGTTGTCAAAGTGTTTGGACTGGAGTTTAGATACCTTTGCACAGGGAGTAACCAAGAGCCTGTAGTTCTTGAGTGAATGAGTTTCTCGTTTGTTTGTTTGTGGAATTTCTTCATTAATACATAAAGAACATAAGTATTTTGTGCACATCCTGTTTATCTGCTGCTTGTTCACCCAAACCCCTGATTCTGTGTCTAAGGATGAAAGAGCTATTTTGAAGCGTTTCTATTGTAAAACTACTCATTGCCATATGTCTTGTTGTTTTAATTGATCTTGGAGCTTTGCTGCCTTGGGTAACCCAAAAGCAAAGATTCACTGAAGGCTGTGATCCCTTTCCCTCCCAAACACTGCTTTATTCTGTGAGGAAACAAGGTTTCTCCAAAGATGGTTTCAAATGAGTGGAGGTTAGTTTTTCTTCCTTTTATCTCCCTCCTGGTTTGAGGAGAGGTTCTGTTTGGTAAGCGGTCCGGGAGCTGCCATGGAACAATGGGGAAATACATTCCATGCTGGAATTCAGCAGCCCCTCCAATCAATGTACTTTCCAATTAATTTCTCTGTATAAGCAGGACTTCTGAAAACAGTGTGCTGCTGTTAGCTCTGGCTTTAATTTATTTTGAAAAATGCGTAATTATCAAGCTGTGAGCAAATTGCCATTCCTTTCACCTGGCTCCTTTCAGAACTCATTCGCATTCAGAGGAGCCATTGATTAATGAACAGAGCAACAGAGGACAAGGATGATCCAATGCAGCCACAGGCTATGAGCTGCATACGGCAGAAGTAATGCTTCAGGAGAAGGTATATTAGAGCCTGTGTTGCAGATCACCAGATGAGGCAATGCTGCCGCTCATTGTGGTAAAAGACAAGAATCAGGTCATAGGAGATGGACTTCTTTGCCATTCCCACTCTCAGGCAGTGAATGAGCAAAAGTGAGTCCTGCTTCTTAGACCCTCCCCATGCTGTGTTTATGTGTTAAGCTGTCCTAGCGCACGATCCAATGCAGATGACAAGCCCATGTTACATTCTTCTTTTCTTAAGAGAGAAAAACATTAAAACTCAACAGCTCATGTAGGGCAAGGACATTCTGTACTTTGTACAATGCAGCAATGAGTGGGATAGTTGTAGCTTCTCCTGCATTCAAAAGGACCAAAGGTTTCTTCCTTGAGCATGCTTCTGTAGAGCCCTTTTTAGTGTCCCCTTTTTCCTTGGCTATGCCTTTTCCACACTTGTGGGACAAATTGGAGCTGGCTGGTAGCCTTCTGTGTTGTTATGTGTAGTGATGTTCTATGCCTTTCTCAAAGACATAGATGTACCCGTGAGGCTCATTCTGTATTCCCACTTCTAGAGGTTTATATGTGACTTGTGCAACTTCCTTTGATCTCATATAGTTAGATTCAGAGGCAGCTGTGTAAGGGACACTGAGGTGATGGATTTTGTTCCTCTTCCAATATGAAAATTATGCATTTTTCACTTCCACTAAGTTTTCAGTGACTCTCTCCATCTTTTCTTCCAGCTTCCATCCCTGACCTTATTAGAACGACAATCAGAATGCTGTTGGGTGTCATCTGTGCATCAGCTTGCGGATGCAAATTTGCAGGAGTTGAGATGAACAAAAAAAGTGTTTCTTCTGGAGTGCAGGTTAGTGTCACTTAAACGTTGATACAAGGTACTGATTGAATACAAGCAGCAGCTATGTTACTTCGCTTCTGCCTTGTTCTCTTCAACCTTGATCATCTCGGGTGTCACTCACTGTAGGTTTGCACAGACCCTTTTCTAGCAAATAGAAGTTTAGATCTTTGTGTTTATTTGCTGCCATGTGCCCTCCCCAAAGGAGTGGTAGTTGTGGTGGTGATTTGATGTGATATGAAAACACCTAACGGCTGAAAGACAGACAGCCTTCCAAATGTTGCTTTTAGAGCTCACTGAACAACTATCTGTTACTGGTAAGTTTAGAGCACTATTAAGCCAGGCTGGACTAAAATGTTTAATATGGAGGGAAAAAAAAAATTCACATGTGCATCTTTAGTCCCCCATGCCATATTTTTCCTTTGTTTTGGGTTTCTTGGGGTTCATTTGTTTAGGCAGAGAGCAGATGTTTTTTGGTGGTGTTTTTTTTTGTTTAAAACTTCTTTGAGCTAAACTGCAAAAGCACCGAGAATGCAAAGCTTTTAGTAAGCCTTTGCCAGAATTCAGGGCTTTGCGGGATTGGACTGTGATCCCTCTTACTTGTTGGAGACTTTATGGCTTCCTGTTTCTGCAGGAGTTAAGAACTGTGTGTTAATATAATCAGGTTCTGACTTACTAGCCCTCTAGGCTGAGCAAGCTGTAAGCTGATACCATGAGAAGTAGGATAGCATCCCCAAAAAGGGGAGGCATACTTTATTCTATTGAGTTTGCAATGAAGGAGAAAAAAGAAAAGCCTAGCATCTGAGACCAGCAGTTTCTTAGAACCCTGCTACAATCCATTTAACAAATTGTTTCTCCTCTATCTTCACCCTAGTTGTTCTTATTATTATGCCTGTTATCTGATGGTTATTTAATCTATATTTTGTAATTACTTCCCTTCTGTCTTTCACTCCAACATACATTCATTTTCTTGTTGCACTAACGCAGTGACCTACATTATCCAAGCTGTAAAAGTCAATTATGCTGCCTGTGATTTTTCAAGTGGCGTTTAGCAAATGGGTTTGTGTATTATCTACCCGTTACCTGGTTCCTGTCAGGAGCCAGTTTTTCTTAGGCACTTCTTAAAAGCGTCTCTGGAAATACAACTGCTTTTCCAGATTTGGATGCAAATTCCACTGCTACAGTGCTGAGAAGGAATACAGAATGTCCTGCCCACTCATATGGACAATAATGAACATGCGTTATACTTTGGAAATGAATCATTGCATTACTTGTCTGTTTCTCACTATGAATTGAGAATATATTGTTCCAACCTACTGTATCATGTTCTGTGCAGGTTTCACACTGTACTTGAGTGTGTGGATTTTGCATCTCTGACATTTAATATCAGGCTTTAACTTAAAACCTTGTTTGTGGTATTTGATAGGTAAGAGGTATTGCTGTTACCAAACAGATCGCAAAATCATCCATACCCAACAGACAAGCAGTTCCCAAGGGGTGGGTGGGTGGGGAGGATTGTTTGTTTTTTAATCAAGCCTCGCTCATTAATGCCTGAAGCTTCTCTGCATATAGATCTTCTCCCTTCATGCTTTTCCCTGGCTTCCTGTTACAATATTGAGATGTGAGCACATTACAGATGAAGTTTAGAGCCCATGTTAATAAGCTCTCCAGATCTGTGCTAATTTTGTAGTAGAATAAAAGGAGGTATCTGAGGGAATTTGTTAGATAGAGGTGCAATCATTCTAAAACTCCTGGCTCTTCCCTAGTATGAAGGCTGATTGCTTTATTACTTCAAATCACGAGATGACTTACAGCAGTAGCCCTGTAGCATCACTTTTCAAAAGACTCACCAGCCATTTGACACATTCATGCGCACACATATCCTGATTGAGATACACAGGTAACGTGTATGCCTGTCACATATGCACTCAGACATGCACATGTTCTTGTAGGGACATGCCTTCACAGGGGCAGGATGTGCAGAGATAAGCATTTAAATTTGTGCACAAATACTTACTCAAATGGGTATGCCGTACTTTAAAACAAATACGCATCAGACAGACATTGATGTATATGTTCATTGACTGACATACTCGAGAGATGTACATTGGTCTTCAAGCATTTGCTGACAGTAAGTATACACGTACAGTCGTGTGGACATCCACTAAACATTGACATACATGCATATGTACTTTAAGGCAGATGTGAAAGCAGGCAAAAGGCTAACATAATATTGCCTTGCCTGTACTTACCAGAACATAATTGGCATTTAACAATTGGGTTTGGGGTTGATTGCACAAAGGTGGGCAAAGATTGTTGTTATCATTGCCATGTGATATTAGTGTTTCATCACAATTCTTGACAGCTGGATTACCATGGTATGAACCTCCTCCAGGACTCAGGGCTGTCTGTGCCTGTATTCTCTTTTCTTTAGGCTTCATTAGACTCTTGGCATTCTCAACTCTTCCACTATTGTTGCTGTTTGCTGTGACACCTTTACCATGAGCTGTATACATGTGCAGTTTATTCTGCCTGTCAATAATAAGCTTCAAGCTGCAGAAACTAGTTCTTGGGATGATGCTTATGAGGGATCCCTTTTTTATAGTTAAATGTGGAAAAATTCTTGGGAGAATTTGTCCTTCCCCCATTGCTCCCCCCCCGCCCCCTGCTTACGTCCTTACATGGTCTATAAAAAAAAATTAAAATTGAAAGAGTGGTTCCCTGAAAGCAGTAACTTCTGCACTTCTCAACAAGGACTCATAGTGAGGTTTTCCTGTTTTAAATGCAGGAAATATGTGGCATTTTTTCCCTCAGGCATTTGGGTATGGAGCTAGTTGTCAGTGTGCCACTGTAATTTCCAATACCATGTTTAAGCCTGGCCTAAGTACCAACTGATTTAGCTTCCCTTCCCTGCCCCCCCCCTACAATTCCTTCTGTTAAAAGCAGCTGTTATTCCTTCATTTAAGATAGAGAATTAAGGCAGAGAAAAATGAAATGACTTGCCTGAGGTCACTAGCAGAACTAGGAACAGAATGGAGGTCTTGCAAGTCTGAGCTCTGTGCTTTAACTGCTAGCTCAGATCTAAAGGTTAACATTTGCATGTGATTTTTTTTTTGGGGGGTGGTGGGGGGAATGTAGTAACTGAGGTTCTTGAGGGAGCATTCCAGGTGGTGGATTGTGCGCTAGTTTGCATCTGGTCATGTTCTGATACCTGGGTTTTTCATTATAGCAGTTTCTAGAGTGGTTTGGAAACATGATTCTCTTAGGAAGTTACAAATGAGTGTAAGAATAACCAGAAGGCCCCAGTGAAATCATAAGTATAGCTGGGGAGTAAAAATAAATAAGTACACTTTAGCATAATTTTTGAACTTGTGTTCTCCCTTGTAACCCTGTCAGTGCATGAATGTGTGCCTGGGGCTGGCTAGCTGCAGACAACAAGGAAGAAGGTTTAATAGCTTGGCTGTAAATGTGAGAGCATCTTGTCACTGGATTTCCACAGATTGGTTTGGATGACTGTAAATGTCTGAATTCTAATATGTGCTCAATGGGAGGTGTTCAGCAATCGGTATCCCCAGTGCTGTAAGCCCAGCTGGGAAGATAGACCTGTACAGGAGCTAATGCTACAGAAAAAAGATCTCTATTTCAAGAACCATAACAGCAAATTTGATTTCCACCAGCCTAGTGTTTATAGACTGGTATTCTCTCCTCTACAGGAAGCCAATCTAAGCTTTCACAGGGCTCCTGCTGGAAGAAATCAAATAGCAAATTCATGCAAGGTTTGCAGTAGCAAAAGGGCAGGTAAGGACGTAACTGGTTGTGCTGGTGGGAGGTGAGAGAAATAAGAGGTATGGGAGAATGGCTCAGCAGGGGAGGAGGAAAAAGTTGCTGCACTTTTAAGAACTCATGGAAAATGCTGTGGTCTGCTCTGAGTCACCTTACCTAAACCAGGTGGTTTTTGTTTGATGGAGAACGGGCTTTTCGTCCACTGCCTAGGGAAGATAAGGGCAAGACAACACTAGAGTGCTTGAAGAGATTACATTTGTGAAACCATTGTTTCAGCATTCCCCAGTAGAGAGATAAGCTAATCCTACCCAAAGTGAAAGTTTTTACCAAAATAGGTTCATGCATACATTTATTTTTATTGACTTGAGAATTGGGAAGAGTTGACGTTAAGTGAAAAATCTGTAGGCCTCGTTTTCCGGTAGGTGAGGCTGGCATTGTGCCCTAAAGCCCTCGTGCCCATGGGTGCTCTCTGGCCACGCTTGGACTGCAGAACTGGTGTTCTCTGCAGCATGCCTAGTATTCCTTTTCTCCCTGCTCATTCATTGGACTTAGCTGCCAAAGGAAACCAGGATGTGCAGAAGGATGATAGGCAGCCAAGTCTTATCACAGCAATGGCAGCCAGGTTGCTTTTGGAGTGTGTTCTGAAAAAGCAGGACATAGGTCCATTCCCCCTGCTGTGGACAAAGCAAATATTCCCACCCCTGTCTAGATTCCCAGTAAGGCAAGCCATTGTTATCAAGAAGAAAATTGTTTGATGCCCTTTAAGAGATACAGGGACTTTTCTTATAACAGGACCTGAACGTGGCCAGAGGCGTGTATTCAGTTATGAATCTTTTTGCAAATGCTGCAAGCTGATTTTTTGAGTACTACTTAAATGGAAGTTTTCAAACCAAACCTGAGGGAAGCATACTTATTGCAAGATATTTGGTACTTTAGACTAAGACTCTTTCTTTTTACCGAAGATTAATTTTTCAGGGGGGAGATGCCCACTGGCCCAACACAATAATTACATATTTCCTCCAAATCCTCCTGTATAAAAGGAAGGGAAAAATAGGTATGTTGTACCAGGAAAAAGATGCATGCTTATAGCAGGTGAGAGTTGTACTTTACAGAAAATGGCCCTTTGACAGTATATCTTTGTGAAAATGAAGGCTTTTACTGCAAATCTTTGTGCTTTTTGTTCTGAAATTGCGACCTTGAAAAATTTAATCAAAACCTGCTTATTGGGTAAAAGGCATTCAGTGAAGGAAGAAAAGAAAAAAAAAGAAAGAAAAATAAATCAAGGAAAAAATTAAGTACCTTAGTGCTAGAGGAGGGCAGAAGGGTGAATGGATTGCTGTTCCTGTAGGAGTTACTGAATAAGTAAATCATTAGGAGTACTAAGACAGTTTCCTCAGAACTACCATGGCCTTTACTAGTGTATCTCGGTCCTGTTGCTGTTACTGATACCAGCGGGAGCAGTTTGGCTTGGTGCAAAGCTATTTGCCTACAGGGTGACTAAGCACTAGGCATTTTCACTCTGCTCTTAATGAATAGACATGCATTTATACTTTCATGTGTATTGTTAACACTAGTATTATATATATAATAGTTCTTAGTAACTGATGTGTTGTAACAAACGCTATACAGAAAGTGTAGCAGATGTGGGACAGGCCCAGGAAAATTAAACACAGTGCCTCTTTTTATACTGTTACTTGAAAAATCCAACATTTTTGCCATCTGTCCTGAGACCGGGGCAGATGCTTAACTACAAGACCACATTCTTTATGTAGTCTTATATTAATACTCTGTGTTATTGTTGCATTATTCATCTTATTTCTTTGGTGAGCTGTAAATTACACTGGCCACCTTCCCTCCTCTCAGAGACTGGTGTTCCCTGTTTTCTATTGTATTAATCTTATTGCTGTGAAAAGCAGCACCCTCAGCTGGCAGTTGTGGAACTGAAAGCTGAGAAGAAACCTCATGGTATTCTGGGTATTCCAATGATATTCATCTTGCAAATGCTCAAAAATTTAAACAGAATTCTTTGGCCAGTTAATGTAGTGTTGCTACTCTTTTAGCTAGTTTGAAAGCTGCTGAGGTGACTCAGCAGAGCAAAAGAGTGGCTTTCAGCAAGGTCTTCTCTGGAAGGAGTAATGAGCAAATAAGATTTAGGAATAAGCTGTTATGAGACATTGAATCTTTTTCCTAATTGCTTCCTCCATCTGCAGAAAAAAAGAGCTAACAAGGAACTTCCAAAATTGGTATTAGTGCTACTCTTAGGTTTTCTGGAGGTCAAGGTTGACTCCTCCAGGGCATTCTCTCTCCCCTCTTATAAGCAGTCACTGTTCTACAAACTGTCACAAGTCTGGATGGTAAGTAAAGTTGATATAAGACATGATACATTTGGCTCTTAATTCATGTAATGTTCTGAAGTACCCCGTGGACCTTTGCACTGGATGGGAAAGGAATTTCAGGTTGCTAAAGGGGATTTGTTCTTGTGTAGCCTGTAATAAAACAACAGCCTCACTTCTGATTATTGAGATTCTGTTTGGCAAGAGTGAGTATATTTATACAAAAGGTGCCATCAAGACATTGTTACCATTCGAAATCAATACAGTTTGGGGCTTGTTTTTCAGTAATAATAAAAAAAGAATAATTACATGGACCTTTATTTAAAAAAAAACAAAACAAAACAAAACAAAAAAAACTTCCATTACAAAAGCTAAATGAGATAAATAACCCCTGACAGAGCAAGAAGGCGATCTCACTAAATTGAATCCAGTCAATTTTAACATTCGCAGCGCTAGAGGCAATTTTAGACAGAGTGTAAACGTAATGGAAAAAACATATTCCTGAAGCTGACTTACAGAACTCTGTATATTGGGCCTTTAATGATGATAAATCAATGATCTAGAAAATAAAATCCCTTTCCTATTAACCAGATGGGCACACAAATTCTTCTCAGACTTTGAGACGTAAGCACCCAAAATTTTCAATTAGCGTTTCACATCCCACTACCTTATAATTATGAGTAATTAAATTGGAACATAGTGCAGACACACATATATAAACTGTCTTTCTCTTGCTTTCTCTCTGTATAAAATAATGTCTGTCTGCTGATTGATACAATTCTTTAACTCAGTTGAGAGATTCTCTGCTAACATCATAAGAGATGCACTGAAGCAGAACTCTGAAATTGAATTACAACCTTTGTATTAAGTCAAAGAGCAAGGTTGTGATTATGAGGTCCTGCCTCTGCTATTTCTTCCCTCTGAGCTCAACTTTCCTAGGCTTTTATTGTGCCCTGAGGAGGCTTCTTACCTCCAGGACTGTTGGGTGCAAGTGTCCTGTTAGCTGCCTGGCATGCTCTGCCTTTGCCTCTGTGGTCGCAGATGATAACTTCTGAATGGCTGTGCCCAAACCAGAGCAGAAAAGGGGGCAAGGAAGACTTGGGGGAGCTTGGGTTGAGTGGAAATTCTCCTGAGTGACTTCACTGCTATAGCATTGAATGAGTTTATAGTAGTCCAAACTTCATGCCAGCTCTGGAAAAAATAGCTTCCATCTAGTTGTGTACTGGTAGGCTGGGTACAGGGTAATGGCTGAGAGATGGCAGTAGGATCCTGGTCTTGCTTTAGAAGAATCAGATAGTACTTCAGCATCTCGGAAAAACAAGTGGCAACTGAGGAGCTTAATACTGTGTAGCTAGGTTTGTCCACTGGCCTGTTAGGAGAGTTAGTAGATTTAAATATTTTTTGTCTTTTAAAGATACTAAAACTTTTGAGACATGTAAATTTAAAAAATGCCAGCGTTTTCCAAAGTTGTAAATGCTGGGTGTACTACATACATGTAATCTGACAGTTGCAAAGAAGGAGTCTCCTGGTATCTGGAATGGAAAACAATATTGTAATTTCTGTTAGTCAATGTAATACATTTGAACTTGGTCAAATTTGTGTAGATTCACAGATTTCAGAGGTGTCACCCCAGCTGCACCACTTCAAGGATTTTGTGATGCTGAAGTAAAAGACGTAAGTCAATTTCTGTGCAAACAGGAGGGTTTTGCAAGTTGCATTTGTTTTACATGGGATCTCATGATAGCTTACCTAAGGTGCAGTGGTTATTCCCTGTGTGTTTCACTACTGCTGTGCTTAATGCAGTGGGCAAGATATTTGCTTGTGGAAAATGTTTATTCTAGGCAATCTGCGTGCCCAGAATCAGACAACAGAGAACATGCAAAGGAGGCACAGCTTCAGAAATTGTGGTTCCAGTGAGCTGGAGTTCTGGGTTTAAACCTTAAGGAGAAAATAGCAGGGGAAATGGAAACTTGAGATGATTGAAACATGTCAAAATTCTCTGGAAATAAGAGGGACAACACCGTCTTACAGACATTCCTCTCTTTTCAGCTTTGTAGTACATTTAAGCTTCCAAATGTTGGACAATGTGAATGATTAAAGTAGAGTATAATGTCACATTCTACAGTAGTGACTGTCATAACTTAACAGTTTCCTATGTGTAATGACAGTGGAATTACATTCCAGTTTTGTTTTCAAATATGTAAATAATGCTTATCCTTAGAAGGTTAACTTCATGACAACATAAGAGCCTTGGATATTATTCTTAATGAAGTGCTATTAAACTTTAGATATTTAACTACATCATATTTATGTTGTAATTATTCCTACTTGCTTGGTGCATTTCCAGTTACATAAATTAGTGGCAATTTCAAAAAGGCTCAAACAAATGCATTGTGTACTGTAATTGTTGGGTAATTACAGTGTAATTATATGGTTATGAAATATAGTGCAGTATAACTTTCCTCTTGTTTTGGTGCCTTTTTTTTTTTTACTGTCTACGAGGTTCCTGAATAGACTCCATGACTGTGCCTTACACCTTTAAGGCAGAGGGCCTTTGAATACCCAAAGTGTTGAATCATGGCTTCCTATGGATTAATCATCATGGTTAATTGGCTTCAGCACCCAAGAGATCATAGGTCTGATGAAAGATTTTCTGGGCTGGGGGCTTTGGTGGCTTTTGCTTTCTAGTGAAATGCTGTCATCTTCCTTCTGTCAGGACACTTGCTTCATGTCTTCCCTCATGTTTACCTGTTTACAAGAATTTTATGGGGATTTTGTTATCTGTGTCTCCCGCCCCTCTGTCACGTTTGACCAAGTTGTCTCAAATTTATTTGGAGACTCAAAGATGGCAGATTACGACATAAAACAACAGTAAAAGCTTAAGCGTTGTTCATGGGAAACAAGGCTAAAAAAAATCTGTGTATTTTCAATAAAGCCGCAGGCAGAAGAATCCATTTATACTGATTTTTATTACTTGTTCTAAAACTTTATTTTAATGCAACTTTGGGAAAAAAATGTTCTTGTCTGACTCTGTGCCAGTTAGGGTAATGGAATTACTAATGAAGTCGAAGTATTTGCTCTAGTCCATGTGCTCAGAGGCATGGTCACAGGTATATGCTTGTTCCCTTTCTTAAAACTGGGATCTGTAGCTGCTTGACAGAATTCCAGTATGAAATACTTCATCTCCCCCAGTTATTTTTTAACATAAAACGATGTCCTCTGAAACCTTCACAATGCCTCTTTAAACAGCCCTTCTCTTTCTTCTGTTCATCGTTGGACAGAATGTTCCCTTCTGAGTGTCCTGCAGTGTTCAGAATCTGTTGGAAAACTATTTCTGTGCATCTTGCAGACTGTAACTGCTGTGAATGTGGAAGGAACTCCTTGCATGCCTCCCAGATGTCTTAACTAAATGGACAGGTCTCCTTTTATTCTGATAGTCTGCCCTTGGTAGTCACGGGGGTGATGTTTGTTCTCATGTTTAAGTCCAGAAGATCAGGTAGGGCGCACACAGCCCTGGAAGGACGAAGGCTCTAAGATGGTCCAATAAACGTTACTGTGGCTGTAACCATGAAGATAAGCCTGCAGCATCTTTGTGGTCTAATTGATGCATTATTTGGTTAATCCTGAGAACTTGCTAGTGGAATTAGTTTTTTTCCAAATCTAGCCAGGAATAGCCATAGTCACATTTTCAGAGGGCTGTCAGTCCAAGCTTTTCTGCACATACAGAATCCTGGGAAAAAAACCCCAAAACACCAAACCAACTATTTTAGAAGCAGTCAGGCATGAAAAGCAAAAGGTTATTGTATCTGAGCTAATAGAAGAGACCTAACAGAAAGCTGATAGTTCAGGGTGTTAACTTCTGATACTGTACACAGAAACACATCCTGAATTTCTGTTCTCCAATATGTTTTCACATATGGTTGTAATTTACATGACATTTTTGAATACGCTTTCTACACTCCTTCTTCAGGTTTCTTCAAATACTTCTTTTACTATCCTCTGACAGGCAAGCATTGAGACATTTCTTCTGTTCACCAAGCTGTCTCTCACACAAGGGAGCAGGAAACTTGACTCTCCGGTCACGGGAGCTCTGGCTGCTGTATTGCAGTAGAAGAGCCTGTGGGCTTGTCCTGGTTTCAGCTGGGATGTAGTTAGCTGAAATGTAGTCTTCCTAGTGGCTGGTACAGTGCTATGTTTTGAGTTCAGTATGTGAAGAATGTTGATAACACTGATGTTTTCAGTTGTTGCTCAGTAGTGTTTAGACTAGAGTCAAGGATTTTTCAGCTTCTCATGCCCAGCCAGGGCACCTGACCCAAACTGGCCAACAGTGTATTCCATACCATGGGACGTCACATCTAGTTTAGGAACTGGGAAGTGGGGGGGGGGCAGGGATTCGTGGCTCGGGGACTGGCTGGGTGTCGGTCGGCGGGTGGTGAGCAATTGCCCTGCGCATCATTTGTACATTTCAATCCTTTTATTACTACTGTTGTCATTTTATTAGTGTTATCATTATCATTATTAGTCTCTTCTTTTCTGTTCTATTAAATCGTTCTTATCTCAACCCAGGAGTTTTACTTCTTTTCCTGATTTTCTCCCCCATCCCACTGGATGGGGGGGGAGTGAGTGAGCGGCTGCGTGGTGCTTAGTTGCTGGCTGGGGTTAAACCACGACAGGGCTTCTCTAGGTTACAAACTTCTTCCCTTCCTACAGCTGTAAAGCTCTCAAGCAGGAGCCTTCTGGTTTTAAGAGCTGAAAATTTTCTTATGCCAACTTCTGTACATTTTGGGTTGTTTTTTAAACTGTTTGAACAACGTAAAATGCTTGACTGCTGGGAAACACTTCTTCCAGAAATCTCAGCTTTCCTAGATCTGAACAGGGGTGTTAGAGTCCTATTTATCTTTTTTTTTTCCTTTCTTTTTTTTTTTTCCATTTCCCTCATACATTTTCTATGGATAAGATTGTCTGCGTCCTTATTCTCTTGGGTTCTAAACATTGGGTGCACTTGGGAATGGGCAGCATAATAAAATAATCCTGTTCTGTATTGATTGAGTCATAGTTCCTTTATCCCTGTCTCTGACTGGAGTGAATCCAGCAGAAACATTTCCCTCAAGGCTTTATTAATTACTTATCCTCCCTATGTTAGCAGACACAAATAAATTAATAAATCACATTGTTCTGATGACCAGCTGACTGTAACTTTTCAGCGATGATAACATGGAGGTGTACTTGATTTCCAGGTCTCCACACCCATAGTGTCATCATGATTACCATATCAGTCAGGTAGTTATTTCTCAGAACCGTTGACCCTTGCATCTTGGCTTTGATGCTGTCTGATCTGGCTTTTGGAGAACTAGGCTGACTTCAGAGAGATTGTTTTGATTGAGCGATGACTTGAGCAACAAGGGCGTCACACTGTAGTGACTCACTTCCACTGATGCTTCACCTGGTCTGTACTGAGGATTGAATTGGGCTCAGTAAAGGCTTTTCCCAATACATACTGGCAGGACAACAGTGGGTCAGTGGGGAAGGGTGTAGGCTTCCTAAAAAGCACTGGCAAGGGACTATTTATTAGATCAGTATGTTGACTGATTGCCTGTGTGTGTGCCATAGCGTGATGCATCTTCATGCTGCTTTATTTGGACAAGTGGGTAGAGCAATATAAAGCATACTTGTACTTTAATCTAGAAATCAAGGAAAATAGTGAGAGGCATTTGAGCACACAAGATATTGGGGGCACAGCTAGGAAACAAGCCCAAGTATGCTGAATTCTCAAGCTACAGCATTGCCATTAGACAACTACCCCCTTCCTAGTTTTATGTACAAGCTGCATGCCCAGCCAGCTGATTTCTTTAACAAAAAAACCAACACCCAAACCACAATGCAGTGTAGATTCCTATTCACATTAGGAGCTTTTTGTGTATTAAGAAAGAAAAAGTCTGTAGTCAGTGCAATACAAAGGATTAGCAGTGCTTTAGTCCTGTACAATCTCTAGGCAGCTGTGAATGATGAAATACAAAATGAAAAGCACAAGTACCTTCCCAGATCAGTTCCTGCAGCAATGAGGTGGCCTCTTCCAGTGAACAGCTAAAGCATCTGTGGTGCAAGTGACAAAAATCTTTCTACTGACACGATTTGATGCTGAATTTCCGATCCTGCAACTTTTACGAAATAAGAGAAAAGCAGAAGCTTTGAAGCTAATTTCAGCAAAGGCAAGAAGGTATCTACTCTATCTTTCTACTCCGTCTATTGTGGCATACCACTTGGCTGCCTTTGACTCTAGTTTGTATTGAAGTTCTAGCATATCTGGAACGGCAGCACTCAGCGGTGGTGTAACTTCATTCAGGCTGCGATAGTCAACTGTTAGTCTCCACTCCCCATTAGACTTTCGCACTGGCCATATGGGACTATTAAAGGGTGAGCGAGTTTTGCTCGCTATCTGTAATTCCAAACCTGCCTGCTGAAACAGCAATTAGAGATACTTTTACAATAAAATTTCCCCATCATGTGGATGTCCAGATGGGCAGGCTTTTTCTCCTCATGCTTAATGTAAATTAGAGTAAGGAACGGGTAGGCAAGGCTCCTGAGTTCCATTTCCAACTTCACCACTTATTCCCTGTGTGACCTATGAGTAACACAGTTATTTGAGCTTATACTTTGTTTGTAAAATTGTGATAATTATATTTTTCCTCAGGGGGAGGGGGGAGCGGGGAGTTGTCCTGAGGAATAGATCAGACAGTTGAAAACAGGGTAGGAGAAACTTCCTAAAATTCTGAATGCTACCCTGGTTCCCCCAGCCATTTCTAATGCTGTTACGTGATGAACATGTGTTGCACAAAACCAATAACCCATACAAGCTTATAATCTAAAGGTTTAATAATGCAAAGTAGGCATTTAATGGGAAAACACATAGTTAATGTTAAGCTTGTTCCTAAGCCTTTGCAGGGCGGAGTGCAAAAAGACACACAGGGTAAGAATGGTTTGTAAAACAATTAAGTGGTTGATTAGGGTAATAATGGGCTTGTGTCTGGCTAGTTTCACTTGCTGTGGTAGGTTGACCCTGGCTGGATGCCGGGTGCCCACCAAAGCTGTTCTATCACTCCCTCCACCCCCCCCAGCAGGACAGGGGAGAGAAAATATAACAAAGGGGAAGGTTTGACCACACTTTGTTGTTTGTCTCTATTTGCAATACGGTTTGAGAAGATACAACCAAAAATGCTACTGTCTAAATTTATCCCACATTGTAATAAACTGGGGCATGTAGAGTAGGAATCTGGTGCCTTGAGCTTTCTCTGAACTTAGTGGAAAGAGAGATTTGCAGAGCGCAACTCATCCCATCTGAAGTCTCTACTTTGGTTATGGAAGGAGCCTGGAGTAATTAAGATGCTAATGTGGTCACCTCAGGGAACTGCTGAAACCAAGGAGTGATAAATGCAAGGCAATATCTATAAAATACCAGACTTTTTTTTTTTTTTTTTTTTTACATCACTTTGGTAAAGGCAAGTGACTTGTTAGAAGCCAGTGCAAAATGCCTAGGAAGAAAGTATGTGCATGAGGTAGGAAGCAGGCACACGCTATTAATGGAGGGGTCATATCATATTCAGAGGCATAGGCTGCCATTCCCCTACTTGTCACAAGGAGAAAATACTGGAGGAAGATCTTCAATGGCACAAGGGCAATTACACACAATTTGTATTGCAAGCCTGAGAGCTGAGTGGTAGCTAGCCTATCCTTGGGTTTTTGAAAGCCCCCTTTAGTCCTTGAGTTAGAAACAACAAAAAAAACCCTTACAGGTGTGCGCACGTGAGTACACACACAAACTCCTTTCACCAGCATTGAAGGGAATCTTTTATGTCTTTTAATGAGTCTTTTAAAATGTGCCTGTGCTTCTTGATTTCCTTGGCCTCATAAGGGTAGAAGCCAAGAGAGAGATGTCATCATTCACTTGCCATGAATGAAACAGCTGTGGAAGTGGAATTCTTTTTCCAAAAAGGCATTTGTTTAATAGTATTCTGCATATAAACTAAGCTGGACAAACTGTGTAAAACTGGGAAGTTATGAGTATAGCAGTAGCACAGGATGCTGCAAAGGTGTGTGATACAGTCCCCAGCTGCTCTTCACCCCTATGTGGCAGATTTTCTCTTCAAAGAAAGTAAAGCTTTGAAAATCCCTTCCTACAAAACTCCCCTGCTGTGCTCTAGCTTTGTATGAGCTGCATGACAGATCAGAGGGAGGTCCCTCATGAGCCTTTTCCCACTGCTCTCTTGCTCACAGTGGGTTGGATTCTGCCTCCTAAGGCAACAGATATTTTCATATAGGTTATAGCAGGGCTGCCTTCCCTGAACCTCCCTCTGTGTCTCATGTTTTAAGTTTGATAAATTCAGCCAGTGTATAAATATACGTTGACTTCCATACAAACTCTTTATCTCCAGAGGTCTAGGCCCCTTAAAGAAAATTTATTCTTTGCCAAGAGCATATAAGCATCAATTTACAAAATTTTTCGTAAATAGAGCCTTCCCAAGGGCTGCATTATTGATTTACTTTTGACCTAGCACAGCACTAGCGTCATGATCACAAAAGGCTACTCTCAAATTGGGAAGTTCTGGTTTTCCTTTAACTTCATTATCAAAACATTCACTCTTTCCAAAGTCTGTAATAAAGCAGCCTACCTCTGCCAGAGATAAATTTTGTTTATGATCTGAGTTGTGTCTCTGATAATTGAGACCTGAATGCCAGAAAGTCATAAAAAGTTCCTTGTGGTCATGAAGTTCCTTCTAGTTTGCTTTTCTTGCACTAATAATCTTCTCTTTCCCACATTTTTCTTCCTGTTAACCACAGCACATTGAATTATCCAGTCCCTGCAAGAAGCTCTAACAGTCCTGTGTCTTATGAGTTGTTAGGACTGCATTTCATTAACCGTAATAAACCAACATGCAGTGTTTACTGGAATAACAACGCATTGTACAGGTGGAGATAAGCGCCTGTCAGGAAGTGTCTATGAAGCACAAGCAATTCCAGTGCTTGTTCTTTATGTTCCTGACATTGTTGGTGGAATTTCAATTTTGTATCCTGCAAATGCAAACAGTGCTTGTGATAGTTATGTGCTACTGAGATAGCACCCGGGGGCTTCCAAGTAGAGAAGCATCCTTCTTTGTATTTCCTTGTCTGTAATAGCAGCAGTCAGGGAGAACGGCCCTGCTGTGCAAGGTGCTGTACGAAATACACCAATGCCATGCAGAACTTGGAATTTCAAAAAAGCTACAGCAAGGTGTGAGAGTAGAATAACAAAAAAATGGGAATAACTCAAGAGAAGGGTCTGTAAGAGCTAAACTGATACCAGTGAATGGTGAAGAAATCATACTCTGTCTCTGTAGTGAGAGTAATTAATCTTTTTTACTAGAGATTCATCCCTCAATGAGCACAAAATTGCTTTTGAGATTTGGAAATAGGCAAAACGTTCAGCAGCACCTAAATTCAGTTTGCAACATTCTCAGTACATGAGTACTGAAAGTTAAGTTATTCGAACTGAACAGAGATTTGCACAAGTTACAGTGTGTTTCCTTTTCAGTTCATGTTGGGTGAAGAGGAGTGTAATCCTGCTAGATTATGGTCTGGAATAAGTTTCCCTTCAACTGAAGATTCTCTTTACTTTTGCTGTTGTTTTTATTACTTGTTATGGTAGTATATAAAGAAGTTTTAGCACTGAGGAAAGACTTCCTGTGCCAGTGGCTGGGCAAAAAGAGAACAAGAACACAGTTGTTGCCTCAAAGTGTTTTTATGTCAGTTCCTGTAGTCCTCTCTCAAGCCATAAATATTTAAATCAAGTCATGGCACCATTTTATCCCTTAACACAACTTCCTCAAATTTCAGAAATACCTGCTTTCAGATTTACGTATTGCTGCTGCTTCTGTCACTCAGAATATGTTAGTCTCTTATCTTTGAGATTGGCGTATATTGGGCAGGAAGGATATTAATTCATTCCTTTATTTGCCACAGAAACAATGAAGCGAGTCTTCTATTTTCCTCAGAGCCTGGAAGATTTTACGAGGTTTAAGGGTTCTTCAGCAGATGATAGAGACAGATTATGCTATTTCATCTACTGTTGTGGAACTGAAGTTTTCTAGGTGCTTGTCCTTTCCTACTGGTCTATCTCAAATGTCATATGAATCATTGGAGTACTGGAGAATTACTGGTGGAAAGCACATGTCAGATCATGACTAGCTGATGCTTTGTGTACTCTTTGTTGACTCTTCTATCAAGGGGGTGAAAATGTAAAATTTCTCTGAGATTTGCTGTTACCCTCTTCTGACTCACTAGGCCTTCTGCCTTTCCCTGTGCAGCAATGATTGTTCTCAGTATTAATGGTATGTTGAGGACAAAACTCATACCATCCTTTTTTTTTCATATTCCAACCATGTAATCAGCTGGAGTTCTGCTTCACAGGAGAAAACCGCAGAAGTATCAGCTGGTTTCTTTGCTGTCAGCTCCTCTCTATCAGGATCTTTTATGCTGTTTGTCAGCATGGTTTCTAAACACCTGTGGCCTTAGGCTTTGAAGGAGTCTAGCCTCTCCTAAAATTGCTCGTGCTTCTAGTATAGTTTGCATAATTTACGCAGTGGGCTTTTCCTTAAGACTGAGGGTCATAGGTGATTCAAATGTAAGGGGACTTCCAGTTTTAATCTCCTCTCCATCAGCATGCCGTTTATAGAGGCAAAACATATCACTATCAATCTTCCTTAAAACTCCCCTTTGCTTTGCTCTTTGGACCATACCCTAGGGCATAAAATAGTGTGGAGCATTACATATTTTGTGTGCTAATAAGCAAAAGAAAACCAGAAAAAAGCAGAAACAACCTGTGCAATAATTTGTTCCAGCATGTGCTGTAACATTATTAGCTGATTCCTTTGGAAAATTACCACCAGTACAGCTTTGCTGACTTGCACATGTATAATGTATAAATGGAGCCATCAAAGTTTAATGCACCCTTAGCAATGTACTTCCTTACACTGCCTGTGACATGAGTTTCATTTTTTTGTCTCAACAGTTTATCACACTCTGTGTGACACCAGTGCAATATAATGAAGTGCAACTCAGCTATGCCATCCACTGAGGTAATTTTTTTTCCTCTTGTTCACTTTTCCACCATGACATGCAATACTCATTGATGGGTTTTTTTACAGCCTTATGTAGTCAGGCGGCCTGTCTGGATTTATCCTTAGTACTATAGTAGTGCCCACAGGTCCCATCCAAGGTCCAAGTTTTTTCTCTCCTAAGCCTTCATAATTACATGCACACACACAGTGTAGTCTTTGCCCTAAGGAGGTTGTGATTTAAACAGACTGAACTAAGGAAGGCAGAGATGAAGTTATTATACACAACAACAATAGATGAACAAAACCAAGCCTGGGTATTTTATTACCAGGGCCTTCTGTGACCACTAGATCATACTTTGTCCAAATCTTTCTTAGTATAAAAATAAGAGAGAATGAATCTGAATTGTTGATATGTGGAGAGAAGGAAGAGATTAACAGCAGAATAGAAAGTCATCTAGGTGAGAGAAATACAAGGCTGGACTATATAAAAAAAATGCTGTTGCTTCTGATTTAGATTTCTGACAGAGGCATTTGCAGAAATCTGAATACCATGGTTTAGTGACATGTTTGCCTTATGATTAGAAGCCAGTGTGGCAGATTAATTCTCAAAGCCACAGTCTTCACATTTCAGGAATACATCCATCCACTCTGCAGAGTGCACGGATGCTTCTGTACATGTAGCGAGGACATGCAGAGAACAAGGAAGAGATGCAGAAGGTTCAGTTTTGAGAGTCCACAGCTGGAGAGTGGAAAATTATGATAGCATTTAGGCACAGCCTCAGGAAAACCTGTGTTTGCAGCATAACTATGAGAAATCTGTGGGTTTGCGCACCTTTTAGCCTAGAAGTCAGTAGTTCCATGGTTTTACCTATGAACTGAAACTCTAGGAGAATGAAATCTAAGGAGGAGAAAAAATTAAGTGGGTATGTGAAAAGACATGCCTCAGCTTTGTAGCATCCAGAAGGCTGGACTGCTGAACTATGTTGAATAACCAGGCTCTTTCCAGAGGGAGATCATCATTATCTGTGGGCTCTGTTGGTTTCAGAATTATCACTTTTGGCATAAACATCAGGGATCACCAACAGATGACTGCATAAGTTTAGATGTTTATCCTGTTAAATTACATGCATTGCATTTAACATCTTCCTGAAACGTGATGTATGTGTTAACTTATACTGCTAGGTCAATATTTTCTTCTTTTTAGGCTAACATATCCAACAGGAACTCCAGGCACCGTGATAATTATATTGAGATTTCGAGCCGTGTATTTTTGGACTAAACTAGTCATTGACTTCATAGATTTCCTTGCTTTCTTCCCTCTTGCAAAGAATTATGTTCTGCTGCAGCTCAAGAGCTCTTTCCATAACGTCAAGCTCCCTTACGTTTTCAACCCCTGGGAGAGTTCACAGCACTACTAATTTTTTCTACAAGCTAGCAGGTTTTGATTTAATAAGGAGTAATAGTGTTTTCCAATGTGGATTTATTCCAGGATAATCCAATGTCTTTTCAAAATGGAACCGCACTATTTCCGTAGGGCTCAGCTACAGCGTGGCTTCCTGCCTTTCATTGCTGCCCTCCTGTTGGCTGGAATCCTGCTGCTTTGTGCCGCAGACCTCGTATCGTTTGCCAGCTCAGAGTCAGATTTTGGAAGCAAGAAGAACTGAGTTCTCTTCCTGCTGCTGTTGTGAAGTTACAAGCACAAGCAGTAGGTAACCTTCATTGCTGATGGGTACATTTCATGCTGCTCTTCTTAATTTTGTGAGAACTGTTACATTTTCAGTGGCTCTTTTAGCTTACTCTAATTCCGTTTACTTCATTCCATTAAGCCCGCTGGTAAAGTGGTAATAAGAGGAGTCTTTGCACAGATTACTCAGTGGTGAAACTGCTGTGGATTCACAAGTGCTAGTTTGTACAGGGGACCTGATAACTAACCTGCTGGCAGGAAATAGCAAGCCTTGGAGGCAGCAGCAGCAAAACACTTGATCAAGAGGAGTTAAGAGAGGAAAAGAGGAGGACAAAATGATTCCCTTTGTAAGCAGATCCATCAGTAGGCCTGAATCTGGTTTGTAGGCCACCAGCTATGGGCAAACAGCTCTGTAGGCTGCAAAACTGCTAGTGGTGCAAGGAAACAGCCATACCTCCATGCTGTGTGAGCTGAGAGAAAGGGAAGCAGGAAAAACCTTTCATTCTCCTCTTCCCCACTACCCATTATTCATTTCAAACATTAACCTTTTAGGGAAGTAGAAAACAATCACATATACTGGAAAGAAAAATGGGTTTGGTCTTTTCTGTAATGGCTTTCTCGGCTCCAAGAAAACATGAAAGTTAATTTTTAAAACAAAGCCAGAACAAAGAAAGGCTGGGAGTAAGAGGAGTGTGAGATGGGTTTTCTTCTTTCCTTCACCACTTACTGGGCTACAGAAGGATCAGAAAGATCAGCTCAAACTCAGAAGCATAAAGCACTTGATTAACGTGAGGGGAAGAGTAAACTTCTTCTTGTGGGGAGAAGAGTAAACTAAACCAATAAGGTGACAGAAAACAGTTATTTCATTTTCAGGTTCCTTTTTATTGAGGTAAGTAATGGATATACTCTTTTCTCTTAGTGTTGTCAGAGCACCTCTCCAGTCATCTCTTGTGTATTTAGTAGCAGTAAAGAGAAGGAGAAAGGGGTGAAATTTATAGAACATGCCATTAATTACTGCTTACCCTTCTGTTTTGATGCCAGCCAGTGATGTATTTGTGATAGGTGTGCACCACAGGCATGGTAAACAGGCAACAAGCCTGAAACAGTCTCAGTGCTGGAACAAAAATTGTCAGCTAAAAAAAACCTCAACAAACCTGTCAGAAGAAGTTTTATCAGAAGTAAAATAAATTCAGTTTATGACCTTTGTTTATGTCTTTGTTCACTTCCACTGATACGGTCACAGATTTTAGTTTAGTCAGGGGAAGCAGTGGTGTTCAGGTCTTGGAAGATGCACAGCACAAGCTGTAGCTGAGTAATGCATGGAAACGTTAAGTGTCATTAGAGAAGTGATCACAGAGGGAAAGAAAAATAGAGGCAGTAGAAATCTGGGCCATGTGTCTTTCAAGAGATAGAAGCTTAAATTTAAAATGGGTTTGAAAAACAGTTTGAAAATAAATGCCAAGTGCCTAACAATGCTCCTTGAGGTTGTGGAGGAGAAATTGTGACACTTATTTAGAATTTAACTGTGGTGATTCGGGCTTGGTTTTGAAAGTCTTGGCTTTGAGGTGTTACCAGGTACAGGGGGGAGAGGTTCACATCCTGTCAGAGGAGAGCCAGTGGGAGGGGACATGAGCCAGGTCAGTGCAAAAAAACCATAGAATACGTGCATTTTTCTCAAAAAGCTCTTAAATTACTCAGGTACCTAACACTACCTTTTTGAAGCGATTTAAGCACTTGAAAGATAGTCATATGTTTTTGGAATATTATTTGAGTGACTTACACAGCAAACCAGTAAACCTAAAAGAAGTTCCGTACTTACATTTTGTGTTTTACTTATCTACTCTGTTTCCTCTGTCACAAATTTGGGCTGACAACATCCAGGTGCTCCTGCAGAGAAAAGCAGGCCAGTTGCTTCAAGGATTTTCTCTCCTGGAAATCCGTGAAGAGCTATCCTACTGTAATACAGTCAAGCCTTTGGAAGGCTAATAAATTGAATGGGTGGGTATGGGAGGTGAGCTCCGCTTCACTCATCAAAACTTATTTATTTATAGTGTTGTCTCTGAGAAGTACCTCCATTCCATCATGGATCTTCTTGCTATGAGTCTCTCTACAGTGTAAGTATTAGTATTTTGTTATCTTGGGAGTCAGATACAGGAGATCAGGGCACCTAGATTTCTATCTTTGTTTTGCTGTCAGGGTATCGTGCTTTGCCTAAGCATTTGTTCTGTACCTTTGAAAGCAATGCATTTTCCCTTCCTGGAGGAAACTAAGGTTTAAGTAATTGGGCTTGCACTTAAAGCAAGGTTTGTGGTTTATGGTTGGACTTGATCTTAAGGGTCTTTTCCAAGCTAAATGATTCTTTGATCAGACTGGATTCAGAAAGCTTGGGACCACAGACCTGCTCTTTGGTAGACTCTGTGTGAGCAGCTCATGCAGAATACCTCTCAATCAGAAGCAGCTTTAGGTTCCTAAATAGGAGACAGGACTGAACCGTCTTAGCGCATGTGGCCCTCAGTCATGTCTCCATTCCCTCATCAGCAGCTCCCTGTGCAGTTCATTCAGAAATTTTTCAAAAGCGAGCATCTGTCTTAGAAACTTGGCACATCTGACTCCCTCTGAGGATTTCTCAAGCTTCTCCTCACCTTTCCCTGAAGGACACGGCCTAAGTATCCTTATACAACACACTCTGGCCCTTATCTCAGCTGGGGCTGGTATGTTTTGCTCAAGCACTTAAAGATCCGTAAGGAGGACAGCATGCCAAGTCAAAAAAAAAATTGTTAAATTGTACATAATAGGTGACCGTTGGACTGCCTTAATCTGACTAAAGGACTGTGCAGTACAAAAAGGAACTTCAGGCCCTGCTGGTTTATTCTCAGATTATAGAAGCTCACCAACATGCTGTTTGGAGTCTGTGCTGGCTTGCTTTCTTTCATTGAGCCCGCTGCAAAATGGAGGTCCTTAACCCTACCCAGGGGAAAAGAAACACCACTGCACCCCAGTTTGCATGTATGTTAATGACAGGCCTCCTTTTCTCACACATCTCCTTGATGAAACGCATAGGCCAGTAGGATAAGGAGTAGGCTGCAGACTGAAGTATGTATGCTATTGTTTCCATTCCCCTACAAAGGGATGCTTATTCTGGGCAGAGATATCCCATCTTCTGTTTCGTACATAGCCAGAGGTTCCCCTGGCACTCTTGACATCTCATGGCATGTTTCACAGGTGCTTAGATTTCAGAGAGTGGGTAGGAACATTCTTCTACCAGGAAAGCTGAAAGAGTGCAGAAAGAAAGTCAAGATTTGTACCTTTTCATTTTTTAAACTTTTCACCAGACATTTTCTGTTCCAACAAGATAAGTAGAGAGCGCCTTCCATTTAGAGTGATGAGCAGCTTTTTTCCTTTTGAAGCTAGCTCAGATTCCAGAATTAGTCTTTGGGAAGGGAAGAAAGGAGTTATAAGTCACACGTTCAGCCAACAGTATAATTAAGCCAGGAAGACTGAAATGAATAGCTAAATTGATGGGTATGAGTAAGTGTCAAAAGATTTTTTGTATCTAGGTGCTAGACATTATTTGTCTCAGCTTTTCAATGTCCTATCCACTGTAAAAGGTATAACTGATAATTCTCTGTCTTTACTTGGAAACTCCAGATACACAGGAGGCTGCTTCATCATCTTCTTTTGAAGAAGCAATCCTGATTCGTTGTCCTTGCAAGCCAGGGAGGATTGTATGAACTAGAGTTGCTTATACCAAAAGAGATGACAGCAGCAGTGGCTTGATAGCCTGTGTAACACTAAATACACACAAGAGAGAGGGGTAGTTGGCTAAGGCTTGGCAGCAGGATCTGGGTTAAACTACAGGTATTACTGCCACAGCAGCAGGTACTCGGCAGGCCAGCTCCCCACAGATTCAGTAAGTGCTGGAGATAAATACCTTCTTTGCCAAGTGTAACTGACTTAAGATCATCCTAGCTATTGTGACAACACTGTTGGTGCCACTTCTCCAAAGCAGCTTACAGCTATTACAAGCAAAAAATACCAATGCATCTCCTTTGCAGAGCCTGGTTTCACTGGGATCTTTGGCAGAAGATGATAAGCCTGTTGGTGCGTTACTGTTCTGTTAACTGTGTGCAACTTGTAATTGACAACTCCCTCATTGTCTAGATGAGCATTTCTGCTACCACTTGTACGTGTTTTATGAATGTTGTTAAGTATTTAGTAGAGATACTGCATCCCTTTACACACATTCTGTAATTATATTTTGACTTCAATTACGCACCAGGAGGTGGTGCAGTGTCATATAGGCTGGAGCCACAGAGAAATATAGAGCAAGGCTTCTTTTAGATGAGACACTGGATTAGTTCCTGTCCTCTTTCTTTTCTCCTGACTTCCACAAGGACCTGCACCTACAAGCACTAGAAGCTGTTTTGCCACTACCATTGCAGCAGAGAAGTTGCTTAGGAAGTTTGCCTGTTCTGTTTGCAGTCAGGAGTTGCAAGTGCTGCAGTGAGAGCTCAATGGTTATTTCATTGATTAAGAAGCACAACAGAAACCAAGGCTTGCCAAAAACATAGTCAGGAGCATAATGACCCCTCTTTTCTGCCTACATGCTTAATATTAAGGGCCTCATATAGATGCAGATAGTTTGTAATTTATCTGTGAGTATTCTGTATCAAGGCCATTCCCCCAGGCCACAGATGTGGCCAGTTACTAAGCTTCCTCTAGAGTGACTTGTTAATGCTAAACCAAAACAGCAGCCTAAGCTTGTTTGCCAGTAATATTCAAATAGGACCATAGCCTGAAAGCAGAGTTTCTCATAAAGGCAAGGAGAATCAATTAAAATATATGTTTCGGGAATCATAAGAAGTTGTTTGTTGATGAGTGTGAGTGTCAGGGAGTTTATTCACTGAGCTTGTACTGCGGAGCACCTGAGTTCCAGTTTCTGTACTTCATTCCTAGCTTACTCTTGCATTGTATAAAATGTAGTATTACTCTTGCACTCTCATAGACCTATTTATAAAGCCTGTGTTCTGCCTGGCTGTCTGTGCCAAAGGTCTTTGATGGACCGGGACCTTGAGCAGAGCCAGGAAAAGACTGAGAAGCTAGGTGAAATAAATGGCCTTTTGTGTTTCCCTGCAGGTTTTCTCCTTGCCAATTTGTAGACCTATATAGCAAGTTACTGTGTATAGTTGGCTGGTATAACTATGAAAATCTGTTAGAGAATGGGAGCATGTGTTTTGCTTAGTGCTTTAGAAACTCCACATTAGCTGTACTCTGGGATAAGCTTCACTGCTTTTTGGTAGTATAAAAACTATCTTTTGCCTAGCAGTTAGCTTTTAGGAGACTTATTATGTTAGTTTTCCCTGAAATTCTGGATTTGAACAGTGTCCCGTGCCAAGTGTTTCTGGCAGTTGGTATCTGTGCTCAGGCAGACCAAAATTGCCTGGGCTTTTCCCTCTTGCTTCTTGTCCCATCATTTCTCACATTCTTGGTGCTGTGCCCTCTGCAATTGGCTCCCTATTTTATTCAGTAGAGTTTTTCTGCTCAGTGTTTGGCTGCTTCAGCCTCCTGCACTTAGGTTTCTCAGCAACATTGATTCCTTTCTTCTTGCTAAGATTTCCTCGCATTTTTTGGTTCTCTCAGAAGGGGATGCAAGACAGCCAAGAAAAGCCAGGTGCTTATTCCTTGAAGTACCAGAATATGACAGCTAATTGAAAGGAGGGGAAAAATAAAATCAAGTACTTTGCAGTTGCACTACAGCAGAGCTCTGTTAAATAGATATATGGTGTTCATAACTATTAGCTTTTTGCAGTCACCATCATGCTGATTTACTGCATTTCCAAAACAGTTTCTGCTTTAAGCAAGCAGCATCAGTAATTGGATTTTTTCAAGAGATCTTTTCTCAGAGATTCTGTTCACAAAGCAACAAGATGGCTATCTTGTGCTACAGGCTCACACAGAAGAAAGGAGTCATGCTGGGTTTTCTTTCTATCAGAATATTTTCATACAGTTTGGCAGATGAATTTTTAAAAGTTTAATATCTTGCTTCAGCAGTTAGGCAGGACAAATGCATGCAAGCTAGTAGGATGGCTCTTGCACTGTAAATGCAGTTTCTGTATTACTAATAAGCCTAAGGGGTGGTGCCTGTTCACAGGAATGGAGTCCTTCTACGGAACAGCTCTTCAGCCTCCAACACCTTGTGATTAATGTGTGTGATATTTTCTACAGCTACATAGTGGCGTTGCTTTTCTTTTAGTATGCTAATTCTGAAAAGAAAATAAATGCTGATGTTTTTAAAAATCCAATAACTTTGAGTATATTTTGATCCAAGTTGTGGCAAAGGGTGTTCTTTAACACAACTGGTTTTTTATTGTCCACATGAAGACATGGGTGAACGCAGGAGGTTCAAACGCATCTAAGAGAGTGCTCCCATTGTTAGCGTTAGGTCATTTGAGTAGTTGACACACAGAGAACAAATCTATGCTAGATTATTTTCCCTACACTAAGAGGCTAAAGCATTTGCCTCAGACCTACTTCCAGTGCACCTGATCCAGTTTAGCCCTTACATTTGCTAGGTAATTAATCAAAGCTGATTTGCTGTGATTCGCCCAGGAAAGAAGTAATAACACTATCTTTCTATCAGCTGAAACTTGCAGCAGATAACAGATTTTAAATCAGTTTACCAAAGTCTCAAGTTTTAGGTTTTCACTGGTGTTCTAGAATCAAAGCTTTTCTCTATTGCTGTAGAGCTCTAGCTGTGATATTCCATCACTGGTGTTGCTTCTTTTTACAGAGAGCATATTAAAAAAACGATTTCCAACAAATATAAAACAGAGTGCCCTATTTATAAACCTGCTTTTCCAAATGGATCTCTACAGGAAGCACTAAGCACTGCAGCAGATACCTGTGTTCTAATTCATTCCCTTAAAAATAAAACAATCCACCTGTATTTGAAGAACCAACAAAGAAACGAGTAACTACAGGAAATGCCCTCCTCAATACAGGAAGAAGAAGAAAAAACAAAACCATTTTCTTAACAGCAAACAGCGAAAGTCGTTCAGAGCTCCTCAATTTTGCATAAAAGCCTTTGCAACTTCAGGCTGTTCTTGAATAGTGCTTGGTAGCCACCTTTAGCATCTTTGCCACCTCCTCACAGTGAGTTCCATCTAATGATCTTTTCACTATACACTATTCAAACATATCCAGAGCTACAGCACTGAACTGTTGTGTTGAATAGTGCGGTGAGATTGATTGTGAAGACTTCCAGTTAAAAGACAGGTTTCCAAAAGTACCCCAATGCAGGGAAATGTTACAGCCTAATGAAACAGAGCAGTAATGCTGACGCAGGCTTTTCCGTTGTGTGTCTAATTTTATATAAGAGATTATTGCACACTACTAGCAGCTGAATTCAGAGCTCAGTTACACTGAGCATACTCCTCTACTGTAAGCAAGTTACAATGTAGATGGGCAGATTATTCAAAAGTTGGAAAGGAAACAGAAAAAGAGTTTACCTAGGATCACAGTGCAGATCAGTGGCACGAGAACAAACAGGACCATGTCCTCCAAATATCCAGTTCACACAGTCACTGGCCGTTGCTGCCAAATTGTGATAGTGAAATAATATGTGGCACTTCAGGAAGGTAAAAATCTCTCAAGGTTTTGTCTTACTGTGAAAGCCTAGGGTAGTATTCTGGTAAGCTATTCTATTCTGGTAACCTATTACCAGATTTAAACAAAGTTCCTTACTTGATTTGATAACTGGGGAAATCACATGCCATTGTTATGTGAGCTCCTTTGCTCAGGTATATGTTGAATATCAAAGCACATTTGCAAAATGAAAAACAAGGTTTCTCCTTAATTTGTAATGAACTGTAATGGATGGACACAGGAAGTGTTACCAGTTGTGCTCTAGAAGCAATGGCAAAAGTAAGTGGGATGAGAGGAATCAGCTGAGTTGCTCTGCGAGCAGAATCCTCTGCTTGGCAGCAGAAAATCCATCTCAGAAATACAGCTCAACACTTCAAATCATCTGTTTTCACACTCAGAAAATGTGACACAGATTCTGAACTGGTTTATTTCCCTGACTTTCAAATTCCTTATGATTCAGCGCTCCCTTGTTCAGGACCTCCAATCAATGAAAATATGAAACCTGCCTTGGAAATAAAAGATACCTCTGCCTAAAAAACCCCAACCAAACAAATCACAAAACAAACCAAACAAAAAAAATCAATATATGGAACCTGCCTTAAAAAAAAAAAAAAAGAGACACACCTCTCTGCCTAAAAAAAAAATTAAAAAAAAAAAATAGACACCTCTCTGCCTTGGGAGTGGGTAGAAAGAGACCTAATCAACAATAAATTGAGCCAGCCTGTAAAAAGAAGAAAAAAAAAGAGACAACTCCATGCCTTAAAAAAACCCTGAACCACACCTCTGCCTTAAAAAAAAGGAGAGACCTAATCAATACTATATGGTACCTACCTTAAAAAAAAAAAAAAAAAGACACCTAATCAACAGTATGTGGAACCTGTGGAAACTGCCTTGAAGAAAAAAAAAAGAAAAAAAGACATCTAATAACTATATGGAACCTGCCTTAAAATAATTAAATAAAAAAGACACCTCTGTGCTTTGCTAAAAAAAAAAAGAAAAAGACACCTTACTGCATTTGAAAAAAAAAAAAAGATACCTAATCAATGATATGTGGAACCTGCCTTTAATAAATAAATAAATAAATAAATGGAACATGCCTTAAAAAAAAAAAATCTAGTCAATATATCTTACCTGCCTTACTGCCTTTAAAAAAATGACACCTCCCTGCTTTAAAAAAAAAAAAAAACAAAAAAAGAAACCTAACAAATACACATAACCTTCTTTAAAAAACAAAAGGGCACCCTGATTGGTATATGGAAACTGCCTTTAAAAAAATATAGAATATATATATATATTCTTCTGTGCTTTAAAAACAAGAGCCTAATCACTATATGGACTTGCCTTGGGAAAAAAAAAAAGGAAAATAGGACACCTCCCTGCCTTAAAAAAAAAAAAAAAAAAAGACCAAATCAATGATGTGTGGCACCTGCCTTTAAAAAAAACATACCTCACTGCCTTTACAAAACAAAGAGAGACCTAATTAACAATATGTGGAACTAGCCTTAGAAAAAAAAAATATGTAAAAAAATATAAATATATGAAACCTGCCCTAAATATATATATAAAATAAATGCATGTTACCTGCCTTACTGCCTTTAAAAAATGACACCTTCCTGCCTTAAAAAAAAGAAACCTAATAAATACATGTAACCGGCTTTAAAAAAAAACAAAAACAAAAAGCAAAAACAAAAGTCTTTGCCTTAAAAAAAAAAAAGACACCTGATCAGTATATGGAAACTGCCTTAAAAAAAACAACAAATGATATCTCTGTGCCTTAAAAAAGAGACAGCTCTCTGTCTTAAAAAAAAAAAAAGCGACTCCTAATTAACAGTATCTGGAACCTTCATTAAAAAGAAAAAAAAAGCCGAATCACTACATGGAATCTGCCTTGGGAAAGACAAAAAAGAAGGAAACTAAAAAAAGGTGAAAAAAGGTTACCTCCCTGCCTTTAAAAAAAAAAAAAGACACCTATCCAACAATATGTGGAACCTGCCTTATAAATAACAAAAAGCCTAATCAATATATGGAGCCTTCCTTTAAAAAAAACCCAAAACCAGCTCGGTGCCAAAGTGTGTGTGGGGGGTGATTTTGTGATTTCCCCCCCCACTGATGACTAGAAGTGGGTTTGGACTGTGGTGTTACTGTGAGCATCCTTTCCCGCAGGGTGGGTTGTGCCCGCGCTCGGGGTAGGGGCTCTGCCTGGGTATCATCCGTGTGCCGGGAGTTTGAGACCATACAAGCTCTCCTCCCGACTGCCAAGAGCGGCTGGCTCAGCACGCCTTCCAAGGTGCTTATTGCAGTCGTGATGCTAGTGGGTAGCTTTGATACCTGTCATAATAAATATGCTAGTCTTTTGCAGGGGGTCTTTGCTTTAAAAACTTCCTGTAACTTTTTGGGGGGGGGGACCTGGAGATGGCATGAAGCAAATGCTATCCTTATAGGTCATTAGCAACCAAGGAATTCTTTTTGCATGAGAAGAGGCAGTGCACCAGATGGTGCTTCTGAGCACATGGTGAAAAACAGCTGCTTTCTTATTTATTTCTTTGCTTGCACAGCTAACTGCTTTTGATTAAGGTAGAGGTATAGAAAGAGATAGGCTGTAGCTATATTTTTAGTTTTAATTCTGTCGCAAGAGGAACACTAAAGTGCACCCTAAGCTTGTTAAACATGGTGTTTGCAAGACCATTGGTATGGTGATTGACGACACTAAAGCATGTTGCTGTCCCTGTTCACCTTAGGTAAGCTGGGGATGCACCTATCAAGATGAGAAACATCGAGGCAGAATGCTAAACTGTGGCTTCTGTAAAGGAAAGAGCTGAAGGAGAAAGACGGGAATTTCCTCCTTCCATTCACTGTGGGTCCAGCTGGGAATAGGCTGAAACTTCTCATCAGTGCCTAAAAGCAGTGCTTTTTTTTTCTTAGCAGCAAGGAACAGCATAGCTGCCTTAGGCAGTTAGGAGGAAGCTGATAGCGAGTTTCACAAGCCCAGGCTGTTGGCTCATTAGTGTTTGTGGCAGAGCAGCTCACCCACCCTGCTTCTGGAGGGCAGGCTGGGAGTCTCTAATAGGCTGGGATGCTTCTGGCACAGCCTCTGCAGCCCACTCCTTGTCTTTGCCCACAAATCAGCTTCCCCTTTTTTTCAGCTCCCAGAAGAATTTTTGTTATCAGCTGGTTTCTTTAGCAGAACAAGGTTTAGCATTCTGGGGTGCCCTTCTTCTTCATTAGTGCAAGTGTGCTTAGGTCGGTTCTAAGACATATATAGGAACCACATAGATGGCACACAGCTACAGTGATCAAATTAAAGACCATTCTACAGTCTCAGTTACTTTTCCTTAGACTGTACTTCCCTGTCTCTTCAGGAGGCAACCCCATCATAGGCAGAGCATACACTGTTGCCTTCTGGCTTCTCCTGTCCTGCAGGGAGCTCTCCTAGTTCTCAGTAGCATTCTCTGCAGCTGTGGGTAGCTAGCGGCAGCCCATTTCCCCTCCCTCCCTTATCCCCCTTTCAGCTGTAGTCAACGCTTCATTTGAGGCAATGAAACTAGCTTTTATTGACTTAAAAATACAAAATATACACAAAGCAATCGCTTTGAATAGCAAAACAAGAGCCCCTTGTTTACCAACCCTCCCACACAACACCCACTATGACCATTATGCATTTATAAACATCTAGGGGTTTTTTTTTAATGTATTTATTTAGTGTGATAATACGAATGCACTTATCCTGGTCCATCAGGCAGATCAAGTGATTAAAAGCAGGGGAAAGGAAGTCAAATAATGGTAGGAAGCACTAGAAGATACAAATTTGTACATTGCACCTTTGCAGAGTTTCAAAAAGGAAGCTGTTACAGACAAACCCCCAGTGAGCAGCAGAGAAAGGCAAGCCAAACAGAAGTCTCCCAAGTAGCTTGCTAAGGGAACAGAGACACTTAATTTCCCCTTTCTACCACTTCCAGAGGGAATGCCCTCTGCACTCCACCCAGGGCTGTAAAGACAGCCAGAACTATACAGCAGACATACGGTTTAAAGATGACAAAAAATATTTTCCTCCTATTATATGCAAGTCACACTTTCCTTATCACTCTCTTTTTGAGGGTACCATACTGGGTGTTTGATAGTCCTTTTGCAGTCCACAGGAAGCCTCACTCTTGGCTAGTAATTGCATCGGGCTTGACTTTAGCTTTTTCTGCTGGGGACTTGAGTTTCTTCAGCCATCTGCAGAGAGGGCTTGGCTTGCACAGCTTGTCACTTGGTCTCTTGCATACCGCTGAGTTGCTTTCCACTGTTGCCTGGTCAGTCACCACATGTCCTGCATCTCTAGCTCCTGTCTCTATGATGGTCTGCAGAGGCAAGTCAGTTGTTGCTCCTGCGTCTCCTTCGGCTTGCTGAGCTGTTGCAGGTCTTTCCTGAGTTGGAGCACTGGTTTGTCTGTCTGGACCCATCGTTGTAGCGGGCTTGTTTTCAGTGTCCGCTGACTGTTCTGCAGGAGGCTGGGCCTCGCCAAGGTCTTGCAGCTCTGTGGTTCTCACCATTATCTGCACCACATGCGGAGAAGATGAGGCCATTTCACTTTCTCTTCCTACGTCTTTATTCTGCATCCCTGCAGCAGTATCTTGTGATTTGTCCTTTGGAGGATGATTCACACTGCTCCACAACGCAGCCCCCGGGGCTGTCTGGGCAATAGGGAGATCAACTGCTGTATTTTCTTGCAGAGTTACCGGCTTTTCAAACTTCCTGGACTTTCTACAGCAATACCTCTTGTGACTAATTTCATTCCCCATGATCAAGATGTACAGCAATAATCCTGCTAGTAGCTGTCTCCAGGGAAGCTTGAGGCTTTGAGGTACCGAATGACTTTGGCACCAACAGAGCCTTTACTTAGAAGCAGACACAGAACCAAGTTTCATCCTTGTTACTGAGCTGATAGACCACTCCTGGGCCAACCATCACACCTGCAAGGTAGTAAGAAATTCATTAGGGCCTACAACCTAGCCCTGTGTAAAAGCCAATTTGCGGCTCTGGCTCAATTTTCTGAGGAGCATATAGGTAAGAAAGAGTTTAAAACTTGATGTGAAAATTTCTTTTGATTTCCCCAGTCTGTCAGGAAGCTTCAAAATGTGGATTCATTGTTACCTACACCTGGACCAAGAACAGGAATGTCCCTTTGGGTCCTCCTGTGGCTAAGCACTGTTAGAATCTCATTTTTGTTTAGACCAGGAAAGTGCCCTCCCTAAAGTGAAGATCAGATTCACATTTCATTTCAGAGTGGGTTAGACATAAGTTGCAGGATTTATTGTTTTTAAGTCAGTCTTAGTTCAAGGGACAGTCTTTTTCAGTCTTTTGATATCACTAAGAGCATTTAGGAAGTCAGTTACCATGACTCTCAGCCAATACTGCACTTTACAGTTATTAGTTTATATTACCAAAGTAAATACTATTTAGGTCTCCTCTTATTTCCTAGACCATTTATTAATTGTAGAAAGAAGTTCACATTTAGCCAGGGTAGCCATAGATAGGCCTGGTAAGATATGGAAGGGAGGAGAAAGGAAAGGCATAATGTCTCCTTAATGAGAGATGAGAGAAACATGTGGATTTCAGGCCCTTAGGTCATTATTTTATCAGTCATTTACTCAGTTTTTAGAAACCACAGCAATGCTATCACTTCAAACTGAAATAATAATAAGGGACAGTATATTTTGAATGCAGAGAAAAATTTACCTCAAGTTATGTTTACAGAGTGCCATTTTAAAACTACAGCATCGTTAGAAAACAGATTAAGTACTTTGCAGAGAAAGAGCAAGAGAAAACTGTTGAAAAGGGAAAGAGGGACCCACATACAGATCTGTCTATTTGTTTTGAAATCTACATCATGCAGATTAACTGGCATTGCTAGAAAGAGGCAAACACAATGTAAACTCATAATTAAATAGTAACAGAAGTGCCCTGTTTCTGGGAGAGAAACTACAAAGTAAACACTACTTAAATGATTTCCAGCATCACAACTTCTCAACCTTTATTTCTTATTCAGGGTGATAAGGTATTGCTCTTAAGTAGGGTAGCTGGTGACACCAGACCATTTCCCCACAAGTCCCAGATCATTAGTTCCTTTAAAGTGCTGTTCCACTACAAATCCTGTGCCACTTTTTATAGCTAAATATTTAAAGTAAAATAGAGCTGCCACACAACATGATATGATTACAGATGGTTCCACAGAAAGCTTACCATCACAGCGTAGAATAAGAGGAACTACAGAAAAACAGATCTATAATTTAGGGATTACAGTTTCTAAAGTGAAGCTAATGGATCCAGAGCAGTTTTGCTGCACTGTTTGAGCTGCTTTTATGGGTAGAATCTGTAAAAATGTGTGATTCCATGCCAGTTAGGCACTCACTTAGAAGACTGCATGAACTTAATCACTTAAAACTACATACATAGTTTTAAGAATGGAAAAGCAGGAAAGACTAACCCAGCCACCTCTAGTGTGGGAGAAAAACCAAAATACAAAAAAGACATAGAGGCGCTCTTTGATACCAAAGCTAGAAAGAGGACAACTTACAAATAAATTAGTGTTTTGTCAGGTTGACTTTTCAGAGTAAGCAATTGCTGTATCAACAGCAATGATTTTGTGTAAATGACTACAGCAAGGAAATGTTTCATGTGATTTTGGTGGGGCAGTGTAATGCTGGGAGAGGAAAGAAAAATACTAGTTTATTCTCTGGTAAATTTACATTTGTTAGATGTTGTCATCGCTACAGAAGTGGTTCAAAAATATGACAATTGACACATTCTACTGCCGTTGTCTCAAGAGAGGTTTTACTTACAGAGATAGGCATAAAGATGTAGATATTCATTACCCTAAGTACAAATACACTAGTTGTTGCTTTTTATATGTAGTAAAATTGTTTCCCCTTCTTCATCTGGCCATTTCATAACTGTGAATGTTTCCTTTTCCTTGCTTTGCTGTTAGTCCCACACTCTTGCCGCTAGCAGGATTTTGTTCAAAGCCATTTCAGACAGAAGAAAGGATAACTACAGTTTTGCCAAAACCAAAGGATAAGACCTCTATCTCACTAGAGAAGTCAAACGACCCCCAAAAACGGAGAGCAAATATCCCTCCTTCCCAAAAGAAAAATACCAAACACCCAAACTTCTGTCATACAGTGCCCTCACTCATTTCCAAAGGAAAAGCCCCCAAACAGCTCCCCACACACAGCTTGGAAGAGAGCAGATGGACCTTAAACAGGGCAGGACAGTAACACTGAATTGCTTCCCACCGAAACCTAATGATTGAATTATTGTTCCCTTACACCATCTCTGCAGCCCAAAAATAAAACATGCAGAATTTTCATGCTCCATGTTTACAAAACATCATGTGATTCTTTTGTGATTCACGTCATAGGTTTCTGTGCATTTAGATATTATCTTTTTTTCCCCAAAATATTTATTCAGAACTCAAGGGAAATGTGGTAGGGTATATCTTCCTGAAAATTGACAATAACAACCTATATTGTAGACTGAGCAACAGCTACACAGTAGGCTTTAGGAAACGTAGCTTGTAGCTTGGGTGTTACACTTAGGATTGTAGGCACAGTACATCTTCCTTATGCGCAGGACCAGCAGATCTCGGGTGCTTTTCATCTGTTGTGAGGTGTTGCTGGCTGCATGCATTCTGGATTTTCTCCAGCTGAGACCTTTCTGTCGGGAAGGGTGTTTTGACTGGCGTTTGTTTCAGAGCTTTTCTAACTTTCATGTTGTGATTGGTTTTGGTTCTCAAATCACTAGCAGATTTTGTGGCTTTAAATCTGGGCTTCTTACATGTTATGGAGAGAGAAGTATGTAAGGAAGCAAGGAAAATACTTTGTTTCTGAAAGTCAGGAAGGGATACAATATCTAAAGTGATACAAAAATGGTTTGTATTGGCCAAAAATATTGACCAACAGTTGCAGCATTGGATAAGGGAAGTCTTTATTTTTTGACCAGCTGTTGTCAGAAGTTTTTACTAAGTTGTGTAAGCAGTTTAAACGGTTCAGGAGAAACAGACTGACTGTGATTAAGATAGTGATGACTTTTTACAAAGGTGCTTCGAAAGGAAGAGAAACATATACTGGTGTTCCTTACAGCACAAGCAGATACAGATGTTAGGCTCCTAAAAATCCCTGGGTTTTTACTTTCTTAAGTGTGGCCAGGTTATAGTCTCAAGGTTTCCTGCTGAATGACAGAAGGCCTTACTTATGAAAGTTAAAAGCAAAGATTCTTAGCATCAGGAGCTAGATTTTCAGAAAGCCAAAAATTACATTACAATCCACACCATCCTCAAGACAGTTATATGAATTGGTAATGCTACTTTATGCTTATTTGCAGTGATTCATAGTCGATTTACTAGTCAAAGAATTTGCTGCTTATCATCTTAAGAGGGCAGCCTAGAGCCTGGGAACAGAGCCGAGTTATATTCACACCACTGCATTATTAATAAATTCTTCAATTAGAACTTGCCTAGAAAGATGAGACAAAGAGCAGTAAAAGGTATAACTTGCATTCACTCATCAGTGACAAAGAGAGTTTAGTGCTCATGAAGCGGAGACACAGATGGCTTGTAGACATGCTGTGCTAGATGGTACAATTGTACTGCTGTTACAGAATGGTCTTTCCCTGTTCTAAGGGTAGGAATGGGAGTTTAAAAGCATTAAAGTGCTTTCATAACTTAAGTCCTATTCTTACAGGAGTCGCATTTGGAAGTTTAGCCTTGCATCTTTATTTTCAGCAGAGTTTGAATACAGTGAGCCCAGTTAGCGTTAAAAGATTTGCAAAGAAATCATCAGGAGACAAGTAGCTTTCATTCTGAGGCCAGCAATATCAATATTCAGCATTTTGCCCAAATACTTTACAAGATGAAAAGGGCAAAACCATTAGTTTTGACATTAGAGTCAATGCAAATACCAGAAATGAGGTAGACTCTCTTCTGACATGTGCAATTAAAGCCATTAGAATTGCCAAAGCAAAATCTTCCCCAAGTATAATTTTGGGTAGGTTAAAGCAGGACAATGCAAACCACAACATCTTGAGAGTAAAGCTTGGCTTTACAGTACTTGGGGCACATCTAAAAAACCCAAAAGATTATGATCAAGGAAACCATCAGAACTAGAATAGACATGTTGTAAGAGGAATCGCAGCTATTGTTCTCATTGACCAAGGAACATCTTGGATTGCAAATATTCAGCTAGTTGTAAATGATGACAGGGCATCGCTCAAACTTCTGTCCCCAAATTCCTGCAGTATTACATCTGATGGAAGATTATTCCCTCCTGCCAGGATTTTTCTGAGAAAGGAGGAGGGAAGGAATACTCCTTTTTCAGAGCATGAGTGGAATATCCACGATTCAGATTGTAGGTTCATCGCCCAGATTTGCTAATTTGATTTAAATACTAAAATTCAAGTAAAACTGAAGTGCAACACAGTGCCACATTTGTTCATGCAAATTGGTGATCACCTAACAGCACATGATGTCAACCAACAGATTAACAGCTATACAGCAGTCAGTCTGAACTAGGCTTGTATTTAGGGATAATGTTTGTGAAACTATAACCTGCAGTATTATTCTGCATGATACCATTTGGGGTGAAAATTGAACCCTGTCACCCATTTTTTTCAGTGTCAGCAACAGTGTCATGTAATTACACGTTTTATTGTGACTCCAGATTAGACCGATACCTTCAGTCCGAGCTATGTACTACCACCAGTCACAGGAGGCATAAGCATTACTGAATCACTCTTAAAATGGTTTCCTGATGAGTAGCGAGATGCAAGCATTTACTAAATCACAGGCATAAAATAAAAAGACAAGCTTATTTTGAAAATATGATTCTTTAATGTGAGAATGCAAAAATATACTTCTGCTAAAATCAGAGAGAGATTTGCTCCAAGTTTTCTGAAATGCCTGCCCAAACCAGGTGACTGAACATCACCCTGAGAATCCTTTGATGTGATTGCCATCACTTCCATGATCCTTTGCCATGAATATATGCAAACAAACTTCCATCTACTTTTTGCCTTAATCTATCCCTCATAATTTCTTCCTTTCTGTCATTTAGCACTTTCCCAGCTTAAGAAGAACGTGCGTCCCTTTCTCCCCACTTAAGCTGTGATTCCCTCCTTGAATATTTCACTGCTTTCTATACTCTTTCTGCCACATTGTCAAACATCCATTGGTTTCCCCAACACCTGCAAAACAGAGAACAGATGATAATGCCAACCTTTTGAAAATACTTGGCAATTAATTATAGTTGCTGATCTGAATATCTAAGATAGAGACAGAATTATGCACAGAAGCTTTTGTTGCTCTTCTCTAGCGTTTCTTTTTCTGTGATTTCCTCAGGCCTCCTTAGCTCTCCCGGCATTGGTAAGGAGAAGCCTACCTGCCCACTAATTGTTAAATCTAAATTCTGTGTAAGGAGGGCATAGATATTCTTCCAGAATAACAGCAGCAGCAGCTTTGTTTGTTAGAGGCAACCAAAGCCAGGCAGCTCGTCAACATCATCAGCTGAGGTAGGTGCCTTTGGGATTTTGAGTAACAGCCAAGGGGACAGAACATGCTCTGTGTTATTTAAGTGATGAGGGAAGAGACATTTCTGTGAGCAGGGTCTTCATTCAGATTTGGTCATAAGGGAAAATATATTAAGGAAGTCTGGCTTAAGTCAATAGGCTTGCAGCATGGCAGCCTGGTCCTTTTACTCAAAGGAAGTCTTTTTAAGGGTAAGCCGTCTTCCTGATGTGATTAAGCACATGAAGACAGTAAAACCAGTCATTCTTTAAATAGATGCGTAGCTATCAAAATCCTTGTATCCTGACTCACCTTTACCTATTATTTTTTTCCCTCCTCTGAACACTGTATAGTATAGGAAGCATGCAAGAGCACAAGAGCTGGAAATGGTTTCCTTCGGGAGGATCTTACTCTACTTCACATTGTAGTTTTCCAGCTGTCTAGTACAAGTAATTATTTCACTTTTAAATCTCCATGAGCTCTAGCAGAATAATTTGGTGTAAACCCCTTCTCTGGTTGAAATAGAGGGAAAGGAATTAGGCTGTATTACTTTCCTGGTTCCCTTCAGCACCACATCATTTGTAAATTCAGTGAGAGTTGCTCAACTAGTCAGGTCTGACAGGAATACTCCCCTCTGTTTAGGGGCTGTATAATTAGAGACCAGCATTGTATAGGTAGTGGCATGAAATATATCTATTACTTGCAGCGAAGTGACCACCAGAAGTTTTTCTAGTTGGTAACAGTCTGGAGGCAGCTACTTCCATAGGCCTCCTGTCTGAGCTACTTCACCTCCATTCAACAAGCACAAACCATAAAGCAGGTGGCCATTAATAAAACAACATTTCTTAGTAACAAGTGCTAAAATGTGGCCATTTATTGATTCCAATTGCAATACAGACTCCCCTGTCCACAGAGCATTTCAACACAGTTTCAAATAGTAGTGACAGTCAGAGTGGGGTGTACAGACAAGCATAATTAATCTGATTTGTTTGTCAGAGAAGACTTAACCCTGTGCGGTCACACATAGGGAGATAATTATGAAGTGCATAGCCCTAGCCAGGGTATATGTGCACATGAAGGGGGGGGGGGGGGGGGAAGGAAGTAATCTACATAAATATACTTTTTGTACTGAGATATACTTAGCTCATGTCCATACCCCCTCCCACAGGAGGGACGGAAGTTAGTGCCATGGCAGAAAACAATATACCAGCTTTAAGTTTAATATGATTTTTCAAAGCAGAGTTTAGCAACACCCTGCTTTCTGGGGCCTTTAGAGTACAAGCACCCATTGGCATCTTAGTCCTTGCAGGATAAAGGCAGCAGATTCATCACTTGGCTGCAGACAAACCCTCAGTCTGCTCAATGATTGTTACACCAGATTTCATGTGCTCTTCCAGTGCTCCTCTGGTTTTCCCCCCATTGCTAGCTTTGACCTTCTCCTTATCCTGCAGAGCAGCCTGGGTTTCTGCCAGGCAGCATGCGATCTCTTCTGATGTTTGCCCATTGTCACAGACCTCGGCTAGTTCTTCAGCTTGCTCTGGTTCAAAAACATTTTCTTCCATATCTTCAGTAATAGGAACCTCTGTACCTTGTTCCAGCTGGAGATCAGGTGGGGCTTTAGCAGCACAACATACTTTCTCTGCTGCCTGCTCTTCTGCAGAGCTCTGCACATTTGTAATGCTCTCTCTTGTCTCTGTAGTCTTCAAAGGCAGCTCCAACTCCTGCGTGGTACACAAAGCAGCTGGGGAGTCAGCTGCCTTCTGCACAGGCACTTCCCGATGAGTCTTTCCAACACAAGCATCCTCTGAAACACACACAACTCCAGCCTCTTGCTCTGCACCAGTCAGCAGCTCAGTCTCCACTATAACAGACTGAACCTTGCCAGGTCCACCTTGGACATCCGCAGACACATGCACTTCAGCCTTTACTGTAGTCTGTGTAAGAGGTGTCACTTCATGATCCTCACAGCGGAGTTGCTCGTTGGGTATATGGCCACCAGTAGGATGCAGAACAGCTTCAGTCTTACTACTCTCTTGTGAGCTTCTCCTGGCAGACTGGGCTTCTCGTTTTGTCTCTTCAGTGAGTTTCTGGTGCTGCATCACCTCTGTGCTAGGTTTGGCTTCAGGGTCCTGTGACACCTCAACATCTTGTGCATCTCTAACAGTCATAGAGAGCAGGGCCTCAGTATGTGGTGCACGTAGAGATGCAGCCTGTTCTCCTGTCTCCCATTTAGCCTGGGCAGGAGATTCACTTTCAGGAGTGTCCAATGCCAGTTCTACAACAGAAGGTTCAGGGGCTTTTGGAGTCCTTCCTATACGTGCCGAATGAAAATGGTTCTCCCCAGTCCATGTTGATGCATCATGGAACATACGTGCAGTCCCCGATGTCTTTTTTCCTTTGGCCTTATAAAGAACTACTCTCTTAGGAAACACACAGAGCTTCTTGTTCTTGCCAAAAATACCTCCCATTGCCAGAGGTGAAAGGAGCAATTCAGCTAACTGCCTTCTTCTGGAGGGGCTGCCACCCTGCTACAAGTTGCACGCTGCCTGAATATGAGTAGGGAGCTCTGTCTCTTAACAAAGAGGTGGCTTCAGACCTGCAAGACATGGATATTTATTAGCCTGTATCCATCTGGGGGAGTTAGCTGTCCAGTTCTCACATTGTAGTAGCTGTAGAGCTTTGTCAGAAGTCACAGAAATGAGCTAAACACAGGTGGAACTGCACGTGGAGGGGGGGAGGCACAGAGAGCTTTTAAGAAATAAGGAAGAGGAAAAAAAAGAGACTACCTGTCAATCAAACCAGACCACTCTGGAAAACAACCACAGCTTTCAGAAGCCAAGCAGACACTGCCATTTGCTATCTTTCAGCAGGATGGCTGCAGTGCCAATAGGATTCTATTATACTACAGACTTGTAGAGCAAAGCTGCCAAGTTTGTTAGGCTCTAGGCACTCCAGTCAAGGAAGTGTTTAGACTACTGGCAATAGATGGGGCAGGAGGGAAGAGAAGCAAGGCAGGCAGAGAAAAAATAACACATGAATTTAAAATTCACAAGACACAGCATGGTTTATTCCTTAATAAGACCATTAAGAGAAGACTGCAAGAGTCACAAAGCAAATCAAAAAGTAAAAGAACATCTCCCAGCACAAAACTAAGTCTTGACAACTGAGTAGCAAGGTGTCCCTTAAACACTTACACAAGTTAACACCAACAAAATTACTTGTATTCAAAGAGACCCAGACTCTGAAAGTGTGCATGAATTAAAACAAAGAACCCACACCATAAAAATCAAACAGCAGACCAGCTGATAGACTCATAAACTGCACAAAACCACACCACGATCCCCCCTGACCCACATCCCCTGCTTACCAGCACAGCTCCACAATCCCCACTGAACACCCAACACCTGTATGGCAAAGCCCCTAGTCTGGTGTTAAATAGGAGGAGGTGGTCACATGCAATCTCTTCCCCCCTTGGCTCCCAACATTAGTTCCAGCAGATTGTGAAGTTCCCTTACACTGTATTTTCTATTTTTCCCAGCCATTTCATAGCCACTGGAAACAGCTGTGTGGTTCCTAAGTGCAGCTGATACATGATTAGCTTAATTATGGTCATTCGATAATTGGCATTGACTACTTAAAATAAAGCTAAAGATTGATACGGTGCAGTCATGGACAAGGAAAACTGACCACTATTTATAACTTGTGATGCCAAGCAGCAGAATAACAGCCGTACTGCAGGCTGTGTATGAATAGTCCTTTAATGTACAAATGATGTTACTGAAATTGTAGTCTCCGGTATTATTTTATATTGAGCAGTTAGGGGTGAAAAATTATCCCCCTTTCCACTTTTGTGCTGTCTTCAACCAGTTGAGTTGTGCAATTAGCTATTTTACGGTGGTTGCAGATTATTTTAATGTTTCCAGCCACAGCTGATCACCCTCTGTTGGCGTTAACATTACTGTATCGCCCTGGTTATGTTTACTGACTGGAAGTGAGTTGTAACATTAAATAGGTCACATAGGCAAAACACAAAAGCAAATATCCATTAAAAATAAACTAATCCCAGAGACACAAACGTAAAGGCAGATCCTAAATATCCACTGCCAACAGCAATGGATCTGAACGAAACCCAAAAAGATCAACAAATAGCTGGATTCCAGGCTTCTTTTTTTTTTACATAAAAAACCCTCAAACCGACATTTTTTGGTGCCAAATCTGGTTCAGCATGCTATACTTTGCCTAGCTACTATGATTCCCTTAATGCAGAAAACACAGAAGGAGCTTTTGGCGAGGTAATTCCATGCATGCAGCCAGTTCTGGGACCATAACATGACAACATCCACGTCTTGCCTTTCAATGTGGTCCAACATCTGTTCTGCACGATAATAAGCAGGCCTCCATATCTCGGTGGCTACACCGACTGCATATTTACACTGGCCATAAGGGTTTCACTTAATGTCTGGGGTTTTTTACGACAGCTTTTCGGAAGCCTTTTTTGTATACTTCCTATTGGGCTTCAGTGGAACTGAAATACATAAGCAGTTCATGCTTTCTTTGAAGATTGGACACTTCTCTGAAGTTAATCCATTATTTTGACGTTTGAGACACACAGATGGCAATATGTAGAGACTGTCACAGATCAGTGGCTGAAAAACTCTGGTGCCTTTAGGGACATTGGTGCTTTGCAGAACAATGTAACTGGAGGGAAATGATGCATCCACAGCTCACCACTTGCTTCTGCACGGGTGAATGTTATTCATTGCATCGCATGAAGTTCTGCAAGTGTATTTCCAAATGAGCAGAAGCCAATTTGCTATCCGTTAAGAGACACAGCTGAATCGTAAAAGGCACAGCATGAAAGAAACCAGTAAATCAGTTAAAAATCGAGGGGAGATTTTTGAGACCCTACCTACATTAAAAGTGTATACCTTTGTTTTGAAAATGTTACAAGACCTTTTGAGTTAATTTGTTGATTTTAAGTGAGAAGAAAATTACTACTGAAAATGTTGTAGGTACGTATTTCAGTCGGAAGATTCTTAGTCATCAGCTCATCACTAGGTGGTTGGAATATTTCTGAGATTCAAGGTATAAAATTTCTTACTGTCCTGGTTTCAGCTGGGATAGAGTTAATTGTCTTCCTAGTAGCTGGTACAGTGCTATGTTTTGAGTTCAGTATGAGAAGAATGTTGATAACACTGATGTTTTCAGTTGTTGCTAAGTAGTGTTTAGTCTAAAGTCAAGGATTTTTCAGTTTCTCAAGCCCAGGCAGCAAGAAAGCTGGAGGCACACAAGAAGCTGGGATGGGACACAGCCAGGGCAGCTGACCCAAAGTGGCCAACGGGGTGTTCCATACCATGGGACATCACATCTAGTATATAAACTGGGGGGAGTGGGGACGGGGGGAATTGCCGCTTGGGGACTAACTGGGAGTTGATGGGTGGTTGGCAAGCAATTGCACTGTGCATCATTTGTACATTCCAATCCTTTTATTATTACTGTTGTCATTTTATTAGTGTTATCATTATTAGTTTCTTCTTTTCTGTTCTATTAAACCATTCTTATCTCAACCCATGAGTTTTACTTCTTTTCCCAATTTTCTCCCCCATCCCACGGGGTGGGGGGGAGTGAGCGAGCATCTGCGTGGTGCTTAGTTGCTGGCTGGGGTTAAACCGCAACACTTACCCTCGTATCATTGAGAAAAATGGAGATGTTCTAATAGCAAAGTCCAACTTACACCCATTTGAAAAAATCTAGAAGATGTCTTGCACATGAGACACTACAGAAGATGGCAACGTAATACACAGAAGCGGAGAAAGGAAAATCTTACTGTCAGAGCAATCACATCTTCTCTCTTGACTAGGTTTAGTATTTGTTCCAAAAGCCTTTTCTGATCTTTGCTACTTTGATATATTTAAAAGGGCTGTTCTAAAAAAGCACACACTTCATTTTTTGACAAATAAAAAAAAAAATCATAGACCTTACAAAGAGCTTGGCTCACATGTCAGCTCAGAATTGTGTTGTGTGATTGAATGCCATACAACAGGACCATTACAAAGCCTTTTAGATGGCATCATCACTTATAAGGAGCATGCTGCAGTCAGTTCAGAACATCAGTCTTTGTGTCTGGGGTTTTTTTTATTGCACAGAGTTCAAGCTGCTCCCTCTTACTAGAACTGTCTCCTCCTTCCAGTGCACATGGCAGGGCCTCTCAGTACATTTAGTGTGGCATCTAGATACATTGGATGATCTGCCCAGGGGCTTCTCTCATTCATCACACAGCTGACATTACAAGAGAACGACAGGCTACATTTGAAAAATTTCCTCTTCAGAGAACGAGAAGGGCTTTCCAACACAGAGCTCTACAGCATGGTTGGGATGCCAACACTTAACTTTTCCAGGTGGTACATAACACGAACTTTACTGTAGAGTTTCTGCCTTCCCCTTGTTTCCAGGCTAAGGAACCCCACGCCTGAGACTTCAGTCGGTTAAGAAACATTTTTTGTAGCACAACTACTTAAAACCCTGCTTAACAGAATTAACTTACCAGCCCATAGGCAGGCATAAATGTGATTGAGTCTGATTTCTCTTAGGGTTTCTTACTCAAGCCTCTCGCCTGCCTGAAGTGAAGTTTTGTTACCGGGGGAGGGTGGGAAAAAGAATAGCAGTTAACTCGCCCAGTTCCCTGCTAGGCAGCCCTTAGACACAAGCGTGAACAGCAAGGACTGCGTGACTTTTGGCAGAACAAATCAATTAAGCAAGTTTAAAAAGATGAGTCTGCAGTAAGCTTTGCATAAGCATGTTTATTTAATAGCTTCCCTCCTTCTTTTAGGCCCAAGAAGCCCATTGTTTAACATCACTGTAGAGATGGCCCACCTGAGCAACAAATACGGTTTACTAGGTCAGGGAAGCCTTTTAAGGAACAGAAAGTATTACAGGCACCTCTTTCTTTGCAGTTTATGAGCTCCTATGTGAGGGAAGATTTGTTTGGCAAGTTTTACATATAGGATGGTGTCATGGTTTAACCCCAGCCAGCAACTAAGCACCACACAGCTGCTCACTCACTCTTCCCCCCTTCCAGCAGGATGAGGGAGAGAATCAGGGAAAAAAGTAAAACCCATGGGTTGAGATAAGAACAGTTTAATAACTAAAATAAAATATAATAATAACACAAATATAACAACAATAATAATTGCAATGAAAAGGAATATAACAAAAAGAGAGAAATTAGACCCAAGAGAAGGTAAGTGAAACACAATGTAATTGCTTACCACCTGCTGACCAATGCCCAAGCAGTGATCTGCCCCTCCCAGCCAACTCCACCCCCAGTTTATATACTGACCATGACATTCTATGGCATGGAATATCCCTTTGGCTAGTTCGGGTCAGCTGTCCTGGCCATGCTCCCTCCCAGCTTCTTGTACACCTGTGGCAGAGCACGGGAAACTGAAAAATCCTTAACTTAGGATAAGCACTCCTTAGCGACAACTGAGACATTAGTGTGCTATCAACATTGTTCTCACACTGAATCCGAAACACAACATTATACCAGCTACTAGGAGGAAAGTTAACTCTATCCAGATGAAACCAGGACAGATGCTTTGCCACTCTAAGTGCATTTGGAAGGATGGAAGTATTAAAAAAAAACAAAAACACCACCTATCCCTTTACCAAAGCAGTTTCCTCAAAGCATTAAGTTTCATCCCCAACATCACTTGACGCTTAACTCTCACCTCCTCAGCTTTCAGCTCTGTGCAAGCAAAACAAATGAGAAGTCACCAGCATGATACTTTGTCTTGTAGGTTCCCTCCGCCAGCATCCTTTCAAGTCCTGTTCCTCAAGCACACTATAATGCCTAAAAGAACTCCAGAGTGCCATCCTACTGCCCTCCCACATACGCATCTGGGCACTTTATTCCATACAGTCACAGAGTTTGTTAGAAGGGCTTTTAAAAAGAAGTCAGTCACCATTTCTCCTTTGAATTGTATAGAGAAGAGCACAGAGTAGTTTCAGTCATATTCTCTGCTCTTGTTAATGCTCAACAATTAAAACATATTCAGTATGGGTTTTTGCCATGATCTTAAAATATTTTATTGGTAGTATAAAGTTAGGAACATTAAAAGTCAGTAGATTTAAGCTGCAATACACCGACTTATGCATTCTGATCAAGACTACATTTTTTTTAACTTCTGCATAAGCAGTACAGATTTCATAAATGCTTCCACTATTACAAGAGATACAAAGAACTAACTAGAATTAGTATTTCATCACATTCCTGTGAAAATATTTGTTCAATATTGACAATAAATCAGGGACTATCAGTTGTACAAGAGAAGTATGCAGGGAGCAGTTCAAACATTTGATTATTTTGAGGTAGCAAGGGAAGCGGCTGTTAGCCTCATAGACGACATCTGACTGTCCTAGATTAGAGAAGCATTTGTTTACTCCATTCCCAGACTCTTAAGACTAAGAGATGAAACCTCACATTACCATACCACACTGGGAGAATGCAGTGCCCAACATTACCTCAGTGAAATCACAGTTTAAGTGAATCAGTTTTCTCCCAGTAAGGCATGATCTCCTGAAAAAATAGCTACTGAAAATAGTAAGAAACAGAACTATGACTAAACTATAATTCAGGATAATATCTGGACAGGTCTACTGCATACTTCACATATCTCTTTAGCAAGACTGCTCTCTGAAGTCCAGGACACATTTTGCAAAATCCCAAGTTCAACAGCTTGAGTTAGTTGCTTCCTGAAGCTGAAATTCCTAAAGGCAGGTACATCATCCTTGCCACTGAACCTGATATTTGACACCAAGCCATTTCATTCTCAGGTCTCTCAAGCTTCAACATTTTCAGCCTCTATTTCTCCACTACTCCCAAGCACTTTGGACAGTGAGGGTGCCACATTTACAAACTCAGCCTCTTGCTTTACAGGTATCTGAACACAAACTGGTGGTTCTTCTGGAAGCTCTGTTTGTTGCACAATCCTGTGCTGTGGCTCTGCCTCACTTGCTGCAGTTTCTGCATTGCATTCCCTGCTCTCCTCGTCTTCCAGTTCACCTAGGACTCCATCGCTTGGCTGGCGTAAAACCACACACAGTTGCTCAGGCTCTGCACAGCATAGGCTCTCCATCTCCTGTGCAATTGGCATACTAGACTGGGTCTCTTGCTCTGAGAAGTCAAGCAGCTGGCTTGCTGGCTCTAGAGATTCCCCTTCTGGATACAGGGACTCCCAAGGCATTGCAGAAGTAGAGTACGTCTCAGCCATACCATTTGCTATGACTTCCGAAGGATCCACTCTCTCCCTAGCCTTCTGCAGAGCCTGCACAGTCAGCAGAGATGCTGTCTCTACTGGACATGTAAGCTCAGTACTCTTAGCAGATCGAGGACTTATTTCAGCAAACTTAGCCCTGTCCGTTTCTTCCACATCCTCAGCAGAAAGGTAGGTCTCAGTCTCCTCTGCCATCTGCACAGCACACAGTGGCAAGTTCCTTCCTATGAGACTCTCTCCAGTTTCTGCAGGAGGCTTGATCTCACAGTCTTGGCCAGCTGCAGTTTCACTTGTGATTTCTATGAAGTTGAGAATATTTCTTTCTTGGAGAGTTATTCCAGCACATGGAACACAGGCCTCTGCCTGTTCATCAGGCTGCTCTTTGTCTGCAATGAGCTTAGCATCCTGAGCTGTGTGTGTAACAGGCTGGGCCTCAGAAGCATGAGGAACAGGTTTTATTTTCTCTTCTGCATTACCCACTTTCTGTCTTTCTTGCTGGTTGTCTGCCTGGGTTAAGACTTCAACTTCTCCTTTGGTCTCCCCATCTGCAGGGGCCACCAAGAAGTCCATGGAGTCCCAGGCTGCCTCCCATCTCTCAGTCATCCCCATGGGATGTGCAGCAGGACAGGTCTCCGTGTTCACCTCCGCAGCATCAGCTGATGGCCGTCGGTCCTGGCTCAGTGACTGCACCTCTTCAGAGCCTTGTTTAGAGACTTCCAGGGCTGGAGAGGAAGGCTGCGTATAAATGCATATTGATGTTTCCCCCGAGGTCTGCAAAATCGGCTTGGTCTCACTGGTGTCTTCATTTGCTTGCTCCACCTTTTGTTTCTTACATATCCAACAAATCACACAGCAGATCTGCTTGCTGAAATCACTCCCCATGTTGTCACTCAACAGAACCTGCAAGAAAGAACAACTGTGTATCATAACTGCTTCACAACAGTTTTTCCTTGTACACCAAAGGTTTGTTGGCTTAGTTCCTACAGAGGTCTATACACTCGCAGACAGACTGCAGGGTACTGCATGAAAGGACAGGCCATCAGAAGCTGAACAGAGTTTCATACACGAAAGAACATCTTCCTACCACACCTTGGGTGAGTGTCATTAAGGTAGAAGTGACAATAGCACCACTGTACCATCTTACCAGTTTAATGGCAAGAGATTTGCAGTGCTAAGGCAGTTCAGAGTTCTGAACTCCGCACTAATCAACGATTTGCATCAGTCACCCAGGCATGTTTATTAATTGGCAAGGTAACGCTCGACACCAAGGAGCAGCTGGTGGTAATTCTGTTAAGTAACATAGTTCAGGTGCAGCATGTTTACAAGGGCAACTCCTTCAACTTGAAGGGGGAATTGACTTTACACTTTCAGCTAGAGTCCCTATAAAATAACAACAAAACCAACCAAGCGAACAGTCTTTGTTATTTAGGATAAAAGACATTAACTGCCTGCAGTTGTTAACCACAGAGAAAAATATTTTCTTCTAGTTGAAGCCACATTGGCTTGCTTTCTTTCCATGGTCAGTAGAAAAAGTCAGTTTCAGACTATGGGGTAATCAAGACAACACAGTCACACCATAATCCATTAATTGTGTCATGCACCAAGGCCCAAGTATTTTGGAGCACCATGTTTTCCACCTTAAAAGCTGGCATCCAGCCTCTCCACCAGAAGCACAGCATCATATTTACAAGAACTGTTAGAAACATAAAAAGCTCAAGGCATTAAGTTAAGCAAAGTGCCCTTAAGCACCAAAATATTTCTGACGTTCAAGCTTATTTTCTGCCTTCCTACTGAATTACAACAGAACACTTTGCTTAAGAACCAGCATTCCCAATACTCACATAGTTTCTTCCAAGTTTCTATTTCTACATTTCCGCTTTCTTTAAAAAAAAAAGAGACAAGAGAAAGTAGACCATGGAGCCCTCTCAACACCTGAAGTACACCCCTGAATACTTAACTGCAAATTAAACCAGCGAGTCTACTTTCATTAGAAGGACCTTCAGTTGTGAATAACATTTCCAGCATCTGAAAAAACCCCCACATACTATCATTTTAGGACACAAAGTGAGTTAAAAATCCCACAGGATGATCCCAGCCTCTTGAAATCTACACATTTCCCCAATACATTTGTTCTAACAGCAGATGCTATAATTAACTTACTGAAAACTAGAGAACAGGATTAAAGATCTTAGATTAAAATGGTTACTTACCAGCCTATGACAAAAGCAACAGACCACAAAAAAAACCTCCCAAGTACCTCTTAGACCTCAAGCTCAACTTAAATAGTACTGAGGAGTCACACAAAATCGCTTCCCCCAGCCCCTTGAACATGAATTCCCCAAATCCTTAGTTCCCTCCTATTCTCATTCCCTTCTGGGAACAGCTGTTATGGTTACATCCTTTATTTTACAGCTGGAGGTGTTTTATTGGCCATTTCGTGTTGCTTTTTATCAGAGGGTAAAGTAAAAATAAAACGCAGCTTCTGTTTATTGCAAACGAGCGATCACTAGCAATATATTGTAACAACACACTGTCGTAAAGCAAGACAGGCAGAGGCATACACCAGAGAGTGGTTTTCAAGGAGCAGGCTGTGTCGGGCAGTTTGGGATTTTCCTCGGCTCCATCTGCCATCTGCTGAGGGAGAGAATTCCAAAGTGTTGCTGGCTTCACTACAGTGGAAATGGGGTTGGACATCCTCTAAGCTGGTCTCCTGATGCCTGTGGCACCTGTCTCACTCGCATCATTAGCAGGCTCTGAAATATTAGTACAAGGATGATGCATATATGAAATGGAAAGGCCGACTCTTGAGTAACAAATGGAGGAGTAGTGACAGCCCTCATTATACTCAAGACCCAGTGGCTGATGCAGGAAGAATAAATAAGGTTTTCCTTCTGGATGTTTCTATTTCCTAAATAGGCCCCTGCATTTTGTGACTTCCCTAGTTGTGACTGCAGAGAAGTGTAAATCGTTTCAGGGCTTCTTTTCACCTCAGTGCTCAGAAAGTTTGAAATCAGGGTTACGGCTGCATTTTTAGTCCACATGGACTTTTTCCTCTGTTGTCTGCTAACATCTATTGCCTGCCAAGAAAAAAAGACCAAATCTGTGTCTTCAGTGTTAGTCATGTCCTTGGAGACCTTACCTGAATTACATGTCCTTACTAAGTGAGGAGAGGGCACCCTCGAGGCTTTTATGTAACTTTTCCTCACATACTTTTATGCATTTTCATAGTTCTTCTGCTTAGTGAAGAACATCACACTCCAAGAGCGAACCTGACCGGGCTCTTCGAAGTGCTGGGTTCATTCTTTCTTCTCCTCTCATCTCTCAGGGCAGCCTCTGTTTTTTTACAAGTTTGCCTTAAACCATCGAGGGTTTCTTCCGGCTGGGCAGAAATTCTGTCTCCTCTCATAATGTACTTTTTTTCTGCCTCCACAGCATGACATGGATGTTTCTGAAGGAGAAGGCATTCTCCCTGCCAAAGCCAGCGCAGGGTACAGAACAGTGCTGGTAATAAGCACAGCGCTAGTGCAGGTGAAGTCAGCATGTTGATACCTTAGTTCTAAAACTGAGCAGATACATTCCATTAACGCTAAATAGTTGGTAAAATAATAGACATGAAAGCTGGCTTTTTATTTATGGTTGTTCATTAACAGGGGAAGGGCATGATAGGTAAATGATCTTTTCCAATGGGAAGTAAATATGAAACAAGATATAAATATTTTTTGGTGAGATTTTTTGACAGGTTCCAGCTGTTTCAACAGCTTTCACAGCCTATAAGGAAGTCCTTTAGTCTGCTTTCATTAATTTTCTAACTTTTACCACCTCTAAGTATGAATATGACTAGTTTGGGCCAAATTCAGTGAAACTTGCCTCATCAGGCCCAGTCAGGGAAAAAAAGGCATTCATTCAGAGTTGGATGAATAGCAAACCTTTGCATTAGGCCTGGAGAGAACCAACAGTTGCCTGTTTTAAGCCTGGTCCCCTCCATGAGCTCCCTCCACCTTCCGGATTTTTAGCGGGGGTAAGATCAACCTCCTTGCCAAATAAAACCCCTGGCCACAGCATGCATGTCACTCATGGCTTGCATCTTGCCCCACATGACACTCACCAGCTACAGTGCAGGCTGCATGTTTGATCTATATACAAGTGTGCATATTTAAGTAAACAGAAAAAGGAAGCAAAACACTGTTGCATAGTATTGTTTTAATGTTAGAGGTGCAGATAAAATTGAACAATGATGCAATTACAGTGTATAAACAAACCACATGAGAAAGGTCTTCTATTACAGGATTGGAAAAAAACCTCTCCTTTAGGAAAGGGACACTGCATTGTTACACAAATAGACTTCCTTGCCTTCAAGGAGAAAGACTACAGCTTGGACTTATCCAGAAGAGACTAGAATAAAACCATCACAGGCACACATGCAAGAGTGGTAGATGGGGAAGCTAAATAACACTTAACAGTCAAAGAAAATGAAACCTTAGCTCACTAACGGCAAGAGTAGGGCCAGCAGCCAAAGCACTGAAGTCATAAACCACCTGGAATGGAGGGCAAATGAATTTCTGTTTCTGAACAGAAGTATCCACAGACACCCTAGCATATTTATATATAAACATGGTTACATTATTTAGTAACTTTGAAATGATCACATTCTACAATTGCAAGCAGGCAAAGATACAATGCTGTCCTAGGGGAGAATCAAGGTAGGCATGTTACAGTTTTATTACAACCATTTTGTTTCCTTGTTGATCGCTGAAATCCATGGCATTTTACATACATACATGTCCTCCAACCACTTATTTCTACAGCACACAGGACACATGTTACTTTTAATGACAGTCTGCCAAGTTTTATGCTCCTACTTCAAGATTCAGGTTCAAGGCTCTCACTCTGATCCCACTGGACTGCTTCCAAGTGCTGTCTCTAGTCTTGCAGCACAGCTTAATCATTCTCTTCCTCAGGCAGGGGGCCAGTGCCAACGCTGCCATCACTCATTTTCACATTTCTTTGTGCCACCCTTCAGCATCCCAGAGTTCTAGAGTCCTCTCTTTGGCCTCCATCATAAGCTCAGCTTCACAACATTTGCAGAGAACAGCAAAAATCTTCCTTATACTTTATTTGTTCCTCACACATTCAGTATCACAGCAGCAACAGGCCTAGACATTAAATCAACTATAAAAATATCTTAAGTGCATTTAAAATGAGAGAGGTCTCAGCTGAAGCAAACCAGCTGCTGGCACCTAGATGAAGAATTATCTCTCACCCACAGGTAAACAGAACCTCAGGAGCATCCACATACTTGAGCCACTTCCAAAAAGGCAGTTGTCTGGTTCCTTTGGGAAAGGTGAAAGGGCAAAACAGCTGGTCCAGTCATTTTTATTGTGATGCTCAACAAGATGCTGATCTGGAGAGGGAAAGATGGGGGAAAAGAGCATCAAGCTCACATTATCTCAGCAAGCCATTTCATAGACTTGTAAGGGAAGTGGTGTACAAATTCCCCATGGGACATCTGAAGCATCCAGATGATCATCAGGGAAATCTTTACCTTTGTGCCCAGAGACTTACAACTGTAGTACCAAGGATCCACAATTTAATAGTGAAGATAATTTACCTTGTATAAAAGTTAATGTTTTATTACACAAGACTGTATGGTGCAAATATTTTGAAGTGGTACATGGGCTTTGCCTTTGTGGGGTAAGTAACAGCGTGAGAACTCGCTCCAACACATCAAAATTGCTTTAACAACATGCTTTGACAATGTATTCTGACAGGTGGTTAATTACAGCAGTATTTCAGCAGGCACTACATTTACCCTTTGTTTTACTACCAGGTGGCACAGGAATATACACCATGCCTATCAACTAGAACTCCACCACGTCATCTGCTGCAAGTTAAACGCAAAGCAAAACAGTTAAGTATTACACACTTCCCTTGTTTTAGCACGCATCCAGACAAGTTACAACCCCCCTGCCCAAAGTTCAGCCCACTACTTCTCTGCACATCCCTGAACATTATTTCCATTCAGTTTCTCCTCACACTATTCCCTCTTGTTGCACATGCAAGATACCAGTTAAACACCATTTTAAAAGATTTTTACATCTATATGCTTGTGACTTGTATTTAAATGTCATAACTTGGGTTTGAGTCTTGACATGTTAAAATAGTAAAATAAACAAGAGAGGTCTCATTTTACATGTTGCCTTAGTCTTTAAGCATGTTTTTGCCTTGACAGCATTGGAGAAGGATACACACACTTCCCCTGTCTGGTGGAGCCTACGGCACTTGTCTTGCAAAAGCTTAACTGACTCAACAGACAAGCTATGAGGGGATGCATTGCTGTGTCAGAGCACTCACACAGGCCCACAGTGCTCAGACATCAGTGGCAAAAATCACAGTGCCCCACAGCTGGCCGCAAGGTGCTGGCTGAACAGCCTTTTGCCTCTGCTCTGCCAACTGGCCAGAGCTTCCACAATTCAAGCGTCCTGTCACCTGAAAGCAGATCTGCTCTAACAGCACATTGAGATACAAATGGATTCCATATCCCCAAGCAGGGCCTGGTCACCTGCCAGGGAAGTGCAGCCAAATTCCTTGCCAGGGCAGTCAACCAGGTTGGCCATGGGCATTGTGAGGAGGATGTACCAGCAGGGAATCAGCTCCCAGTTCCCACACTTCCTCACTCAACCTCTTCCTTCAAGTACATCCATGTATACTGACTTTAGTGACCACAATCAATATTCCAGAGCTTTCAATACAGACAGAAAGAGACCAAAAGCTTCAGTGCAAATCAAGCCCCATTGCTAACATGTCTGCCCAGCATGAACTTAGCACTTGAGCTCTGTTCACACTTTAATAGGCAATAACAAGATTCTGCATTTTGTATCTCATGTAGCTCATATCAGACCCTGTTCTCACCCCTCTCTAATAACTCTGTTCAATAAAGTGTCCGGATGTTTTGCATATAGGTAAGCCAAGCTAGCTCACAACTGTTACAAGAACTAACAAAGCCTGGAAGCATAGACTGACTGGAGGAACAAGCAGTACTGAAAGCAGACATAACTATCTCTTTAGACCAATGACAACTGCAGCTGAAAAAGATGTTTTTCTCCAGAAACCTTGAAGCACACCCCACCTAAGAAGTACGCCCTGGACTGAGCATAAACAGGGTTAACAAATAGATGAAACAGTTATGAGACAATCTAGCAGCACAGTAAGTGAAAGAAGGTATTTTTAAAAAAGAAACTGCTTTCAACAGAAATGAAACTTCAGAGCATATGGTTCAAAAAAGCTCTGAAGAATCCATGTTGCAAACATCTTTTCCTTTTCAAGCTAGAATGTCAAAAGTGTCAGTTTGACAATCTCAATTAGAGAACAAGACCTCTTTTCACCTTATTACAGTTATTATCACAAGGACTTGTTGTTCAGTCACTGCAAAGAGGCCACAGTAATTGCAGGAGAGCTACATTAGCTCAGCTTTTAGAGTGGTCTTCCCCCCCCCCCCATCCATTATCCAATGTGACTCCTTGGGTCTAGTTACAGCATTACAGAAAAAAATGACTTTGTTGTAATTGGATGACTGAGGTTGAAAACACTCAGGCTAGAGTGCCAGCTACAGGGTTCAGGTTTCTTTGGGTCCTGCATTGTTTTCACAACACTGAATCTAACCACAGCTTTCATACAACTGCATTTACATTAAAGCTGCAAAAACTGTACAATATCTAAGTACCTATAACCAAGTTTCAGTAGTACAGGGCTTGATGCATTAAGGAACTTCACTGATGGTCTGGAAATATAAAGTATTTATTTTTAACTCACATCATATTCTTCAGCTTTTAACAGACAATTCTAGTATTTACACAGTTTCCCAGAAGGCAGTTACTCATGTAACAAAACAGAACAGAATCAGTCCAGTTACAATATACACCTGCTAGGAGGAGGTAGCTCAAATCACTAGAGAGGTCATCCAGTACAGGCAAATGACATTGGTAATGCCATTTATGAGCAGCAATATGCATACCTGCTATCGTCCATTAAGTACCACATTATGCAATGGACAGAAGGACAACATGTTGCTAAGGGGAAAACCCAGCCTGTAGTTAGACACAAAAGATTATGCAGTTGCTGTAACCCCCCCCCCCCCCCCCCGCCATTCTCTTCCAAAAATCAGCAAGTTTATTGACCAGGCATGGCAACTGAGGTACCAAGAGACTGTCAGATGACACCCATCAGCTTCCAAATGCAGCAGTCTGAAGAATAAGCTCCAGTCTTTCCCCACTGCATGGCCTGCAATAGAAACAGAACAGAAATACAGTCTGCATGTCTCAGGGCAGAGTATGCAGTTTTACAGAAAATTAAGCCTGCCTATTTTACTCCTAAACTTTTCCAGGAAAACTTACCAGTGCAGGGACCCCTCCTTTCTCCAAGACTGCAGCCTACTGTTCAGCAGTCAGCAGCACTTGTAAGGAACATCACTGTCAGAAGATGCCCTTTGTTCACAAGTCTAACCCCACAAAGAGTAGGTCTCAATCTGGTAAAGAAGCTATTGCCTTCCAACTGTGTGTTGGATAGGAGACACCATGGGAAAACATATACAACAGCATGGACATTTAATACAATGGGGCATAGCGGACAACATAAAAATCTGATGTCTAAGATCTGGTAACATTAATAATTATATTGCACATAACTGACTCATTTAATACAACTGGAATAGTCTCATAATTGTTACAGAAACTGTCTCCGGAGAACAATTGCAAACACCTATCAAGATCATCCTCATAAGTGAATGATGTTGGCAGCAATACAAATCGCCACCTACCAATGCAGCTTCTAAATCTGTTAGGGGAGTATACATCCTACTGCTGACAATAAAGGAACTGCTAAATGCAGTTAGGCTTTTTTATTATTTATTTGTTTCTCCCTAATTACACTTATTTCTATACAACAGTGATGGCAGTCCATCAGCATTTGTTCATTCACTAGAGCATTTCATGATGCCAAGTCAGGCTTAAAAATAGGCTCCTATGTGTTATGGAGCTCAGTTTGGATACTATTTCTTGCATAGAACATGAATGGCTATATGGATGAATTTATCTTACAGCTCTCTAGCTTGCTCTTTGTTTCCCAATGCACTAAAACTGCATCTGTAATCATGCAGTAGATTGCAGCAGGCTATTAAATGATCTGTTATACAGTTCAGCATCCCAGGCCAACTTCCATGTGCATGCAGGATGCTGAATGATACACCCTGACCAAAACTTCTGTTTAGTTCCTTTACATCTACGTGCTTACGGACACCAGCACTCTAGCTTGAACTCTGGCCCTAACACTCCTGGAGGGTCAAAACTCAGGCTTTCAGCAAGGCAGAATCTCACAGTTGGATTAAAAACACATTAAAGCCATTTTGGGGGTTGAGAAGAGGTTAAACTGTCTGCCTAGATACAGCTGCAACTAAGCAGCTCCACACCAGTGTGGTCACTGTGCTGTGACCTAAATTTAATTAAGAGGTACTTCCACAGGGACAAAGAGGCTCCTGAGGTACTGCTCTGTTAAAAGGCCACAGAGTCAGAAACTGGCAACAGTACTATGCAGATAATAGCCTTATCCCAAATTTCAGACTCATCTCCTGTTAGCAGCTGTCAAATGTCACTTGTACACATAGCACAGCCAGAAGGGCCATAAAGGAGTTTTCTCCATCAATTCAATGGCAGCTTAAGTGGTCTGTAGAAAGACAGGTCAGTTTAGGATGACAAGCCTCAAACTGGGAACAGGATGCTGATGAAAAAGTGACATTTGGAAGTAATAATTGTGTACATTTCTAGATTTGGGGTGAAAAGCTGCATTTTCTCCTTCCAGACCAACAAGAAACCTAGATGATTTCCTGACTTTCAAAGACAAGGCAATATATGAGCTCTACTTTTTGTGATGAGGCAGGAATCCTTCCTATTATATTACCATTCATTTCTGGGCTGGAGATTCAGACTCAGCACACCATGGCTAAGACCAGGACAGGTGCATGAATTACACTTTCTAATACATCCCACTTCTCTGAATCCAACTCCTGCCTCTCCAAGGACTGCTGTTCCTCTATTAACTGTCAATTTGCAACTACAATAGCATGACATTTCAAGGTAGCTCTACTGCAAATGCATTGACGCCGCTTGATTTCAAATTGATATACCTCAATTTGAGTCTATTTAAAAACTCTAAACAGCTGTCACCTAAAATTAACCCAATAACAAAAGTTGATAAAAACCCTAATATTGCCAACAAAACATCCCATGCCTTCTTTCTCCTGTGATTATTACTTTAATTCAGAAAGCTCTTTTTTCCTCACTTATCTTAGAATGATTAGGGAAGTGTCTTCACCTACACGGTAAGTATCAGTTCTACTACGATGCATCATACTATACGCTCCAAGAGCAAGAAACTAAGTGGTACACCCTTAAATGTGGTTTAAGATTGCCATACAGTTGCTGCAGAAACTGCACCCTCAAGAACTCTAAAATACATTTTGAGACCTGCCATGTAATGCTAATGGCAATATGAATCACTGCCTAATTAGGCAGCTTCTAACAAGCTGAAGAGACCAGCAGCCTTCTAGTATGGTCCCCTCTCTCCAACATACTCAACCTGCCAGATTGTTACTAAACACACATGCTAGTCTTCAAAGTTTGGTCTAAAAAACAGGTTAGTCAAAACAAATGCATCTATTCACAGCAGTACTGAATTCCATAGCCAATGCTTTCACAATCAAGGGGGGGTTGTATCTTTCATGTTATCTTTATTGTCCCTTGTTTAAGCATTTCAAAGCCATAACTAAAAGAAAAATAAATAGCTCAAACTATTTTCTTGTATTCATCAGTACAAGAACTTACTTGGTGGCTTTCAAAGTTACAGAGCTAGAATATATAGTAAGCAGAGAACATAGGCACCAGCTCTCACAAACTGATTAAGCAGAAAGCCCAGGTCCTGTAAAAAAGTGTTTGTGTTTGACATGTTCCCAACAGCCCCTGTAACAGGGATGGTTACTCAGTGTGTCAAGCTAAGCATCTTGAAGTCTCTAGGCCAAGGTTAAAATTCAGCTTTGGAATGAATACTCCTATGAAAATTCAACAGCTGGTCAGCCACCAGCAGGAGAATCATCAAACCTGTCACTTTTCCTGTGTCTAAACAGTACAGTGCACTATGCCACCCACCACCTTTTCTGCACACTTCCTAAAATAGCTATGCTGTGACCAAACATTTGCTGATTGAAAGAGTATCCCTAACTGCGTCAGCACACTCTCCACAAATTGTGGAATTGTCTTTCACTGAACCATTGTATTCCAATTTCAGATGGTAATAAAGAGGAATCCTAAAATCCCCTAAACATAAATGTACTCTGTGCTCCAGCACCAGTAACATGTCTACCATAAAAGCAATAACATCCTACTATTAGATTTTAAAATGTAACTGAGTTTAGGACTAACTGCATTGCTTGAACCCATGAAATTAAGTTTGAGGCCTTGCCATTTATATTGGGTCAGAGCCTACCAGTACTTTCTCACTTTTACCCAAGTGTCAGAACTTGCTGAAGTACAAGAGATTATACAGATAATTTACACAGAAATCAGGGTAGCACTCACCTTATAAAAGGTGCAGCAAGTTCTCTAGAGGAAAAACTGCACATCCAACAAAAATTACCTTTATATGAGCAAATAACACTTGCAGCAATATAAGCATCTTCTCAGGTAGCCTCTAATCTGATAGGGGATTACATGAACTGCAACTGCTGATGGTTTGCTTTGTTTTCCTTTTCCCCAACTACAGTTATTACTATCAAGTTACTATACAAAATGCACAGCAATTCATAAATGATTGATGGCTACAGTAAGCTTTATAGAGCAAAATAGCAAACTGAATTATGCTGGTGATTTTAAAAGAAAGAACAAAAATTCCTATAAGTAAGGTGATCCTTCTGAATCACTTTAACATTGAAAATTGTTTCTCAAGGATGTTCCACTCAATAGCCTGAAGAGTCCCAGATATTAATGAAAAACAGGAATTGTTGAATATACACATATCTATAACTGACTTTGTGCTGCAAGACTTGTCCTATTTGTAAACAGCACATGTAACTAAATGGATACTGTGACAACAGGTTCTCAGTATGAAGAACAGCAGGGAACATACAGAAGTATTAAGCAATTAAACAGGACTGTGAACATGCACTCGCAACATACACAGAGCTTAGGATTCAACATACCTGAAATGACAGCTTCAGGTAAGGAGGCTGACAAAGTGGCAGTTCTTGTCAGCGCTGTCACAGGATGAAGAAGTTCATTCCATCTTTTTCAAATCATTCATTCACTGCACAGAAAAAAACTACTGTAGTATAGGTGAAAACATGCAAGATACCAAAGGTTTTGCTATCAGTGGAAAGCGCAGTTATGATAAGAAAGGTGTTGAGGTTGGGCTGTATTTCCACAGAATCAAAAAACTTGAAGGTAACAAAACAAGCTAAGTTGACAATTTTTAATCAAGAGCAAGTTTGCTATCTACTAAAACCAGGCCAGAATTTCACCAGTAGAGGGGCTTTTTTTCAGTACAATGAAATCATCAGCCATGCTTTTATAAACAGAGACAAAACCAACAGTTCAGCTGCATATTTTTAAATGGAAGAGGAGCGGAAGAAGGCCACAGAATTTTTGTTGATAAAAAAGGTTACAGACAGAGAGTGTGCAGAGCTGGCAATGGTGAGAAAGGCAAAAAGAGACACCAAGGAAGGAAGACTGACTGAAAGAACAGAGAGAGTTGCAGCAACCAGCAGTCAAAGGATTGGAGAGGTGCAACACCGATGTTGAAGGAAGAGGGGAAACAGACAGCTTATTTGGTTCCAGTTAATATTAAAGGTGGAGGAAGTACAAAGGGAGGTAAGCACAACTAGTGTGCAGATATTAGAGGCAGTACCTCCACAGCGAATGGCCTCCTGAGGGCAGCACAGCTATCTTGCACTTTCAGTCACCAAGTTTCAGGTTTTTCTGAGGCTTCACTGACCTCATCTGGAACTACCCAGGTCATTGAAATAGAATCTGAAAAAAAAAGAAGAAAACTTTAATGGAGAACAGATTGATGGCATTTCCTGGGGTTAACAGGGACACTCTACAGAAACAGTCACATAGGAAGAACCCAGAAACACAAAGCCTCCCAATTAACTGAACACAAGAGTAATTGCAAGAACAAAGCCACAAAGGACTCTGGACCATGCCTTTTCCCTTCTCTAGCAAGCCAAATGAAAGCTGGCTTAGAAGAAATAATGACAGAACTGTCTAGCAATTTTGGAAAGAACAGTTGGTAGAAATGAATAGAACTTCAAAAACTAAAATAAAAGAGGGCCTTCATCACCACAGCAGAGAAAAAAATAACCTTCAGGTCAGCAAGAGTACCTAGAATTGTATGGAAGCAAGGGGAGAACATAGTCACAGAGCTTATAAATCTAACTAATCAAGAATTGTATCTCACACTTCAAGCTTGCTTTTCAATCTCGCCTTGATTGCAAGAAAGAGCTTCTTTCTGCTTAGGTGCAATCTTCAAGACTTCAACATCGCATGTATTAGATCATTATGAACTCCAGGCTTGGTTCATGAAGAGTTCAGCTGAAAAGACAAAGTCAGTCCCCATGTTTTTAAAAGCATGGCTGATAATTTCATTGTACTAAACGCTTATGCACAGCACAGGGCATCCGCTTTGTTACACAGCCCTGCTCAAATACTGCAGTGACTTGACTGAGGCATCTCTAAGGAAATGACTGAAGTCTCCTGCTACAGGTTATGGGGGCAGCTGTGCTAGCTGTTAACTGAAGACACACCCAAACACATCTCTAAAATTATTGAAGAAATTCCTCTTTCCCATATTTTTGGCACAGTTATCTGAAAGCATGCCAGGCCATACAGTTCAAGAAACCAGAGATTCACAGGCACCATTTATAGCATCAGGCATACACTTGGCTCCTAATCCAGCTACCCCTCACCTGCAGCTATCCTTTAAACAGCTCACAGGTATATCCTTTGGTTTACACTTCATCTATTTTACATTCAACTGTTCAAGAAAAAGTGGTTCCTCTAAGCAGAAGCTACATTTAACTAAAGGCACTAAGAAAATATACTTCAATTCCAGACCAGTAAAGTACACAGTGTGGATGCACAGAGCCAATACATAATTAAAACTGCTACAGAAAAACCCGCTAAGGAAGAGTTTTAAAAAAATCAGAATAAGGAACTAAATTATATTACTGCTATACAGCGCAGGCTCAAGACCAGAAACACGGACACCACAGCGTGAACCTTTGCTAAACGGCAGCGCTCACCTCACTGAGGGAGCGCCCCCCCCCCGCTGCTGACCGCCCGAGGCCAACGGCCACCAACAGCAGCCCACAAACAGCTTTACCGAACTGAAAGACAAAACCCCCAGTCCCTCAGCAAAGACCCCAGCCCCCGCAACCACCAACCTGTACAACAAAAAAGTAAATTCCTACCCGCCCTCTCCCCCCCCCCGCGGTACTTGTACCCGCCCGTGGCCGGGGAGGGAGGGGGGCACTTCCGATCCCCCGGAACCTTCTGGAAGGTGGGCGGTCCGGCGCCACTGCGCATGCCCCTGGGGCGCTGTAAAAAGGGGCGGGGCCCTCCCTCAGCGTGCAGCTTCGGTTCTGAGGCGAGCTGGCTGCCTGGGGAAGAAAACGACATTGCTTTGTTTGTTTGGCTGGGTGAGAGAAAACTTTCAGCAAGGGGCTTTTTAGCAAGAGCAGGGTCTGTCTATGCAGTTAATAAAGTCTCCTTTTTCTGTTTTGGGTCTTAGGGGTTTTTTGTGGTTTGCTTCCTCCTCCTCCCCCCCCAAGTGTTATTTTTAGTTTTAAGAGTTCTGCCTCTTGTTTGAGGGGGTTTGGGTAGTGTGAATGAGGGAGTGAAAAGTTATCCTGAGATAGTTAAGAGCACCTGGGCTGTGCTTAAATTAAGTGTAGCTGGGCTGGTTTCCTATAGAGGAGGACAAAGAAGAAGTGTTTTAAGATTGCCAAGGCAGGAAAATATTTCTTTGATATTCATATTAATTTGTAGTCATTATGTGCATAGTATGGATACTGGTGTCTTTATTGTTTTGCCTTGGTGATTTCTCTAATGTGTCTGGTATGTTTTCCTTTCAGATCTGAGATACGGGCTCTCCTTTCCTTTGTAAAAAAGGGAGAGCCCTGGTTGCTTCAAGACTGGTCAAGCTCAGGTGATAATCAACTGAGCAATCAGCTGGATAAGCAAATGGCTCATGCATGGGTTTACAAAACTAGCAGTGTATGCTGGCTTTATTGCTGTAAAAATGTAATTGCATTTTTTGTTTAGTGGGAGATGTCCATTTTATATGGTAGTAAGTTTAGCAGGTGGAGCAGTTCAGATGGAGGAAAAAAGTGTATGTTTCAAGGTGAGCTGAACCTAATATGAGAGAAGAAAAATACAGATGATGGTGCTAATAAAAATAATGTGCTGGGGTTGTATGATGATATTGAGAATTAATAATGCAAAGTCAGGTAGAAGAGTGAAAGATATAAGGCTCTTATTGTCCATGAAAGAAAAAAGTAATCTGTTGCTGTTTTAACTGTATCAAATAAACATCAGGCTGTTTCATGTCCTTGTAGGTGATTTTTGTCCATTTCAGTGCAATGGAGGAAAAAAAAATTAACTTAGCATAAATGCAGAGAGAGGGGGAGCATGCAACCTTGGAGGATAATAAATAATTCTCACATTCTCTCACTTTTAGAGTTGCTGGAGATACAGAGTTTAATATCAAAACCTGGGAAAGAGGGTTGGAGAAAGTGAAAGTTCACTAAGGTGAAATCTCCTTAGACTAAGGCACTTAAATTGTTTACTGTCTTGTTTAGAAGATCATGAGTTCCAGTGCAGGCATAAGAGCTCTGTTCAAAGATTGGAAACTGGAATGTAACTAACTTTATCTGGGACATGAGGTAGGAAACTGAAATTAGCAAATATCAGGATACGGGTGGTGAAAAAAGTGTGTTCTAAGTATTATTAGAGATGGCAGCTATTCAAAACATGATTCTTGCAGTTCTGTGAACTTAACATGCCTGTTAAAGCCTGGCTTAACTTCCAGTTGTGTTGAGGGGTAAATTTTGCAAGAGGACTTAACTTATTTTGGTTCTTCAAGGGCAACCAAGTTGGTGAGGGGCCTGGAGCACAAGTCTTATGAGGAGCGGCTGAGGGGAGCTGGGCTGTTTAGTCTAGAGAAGAGGAGGCTGAGGGGAGACCTTATGGCTCTCTACAACTACCGTGAGGGGGGTGCTGGTCTCTTCTGTCAGGTGGCTGGAGATGGGGAAAGAGGAAATGGCCTCAAGTTGAGGCAAGGGAGATTTAGGTTAGATATTAGGAAAAATTTTTTTACTGAGAGGGTTGTCAGACATTGGAATGGGCTGCCAAGGGAAGTGGTTGAGTCACCATCCCTGGAGATATTCAAAAAGTGAGTAGGCGGGGTACTTCAGGACATGGTTTAGTGGGCATGGTTGATGGTTGGACTTGATCTTGAAGGTCTTTTCCAACCTAAATGATTCTGTGATTGTAAGTTACAGGGTCATTGAGTCCCTTTGTGAAATAGCTTATGAAGTGGATTTTCTGTATGTGCTCTTAAGACCTACTTAGATAGGCCTGGAAATGAGATCAAAGGTTTTGCCATGACAGTAACTCTCTCTGTTCTCTATGTAGGCTGTAATTGGGGCTTATTTGGTGAAAGTTGAAAGTCTCTTGTTCTGATTTCAAAACATGCATTAAAATAAATAATGTATACCTGTCAGAAATGTAATACTTCCATAAGCCTCAGGTATTTGTGCCAAGCAACTAGCCTGTGTGCAGACTAACAGAGCATTATGCAGTGTAAGCAGTTGCTCTGTTGGAGAAGAGGCAACTGACATCTCAAAAATGGACTTTGCATTTAATTAACATATGCAAGTCAAGCTATACATCAAGTTGCAAAATCAATACAGCTTGTAGGACAAAAGGCTAGTACCATCATGCAGTTCTAGCCAGCAAGGAGACTCAAGTTTCATCTTAAAGGAGAGTTGCTTATTGCACATAATTGGGCTAACGTATATAAATCTGCAAAATATTGCCTACTTTTATTAGGCAGAAACTGCTTTAATTGGAAGGTAAAGTTTCAGCTGTAAAGAATTGAGAAGTGTACTAAAATAACAGGCTTGAATAGATGAAGCTCTTGTGTAACTGAGACATCACTTTCTGCCAAATAAATGAGTTCTATGCTGATGTGTTTCCCCTTTTTTGCAGTTGTCACTGCTGGGTGTGAGGCTTCTTTGGCTGTTTGTTGAAAGTTATATCCTGCAGCTTGTTGATCAGCTCTTCATCTGCCCGGAGATGCTGCTTTTAGAGTTGTGAGAGGAGTGACTGTGAAAAAGATGACTTCAGTCTGCAGGACACTTGCTATTGAATGAGGTATGATAAATGCTGGGGATGGCTAGGGATGGGTGTCTACAGGGGTAAGAAATGGGACATGAAGTGCTCTATTGCAGGTTGTTTTGCTTTCATGAGCAGTGAATTCATAGGAACCAGCTGAATGCAAGGGGCATGCTATAAAGGATGTAAATGTATACAGGAAAGCTTTATTTTGTTGCTGATGTGTAGAGTTGATGGAGATCAAGGAAGCACAAAGGAAAGTCCTGTTGCTAATGGAACACATCACCTGAAAGTGTTTAGCTCCTAATAGTGCTGGTGACTGGAGCTCAGCTGAGAAGTGTTCTTACCAAGTAGTTAATTAACATTTTGTGCAGAGAATCTGGGAAGAGTATTAGCCCTTCAGGAAGGTGGTAGTTGAAGAGCTTAGTTACTGTTGCAGTTAACAGTATAACTGTATCTTTAGGCAAGAAGCACACTGATTTAAATTATGCTAGGGGTCATAGTTAGGATAGCTGTCCTTTAAGGGCTGTGCTCTTGAGAGGAAAATGAAACTAGATGTAAATGTGTGTACTGACTGTTCTGATCCCCAGAAATAAAATTAAATTACCTGGCTTTCTGTCAGGAATAGATTAGGTTGTAGTGGTGACTAAGAACGTATGGGACTTCTGACACCCCACAGACAAAAGGTTTTGCATGTGGAAGATTTCTTGTTTGATTCTTTGGGGTTTTTTTGCTTATGTAAAAGCATCTTGCCATCTGTGCAGCTCTGTTTTCAGCTGGCTGCTGTGGCCTTAGCCTGCTCCAGTGTGGGCAATGTGACAGAGCTGCTTTTCTTAGAACTTGGGAGTCTGAGTTTGGAGTTGCTTATCCCTCTTCGTTCTTGCTTCTTTCTTGTAAGTACTGAGCTGAGTGTTCCATGTAAATCTAGTAAAAAATAGTGAAGCTGTTCTCCTTTCTCTCCAGACTATTTGCATTGTTTTTACAAGTTATAAATTGGGAAATTTCTGAATGCTTGGCTTAACAGTGTATTCTTGTGTGTGTGATAAGCTTATGCCCTTGCTTTTCAGTTTACAGTTTGAATACAGATTAGTCAGTTCTGCAGAGCTTCTAATGAAGTCCTGGTCCTTCAGAGAACTTGAGAAGCATGCTGCATGTCACTTTCTGCTCCCTTTGTGATTGAAACTGCAGCAAATATGTAAAGATCTCTACAGAGATTCAGGGAACAGGCTGAAATGGTTGATAGAATGGCCTTTTCCTTGACACTGCCGCCTTGCAGTGAGGGAATTTAGGTTTTGTCACAAATAAGTGGTTGAAGTGCTTGCTGGATCTATGGCTCCTGGTGGAGAGTTGTGGCCTTTCTGGGATGTGGCTGTTACACCTTGGTTTTGTGCCTCAGGCTGTAGAACAATGAATGCTAAGACTTGCTGCTAGTTCAGGGGTTTTAAATGTGTGATTGGTAGGTGACTGACCACAAAATTGCATCTAGTACTAAATATTTGGAGACTTGGTGAGGTATCGTACAAATGATTTGATGTTGATCTTGCCACACATATTTAACAGGGCAATTACTGGGCAAGGTATAAACTGGAGAGCAGTTGCACCTATGTGGAAACCTTGTCTTAATACATACTCTTTTTCTTTATGCTTGCAGAGACAAGAACCAGTCTGCTGAGAAAGCTTGTAATGTACTGCAAGCCTAAGTGCTAGCAATGTTGAACTCTGTAGTTCAACAATTTTTTCCTCCATGTTAGTAGCTTTAATTACAAGTACCATACTATGATGGAAGACAGGCAATAGTCCTTATGTTTAGTCTCAGCTAGCTGTAGGAATTGAGTAAAACATGAGAAATACTGGCTATGATAATAAAGGACTGTCAAGTTCAAGCTGATGAATTTTTTTCTCATTCAGATTGCAGCCTTGGAGAGAGAGGGAAGCCTTTGGCTTGCCTCTTCTCCCTTTTTACTGTTTTGAATTAGAGTGGTTTCTTGGTTGTCTGGTTTTTTTAGTAGGGTAAGGATGTCACTGTGTTACTACATTAAGGTGTAGGCTAGAATGAAGGTTTTGAAGAGCAGGATACAAAGATCATAGGCATATGGTTGGGAGCCCAGAATCATCTGTCACACTGAAAGCATTTAACACTTGGTGTGCATACTGTGGAAGCTCTTGCTGGGAAGGAAAGCCAGCAAGGGGATACCTTCAGAAGGCTCCAAACAAAAGACTTCAGAGGGAATGTGTATTTTTTTTGACCTTTCAGATGCCCCATAAGAGTCAGAATTTAGGTGCTTGATTTTTAGAAACCAAGTTTTGATTGAAGTCCTTTAAGCAACAGTAAAGGATGGTGTGTTCATATTGCAGAATAGCAGATGTGAAGGAAACTACTTCATTGAGATGAATGTTGCATACAAGTGTGGTGTTTATTGACAAATTTTAATTGGCTTTTGAAGGACATGGTTATAGGTGTAGACCTACATTTTGTCCTTCAAGGCACTTCATAAGTAAATGCATATAACTATGGAGGCTCTATACCTTAAGCAGCCATAGTTTCAGTAAATGCACTGTATACTTTGTTCATCCGTGAATAGTAATTGAGTCCTGGACTGCATTTATAGTGCTGAGAGTATAATACAGCTACCATGATGTATAATAATGCTTAAGAGCTCCAGGGAGGCTCATTTACATCATAGTGAGGGAAATGGTCTTGCCAGGAATAAGAACTAAGAGGCTGGTATTGTGTGAATTACAAAATGGTTTTCAGGTGGGGAAAGTCTGAGTGAACTGAAGTTATGGAAGAAAAGGGTGTAAAGGCATTTAAAATGATTGTTAGAAAGATCAGTTGGCTTTTATTTCTCCTTTCACTGACTTGGAATAAGAGGGGGTCTCTTCCTCTGTAGACACTTGGAAGAGGCATTAAGTTAGCCTTTAGAGACCTGGGTGCTTGTTCTGTTTCTAAAGAACCTGACCATCTAGTTTTACTGAAGGGAAACCCAGATGTGTAACTCCAATGGGAAATGCAGATGTTTTCCAAGGCTCTTAATGTGGTCAGCTGGGAAGGAGGAATTTTGTGTGAGTTTGCATTGTCTAAGCACAGTTTTGGTTTGTACTTGTTCATTGCTTGGATGTCTGGTTTCTTTTGCACTGCTTTGATAATCTTGAGGAGTTTTAGTCTTGTCCTAGTTCAGATTTGGTGATAAAGGACTTGGCAGTCTTCACAGGCTCATTGATACTTTGCAGAGATGTTGATTGAAGTGTCAACTGGTGCCAGGTAGGTTATGGCAGAAAGGCAGGTTGGGGAAATAAGATGCACAAGCATTCAGTGATAGGCATGAAATACAGCATTAAAAAAAGCAAAGTCTTAACTTGCCAGTGTGGTATGATTTAGGCTTTCATGTTTTCTTGGTATTTATGCATTCATTTTTTCACCTGTGTCCTAGGCATTTTCTGAGAATAACTTGGTTTAGTTGCATCATTTGAGTATATTATTGTGGAGTGCTAGGGGACTTTGAGTTATCTGTCATATAGCAGATGTCAAATGCCAGTGAAGAGCAAATTCTCAGTGTATCTGATGGAGCACTCTGTGTAGATTAATCCACATCGTGTATCAATTTCCTCTGAACACAATGAAGGAGGGGTAGGAATGGATCAAACACTGGAACCTTGCCTCTTAAGAGGCTGGAAAAGATGAGGAAATGAGCTTAGAGATGAACTTTGTTTTGTCTTTCTGCATCAGTTTGCTACTGTACCTTTCATGAGTGGTGTTCCTTTGTAGAAGACTGAATACAGCTGTTTGGGTATGCATGTGCTGAGCCTGTTCATTCAACTGAAGTCAAAAAGATTAATCAGAAGTGTGTGCTGTTGCCTCTTGAGGTAATTTGAGAACAAAACAAAATCATGTTATTCTACCACCACTGCAAAGATGTGATTCCTTTCCCCTTCAGAGCAGAGGCTATTGGGCAATAGTGATAGGTGTTATCTGTTTAAGAGCTTTGTGGCTTCCTTTTGGATAGATGGACCATTTTTCCTGGGTTTTTTTTGGCTTTTGGAAACTGTAAGACATCTGGGTCTTTTCCTGAACAACTTGCCATTCACTGTGCTTTCATCTGCTTTAATACAGGATGAAGTTTTTTCCACTGCTGTCCTGAGTATGAGGGGCCTCATTAGTGGCATAGTCCTCCTTCTGTATTGGAATGCAGAGTCACTTTCTAGAGAGACTTGTGTCCTTAGCTGAAGCATTTGAGTTCTGAACACTGTGAATGCTTTTGTTTATCTAAAGAGGTGCAAAACTTGGGTAGTTAAACCATCTTTAGGAAAGATTAAAGACAGTTGCATGCAGCTCCCTGTTTGTTCCTTCCAATTTCAGCGTAACAATACCGTAAAAAGGTTTTGTCACTTGCAGCAAGGCTATGAGATGGAGGGGAAACTCGAAGCAAAAGTGAAGATGTGTCCTTTTGGTGCAAAAGGAAATTGCTCTGTCTGAATAAGCTCATCTGCTTTGCACTAGCAAAAAGCTTTGCCTGAAACTCATGGGGAAAAACTTAGTGAATTGGAGTGGCTGTGTAAGAAGCTGCTTGGGGAGGAATGATACCCTGTAGAATAAGGGGCAATCTCAGAATGGCTACATCAGTTTTTCTTGAAATGAAGGTGTTTCCTTGTTGTTTGGGTGTATTAAAAAATGTATTTAATGAGTCTCTGGACATTATCCTATTGACCAGTCCATGATACTCCCCACACTACCATTGAGGTACTGTAAACTTATAACCACTTGTCACCTGAAATGTTGATGTAAGTGCAGAGGGCAGGAGCTGTTTTTTCCAAGTACTCCCAAGCTTCATTCAAAATTGGGAATCTAAGGGTGGGTATTTACAAATGCTAGTTTTCCAAGGCTCCTGGTGTAGTTGAAGTGACAAGCTCCTCTAGGAAATAATTTGCAACAGTCCTGACTTAGCTTCTGACTGCAGAGTTTGTGATGATTGGCTTCCTTAGCTGGAGTCAGCCTCTGTGAATGCTCCCAGAGGTGCGCTGAGCAGCTCTGAGTGTCTGGTCCATCATATTCATAAAGCATACTGAGATTCTGTGTAAAAGATGCTACTGAAAAGCTAAGTATTACTGTTGTCATAAAGTTGATGTTAGTACATCTGTGTGTCCTAGGGGAATGCACTGTGTGAGCATAAAGTGACTTGGTGGTTTTCCCACCCTTAAGACTGCAGCTTTTACAGCTGCACTATCCTTGTTTATAAAATATATTGATCCAGGGACATCATAATCTTGAGATATGACTTGTCTCATTAGCTAGCAACTGGAAGTTGCTGTAGCAATCTGGTAAATTAGTGTGAGTACAGGCAGAGGTATGAATTGCCATCTGGCCTGGCGAGTGTCTGATTCAAATGTTTATGTGGATGTGTCATGACAGAATACCATGTGCTTTAATCAGGCTTGCTGGCCCATATGCATTTAAACTTTCATGTGTGCTGACCATGTTTTACCTGGAAGAACCCCCAAATTTTCCATTAGCAGTATGCATTTGGTACTGAAGAGCAGCAATTTTTTGGAAAGAGCTGTTACCTGAAGCGTCTTGCAAATGAAAGACCATTAGGAAAAGGAGACTTGAGTTGACAAGTTGTGGGAGCAAAGCAGCAACTGAGAAACACCAGGAAGATACTTAAAGTCTTAACAAAATATTGTTGAGCTTTTTGGTGCTTCATTCCATGCTGTACTTCTGCAATGAGATTTTTGCTTGGTCAGGTGGGGACTTGTAAATGGCAGATGGTATTAGTTCCTGGCTTTCCTCTGCCCTTCATGACGGTTCCAGTTTCTGTTTGGTGGGGTAGTGTGTGTAGTGGTGGGAAGCTAGCAATTGTTTCCAGCAAAATCCTTTTGATATCAGTTGTATCTGTTGTGCCATATTGCTGTAGAAGTCTTTTCATGGTTGGAAAGCACAGATCTCAAATCTGAGCCACTGGAAAGCATTGACTGAGATTTTTTTAAGATGTTTAAATGTACCTGTGCATCACTGTGCAGGCAGTAGTCTCCTCTTGATTTCAGTGAATGGTGAAACCTTCAAAGTTGTAGTTCATCTGTTTCCTTTAGCAACAAAACCCCAGTAAAATATGGCCCAGAGTTTCATGCAGCTTGTCACACAGTGACAAGCTTTGAGATGCTCTGGTAGTCTCAAGATGGCTTCTAACCTCACTGAAAACAACAGGGTAGGACACGATTTGAGGCCTGCTTCTCTATGCAAGTATTCATTCTGACTCTAAAGATAACTGTCTGAATATAATCAGGTTCAGCAGTTCAACTGTTCTCCCATAAGGCCATTATTGGAAGGGAGGACAGAACTGGGCCCTTAGTAGTATTTGTTTGACTGTCATCTATTGCCTGACTTGTCAAAACTATCTACTGGAATCTAGACAATATGCAGCCCAATTGATGGCTTTACTGCAGATGCAAGGTCAGGGTCCCAAGATTTGTTTGTGTTGGCTGGCATAGGTGGTGGTGGGTGGCTAAGGCATCATAGCCTTAGATGATTTGAGAAAGCTCTGAGGTTAGTTACAGCCTTGCTCTTTAGGAAGAGATGGCTGAAAGATTCTGGCCTTGGTTCTTTGTAGCCCATGCTTGAACCAAGTGATTGTTATTTCCCATTGCAGTGATTGGATGCTTAAAGTGAGAGGTCGCTTTCTAATGCCTGCTGTTACAAAACAATTTCATGCTGTTGCTCTCCCCCTGATTGAAAGGGGGAGAAAGAGCAGGCTTAGGCTCACAGCTTGCCAAGGTGTTTAGCTCTTCACAGGCTGTAATTCAGCAGGTAGCCAGTCATGCAGTCACATGTGCAAATGCTCTAACAGCTTAGAGATACTTTAAGCATTTAGTCTTCTGTCTTGGAAGAAAAAAGAGGGGAGTTGTCCTAGCTAGAGCTGTCAATAGTGCTGAAGTCAACATGGGTCAAAAGCTAACAGGATTGCACAGTGTACTTCTGCAGTTTGTACTCTGCAAGTATAGCATTAATGGCTGCTTGCCAGCTGTGACACCCTGCCAGACAACTTGCATTACTGGTCCTGGTACATGCTATGACACATGCTAATGCCTGTAATGTTGCCTACAAAGGGCAACAAACAGTAGCTGCCTTGGGAAAAGGAGGTGGGAATGTGGAAGGTCTGCCAGAAAGAATGCACTGCTGACAACTCTGAATTGGCTGCTGAGATGAGTAGAATAACCCAGGTAATGTTACACAGAAATTGCTTGTCTTTTGTTTTAATGTGGGTTGCCATCTATGTAGAGGGACTGTGTAGGTTAAAAGGGTGCTCTTTCCACATCAGCTTTGTACTACTGTGAATTTGGATGCAAATTTTAAGATGGGGCAGAAATGATGATACTTAGGTGCCTCACGGGTGAAAAAGCTCAACTATTGCATCTTAACACCTCTCCAGCAGAGAGCCTGCTAGTGTCCTATACCTTTCTTAAGATTTATGGCATATTGTTAAGCTGGCTAGGAGAGCTAGTGCTGCTGTGGCAGCCAATTTCTGAAATGGGCTTCTGGTGTCAGGCTGGCACAGTGCTTATGCCTGTGGTAGATGGGGGGCCAAAATGAAATATTTCTTCTAGCTGACAAATGCCTGAATAAGCCAATCACTTTACAAGTGAACAGCAGAGTCATCAACATTGCCTTCCTACTGTACTTTGTTAATTGGGTTGTAGAAACATTCCATGATCTGCAAGGTCTGTTTTCCTACTTGGGTTCTTCGTCTTTCAGCTCCCTTTTCTGTATTCTTGTTTTGTGAAACTGTAATATGCTGTGATAACTTAGATCCCTTCTTTTGACCTGATCTCATGATGGCTAACTTGTTACAAGGATTTGCATGAGATGAAACTAGAAATTGCATTCTTCTACATTAATGTGGCCTTTTCGTAATTGTAACTAATTCATGGTTAAGGCTACAAGAGAATAACAAATTTCTGAAAATAATATTAAAGGGCTAGACAGCTTTGTATGAATATACCTTGCAACAGTTATGTATGAGCATCATAGAAGGGCTTTGCACACTTAACGTGGGGTTGGAAGTAACACCTAATTCCATAGTCCTTTTTTAAAATATTTTTTCTTGCATGAAATAGTGTTGATAATGTAAATTACAGGTGCACTTGCTCACCAGTAAGGTGAATAGTAGTAAATTGGATCCTTGTGCTCAGGAATAACATAGAATATAGAGGTGTAATGTATGACTAGGGTCAGAAGTGGTAAAAATGCATTGAATGTGGCTGATGTGCAACTCAAATGGACTGCTGCTTGTGTGTGCAGGAAGTTTGCCAGATGGTTTAAAACAGTGAATGTGTTTATGGAAGTACAGCAGCAGCTGGCAAAATGGGTGGTTTCTTCTCAGAGCAGTTCAATGCTACCTGTGATGTGGCAACAGACATGGTTGCAAAAGTGATGATGAGGCTCATCTGGGATCTAAAGCAGTCTGTGCCATGTAGTCTGAGTTTATCTTTGTTTGCTAGCAGCCAGGAAGAATGCTGTGTGAGACAGGTTAGTTTTGCAGCCATGCGAGAGGTGCCTGTACCTTATCTCTACTGTTTTTGTGCACCAAATCCATACTTTGTGCAAGTCTGTTGAAGTCTGATTCTGAACCAGGGATACATCTGGGTCTTTATTGGTCAGAAATTATGGATGTCATAGCCTGGCTTGCTTTGCTGTAGAGTTATGTAGCCCACAGCATGCTCCAGACACTGTTTTGATTATTGCTGGTGGTTTAAAGTTCAAGTCCTCTTAAATAGGTTGCTAGAGACAAGTTTTCTGTAGACTGTGTATGGCCTTCATATTTGTGCAGTGATCTTCATATTGCCTCTGGAGGATCAAAACATCACAAGGGAGTAAAAAAATGTGAGGGCTTTATTGTTTTTGAGGAAATATTCATTCTCCGCTGTGCTGGAGCAGACCTGGCTTAAGCCAAAGGTTCTCTTTGGGGCTTTGTATATACTCTTTTTAGATCTGAAGGAATTGATGAATGACTTGGGGTAGGGAGTGGTCTTGCAGAAAATAGCCAGCATTGCCTACTACATGCTGAAACGCATTCTCTCAAAATGTTGCAAGAACAAAAAATGCCAGTCTCCTTGTTAGCTAGGTCAAGTGATCACAAGTGGTTTCTAGATGTAAATGAAAAATTGCAGATGCTACACCTTCATTATTATTCACACAAACCTGTCTTTCCTTCTGCTCAACATTTAATGGTCCAGTAAGCAGGACAGTAGCATCCTAGGAAGAAGGCAGAGTCATCCCAGCCCTCCATTCTTTACGCTCTGTTGAAGTGTTCCTATTAATAGGCAGGACAAGGGCTCCTGTCCCAGTCTCTTGCTCTCTCATTAGCATGCTTTCAGTTTTTCAACAGAGCTGGCTGATGTGCTCATTGGACCTTGAAGGATTTGTTCCATGTCAGATGCAAGATGCAAGTATAAACACAAGATATGCCTTAAAGTTAGAGGGCTGTTATTGCAGGGATGATGGTGAAAAATAGCTAAAGATAGGTTGGTATCCTGGCCTTGCATACCAGAGGGTACCCCTTCTCATGGTGTTTTTGCTGGGATGAAGCAGTTATTGGTGTTTTTCAAGCCGAATGGATGATCCCCTCTTCAGTCTTTCAGTTTTAGTGGTAACAGAGGCCTGCTGTTTGAGGTCAGAACAACAGAAATGGGAAAGCACTGTTGTGGAGGTGAAACAACTAAAGCCACAAGAACTGCTACAGATGATCTTATCTTTTTCTGTGTGTCCTGGTTTCAGCTGGGACAGAGTTAATTTTCTTTCTAGTAGCTTGTATAGTGTCATGTTTTGGATTTAGTATGAGAACAATGTTGATAATATATACACTGCTTAGCAACAACTGAAAACATCAGTATGTTAAGTCAAGGATTTTTCAGCTTCTCATGCCCAGCCAGCAAGAAGGCTGGAGGGGCACAAGAAGTTGGGAGGGGACACAGCCAGGACAGCTGACCCCAACTGGCCAAAGGGATATTCCATACCATGTGATGTCATGCCCAGTATGTTAGCTGTGAGGGGGGCGGATGGCTGCTCGGGAACTAACTGGGCATCAGTTGGTGAGTGATGAGCAATTGCATTGTGCGTCACTTGTTTTCTATATTCCAAGTCTTTTATTATTATTGTCATTTGATTAGTAGTATTATTTTCTTCCTTTCTGTCCTATTAAACTGTCTTTATCTCAACCCATGAGTTTTACTTTTTTCCTGATTCTCCTCCCCATCCCAGTGGAGAGGGGGGAAGTGAGTGAGTGGCTGTGTGGTGCTTAGTTGCTGGCTGGGGTTAAACCATGGCACAATGGAGAGGGAAGAATTGTTCAACATTGGCAGTGGAGCAGAAGCGTGAAAAGGAATTAACCTGAGCACTTTATTGTACGGATCTTCATCCAAGCATCGTAAAACATTATCCAAAGGTGAATTAGTAATGTGTCTGTTCATAGCTAGCTGAGGAACCAAATGTGACATTATACTCCTGTCTGTGGGGAAAAGGACTGATAATATTGCTAGCTTTGAAGGGAGAGTGAGGACTAGCCTGCTATGTAAGAATTGGGTCTCATGTAGCACTTTCCATGTGTCTGCTATTGGTCAAAGCACCTGAGTACTTAAAAAAAAAAAAAAGTCTTAGATGAGGGCTGGCAGGAGGTATCTTCATTTATAAGGTTTTTTAGGAACTGCAGGTCTGATGAAATGGCAGATCCCTTGTTTTTGCTCCTCAAATGATGCATGTGTACTTCTCCCACAATGATCTATGTACCAGTTCATGTGTTTGTTTGCAGTGAATGGCTGAAATGCATGGGTGGCTGAGATTAAAAACAGTAACTACAGCAGAGTTAGCTTTTATTTAGACTATATAAAGAAACATTTTGTAGGTAAACTAGTCACTTGCTATGTGGACAAGCTTTTCAGTTCTGCTGTTAACTGAAAGTATCTGTTTCTGGTCCATAGCTGCCAAATGGAGGTGATACATGCTTAACTCTCTAGGGGTATCTACTATAAATATTTTCAGACTTTGCATAATACCTGATTCTAAAAGCAGCTTTTTTGAAACTGTTGTGATAAGCCTGAGATGAAAGCTCTGCTCTTTAGGAATCTTGTTTCCTTGGCGAGATTTTTTTGAGATGAGGGAAGTGTGAGAGTCCCAGGATGAGCAGACAAAATGTACTAAGCTGGTCTATTTTTTCACTGCCTTGTATGTCTTATAATACCTTTTGGAAAGGTAGAGCCAGTTGAAATCTTTTCACTGGCAAAAAGAATCAAATGGTTTTGTAAACTTTTGTGTTGATCTAGTTGGAAATGATTGGAACTTCTAATGCAGTAGAAAATTGACTCTAAGTAGAAAAACAGTTCAGAGGTCATTGGCATAATGCACAATGCTGAAAAGGGCCTTTCCCCTTATACTGGTTCTTGGAATACTTTTCTCCCTTTGGTTGTTGTAGTGTGTGACTCTAATCATTGCCTATATGTTGTCAGCATAAATGTGGGCTAAAAGCTAGCTCCTGCCTAGCCTTTAAGAATGGCACAAATTAAGGAATATCCCTGCAGGAGTAGATGGAGGATGAAGTGCTTAATACATTCTTAAAATTGTGTTTTGAACTAACCAAATAATTGTTATAATGCATTATTCAGTCAAAGAAGTGTTTTGTAAAAAAAAAAAACCCCAAACATTAAATCTTCATTGTAAGTGCATCTGTTATTCCTTCCAAGTGATTAGCTGTCAGAGTCATAAATTTTATTTTTTTTTGTGGTTAAGACTTCTAAGAACTGTATAAGACTAAGAAACTAGCTGTATTTGACAGAGGGTTAGGGCTTTCAGTCATGCTGTTTTTACCAGGTCAAAGATGTGGCTGACAACATGAAATACTGCTATTTTGTGGTGGTGGAGCCTGCAAAACTATATATGTGCCAAGAGAGCCCCATCACTATTTGGGCAGGACTGACAGATAATGGCACCAGCAGGGGAGAGTTTAGAATCCAGTTAGAACAAGGTGGGGAGGAAGTATTTTTAGCACTGGCTTTATGGTTCTTGTTGCCCTTGTTTGGAGACACTTGAAGCAAGACAGCAATGCCACTTCTGCCTCTTTTGGGTTCTCTATGTTTCTGGTTACAATGAAGAGTGTAGACTATGAAGAAAAAGTCTTCTGAATCAGTGTGAGGTGTAAAGGTTATTGTTCTCTATTCCTGCTTAGTGAACTGTTGGGGTTTTTTGAGCAACTTGTCCATCTTCAATCTCTTGTCTTTGTTAGATTTAGCTAGAAAGTATTACTGCAAGGAAAGTATGCTTTATGGTAAGCTATTTTCAGAACTACAGAGGTAGAACCTGCTAGCCCAAATGACTATTAGACTATGTACCTGATGAGTTTCTGTAGGCAAAAAGGGGAGAAAAGGAGCTTTGAAGTCTGCAGATATACAGCTTGTTAGCATACCAGTTGTAGCAAAATAAGTGTAGGAGGTGATGGTAATAGCATGAAGGAATAAGTGTGTTAGAGTGGTGTGGGGAAAGAGGAGTAGCTGGTAATACAGGATGGGAAAGGTGCTGAGGCAAGGACTGCAGAGAGGCTAGGTGAATGGAGTGGAATTGGTGATACAAGGAAGACTACTGGCAAGTCTTAGGCTTTTTTCCAGGAGTGGAAGCCATTCCAGGCTTCATGTGGGGGAAACTCCAGACTACAAGAGGTAGCCTGAAGGGACCAGACTTGTACCTGCTTGGGCCCAAACTGACTTCTGGGCAAAAGGTTTCTGAGCATGTGTTGTGTGACAGACCTGAAGTGATACCTCTGCTTTACATGTAGGACTTCTTTGGCAAACCATGTGGTTATTAACCAGTTAATCTGTTGGCATCGAGCTGGCTGGAAAATGTATGTGAAGTGGAAAATGCTAAGCAGTAGAACTTGGAAGCTGCTTATCCTTAAAGTGAGATAGGCATGTATGTGCTTGGTAGGTTTTGTGCTGAGTAATACTTCTGAGTGGTAACTCAATGTTAAACTTCATTCCGTGTAGCCATGGCACTACATTGTATAGCTATATAGTGCGGATGATGTGACTTTTCTGCTCTCAAGCTTTCTTAAGTTGCCTTTCTGGGTTAGAAAGCAACTCAAAACTTGCTGCTTTTAGGCAGAAAAGGATTCACTCTGTCAATCTCAAGTGTCGCAGATAGGCTAACAAGTTCAGTGCTTTTATATAAGCTTATGTACAAAATTCTGTACAATGCAGCTGCTGTAAGGACTTGGAGCTCTCTATAGAACTGTGTTTCTTCTTGAGATGGTGAAGTAATAATGTCTTTAAAGGGAGTAGCTGTGAACAAGGAAGCAGATAGTAGCAAAATAGGTCACTATAAGAGAGGGATTCTGTTGCTTACCCCTAAGACAAACCTCTGGTAACATGAAAATGTTTTTCACTCTTCTGGTGTTATTGCCCAGCTGTTGCACTTAAAATGAGTTGTCTTTTTCATTTGTTATTGCTGGGCCTTTTTGTTTGCACTCGGAAGTGAAACAGCTGGGAGGAAGCTCACTCTAAGCTTTTCCACAGTGTTTCTATGGAAACTGCCAGCTCTCCAGCAGGTTCTCCAAAAGGCACAAGCTGTGGATGCCTCTGAGTAATGGCTATGTTCACATGCTTCTGAACCTTATCCCTGGACACCAGCAGATCTCTGAAATGGTTTCCTAGGTGACTGCATTTTCCATGCTGTGGACAGTAATAGGCATATTAGCAATGTTAAGCAGTGTGTTTTCTGCACCTCTTGCTGCTGTTGATGGAGTATCTGCTGAAATGTTGAGGCCATAGGTCCCTGTCTGGGGTATTTTCTTCCTGCTGGAAGTTTTTAATGTCTACAAAACTCCTTGGAGGCTTGATATGTTGAAAAAGTTCTCTTTGTGAATGAGGACTTAGATTAAGGAATTGCTTCATGTCCTGAAAAGTAAGAGACACTTCATAGGAGATCAATTGTAAGTTGATCAATAGTTTCTCTGCTGTCTTGAAGGGGTTAAATGCTTGTCTGAGTACCACAAGTCTTATTTTGTCATTACATGTCAAATGTTGACAGATACCTGGGACTTCCATTGTTATGCAACAAATCTTTTCCCCTTTGATCCAATAAACTGCTTTTAGTCTGTTAGTTTTCCTCTGCTGGAGCTGATGTTGTTGTCTGAGTTGTGTGGGTTTATGGGGCAATGTAGGTGTTGGTTCTGAAAAATCTGGAGAGATTTTTCTGAACAAAATTACCTTTTGTGGTGTTCAGCTCCTGTATGGAACTGCTCAGTTGTTGAGTGTGAGCTTGAACACAGAACAGACTGATAGATGGTCAGCAATGCTTGGGCAGAATAAATGCATGATGCTGTCATCAGTATGAGCTAATATGTCTGCTTTTTTTACCTCCAAACTGCAATTTCTCATGGGATTGGCTATGCACAGAAATGCAGGGGAAGATCCTAAAGACACTTCCAGAGGTGACTTTAGATTGTGCTAAACACAAAAATCACAAGCGAGGCTTTTAGCTTTTCATAGGCTGTGACTGATACAATCTTCTCTGTATGGGTAGACTTGTATATTGAAGTGTAGTATCCAGTAGGATAAAAGATGCTTGCAATGAGTATTAACTGAAGTGGAGGGTGAGAAAGTGGGGAGGACAGTTTTTTCTGCTAAAAGTGCAGCAACAACTTAGGGAGGCAGAGTGCATTGTTCAAAGTTCTTGAGCTGACTGACACCTTCATTTTAATGACTATGGGTAGTCAGGTGCTTATTGACTTTTAATTAAATTTTTTCAGTAGGTTTGAAAGTGACACCACCCTTCCTAGAACATCCACTAGTTTCATGCTGTGTTATGTTTGAGTATTTGCTGGGAAAGGAAGAGTGGGAGGGAGGGTGCAAAGCATGTCAGCTTTTTGAATTGGAAAACACATGTTGTCTTTAGAGGTTTGCCAACAAAATATACAGATGCAGCTGAATGTTTTATTTGTAGATAACCCCACATGACAGGGTTCCCATGACTTCCCTAAGAGGCTACTGAGCATTTTGAGATACGAGGGAGATGAACAGAAGCTGCAATGAGAGGGAATGAAGGCAGTGTGTCTTGTTACTTCATGAAAGACTGGCATTTGTCCAGGCAACCCCAAGAGGTCTATAGTAATTCATGCAAGCCTGTGCCTTTTATTGGTTGGAGTGCCTGAGGGCAGTTTGATCAGGATGATGTTTCCTTCCCTCTGAAGAGCGCCAGAGGGTTCCAGTCTGTCGCTTCGGTCTGCAAGGGCATGCTGAAACACTGCATGTGCGTGGTCTGGTGCTGAACAGGAACGGAGCTTCCTGGTGTGAGATGAATCTGACAACAAAAATAAGAACTGGCTCTAACATATGTTGCAGGACTGCCAAATGTCTGTAAGCAGTCTGTGTAAACAGTGTATGCTAGAATATTTTTTCCATTAATGCTAGGGTGTGATGTGGAAACCATGTTGTTGGTAAAGAAAGTGGGGTACCAGCTCCTGGTAATTGTTTCTTTTTAAAACAATTTGAACAAACAGGACCAGATGCTTTTGGTGGAGTGGTCTTGTGTTACACTGCTGAGGTGACAGAGCTTTAGAGTGGGAGTTGTGAGAGGTTGGAATGTTTTTAAAAAGGTAGTTATGGAAAAGCTGTATATACTCTTAAGAGTTCAGTTAGTAAATGGGCAAAAAATACTTAGAATTGGGTAGAAATGCAGGTTTCTGAAATTCAGTGTATGAGCTTTAAAATAGATCAGTTTAAAGGGTATTGCTTATAGCAATCAGTGTGCAGTCCTATTAAATTCCATACTGGCTTCTTTTCTAGGGATATGTGGGGAGCTTTCTATAAAAGGCTTGCTTAAGGTGATGAAGTTAAATGTTCCTTGTAGCTTCTGTATGGAACTACAGTGGAGAGTCCCTTTGGACAAGTGCTTGAATGCTGGGAGCTGAGGTGGTTCAGCAGCTAGCAGAAAATGCTGAGTGTTTGGCCCAGTCCCTTACTAGCTATAAATACATCTTGTGTGAGTCACATACTTTGTATTACCAGTGTTAATAAGTAAGGGTGCATACTTCTCAGTTGAGAGCTGAAGTAGTTTTACAGCTGCTGTGGATTGGACTGGAGAATAGATTTGTAATTATTGTGAACTCACAGAGGCTACCTCGGTGCCAAACAGCCTTTTTTTCTACTCTATATTAAGAATGAACCTGTTATCTGTGGGAGTTGAGAGGCAGCTTCTGTATCTTATGCATATTGGCAGACTGCAGGAATTGCTTCAAGTTCTTCTTTATGGTAGAATCTCCCTCCTGTTCTCCCCTGCTGAGGGCCAGGCAGAGGAATATGTTTGGGTAGCAGCTGTGAATACCAAGTTTTGAAACCTAAGTGGAGCTGCTTGCTCATGGTGCCCTTCTCCAGGGGAAGAAACCTAACCTTTTAAAAAGTGATCATCTTTCTAAGTTCTAAGGTGGTTTTTTAATGCCCTTCCGCTGCTCATGCTATTCCACCCTTAACCAATAATTGCAAAAACAATACAGCCCAAGGAATATTTTTGAGGGTGCTGTGTTCAGTATGGGCCATTCATCAAAACCTCATTGAGGGCCACATCTGAAAAGTGTGTTTTTAAGATAGCTGGCTTTCTGATGCTCGTTAAGAGCCCTAGGAGACATTGGAAAGGCTCCCATTGTGCATTGAAGGATTTTGTCAGCAGGGTTAGACAAGGTGCCTAACCTTTTGCCATACATCACCTGAAAGCCTTTGTAAGAGGTGCTTGTAAAATGGTTCTGTAGCTAGGCACTTGTCACTTGGATGCGTTTATTAATGATGACCCTTGCTGACAAATGGGGAAAATTGGACACTGAGTTTATTCCTGTAGAGTTCCACAAAACTTCTATTAATCTAACTAGGCTTGCCCCTTGTATCCCTTGACTTCATTGTGCAGATGTTCATCCTTTGCATGGGTGAAATGACTGAGTGCACTGCAGCAGGGAGTTGGCTGTTAAACCTGAGACAGGAAAGGGTATGTTTGTTGATTTTTGTATAAGCAGGGCTCTCGCATGGAGGGAGGATTGTCCTTCCACCTTTTACTGGCTCTGAGAAAGCTTAGTACTGGCAGGGCCCATTAATTTTTAATTTAGTCCTCTCTATGCTGCACTGCTATTGTGGTTTATGAGGACATTATGCTGAAATGAAGGCCTGTAAAACAGAATTTTAAAGTTTGAAAAAGGCGCAGTCATTATACATAATATGCATGCTGAAGTAGAAATGAGTGGGTATTTTTAGTACAGCTAATATTAATTGTTGCTTTTATTGTGATGTCATCCTTACAGGTCAACTGAAAAGTAAGATACAATGGAAGCTAGAAATCCCCAGATATTAAACTAATTGTAATATGCAGTGTTAAAACATGTGTAACTTCTACTGCTGATTTTGTTTAAAATGGTTTCTTATATCATATTGTTGATATGGCTTTGTATATTATTGTGAGGAAGGATATCATTCAGTACTACTACCATGGAAGCCTGTGTACTTTATCAAAGTCAGAGCTAGGAGGTCCAACTCTCTTAAAATAAAGAACCTACTGGAAAATACCACTCTGGTTAGCAGTGCTGCTGTTAATCCATTAAGCTAATCTGGTTTTGTGCAATTACATATTAAAAAAAGGCTAAAAGGTGGTGCCCTTTCCCTGCCTCAGACTGCTGTAAGTTGGCAGGCATTTGGGGAAGGCAGGGGAGATGAGCTGCAGCTTCTGTGCTTTGGGGGCAAAAGTAAATCTGGGCTCTAAATATTGCATTAGACTAAGTAAGTAGCCCAGACTTTCAGGCCTGTGGCTTAAAGCATGCTGGACTGCAGAGAGAAGTGGAATGGCTTTTGGTCTTAAAACATGGCTGGGCTACAGGAAGCATGGTAGCAAACCTCTCCTTGCAATCTTGCTGGATATAATAGGATGCCTTCTAGCAACTGTCATCTAGTACAGACTGAATTGCAAAAGTTTTTTTTAAAGGATCTGTGAGCTGGGTGAAAGGAAGTTGTGGTGTGGGGAAGAAGCTTTGGTATTTTACCATCCTTATTTGATGTGTTTTAGGTCCTTGGTGCTGTCTGCTTGAGAGGGCAGCTGATAGTGTTGCAAGTACAGCTGGGCTCTAAATAGCTGTTGCTGAAGTAGCTTTGATACTGAGCTATTCATGTTTTGATGACTTCTGAATGTTGCTTGCTCTCTGCAGTTCATCTCCGTTATTCATCTTGGACTCGGATTCTTCCGAGAATGTGGTGTTTTGACTTAATTTCACTGGATTTGGCTTTGTAGTAGGGTAATTCAGGTTAGAAGGGCTCTCTGGAGGTTGCTAGTCCAAGCCTCCTGTTCAAAGCTTCGTAGAGACTTCAGGATTTACCTTAATTGTCTCATGAAGAGAAACCTTGAATAGGAATTGGCTGTGAGAAACTGCTTTGTGATGAGACTTCCCATCACTCTGTTGCTTATACTTTGTCAAGGTTATTGGTAATATCAAAATCTTTCTGTTGTCTCCTAACCTTTGTGTAACACCCTTCTTAAAGGGATATTTGTGATTTCCTCCTGCTTCATTAAAAACTGAGGAGAAACTGACAGCAAAATACTTGCTCAGATTCTATTAAGCTTTGGGTAAGAAAGCTTTGTATGATCTGCAGAAAAACTCTACAGCTCTTCGAGGAGCTGTCTTACATATACCATGTGCCTACTCCCTGTAGGATGTGAGACATAAGGGCTTATGAATTTGTTGGAAGATGTCTGCTAAAGCAGATGTCTTCAGGATGGACAAATTGCTTCCCCTGAAATCTCCTCCTGAGATGATAGTTTCCTAATAGCTAAAATTCTGATATTACCCCCACAGTGGACCCCTTGGATGCCTCTACTGTGCACAGTTAAATGATACAGGCAGGGGAGTGCTTGCCTGTTAATTGCCTGTTGCAACTTTCTTTGCTTGCTTTCAACTAGAGCTATGTTTGAGCTGTTTGCATGGAAATGGAGGATCTGCTGAAGAGAAGAGCTAATAGATGGAAGTTTTTAAAATACCTGTATTTGGGTACCTAGAAACTCACAGGGTGACATTCTGATTGCTTTGGAGCTAGTGATGTTTTTTGGCTTCAGCCTCTTGTGCAGAATGTGCAAGCTGAGAAATGGCTTGTATTGAAATGTACTATTGAGCTAATCCGTTCCACTCATCTGAAGATCTTCAGTATGTATCAGATTAAGGACAAGGCTGGGGTTTGTTTTTTCAAACTCAATGTGAGAAAATAGTTCAATGTGGAAATAAGGAGCATTGGAAACAATGCTTCTAGAAGTGGCTTATGTGTTTGTAGGCAGATTGACGAACAAGTAATGTAACTTGTGGCAAGACTTGGTCTGTCCTGTGCACTACCTGAAGAGCTCAGTATATGAACTAGTTCTGGCTGATTTGCTCTTGTTCTTGAAAAGGTTGCTGCCAGAGAGGGTGACTGATTTGGAAGGCTCCTGCAGCCTGAAAATTGCAGCATCTTAAATCCCTAAAGCTTCCCTCCCTCAAAAAAACCACAGAAAGATAATGAAAAGTTGATGAAGCACAGGAGGAAGTTTCTAGTCAGCAGACTGCAGTGGTGGTGAATCGGATTTTCACAGCTCACTAACCTCTTAAGTGTTTAATAAATCCAAGAGATCTGTTCCAAGGATAAGGTGGCCCTGGTATCTAACCAGACAGACTCTACCTGCTGTCATCTTTCTTAAAACTGACCCTGCACAGCAGGACCAATTACCCAGCTAACAAAGTGGAGACAAGTGTTTCCTTTTGTGCCATCCTGTCCCCTGAGCTAAAGGTATTGTGGTTGCCATGGCAATATTGCTTCGGATACTGATAGCAGGAGTGGTTGTGATTAAGTGACTGAGGATTGGGTATGTAGGTTTTTCTCCTCCTTTTTGTATAGATTTTCTTGGTTAATCATGTGACCTTGCATTGACAGATTGAGGAATAGGCTTCTCTGAGCGGTCTCCGATGCTGTGATCACTTGCTGTGGTAAATTGGCAAGTTGAAAATGTAGTAGATCCTAAAGACACATTGGTAAATGAGTTGCTGTGCTAGGTGAGATGGCTGTGCATAGATATTTGAAGCAAAACCCCTCTTTTACAGACTGCGGTGAAGGGGATGAATGTCTTGGGCTTTACTGTAAGGTTGCATTTTAAGCTGCCATTATCACCTCTGTAGGTGACACTGTTGTTTTGTGTTTCAGTCTAAGAATTCATGTATCTTGCTCCTTCAGCTGCTCCTTAAGCAATTGCTATTGGCTACGAAGTTATAGATCTAGGCAAATGAAGGGTTACGAAGCTGAGACTCTTGCCAGGAAAGGATGACTGGGGAGCTGATATAATTAGACAATTGATGTTCTAATCAGCCAGCTGGTGGCAGGAGGCCCAGTTGGCACCTCAGAAGTGATCTTGAGAATGAGCTGCTTGTTTCTCCAGCTAGGAGACCCCCTATGGAATGTGCGTGCGGTGCATGTTATTTTTGGAGAAGTTGGCTGCTTGGCCCTTTGTCTGGTGGCTAGCATTCAAAGTTCTGAATCCTTCTTCAGCTTGGTAATTGAAAAATACTGGACTAAAAGGCAAGTCTAAAGTTCTTACCTTGTTTTCACAGCCTGGCTGTCTATGTAAACCCATGAAAAATCTGTAAACTCATCTTCTGTCAAGTTGACTTGCGTGTATGAACAAGTCAGTAAAATCTGAGACAAGTGGAAGCAACTTAGAAGTGAGGCCTTGATGCATGAAGTTCAGGACCAGCAGCCAACCTGATTTTTTGATACTAACTTGTTCAGGGATCTTGAGAAAATGGTGTTCAGCTTCTTGCCTTGGTTTGCTTATTCAGTAGTAAAAATACTGACTGACCTTGAATCACTTCAGTCTTTTTAAAAATGTTACAAGCTAGGGAAGATTAAAAATACCGTGGTTTTTCTAATTGTCCTGATGTTTTTGGACAACCTAGTTACATGTAACAAGGTTATTGTCTTTCCACAGACTGGGCTCACTTTCTGTAGTTTTGTTCATTCTTTGTTTGCCCTGTCAGACCAGTGATTGATGACCGCCTCTGTTGAAGCCTTTGTTTCCTATGGCTCAAGTTATAGCAGTAGTTCTGGATCGGAACAAAGCGACCTGAACTCTGATGTTCTGGCCAAACTCTGGCTGAATTCTGAGAAGAGGTTTTGGTTCTGTAGGACTGGATCCAAAGTGATTTATTAACTTTTTCTGTAGGAATTGGCATTTGTGCCCTTCAGTGATGTGAAATGTAGCTTAGTATAGCTGTGTGAGGGCATGCACCTTGAATGACACCAGGCAAGATAGTGATTTGCATACAGAAGGCAAAAGCCTTTACACGGTGCAGATAATGCACATTGTAAAACAGTTACAATAACATTCACTGCAGCCATGAAAACAATTTTACAGCAGATTAAACACTTAGAAAAAGGGAAAAGATGACTGAGAAAGCAATACTGACACTAAATTAGGGTTTAGTCAGCAGCAGAAAGAGAATGTAAGAGAAAATGAGAAAATGTTCCAACTGTCCTACTGCTTCGTTTTTTCCCAGGCTGGCTCTATTCTGTGTTAATCTATTTTGTCGGGGTACTGTTTGAATTGAGAAGCTTTAATGCTTTCTAAGATCATGCCTGTTAGTGAAAAATACTAGAGCTGAGATGAGTGTTAACTTAAATAGTGCTTACAGGGCAAGTCAGTTGTGTTGTTCTTAGACAAACAGTTGTTCAGTGGATTTGGTCTTCCTTCTTTGTCATGTCAGGTAACCTGTGAGCGCTTGAGACTATCAGAATCTTAAGCAAAATGCCCTGTTTTAGACATATTTCAGTGGATCGCTTAGACTGTTGTCACCAGTACTGTGAGATGTATTTGAGGTGCATTATCAAGTGTGTGTTCTTATGTGTGGTTTGGAATCTGTCAGGCCAAATGCTGTTTGTGTCGGGGCGCAGAAGTGCAGGCAAATGCTGAGTTTTGATCCAGATCTGGTCTTGAATGGTTACAGACTGCAGGAACAAAAGTGTCCTGTGCTCAAAGCCATTATAGGGGATTGTAAAGCACATTCTGGTTTCCTGGATGATGCACCAAATGCTGTTTTCCCCTCTAGTGGCTGAACCGTATTGGGAAGCAGAGGCCTAGAATGCTAGTGGAGCAACCGCTCGGGTGCTGGAGGCCTGTGCTTTGCTGAAGGCTTTGAGCAAGACCCCACTGTTAAACTTGAAGGTCAAACACATTTGCTTCAGCTGCTTGCCTGTGTCTATAGAATTTCTATTAATGAGCACTTGCTTCTTGACTTTACATGTGTGTGATGGTTGATTGTGCAGGATTATCTTTCTGCAGCACATAGACACCTGCTAAAAAGGGAGTAATCTTGTTAGAAGTGAAATCTCATCTGATCGTTAAACATGGTGTGCTTACAACCCACTTGTCAGCTCTGCTTAATTCAGCATGCAGGTCTCTGTCAGAACTTCTATTGATTCATTGGATTGCTTGGCATCTTTGTAGATATTAATCTTGTATGTCTGACAAGCTACTGGGCTATTTCAGAAGAAGCAGAGTTGGTCATAAATGCTACAGGCTATGGTGTCTAGTTGACTTTGTGTGGATGTCGTCACTCCTCCTGTGAGCCTTGTCATATGTACATTGGTATTACAGCAGTGTTTCACAATAGCTAGCATATGATTGCCTCCTGCTGAAAAGGTTTAGGACAGCTCTGCTGTGTTTCAGACTTAGCGCTGGTGACAGTGAATGGGCATTTTTCTTAGGTTTGTGTACCGCAGATGGATAACTTTGAGGAACAAGGGTCTGGATTTTGTGTCACAGTGAAGGTCTGGCCATGGTGTGTTACAGCAAACACAAGTCTGCAGGCTTGTATAACAGCTGTCTCAGCTGACATGTTTTGTGTGCATTAAAACTATGGTAGATACCTTGCTGGTCTATGGAGAAAGGTGTTTCATGGGTGAAAACAGCTAGTGTGAGGTAAGTGAGACATGGAGCCTGCAAGATGGGGATAGCTTACCCTAAGGTGTCACTCAGGTTGACGTAGAGCAAGCATATCCAGTGGGCATTTGGCCCACTTGAAGCATGCGATTGGTGTGATCTATCTTGCCAACTTGAGATGTCTGAGTTAATGAGCTTCCCTTTAGTCATGCTGGTAACCCACAGCAATTGCTTCAAAGGGAACATGGCTAGTGATACACCTCTACCAATTTTTCTAGTCAGTTTAATTAGCTGATTAAGGTGGCTGCTCTCATCTCTGCAAAGTAGATGTGTAGCCCTTGTTCTGTTAAAAATGAACTGATTCTGTAGCTCTTGAACCTTTCATGCCTGTTCAGAGAACTCTGTGCCCCTGCTGCTATATGGCGCTGCTTTTTGGAAGGAGTGCTTAGAACGGTTTGGATATACATTGGTATGGCTACAATATGGGAAAGTACCTGTGGAAGACCTTGCTTGTGTGCTTGTGGATGGAGTAAATGCCAAAGGACAGAAGGTTCTCTGAGATGCAAGAAGGTGCACCCCTTCTAAGTGTAGAGGAGATGTACTCCTTGTTGTAAACACATTGACTTGTAACTGCATAGGGTACAACATGTCGGTGTCAATCAGCAGGCATGCTCTTCAGTGACAAGACTGTCTCTGTCCTTATATTTGCGTGCATTTATTTGAGGATGTCTGTGATGGAGTATTGCAAAAGTTCTAACTCTTGAAGGATGAGAGGAGGTTAAATGAAAGTTGAGAAGTTGATTCTGTCAAGATCATTTGGGATTTTACGGTCTGGCAGATTCATTACTTTCAGAAATGGTAACTGATTGTATCTGAAGAGGTGAGGGGAAGAGTGATTTAGATCATGTCTGTTACCTGTCAGCAAATAATGCTGCATACAGCTGTGAGGAGTGAAATGAGTGCATCTGAGGCTATCTGTAGCTCTTGTATTTGACTTTTCAATGAGAGCTATTACTTGTGCTTACTTTTTACATGTATGTGCTTCAGGAAAACTTCAGTTATTGTAGCTTGTCTCTTGGTAGGGAGAGGTACCTGTGGAGGAATGTGGACAGTGAGTGCTCTTGGATAAGGAAGGCTACTAGAACAATTTGTTATGTAGTAAATCTTACTGCGAACACCTATCCCTGCAGTCACTGAAAAAACTGGCATGATGCAATGTTCTGATATGTTAATCACGCATCTATATGGCAAACAGTTTTCTGAAGTATTGTTTGAACCCTAGCTCAAAGTAAATACGTATTCTTGATTTGAAAATAGCTGACAAAATAATTGCAAGTTAAATAACTTCTGTTTTCCCGTTAACAGAAGTCATATTGCTGTTAATTAGTCATGGGAAGAGGTGAAATACTTATTTGAGGGGATAGTTTACTCTAATTTCATTGCTCACTGTGTGCTTATATAGGTGTTTAGGAGCTGATGCTGGAGGTGAGGTGTAAAAGTTGGGAACTGTATAGTTTTGTACCTTAATCTCCTTCTGCCTTGTTCTCAGGATGCCGAGTATGTTTGCAAACCAGCTAAAGCCTGGCTGGAAGAGCCATTAAGGACAGACATATGTAATTCCCAGTGGAATGTGTTTATTGGATTGCCCAGTGATCAATGTGTAGGTATGCCCCTAGATCTGGGTAGGTTCAGTTGTAAACAATGGTAACAAGAAATTTAGTGTCTCCAGCTAGTTCACCTGGCCAGTGTCCATGGTGGTGTTTGACTCTGTTGTAACAGAGGCCATTTAACTTCTCTGCAGTTTACTTTGCTGCTCTAGTGCACTCCTAGTACCTGTCTAGGCTTGCTGGTTGACATTTACTTGCCAGGTCTTAGAAATGTAATTTATTGTGTGGGACTAGACTCTTAACCTTAACGTGTTGATACATGTGCACTGAGTTTCATGTGAGATGTGGTGAAAGCCCTTTCCAGCCTGCCTTTGGCCTGTCTGAGTGTAGTTACTCAGGAACTTAGGTGCAATCCTGAAAAGTGCACTGTCATCCTGAAGGACTGATGGGACTCGCATTGGAGCTGATGCATTCTATTTTGTCTGAATGTTCCAGCTTGTGTGTATGGAACTTGCCTCCCTAATCTTTTAAAAGTCAGATTTCTGTGGTAGTGTTGTGAGACTGAATAATAAGTAGGGCTTGAAGTATTTTTTAAGACTTTTAATGGGAATAGCTCTCAGCAATCAAGTGATAAAGAGATCGTATTTTGGTTGATTTCCTTATGAAATAAAATGCGTAGTATCTTGTGCTCAGTATTTTGAGGGTGTAAAACTTGTTTACAATGTGTGGAGCTTGTTATGTTGTATGTGCAGTTTTACTTTAGCAGTGTTTATGGACTGAATATTAATAGAGAAAGAGCTTTGAATAGTAGATAGTGTAGTACAAAACACTCAGGTTTTGGAGGCGTATGCGTGGGGCAGTTCCCTTGCAGAGACCAAAAAAAAAATCTTAGAGGGTTCTGGATTCTGTTGGCCTACTAAAATGTCTAGAATTTGGGGTAGAGATTATCTTGGTGCGGTTCAGCAGAAAATTTTCTCTTTAGTGTTAGTAGTCTTCCATGAAATGAACCCCCTAGCAAACTAGACCTTCCACTGGATTTTGAAATACCTGGCACCTATTCATTTAAATGTGATTGCTGGGAACATGACACTTGCATAGTAAATTGGAGGTCCATGTTAAGGGTTGTAGATTCGAATCTGCATTGTAGAACTCTTAGAAATACTGACAGACATGGCAGCAACAGGTAAGGCAAAGTTTGGCTGTTAAGGTTTGTATGTGCCTTTTTGTTGAACTCTCACAGGCTACATGTTTCTTGGCAGGAGGAGACAAGGAACTAGAAACCAATGGTTCCGCTGCCTTCTGGAATCTACTGAGATGATCCACATGGGAGAAGAGTTTGCTTTTGCTGTTCCTGTTGTGCTCTGTTTATGAAAATGCTCATACTCTGGCAGGTGTGCAGATCAACTCTGCCTTGGGGTGTCTGAATAGGAAGAGTTAAGTGAGGAAGAAGGGCCTCCATCTTTTCAGGGGTGATGTGCTGAGCAATGTTATCCTTATTACAGAGGAGGCTCTCTACTCTTGTCTGAGTAGACCACAAAAGCATTGTGCTACTCACTCCATAATTCCTTAACAGAGGTGAAGAAGAGAAAGGGACAGGGAGGTGCATTTTGTAAATTGGGGATGGAAAGGGGATATCTTGCTTTGCATGGCAGTGCTAAGGCCCTTGAGGGGAAACCCTGACTTCATGGAAGAAGTTCCATTAGCATTTTTACCTTGAGATGCTGAAACTTCAGTCTCTGGAAAAAAAAATAGAAGGTGAATATTTCATGGGCTGCTTTGCAAACTAGCCTTGTGATAAAACCTGGATCCCATTGTGATGAGGAGAGTGTGCTACCAGGACTGTGTTCTGCTGGAGCACGCTCCTGAGGATAGCTCCTTAGCTTGTCTTTGAGGTGCACTGCCTGGATTCCTTAGCTTAGTCTGAAGCAAATTGGCATCCTGAAGGTGATTTAATATTTAATATCTCTTTCCTGCTGCCTTTGGATGCTATTAGTGCAATGTGGCATAAGGAGAGAGTGGTGGCATATGAGGAATATAAAAGTAAGAAGCAGTTGTTCTCTTGCCCTTGGGAGTCTTTCCTAACCACAGCTGTTGAGCCCACAGCAGTTTCTTAGGTGGCAACCTGTTTTGCACTTGTTCTCTTGTAGCTTGCATTTACAGTTAATGAGTAATGTAGAACTCTTGTTTCATGGGGGGATCTCAAGCATTTGAAAGCATCAACTAAATTCACTTTGTGAGGTGAGATTCAAGAGTAATTTTCCCCAGTTCAGTGGTAATAAAATGGATGGCTGGTAAGAAGGTGGTGGCTGAGCTGGGAAAGATGTTCCCATGCTCTTTAGCCTGTCATATGGCTGTTACTGTCTTGCACTGTAGAATGATGTTGTGTCTGTGTACAAAGGATGTTATGTATCCTATGTGTACCTCCAAAGCAGATATATTCAAACATACCTTGTAGGAAACTCAACATGTTTGTAGTGTAGGGAGCAGTGGTGACAGCTGTGGAAGTCATTATTATGTTAATGTTGGATTCTAGCCAGGAAAAAAGCATTTATGCTTATATGTAAGTAGAGTTGCAACCTTAAGAACAGGAAGCAGTGAAGATGGAATGAATGTCAGTAAATACTCTCCTGAGGCGCTGCTCAAATGCGGACCTAAGTCTGCTCTATTGGCAGTATAACTTTCTGCAGTAATAGGATTTTTTTAAGTCTCCCACTCAAGTTACAGATCCAGTTTAAGTCTGTTTAGCTCACGAGATACCATACAGTCCCAGTGCATGATAAGGCAGCTGGCAGCTTTGATGTTCAATGTTGATACTGCTTTCTTTTAAAATACACTTGCAATAGAAACAGAGTATTCTGGAGAGGGCTGTTAGTATTACACTAATTACTACTTGCTACTGCTCACACAAGAGAAGGGAAAAGTGTGCCTCTGGGGAAGTGAGCAGGGTGGGTGTATGCATCTGCTCTTGTGAATAAGCAAAGGGAAAGGCTCAGAAGTGAACAGTTGGGCAGGAGGAATGGGAAACCAACAAGACTCCTTTTCTGATTTGCTAACTCAAGTTCACTGTTCTTGGTTAAGATGGGTTTCTCTGTGCTTAAAAAAACTGGGTATTAAAGACTAAGAGCTAGAAGTTCATCTTTATTTACATGCAGGTAATGACCTGGTTCTGTGGCTAGTTTTATGTAATATGAGGAGCATGTGAGTGCATGCTGGTAAAAGTTTGGTGGGCTTCAGTGCCTGTCTCTTGTTGCAAGGTAATAGTGGAAAAGAACCTAGAAACTGTCATGTCTGGTAGCACTTGCAAGGCTTGTTTTCGTTATTGGGAGCTGGCTGCAGATTTACTGTAACATGGGTGACTGGAGGACAGGGCCTGGTGAAGTGGCTGTGTAACTCTGCACGAGATGGGCCGTAAGGCACAGAGCTGTTGCACTTGTGTAATTGATTGTAGCAATAGGATATGAAAGTGATCAGATGAAATGCAAGAAATACACTCATCTAACCCTGAGAGGTGGTCTAAGCTGCCTTTAGTGGCAGTGTCTCTGAGCATTGCATGTGGTTTGACCTCTTCTAGAATTTTATTGTCATTGACCAATCTGTTCAGACTTCTTTTGAAACCATTTATTTTCTGGCTTTCACAGCATTATTTCATAAATTTTGCGGTTATGTGTAATGGGTAATGGCAACTGTGTATGTGTAGTAAAGCTATGTAGTGTCAAGGGCATTTATTTTTCTCATCTTTTGGTCTGCTACCTGATGTCTTAATGAGCTGTGTCCTAGTTTGCTTACTGTGGAATTAAATTCCCCATTTACCTTGCACATGCTACTTGTGATTTTGATGGATGTCTGTTAGATCCCTGTTAAATAGTCGTTCTCCTAATTTCCTAGTGAAGTTCAGATTCTGTCTCTGGCTTTCTTGTTTAGCCCCAACTTTTCCAATGGAGTGACCAGAAATGAGAATATTGAGGGGATATATGGTTAAGAGTATTAGTTAAATGCAAACAAACAACAACAAAGTAGGCCACCCACACATCTGTTTTCATTCTTTCTGAGTATTCGAAGGGTGACTGAGTGCAAAGGTACCAAGATACCAAATATCACAAAATCTTGGATGGAATTTGGGGGTTGGGGGCACAGGACAAGTTGTCTATGCTGGTGGCTTGTTCTAGCATGGCAAAGAAGAAAAATCATTTTCTGGCCATGTATGGCTGCAAAGTAGCTTTCTTTTGAATATAGTGTAGCTTTGTTGTAGTTGGTGAGCCCGAGATGTTTGGCAGAGCTGAGGGGGATTTATTTACATGCAATTTTATTTTCAGACTACTTTTTACTATTTTGACACCTCTTGGCAATTTTCCTAAGTGCTTAAATGGCACATTACTGTGGAGAATGTTTTTAAGCAGCTACATGTTTAAATTGGGTAAGGCTTATTTACTGTTTGACTTCTGGCTCTGACAGCATTTATTTCTCTAAACGATTTCTGCTAAATGAGTTATTTTTCAGTTAGATTGAGCAGGTTCCCACACTTGCATCTTCTTTTCCATTTGCATTTTCTTTCCTTTCTGTCGATGTCAATCACGCAGCTCCCTAGGTAAAGGATGCTTTTAGAAGTCAAATGTTGCTTGACAGTGTGTGATAGAAGGGGCAGAAAACCAAAGAAGGCTGAGGAGAATCTTGTGGCTTTTAGCTGTTGACTGACATAGGCAGCTGAATGAGAAACTGTATTTCATTTTACCCTTTTGTTTTCTGAGGGAGAATGTATTGATGAAGCAGAGGAGATGGGCGTGGGCTTAAATAATGATAGGTCTAGAAAGAGGCTTTAGGTTGCCATGATTAATAGCTCTAATGCAGTGGTTTCTTTCCATACCTGAAATCCTTCCTGGGCATCAATGGTGTCCATGAAAAAACTGAGTCAACAGAGGTGCTTAGACTTCATTTGAGGGGCTGGTGAGGTGTGCTATCTTATCTTTGAGCTTCTGACTCCTTGTGCATTCCGGTGGGGAGTGCCTACAGAGTTCTGTTGGACTTAATAGCCTTGAAGATATGAGAGTACTTTAAGAACGATTTTCTTGTTTCCTCTGGGACTTTAAAAAAACCTACTTTGTCTCTGAGTGCCTCTTGCCTTAGATTCAAACTGAAGAGAGGGAAAGGGTGCTTCTTGAAACAGCTCCAGTGTCACTCTGCATTTTGTGGCAGGTAAGGGGAACTTGCATGCATCAGTGAGCTACTGGGTTGGCACAGCCTCTACTCCATGTAGTTGCTGCTGTAGTAGAGTGTCCTGTGAAGCTGAGCTTTGTACTGGGCTTGCAAGTTGCAGCAAGACCTGAAAAGATGGTTTTGCTTGTAGCCTGGTTATTTATCTATCAGTAGATTATTTTTATTTGAGGAAAACCTGTTGTATTTTTAAGATTATTTCTCCCCAGTGTGCAGTGAGGACTTACTCTTCATGCTAACCTTTCTATTACTGTAAGTAGTTTCCTTTGCACTTCATGAGCTGGATTTCTCTATTCTTGATTTGGTGAGATTTGTGTTTCTTAGGCAGAAATGTACACCTAGTAGGTTATATTTATTAAACAGATGAAATAAAACAAACTTGAGTTCTCAGTACTGTATGTGAGACTTGGCTAGTAAATTGCTTGCTTCTGCCTACATACCAATTATTTCCAAATGCTAAGTGAAAAATACTGTGTATCTTATCAATGGAGCTGTTGTGTCCCAAAGTTGGAGCGACTCAGGTTCGTGGATTTCCTTTGTCAGAATTAAGGTGAAATGACACCAGGGGAGTTCAAACAACAATCAACATTTATTGAACCTAGCTAACCTTGCCCAAGTACAAGTGAACTTATCAATATGAACCTTGCAACATGTCGTTAAGCTGCTCTTTGAGAAGGGAGGTGTAGAAAAAGAAATGGAAAAAGGAACATGAAATGTATCAGAAGGAGAGTCCTCCTGTTGAGTCACGAGGTTCAGAGCAGACCCCCTTGCTTTCTGGACTCCTTCTCAAAGAGGAGCCCAGGGGCAGCTAGATCCACTCCTAGTCTCAGACTTGGTCAACAGTTTCAGTTTAAAAGGATAAGGTGTAGGGACTGTGGAAAAGAGAAGGAAAAGAGGGAGAGAGAAAGAGAAAAAAGAGAGAAGAAAAGGGTATCACCAGTCCTGGGTTCAGTGTTGGTCCAGCCAGTGTAGAGATCCAGTTCCAGAGGGTGTGCACTGAGAACTCGTTCTCCCTTCTTTTATAGTGTGTTAGTTGATGATCTCGACGTGTGCAGTTCCCATTCCTGGGGTTCTCTGGAATTGGTCGGTGAGCTTTGGCAGGGGGTGGGGTGGTGTTCATTGCGGAGTTGCCTCTCTTTCCATGCTGGCATGACCGCTTGAGATAGAAGCACAGTCCCATCATCTGTGGGGCCGCTACCTCCAGGCACATATGCTGTGCTGCTCCTCCTGGTCACTTACGATAAGGAATTGTGGCTTTGGAGAAGTGCGGTCCCACCCTCTGTGGGGCGCTCTCCTCTGGCCACATTGTCCTGTTCACAAAACTCCAGCGTTTTTACAGAGGCCGTTTTCTCCACCAAAGTTCTTTAACGAATGTTTGAGACATTGACTATAATTTGTCAGACTGTCACAGGAGCAGAGTCTCTTAGCTCAGGGTAGGAAAGAGGCATGTGTTAGTTGTTGCTGTTGAAGGCTTTACTGTCTTGCTTTCTACAATTACCTACTGCACAGGTTTTCTCTTATGCGAGTCCTATCCCTTCTTGGGCTCTACTTTTTCTGTTAAACTTCCATATCATTAGTCATTCTCAGGCTCAAAAGTCTTGAGATAGGGGTTGGGCCACTCAGGGAGTAGATGGATAACATACATGTGCCTTAGAATGAAAGCTGGCTGATGTGAAAACTGACCTACTGTCTCATTTGAGGGCAATAATGTCTGGTGGTGGCTGAGGCATACTTTTTAAAATTATAATTCTGATGAGCACGGTTTTGTGTTCTTGGCCAGAATATCTTTACAGCCTAAGCACAGCTTGAGTGTTGCTTAGTAATGCATTTGTACCAGAGCCTTGTACGGACCTAAGATCTTGTGAAGCTTTTTATGCTGATCTCTTGCCTCCAAAAAATCAAAACTTGAGTGAAGGAAAAAGGTAGTTTTCAAAAGGCTTCACAAAAGCCAGATTTGACTTTTTCCTGGGTGTGTCAGAAGGGAGCTTAAAATTCATGCTCAAGTTTAGAATGTTCCTAAGCAGAGGACAGAGGGTAGGGGTGAGGGGTCCTTTGTGTGGTGATGCTGCTTGTGATTGAAAGCTTGGAATTGGTGAGCGGTGATGCTGCGAATTCCTCTCTTAGACCTCCCAGTCAAAGGGGGGTTTTGGCCTAGACTTATGTTGACTAGCCTGTGAGGCCAAGTCAGAGCAGCACGGCTACTCCCTTCTTCCCAAGTTCCTATAGTGTAAGGAGCTTTTTCCATTAATGAGCTGCCTGCTGTCAGGATGGGCAGTAGAAAACCCTCAAAAGTATTAGAACTTGCCTGGATCTGGGTAGAGATGGTGCCTGGGCTTTGGCACAGGTAACTGTACATGGCAGATGCTGAAGAAAGATCTTGTAGGTAGAATTTCTCCTGTACTTTGGCTGTTTCTCTTGTTCTTGTGGTGCTTTGGTTTTGTACAGTTCTTAAACACTGCTTTTGCTGTTACTTGCAAAGCTGTAATAACTCCCTGTCTAGGGCTCCTTGCTTATTTGCTTAGGGATAGTGTTGGCTCTAGTGAGAGCTCAGTGAGTCTTCAGTCGAGTTAGTTGTCCTTGAGGACTCTGGCAACCTTCTCAGGCTTTATTGCCTTCCAGGATGTGCCGGTTTTGTGCTTAGTCTGTGTTGCTCTTGGCCTGGTCTCTCAGCTGACCTCTTGATTTTTAGCCCCATTTTTTACAACTGATTCTGTGCAGTGTTCCTGATCCCCCAGTCTTTGGGGCATCTTAACAGTTCTGAACTGTTACTTACTGCAGCCTTCCTTGTCCTTTTCAATATGTGTATGGGTTTAATGGGACCTGTTTCACTGAGCTGTGCTGTTCAGTCTGAATCTTGGTCTGCTAAAGAGCCAATCGAACTTGGACTCCTTCTGTGGTCGGTGTGCAGTAATACGAGTTGGAAATAAATGTCTTATAAAAATACCTGGCCAGAAAGTGAAGGATTTTCTTGCTTTTTTTTTCCCCTAGCTGAGAGGAAGCAGGGTTGGGGGCCTGGCAGGGAAGTTTGGCATGTTCATCCTTGCTTTAGATTTTTTGCTGCTTCCGGGGTTCTGAGCTAAATGCCCCCCTTACAAAGCATTCAAATAGGAGGGGGCAGAATATATAAAATTACAGATAATCCACAGTGGCTTTCCATTTGTCTGCTAATGCTCAGTTGCTGCTCTTATGTGGTAGAGTGAAGGAAAATACTAGTGCTGAAATTAATCCTTCAGTTCTTGGGCAGTATTTCCAGGCCTCTTGATTACTTGGTGTCAGGGGCTGTTGGACAAGAAATCACTTCAGCTCTTTAGTTTTTGTATCTCTCTCAAAGGGTTACAGGATTTTTGAAGTGAGCTTATGTTTCTACTGCAGAAGAGCAATGAAGATGCATATATTTGGGATCCTCTTGCTATGTTAATAAAGCTAAAAGTGTAGGTTTTGGTTGTCTTTGCCAAAAGCAGTCTGTCTGGATTTATATTTGTATCTGTCAATTGAGATACAGTTGTAAAGATAAGGGATTTATGGGCTGTTATATCTGTTTGGGCTATAATTGTGACTCTTCCTATTGATAGGAGTGCTGCCTCTTTAAGACTGCTTTGCTTAGCAGAAAAATATTCAAACTCAAGTTTTGAGCTAGGAAAACTGTGCTGCTTTGGTAATTGGAAGTTTGCTTCCAAACAATCAATAACAAATGTCATAAAGTACCAATCTATTCAGAGAATTAATTGGAGATACTTAGGAGAAATTAATAATGAATGTTCAAGTGATAGTTCCTTTTTAACTTTGCAAGAATATTAAGACAAAGTAAACATCAGAGGAATTACAGTAAAGCAGACAAACTGTGTGGGGAAAATTAGGTATGCAAACTAGAGAACTGCATAAATCTGCATGTTATTAATTGGGGGAGAGTTCCTGAAATAATCATATGGGCTGAGTATGGAGTATAATAAACACAAAAACGAAATGAGGAGGTGCTTTGGGGGGGGGGGGGCGGGGAATGGTACCATGTATGGCAGGAGCTATTGCAGGCATCCTTTAAAGGATTGCAGCTTTTTTGGTGGTTGATAAAAATATTACACACATCGTGAATTTTAAACATATACTGTTTCCTGTATATGCAAGAAGAAATGTTCAAGGCTGGAATAACCAGAGCAAGTAAGTTTTTGTTGGAAATCTCTGTAATAATATAGCTATTGCATTTTACCTCTTGGAACCCAGGGTTTGTCTTGAGGAATTTTAGCTTAGAAGCAAGCAATTCACCTTCTGGCTTGCTTCTATGCATGCTGAAAACAGCTTCTTCAGGATGTGCTCTAAATGTTGTTCCCACTGAAACATTGGAAGTGTTTTTCAGGTGCTTAAAGCATTCCTAAGCATTCTGTGAAGACCCTTGCTAACTTTTCTGAATAATAAAAAATTTACTGAAAATCTACCTATTTCAGATTCTGTGGATAGTACCTTTTACAGAGGATCTCCTCTTAGTCCTTTGTTCATCACAAGTCTAGAGTATGTTTTTAAGTAATTTAGTAAACCAGTTACTAGCCCTGGATGTATAATATTCACAGCTTTATCTCAGGGCTTTGGTAGAAATGTCAGATGTAAGGTACCTTAAGTACAGGCTACATTCTATAGCCTTCATATATGCAACTGTTAGTTTACATGATGTTGTTAGGTATCCTGGAAATGCTTGAGAACATAATTGTTTGATAGTTGGTAAACTCTGAGATTCAGAGTTTGGCTGAATCTTAAATAATGGCTCCTAAATGACTTGTAAAATTGCTGTCAGTAGTTACTGCAGTAAAGTTGTTTTGAGATCTCTGATCTTTATTGTCCTAAAGGAGTTACCTAAGAAAGCACCAATGGCAGCTTAGGAGTTGTTCCTGCATCTTCTCTTCATATATCTCTTTCCTTTTTTCCTCCTTAAGGCAGAAAGGTGTTTACTGAAATGCTGAAGGACTTGGATTTATTTCCAACCCATCATTTTGTGATAAACTTGCATTATTTATAAGGTAGCATCTTCCAATTTATCACTTGCAAATAGTGTTCTTTGGGTGCACGTTGTGAGGTATCAGACTGAAACTATCAAGCTTAGAATTACTTCTGGCTTGTTTTTTTTAGTAAGTCTGTGAAATTGGTCCTGCCTTAATTCTTGTGTGATGAGGTTAGGTGAGGGTTTAGCCTTGCCCTCTAAAAATTCAACAGAAGTGTTCTGTATTACTGCTAAAATCAGAATGACTGAGGACATGAGTAGAAAGCTTCAGGATTGGTGTGACTGAGCTGAACTGCATTCCCTATACTGGCAGTGCAACAAACAGTTGTTTTCAGCTTGAATCTGTGTGCTATGCATATGAATGCAGGATCTAGACTCTTGTATGGGGACTGCTGTGTAGTAGGTGTTAGGCTCTTGCATAGCAAACGGAATTTACACCCAAAGGATAGGAAATAATTTGCTCTTAAACACTTCACGGAAGCCTGCAGTGTAGCCTAGCCCTGTGCCTTAACCATGAGGCAGGATCTTCAGCTGTGGGGATAAAAGACACTGTGTTATACTGAGGAGATGACCTCATTACTGTAATTGCTCTTCCTGTTTCATAGGAAGATAGTAGTTCTCATGCCCAGGAGTCTGTCTTCCTCTGAGATGCTGGGAGATGGCCATCTAAAATAATGTTTTGTATCAAGGTCTTCCATGTGTCTGAGGCCAAAAGTGTCTCCAGAGTGCTAGGAAAGTCTGGGGAGAGTTGTGTCCCACAGGTGCTCTTAGTGTTATAATGCAAAGCCCTGTTGGCTCTGTCTGGCTTGTAGAAATGCATCCTGCAAGCATGTGAACCATCTTAGTTTCTGTATTGTCAGCTGTGGGGGGGAAGATGCTGAGTGTCATGCTTTCAGATAAATTTCTAATATCTAGAAGTATAAAAATGGCCCACAGCTGTTGTAGTGTTGTTCCTTTTTGTAGAAAACCATTGGATCAAGTAGTAAGGATGCAGGACTAAATCAGAGGTTCTGATCCTTTGCCTGCTTCTGTTTCATTTTGTGACCTTATGTGTGTTGATTCCCTTTATGTTGTCTGGCTCTCCTCTTTGTAAAAATGATTCTCATTCTCCAAGTGCTGCAAAAGCTGTGGTGGAAAGAATTCTTGATGAACGGCATAATCTCCTTTCCTTCGTGTTAACGTAATAGTGTTGCACAGCTTGCCTGTCTCAATGTTCAGACTGTAATTGTCACAATGAATGCCATGCAAGTAAAAAGCTATTTAAGGAAGTATAGTGCAGCAAAGTACATGGCAAATGCCTGACTTCTGTGGTCTTTCATAACTGGTATTAAATCTACACATAGTATGTGGGTTTTCTCTTCAATTAAGTTTGAGGTATCACTTTCATTCTTCTCAAGCATGTATCTAAAAACTAAACTTGCCACATATGTGGCTTGACTGAACTGTTCAGGGAAGTCTTTCAGGCTTTATGCATTTCCCTGGAAAAATTGCTTTTGTGAGAAGTATTAGAATTGATTAAACAGGAAATTAATGTGTGGATATGTTATAGTAAGTGTGAAGAGATTAAATTTCTGCTGTCTCACATTTCATTATAAGCTTGAAATATGACAGTGTTAAGATACTAAGGGAAGTGACATCAGGATTCATGAACAGGCTTCAGGGAGGTTGGGAAATAGAGATGGGAAAGAATCCAAAAGGGACCCTTCTTATTAGCATCATTCAGTTGTGTACTTGCTCTCCCCTTCTCTCTTCCAGCACTGTCTGGCTGCTTAAATCCGTATTTGTTCGTGTAAAACTTAAGCTGCTTTCCTTTGACACAGATGCTCATTTTCTCCAATTGCAATGAGCAAAAAGGCAAATAACTCAGTAGTTTATTGGCTAGATTTCAACACTTGTTTTGCATTTGCAAATTGAGTGTGTTAAAACATTGTCAGATTTATTACTGCCTTGATATTAATGGTTCACAATGGATATCCTGCCTATGGCTCCATCTACTCATAGAAGTCAAACAGCTTTGGGGTGGCGTGTTAAAAGCAGTGGTGGTCTAAGTTTAGGTTAAAAAAGGATGATTGTTTCTGCAGGGAGAAGTTTCTAATTGGACACCTTGTTGGGCAATGACTCCTCTTAAAAGTAACTGCTGGGGACTACTAATGGAAAGAAGTCAGAATACCTTTCAAAAAAATGTTCCACTTGAGACAGAGTGTCTCTGGTAGGAGCAGATGTGCTCCCATTCCTATTGTTGCTGAGCTGAGGTAAGTCATGTTTCTGTAGGCTTATGAGAGCTGCCTGACATCTGTGAGTCAAGCTTTCACCAACCTTAGTAGACCTGGCCCTATTTTTTTCTTCCCATGTAGCACCAAATGGCATGGGGTGTGTTAACACCTTTTTCTACTGAGTGTTTTGAGTGCTTCGGTGTCACTCTGTAAAGTCTAAACAGTATGCATAAATGAGGACAGGTGTATCCAGGTGTAGAGAAAAGACAATGGTAAGTGTGCAGAAGGAGTACTGGAACAAAGACAGGACCTGGTAAGCAGCTGACAGTGCTGGCCGGTGGTCCGTGGGTCAGGCTATCTAGTTGCTGGTTGTTCGGGACAGTCTAGGATCAAAGTCCCTCTCCAAGGGACTGTGCATCACTAGTGGCACCTAGCAGCTGGTGTTGTATAATGGAGGCAGAAATAATGAAAAACTTTACCCCATAAGTTCAGAATGATCTATAAAATCCATCTGCAAAGATGACTGCCTGTCATCTTCAGTGATTAAAATTTGCTCTCTGAATTCCAGGCATTAAAAAATTTGCTCTCTGAATTCCAGGCATTAAAAAATTTGCTCTCTGAATTCCAGGCATTAAAAAATTTGCTCTCTGAATTCCAGGCATTAAAAAATTTGCTCTCTGAATTCCAGGCATTAAAAAATTTGCTCTCTGAATTCCAGGCATTAAAAAATTTGCTCTCTGAATTCCAGGCATTAAAAAATTTGCTCTCTGAATTCCAGGCATTAAAAAAAGTGAAGGTGTTGCAGCAGAAGTTGAGCTATCATTGTGCTGGCAACACAACTTTGAGAAGACACCTCTTACTCTTTCTTTAAAGGCCACAGACCTGGAACCTTACTGTACAGTGTCCTGAGTGAAAGAAAGAAAGAATACTGCTGCAGGCGAAAAACTTTTGGAAGAGTTGAAATGTAAGATGTAAAACATTATTTAACAGCCTGTGCATTTGTGAATTGAATGTTGGAAGATCAGGTGCTTTCTTCGTGGGCCCTAATTTTTGACCAGTGGCAGGAAGAGTAGTTCAGTGGGTTTTTTTCAAGAGTATGATGCTTTTCTACAGTTCTAAGGATTGGGTAATAAAGAATTTCAAGATTGTACCTGAACACATGATACTTTTCTGCTGCACAGTCAGAATTGTTACAGCTGCAAGTCTTAAGAGTTGCTTTGGTTTTCCCAAGAAAGTCTGTTTGCATTGTGGGGAACTGCATTTCCCTACATCTCTAAAAAAAAAAAAAAGAGATCCCATGCTACTCATTTGTGAGAACTGGCTTCTTTTGTGGTTCTACTTTGACACTGAGTGGTTATGGTAAGGCTTAACCTTTCTGTCTCAGCTCCAAAAGTGTCTCTTAAATTGTTTACTTTGGTATTGACTTTGTGGAAACTCACACTTACAAATGGGACAAAGACTTTGCATAGTATTTTAGTGTGCATTGCTCTTTTCCTTCTCTAACAGTTGTTTCTTGCATGGTTTAACTGGCTAATATGCCTCTTATTCTTGAACTAGTAGAGATGTTTAATGTCAGTTGATCTTTTCAGACTCCAGTTTGCTAGATATTTGGCCTCTGGTTTCTCTATGCTCGGTCTGAATGTAGTTTTTAATGTAGTGTTAGAGCTGAATGGGTTTGTGGGTTTTTTCCACTGACAACTTAAACATTTTGTTAAAAAAAATCATACCAGGAAGCACAAAAAACCTTGGGGAAATACAGCTTTCTGAAAGTAAGACTTTGAAATAGTTGCATTTCCTTTAGTCTTCCTATCTTTGTTAGAAGTCTGTTTTCTACTAATGAACCCTAGTGCTTCCTGATTTTAAAGAAAAGCAATGCTTTTGCAAAACCCCTGAGCAGGTATTTACTGTAGCCTCGTGGACTTTGTATCAGGGCTTCACATTCCAGATAAGCCTGCTGAAGAGAAGTTGCCCTAAAAAGTTACATCTTTATAGGTTAGTGATTACAGCTTCAGATGGATATGTAGGCTGAGATAAAGGTAAGGATAGTACATCTAAGCATCATCTTCAGAACTGACTGAAATCCACGGATGTAAGGCTGAAGCAGCTGCATTTAGAGATGTCAACCTGACTTGATCTTGAGTCCTTGCAATGAATGAATGCTGTACCTGGGAATAAGACTTAGATCCTCCAAAAATGTGGGTGCTAATTCACTAATGTTGAGGGTGCTAATACGCTCGACTCCAGACTTGACTTTATCCCTGTCTTTTTCTAGCTAGCAGAACACTGTAGACCTCACTGATTTGTATAAGACTTGTCTTAGCTTGACTGTGCCAGAGAACTATTTACTCTGCAGTGGAGAGATACAACATGAAGGGGATCATGCTTGTGTGCTTCCTTCCTGATGCAGTGCAGTTTATGGCATTGGATTGCCCCTGTGGAAAGTAGGTGACCTAGCAGTAACAGTCCTGCAAGATTGTTTGAGCTTCTTGCCTAATGTTGTTCTCCAAATACCTTTGCTGAAATGCTGGAGGTGTTGGCCTGTGTAATCCATCTGTGGGCTGTCTTGCTAGAGGTGGAACAAGGAAACAAAAAGCTTTTTAACTGTTCAGCATGCTGCCTCTGTTCCCCTGTGACCCTACTGTAGCACCTAATGTGTTTGTAAAGAGAGTGCTGACCCTGGGGCTTGTTAATTAGTGTCCCTGCTTGATCTGAGTGGCTGGCCTTCTGCTTGTCAGGTCGGATAGGCTGTAAAAATCAGGCAGAAAGCGCTGCCTTTTCTAATGAACTGTTTAAAATGAGTACAAATTAAAGCATTAAACAAGCTCTACTCCTGAACCAGCCAGACATTTTTTTGTTGGTGCTGATTGAATTACAGATTGCAACAAAAGAGCCATCAACAGGGACCATTTGTATCACAGTGGTGTTGCTCTTGGCTTGCATTAGATGAAATGGACAAGAGGGGAAATAATGGCTTGTAGAACCATGTAGAAATGGCATGATTTCATAGTTTGTTGTAAGGCTTAATGTTAACTGGACTCGAGTTTACAATATCTTAAAGCTCAGTCACAGGTAGTTTTTGCTTGATTTGAGTTGAGTGTGGAAAATGCACTTAGAAGTAAAAATGTGGCAGAGTTTGAATGCCTCATGAAAACTCTGAATTCTTGAAGTGGGTATTTAGCTTGTGAGCTAAACTTAGCTAGGATGATGACAAAAATGCTGTCTTGATGTTGAAATTCACTCAATGGGCAAGGATCAGCTGAGTATCTCAAGTGATGAAGATTCTGTGGTTGAGTCTTTCTGCTGTTGTATTGATCTTGTAGGTAGCTAGCATCATACTGTGTTTGTCTATAGCAAATAGCCACAGAAGCAAGACCAACAGCTACTTGCCCTTCATCCTCAGGTAATGTAACCTCTTCCTAGGAACCATTTTTCTGTCAAGGTTGTATCAGTTGTTACCCTTGCAGCAAGCTGTTAACAAATGCAGCAGGCTGTACTAATAAAGCACAGATGTCTCTCTGATGCCCCTTGGTTTAGATACTGGGCTACTTTGGTTCTTTATTTTCAGTTGGATTAATGGTTCAGAGGGAGTGTTTGGCAGCAAGGATGGGGAGAGAAGCTGCTTGATGCTTTTTACAGTTTGTTTGGGCTCAGAATTTTGTGCTAAGTAAAATAAAATGCTCATGTAAATAATACATTTACTCCCAGCTTTTCTAGGCACTATGCATAAACCTTGGTGCATGGTATGTGTGGCTTCTTACTATGCCTCCATATGGGTGTTAAATGAATGCAAGACTACCCTAAAACCTATCATGTTCCTGTGTCTGAAACAGTACAAAGAATGCAAAATTTTCTAGAATACCTCACACTACCTTGGAAAATTAGGCACTTGAGACAATAATATACACTGCTATCACAAAATGCTGTAGCAAAGACTTTCATAGTGAAACCAAATTCAGCAGTGTGAGTGTGAAGCTTTTCTAATTTGTGGTAATTGAGCAGGAATCCCTAACTGCGAAGAAACTTTTCATTTGAATGTTTTTGCTTGGGAAGGCTTAGCAGGGGCAGGAGTTGTTTTAATATGGGTAAATCAGCTGTTTTGTTTCCCTTTCAACTTGACCAGTGGGGGGAATATGTTGCTTGTATGAGTGATTTTTTTTTAATTACTTTTTTCTGTAGATCCCTTTAACTCATAGCTTATTTGGGAAAAACCCTTACAACTTACACATCAGCACAGAGGAAGTAACCATAGATAGCTAACAAAACTTGAGGTTTCCTTTCCTTTACTGACACACTGTCTTTTGAAATAATGGACTGAGTTAATGCTACCAAAGCGGAATGCTTAGCTCAGGCCTTTAGTACTAAAGGAATTGATTATTGTAATGTTTTGTTCTCAGGATTGCTCAGTAATTTGCTAATGCTGCTCCAAACACAGCAGCATATCTGACTGCAGCAAGGGAATATGATCATATTCTACTTACTTTAGTCTCTCTTCACTGGTTACCAGTTCATCTGCAGTTGATTTTGGCAGTTCTTTTAATTAAAATTTTACTCTGGGTGCTTGTATTCTTGTTTGTTAGTTGCTATTATTTGTTATTATACAAAACCATATGTTCATCAGCAAATGACTTTGTTCTCTTCTAGCAGTAGTGAGAAGCAAGAGCCTCCTTCAGGACAGGTACTTCTGTTTCTCTTGGCCTTGGTGAGCTGTCTGGAAGCTCATGTCTGGAGCCTTTCCTAGAGTCATCTAGACTTGCTTAAACCACCCATTCTGAGCAAGGATTTATTCCATGTTTTAGGTGTGACTCTGGAAATGAGAGATGCTGAAGCCCATTAGGAGGGTTTGGGCTACCTGGTGGCAACATGGAGAAGCTTAAGGACTGGGAGTGAAATTTAGATTATTCTTGCTGTTACTATTGGGCAAGAAGAAAGTTTCCACCTTGTCAGCTAGATGAGCTTGATGTTGTACCCGCTTCCTATTCTGCAAAGCTCATGAACAAGTTTTTCTGCTCTCTATCTGCACGAGGGAACGTAGTTTTAAGGATATTCTCACTTTTTCTCCCTGAGCCTCCTGGACTCTGTCCTTGGTGAGAGTGCAATACCTAAGTGAAACTGTGCAGGTGTTCACGTGGTTAGCAGTGTACCACTTTGTGAAGTTGATCTGCTGGGATCTTTCCTGCACTGCATCCTTCATACACAGGGAGTGTAAGAATATATCAACAGCCTTATTCTTCCCTTACAGAAGAAGGGTGAAGGTTAGATTTCCCTAGGTTTCCATTGCTACATGATGATGTCATGTATTTTACTCTAAGGGTGGCTAGAATACAGAGGACTCTCAAAAAGTGCGAGAGAATTTTTAATTCTCTTTGGACCCCTTGCTGCTGCTCTTTCCCTGACCACTGTGTTCTTTTAATGATTAATAATTGTTCTTGTTGCCTTAAAAAGATGGGCTTCCATACCTGCTGTGACATTCAAAAAAAATATAGCATCTTCTGAACTTGTCTTGCTCCTGTTTTGGTGGGAGTTTAAACTGTAATTTTCCTTTTCTAATGTATTTGATACTGAAATGGCTTTTGGGCTGGTGGCATGCGTCTTGGTGTTCAAAAATAGAGATTGAAGAAGGAAATAAAACCCCCTGCTCTGGAAATTATTCTCTTGTACTTCTCATAGAATACAATTCATTTTCTTGGTGTTCTTTCCTTGCTAAACTCTTGTGGACACAGCTCTCAAACCTATGTTTTTCTGCTTTTGTCTCAATGTGGAACTTTCTGAGCTGTCAATTAGGCTGCAGTTCAATTTCATGAAGGGTCTCAATTCTTGACCTTCCAATGATTGCGATGTCAAAGGAGTCAGAATATGAAAACAAGTGATTGAAAACATGAATCACCATGGCAGCCTAGCTATCCAGCATATGAAGGCTTTGATGCAAACTGGCACTGGGAGAAAACGAAACACTTCCCATTTTTTTAAGCATCAGTCTTCTGACATATCATCTACTTCAGATTTTACAGGAGCCTGTGGCATAGCTAATACAGCTTTTGGGAAAGTAATGAGTACTTGTAAAGCACAGGCAAAAATCAGCTTATATTTCTATTTAGTATCTTATGCTGCCTTGACTTTTCTGGCATCTTTTTCCTCAAATATCAACTACCTGGTGACTTTTCCAAGTTACTGCCTTTAAAGGAAGCAGGTGATTTTGTATGACTGTAGCCTGGAAGTCCAAAAATAAATTTCCTTGATGCATTGTGGAAGCTCTGTATTGTTTCAGACAAGCCATTTAATTCCTTATGTCAGTCCACAGCATGGAAAGGGAGGGGATACTAATGGCTTCCTAACCACCTAATCTGGGATCCAAGTTAATATTTGAGATACTGTGTGACATAAGTACAAGGCACATAAAACCTTTGTATCATGCTAGCTATAAAATTGCTTCCTTAATGTTTTCAGTTCTTAAATAATCTCTTCAGAGGTAGGATTTCACAATGTGTGCATTCTTGATTTTCTTAAAATAAGCAGTAATTTACTGCTCCCAAAGTGTAAGAAGTCTGCCTCTTTCTGGATTGTCAGCAGCCACTTGGAACTTGAGCCCTTGCTCTGTTTTCTTCCAAACGACATGCAAGAAAGCAGGTTTTAGCAAGTTAAGTTTTCTTCTGTTGGGAGGCATTCCTTTTTAGGAACACAAACTCTCTAGATGTCAGTCGGCTAAGTTGGAGCCACCAGAGTAATGCCTCGCTTGCAGTTCTTGGTGTAGTGACCTGTAGATTCACATCTAAAGATCAGTGAATCATGCTGCCTCTTGCTATAACCTGCAAGCCCTAGGGAGGAAGATGGAATTCAAGTTACTTGCATTGGGACAAGTGGCAGAAAGTCTGATGCAGTGACCTAATGCTTTGACAGGAGACTTCTGTATAGCCTGTGTTTAACTTGTCAGTCTGTAGTGATGTTACGTACTATGTGGCATAAGATTTTTCAGTCTTGCTTAATGATGAAGAAAGGTTTCAAGTCCCTAAGCACTTGCTATTTCAAGCTTAGCTTTATTGAAAATAGCATATCAGCTTAGTTTATGAGCAAGTAAAGAATTGGTTCTGTTACACCTGGGTATAGTAGTGAGAGATGTCCTTGGACACATGCTGAGGGGGGGCCCAGTCTATATGCAGTCTGTGGGACTGCCTTCTAGTCTTTCATCAATTCTTAGTGTTGCCTGATGACAGGAATCTCCAGCCATATGTATGTGACACTTCTGTTCATTGACAATTCCTTCTTTCCGGATGAGTGCCTTGATGAATTCAGAATGAATTGCTTTAACAAGCCTTAGTTTCTTAAGGCTTTCTGAGCACTTGATAAAGGTATCAACTGTCAAGTGTTGTGTAATTACAATTTAGTTTGTTTGTAAGCCCTCTAACTGAAGGCATAAAGCTTATCTTTGCTATGCTTACTTGATTATTAACTGGGAAGATTTTTCAAACTGTTGCTGAAGTATCGCCCTATAGAAGTGTGCTTCTTGCTATTGTACTTCCCTATCCTAAACTAGCTCATGTTAATAGGGAATACTGTTAGCAAGGAATGAAAAAAACAATATTTGGAAGGGTTGGTGAGCAAGAATAATGCAACCTGCAGGTACTGATAGTGTACACTTAAAAGTATGTGTTATCTCTAGAGGTCCCTTCCAGTCTCTGGGATTCTTTGACTTTTTTGGAGGGGGCGGGGGGGGAGTCCAGGTTGTCTTAACTTTGGTGTAGTTGTCTGTCCTTTGGACTGTTTGGTTTTATGTGGTTCTTAGTCTCAGCTGGGCTCTTCATCTGCTTTCCTGGCCACTGCTTTATCTTTGGTGGCCTGAAAAATAGATGTCTAAGAGTGGAGATAAGGAATTTAAGTGGCTTTATCCCCTGATACAGGACATGAGCTGTAGCGTTGTAATGCCCAATGGATTTTTTTAATGAAAGAATAAAACAGGCATTCCTGACCTGCCGAGTTGATGTTTAGTGGGTTGATGTGTGTGAAATTGTCTTGTCAGAGATAAGATAGCTCTGATTCTTTTTGAGATGTAATATCACACTTGGTATATAAAAAAACCTTGGTAATTTGATAAAAGCTGTCACCTCAATCTTGATCTTCTGCTATTTAAAGAAACTGTGGTAGAACAAGATGCCTGCTGCATGTTATTTGCCCTGTCTTGTGGGAAGGCACACTTAATGGCTGGCAGAACCTGTTGAGCTAAAGTAGTGGAAATGTGGTTACTGTTTGCAGGCAGCATCCTCCCTTCTCCATAAACCTATGTCTCTATGAATGAAATGCCTTAGCCTAGTGAAGTTTAGAAGAGTAGAAGACAGCATGGATATGGGCAAAGCTTTATTGTCCTCTTTACTACAAAATCAGAAGCTGGGATGTATGGAGCCGAACAGCATATGCTGAATGGTAGTATGTCTCTGGGAGCTGGGGCAAGCAGTTCTCAGAGGCCACATGAGTCACCCTTGATTGGTAGTGTAGCTGTACTTTCAGGATACCTTGTCAGCTATTGGGAAATAAGCTTTTGATTTAAAGCTGAATACTTCTGTTGTACACTCTTGACTTCAGAGCAGAGGCTGGTATAATTCTTCAGTGAGGACTGCACTTCAAGAAATCCAGTAAAACGCCTGGCAAATTTCATGGAGTTATTTCATAATTATGTTTTATAACCTTTTCTGAAGCAGAAGCTGGCAAAATGGCAGTATCAGTACAAGTGTGCAGAGCTGTCCTCTGAAACAGTCTTGAGCTTTTCTCCTCCAGATCTCCCCCAAGCTCCCTGCTGTAGTTTGATGTATTTGTCTGGTCTCAATTAAGCAATGATCTTAAAACACGTAAGCATGTAAGGGACCCTTCTCAAAAGAACTTGTCCCACTACAGTCAAAGCTATGTGTGCGTAAAGTTGTTTGCATTTGTAAAGTGGAGTGTGTTAGTCCTGTGTGAATGGGATGCATACCCCTCTGGGGACACTGAGTGTATTGGAACTCCAATTCTAATACAGCTTGTAGGGAAATGGTACTAGTTTTCTTCCTTGATTTATCCAGAGTTAGGGGCTGCTCAAATTGCTAATTCCAGTTCAGGGCTATCTTTAGTCTAACAAGTCCCTTTTGGATTTGCTGTACTGGAATTAAAATACTTCTCAGAAGACAGACTTATTTCACTAGAGAAGTGATGAATGGGGGCGGGGGGGGTGTGGTGTGTGAAGTGTGAGCCTTTGTTTTCGTCTACTGAAAATGTTTTTGTGGCTTGGCATGCTGTTGCTTTGATGTGATACAAAGCTGTCCTGCTTTCCTGCTATTTAAACTCCAGCTAAGTCTGTCAAGTCCTTTAAAGTAGTTCAGTCAAGCTCTAAGCTGATGGAATAATTATTAGCTGGCCACTTTTGCTAGCACAGATAAACTGGGAAAAAGCCTGGGGTCAACAGCTTGGCTTTAAATATATGTTAAAAACTGTTTTAGATCTTTTTAGACTGTAAAAGCTGATTTTAAGTTTGCATGAGTGATGATCACATCAGATAGAGAAAACACTGAGATTGCGTGTTGTTTCTAAGGCAACTGTTTTGTTTCCTGTCACACATGCCATGTTAACAGCATGAAACTTGGCTCCACGGACATTGAGGGCTTGATGTATGTTGTTTGACTGATTATCATCCTGATTTAACCATGCTTTAGTAGATGTGGCATAGCGACTTCTGAGCCATGTAGTTAACTGACTTATTACATATTGGTCTTCAATTTCTCTTTTTCTGGGCAGCTCCCTCAGCTGGAATAAAATTAGTGAATACCTGTTCATCTCTTTAGACTGAGAAGAGTTATTTTAAAGGGAAGCTTGGGTAGTTTTTAGTGTTTTGACACTTTGACATGTTTGCAAAAGCCTATTGATCGAAGACTATTTCTAAGCTTGACTAGTAAATGTAATAGTTGATTTATTTTTTCCTGATTCTGCAATGATAGCATTCCAAATCACTGAGTCTTCACTGGCTTTCATGTCATGCTATAAATCAACTCTTAACTTTAAAAAGACCAAAACCTATCTGCCAGGTTTTATACCTGCCCTGTGCCCCCCCCTGCTCTATGAAAGTTCTTTGAAACACAGCAGACTCTGAATTGGATCCAACTACATAATAAGTACTTGAAATGAGGCCGGACTCAGTGTTTCATGGCTCGGTATGGGACTTGAGTGCTGCTTTGGGCTTACAACACCTGAACCCAAAAACTTGGAAGTGTGGTGAGTGTCTTACCAATCTCAAATTCATAGCCCAAAACAAAATTCCTCTTTAGGTAATGTGTAAAGTCAAAACTGGTGATGATGAGAATTTCTGGAAATAGGCAGCCATGTAGGGTCCAGATAGTTCCCTACTGATATGTAATCCTTCATCACATGTTCTGCTAGTTTTCTGCATTTCTATCTACTTCACCTTTACTTGGCTCAAAATGAAGAGGTTAAAGCAGTAACTTGATAACTTGATATATCATAAAATCCTGATTTGCATTCAGGTGAATACCCTTCAGTAATGGTCAAGATGAAACTAATGAATTACTCTGATCTCGCCAGCCTTGCTCAAGCCAATGAAATAGAATACTGAAGACTGCTGGACAAGTAAAAAGGAATGCTTGAAAAGGGCAGCTTAAAGAGCAAAGATGATATGGATGGGATCCTGTACCTTGTGCAGCCATTAACATGCTTGGAAAGTGAGCATGGGTCACTGACTGTGTGTGCTTGTGATGTCCTGTTATACTAAAATAGATAGATAGCCTCAAGGAAGAGGTAATGGAAAACCTGGGACTGTGTTTTAAGATAGCCTTTCACTGTCAGATGTGCGAGGGGAAAAATTCCACCTTGTGCTAAAGAAATAGGGAATGGGAAATTTGGGGATAGTTAAGTTTCTTCCTGGGAAATGTTAGATCAGATAAAGGGAGAGGCTGTGGATTTTCATAGTGATGACCTTTAACTGCCTGCACATGATGCTGAGGCAGGAATTTCAAATTTCAAATATCTAAGGGATATTTCTTCTTTTATGGAGGGTAATAAGAACATAGTAGAATGAAAGCAAAGTTATATTGAGAGAAGGTTTAGCTAAACAGACTTCCTATCTGAACACATGTTCAGAGATATGATTGCCATCATTTCTTAACAGTTTCTGCAAGGGGAATGAAATAGTGTGTTTTCTAGTGGTGGTTCCTAGCAATTGGCCAGACTTTGCACCATGGCTTTTGTTGCACATCCTTTGTAAGCAGAGGTCTGGCTAGTTCACAGCTATTGATACTGTGTGATATTTAAAGCAAATTGATAGAAAGCTGAAAATGCTTCAGGGATATTCAGTATCTGAAAGGTTATCATAATACTGGGTGGGGAGACGAATGCTTGGGGGCTCTGAGTGGATGCAGCTTAAGACTTTATGTGGTGCTAAACCCAAAAGGAGGAGGACTGGAGTTTCGAAGAAATGGGCACCAATGCGCTCTCAGATGTAATCAAGTTCTTTAAAAAGTATTCATTTAAATAAAGCCCTGTTGAGTTCAATGGAAAACAATTCTCTATAGGTGTTGTTGGTATGCTTGTGGAATTCCTGCAAGAGTGTGTTCTATTAAATTAGAAAGTCTCATGGCAAGACTGGCATTTTCCATTAAGTTCTGTAAGGCTTTACAGTAAAGCTTCAAGCTATTTGACAATCTTAGAAATACTAGAGTGCATCCTTTTCTGAGGAGCTCAGTTGTATTATCTATAAACAGATGGTGCTTGAAGCTTTGTCTCGGGACTCTCAGTCCCTAAACTTTGAGTAAGCAGGTTTTTCACTGCAGAAAGGCCCTACTCTGTGCTACTTCCAGTTCATGATGGGGGTGGCACTTCATTTAAGGCATGGTGTATTGTAATGAGTGCTTCGAAGAAGAACATTAGAACAAAGCTTGGCAAATGAAATGTGTCCTGACAGAGGGCATTTGTTTGTGTGACACTATTGTTTTCAAAAGCGTATTTGAATTTGGTGGGAGAGTAACATGGTTTGTTGCTGATGGGGAATGTACAATTAAGGACTTGAGTTTTCTTGGACTTGATGGAGCAGTACCTGTCACCATCCTCTATTAGATTCTCTACAAACTCTGCTTATGTACAGCTATGAAAAAGTATGGAGCACTATGAGGCAGCTTACCTCTGGACTTAGTTGTGATATGAGGAACAGAAGGTATTTTATGTGTATTTCTCTTTTAGGGTGAATGAGGTTTAGTATTTGCTTTTCCCACCATAAAACAATATATTCAGTCTCCCCCATGTGTGCCATCCTGTTCGGTTTTATTTGTATTCACTTTGCTTGTTAGAATGACTCTTCCAACTTTATGGGTCATCACTTGGGGGCTGGAGGAAGTCTATTCCCTCTCCTCCTACTCCCGTAGCCACAGAGATGGGGTTTTGTCTCCACAGGTAGGTATTAATAGAAGTTAGCAGAGTGCATTGCTTTGTGTTTCTGAGCATGCTAACAAAGATACAATACTAGAGTGGGTGGTATGTTTGGTCTTTGCAGGGTTTGCATAACAAAGTTGTGAATGGCTGTATACTCCTTGGCAATGAGGGATTTTTTTTACTTTTGACTTGAATTGGGGCATAACCAAGTTTTTCTCTGTGTGAAAGGTGCTGGGATGACAGATCTACTTACTGGCCTTTCACTGTCTAGTCATTGCAGGTATCAGACAAGATATGTTTCAAGTAGTCAACTGTGACCTGTAATGAGCATTAAATTTCACTCATTTAGTCCTTGTCATTTCTGCTGTGTTTGCATGGGGGAGGCAGTTAACACTTAACTGTAGAAGTTGTACCTAACTTCATCCACTGAACAGGTATCGGATAGTAAAGCTTTTAGTCACTGTTGCTGTGGGCTACTTTCATACTAGTGGCCGTATGCTTAGAGGCAACATGTCTCAACGCTGCTCCCCTGAGCTTGCGAAGCCCTCCCCTAAGGCGAACACACGCGTGTCACTTTTTTTCCTGCCTTGTCACTGTAATGTTGGTGCTGGTATAGATGGCCAAGTGTGCCACTTCAGGTGTGGAGGCTGGAGAGCAAAAAGGGCAGACACTCTGTGCTTTTCCTGGTGTGGATAGTGTTGGAAGGTAGTGCCAGTTTGGAGTTTTGATAGTGCTGTGAAATGCCAGCTGTAGTCTGCTGTGCATCTAAATGAATCACAAAGGGGAAACTAGGTTTAAAGCCAAACTGGTTTTCCCAGTAAAAGCCATAGCAGTTGGTGGTATTACAAAGCATTTTGGCTGTGGTCTGGCTTCACATTGCTTTTCAAAATCTATGCTAAATGATTTGTGAAGACTTAATCAATTGTAAGACTTTGAGATAGGAGTGGTACATAGCTTATAATTACCAGTATCACCTGATGTACTTCGTTTAATTGTGTGCATGTGTCGCTATCCTGTTAAATGACAAGGGAACCTGAAGCTGAGGTGGCAGATATTTACTGGTGTTGCTGCCACTGTGCAGAACAGTGTACTGTAAAGGTCTTCAATTGCTGCTAAGCAAGCTAGGTCTGATCATGCTGTGCAGCCCAGCTAGATCAGAGAATGTTGTGCTGCAGGAACATCACTGGTCTGTTCCTGAGACTTGGCTTGTATCTGTACAATGATATGCTTCCCTGTTAACTTACTCCGAGTTTGTAGGGAATATCTGAACTCTCCATTGTGCAGGACAGGCATGGCAACTGTATCCTAGGTGGCAGCAAGATCAGTCCCAAACCTGGATTTCAGGTTTTGCTCACTCGAATGTTGGGTGGGAACTCCTGTGGAGTAAGCTGAGGAAAGAACCCATGAGCCTTATCTCTCAGCCAGCTGCTCAGCTGGCAAGCTGCAGATGTCCCCTAAGAGGGATGCTCTTTGCAATTTCATATGCAAACAATAATTAAAGCAATAAATGTTCTGAATGCAAATTCTATTTAGAGCTGGCTTTGAAACGATTTTTTTTCTGCCGAAAGGGGGATGGGGAAGGGAGAACAATGAAAAAGAAAACCATCTTTTTCACAGAAAATGCTGTGTGAATAACTTTGTGACTTTTAAAGGAAGACTGAGCACAAAAAAACCCTGAATACAAAATGCTTTGATTTTTTAAGTGGAATTGACACTCATTTTTCAAATGTAAACAAAATGGGTAAATAGCTAGAGAAAGCAAGGATGTTGGTTTCAGTCCTTTTTCTCCCTACCAAATGTTTTTTACTTAGTGAAAATTTCACTAAGTAATCTTTTTCTTACTTGAAGTTCCAGTAAGAGGATCTAGCATGTAATTGGTATTACTCTTGGAAATTGGTCAAATGGTCTTTTGAGGTAAGCTACATGACTTGTAGTGAGTCCAGATATTAGAGAGACTGACATCTTTTTCCTGTAAGAGATGGGTTACCGTGATGTCTGCAGAATTGTAATACTTGCAAGTCTTTCAGGGCTAAGACTTCCAAATAGGTTAGGGTCAAGGGATATGTGGTGAGGGAGAAGTCACGTCTCTAAGTTCTGGGGTTATTTTGACTAAAAGTATTCTAATGAAGAGGGCTTTTTAGTAATTAAGGGCCCAGATTCTGCCACTCTTGCTCAGGATGAAGAAGAATGGGTAGAAGAGTAAATGAAAGTGGATTACTGGCCCAGAATAGAGTTTCCAGTGTTAAAGAAAATGTCCAGGTCTGTTGCTGTGGCTAAAGAACAGTTCAAAGTGACCTTGAAGTGTAGGAAAGGATTTAATTGCTACCTTTGTTCAGCAGAAGTAATGATCAACAAACTGGAAGTCAGCTGCATGATTTTCTAGAAGGGAACTGTGATCCTTGTGAAGTTTATGCTTCATAAAGGGGTATGAGGTAGGTGCCCCTCCTCCCCTAGTCAGACAAAACTCCTTGGATTTTTCCAGTTGTGCCAGCTGAGTATGAAAAAGAGAACAAACTGACTGTGGCTGGAAGGAGCAAGGATCACAGCCAAAATGGTCTCCGAGGAAAGTGGTAAGACAGGAATGGCAATGCTGTAACAGGAAAGGGCTAAATGAAGATAAATGACAAGTTGAGACAAAAAGAGAAGAAAACAAGAGAGTGTGAGGGGAAACTTAGGAATTTGAATCGGATGACAATAAGGCAAGTAATCTAACCTGGGAGTTAAACACTGTCACAACACTGAAAGGTACAAAGCTAAACACAGCTCTTCCACTCCATTTAAAAAAAAAAAAAACAAAACCACCAACAAAACAAAACCACCCCAAAACATTTAGTTCAGTTTGTAAGGAAGATGAATGGTTCTGGAAAGGTGTGTTGGTTTTGTTTTTCTAAGGAGAATGCGAAAGGGAAAGAATGCAGACTAGGGAGAAGCAGCAGGTAGTCTAGTTAGCATTTTACAGTAAACATGAAATTATAAAGAACAAAATCAAAAAGCTTTTGCAACAAAAGCTTTTCTTTCTAAAAGGTTTACTTTCTAATAGTCAGTGAGCTGACAATTATTCTGTCATGTTATATGCTAGTCTGTCCATTTTGTTTCAGAGAAGCTAGCCTGCTACCTCAAATAATACACAGGAACTAGTGAGAGATGCTGTGACAGGAGATGCTAAAGGTTTTGTTTGACACAGCTGTTATGACACCGTTGATAACAGGGAAGCTATAGTTTAGCATAGTCTTCTCAAACATAGCAAATTAGCCAACAAGGGGGAAAAGTTGTAGCAGAATTAATCGCTACCTGGAAAACAATTTCATGCTAGGCTAAACAGGGATTATATAAAAAAAAAGTCTGGTTCACAACCCAAGCCTTGGTTTTAGAAAGAAAAGGGGAGGAAAAAAGGAATACAGTTACCTCAAGGCGTTGACTACAGATCTGTCCTGTAAGAAAGACAGTTTGGAGTGGTGTGAGCTAAGTAAAGATCTGTGGGACAGTTGCCTACTGGTTATAAATTTATGAAGTACTTAGCTTCCTGCAGTAGTTTTCTGGGGACATATGCAACTTGAGTATGGGAAAGGAGGGGGTAATAGAAGAATACCAGGAAGGAGTGAATGGGAAGATATATTAGTACCTTGCAGATAAGGATGTAACACAAGGTCCAAATGTATACACAAATATTTAAAACAAAGTTAACTTTATCTACTTGTTCTCTGAAGGGCTGTGCAGGGTGTTTTAGCCTGTGACTGAATGCTGCTTCTTTATAATATGCAGTCCAGCACTTAAAGGAGCACACACAGGAAAGACTTTTAAAATGCAGCACTCCTGTGGATTATATGTTCACTGACAGTGTCCACTTCAGGGCTATTCTGATGTTTGCAGGATGGAAATAGTTTTGGGGTGGGTTTTTTGTTTAAGGGGTTAATAGGGTAATATGTGTTTGAATCTCATGCTTTTAATCAGGTACTGTGGTGAAACAGATAGCAGATGGAACTGGTTCCTTGCAGAAATGTTTTGTTCATGTTGAACAGGAGGCCCTCAAGTTAAGGAGTTCTGGGACTCTGAGTTCGGTTCCTGCTGTGCTGTGTGTTCTTTGTGATCTTAGGCAAGGCACTAAAAGGAAGATTTGTAGAAGCTTTTAGTATTGCATCCTACAGCACTGCCATTTTGGAAGGTAACTAGTCTTCTAATGGAGTGGAAGCCACTCAACTCAAGGTGGCTTCTGTCTGCTATTTAAGGCAAATCCCTTAAATCTGTTTGGTAGAAAACTTGTCAAAGTACAACAGTATGTTGTAAATGGCTGTTGTGGTTTAACCCCAGTCAGCAACTAAGCACCATGCAGCTGCTCTATTACTCCCCCCCTTCCTCAGCTAGACAAGGGAGAGAAAATGTAACATGGGTTGAGATAAGGACAGGGAGAGATCACTCAATTACTATCACGGGTAAAACAGACTCAAGTTGGGGAGAATTTATGTAACTTACTGTCAATCAAACCAGAGTAGGGTAATGAGAAATAAAACCAAATTTTAAAGCACCTTCCCCTCCCTTCTTCCCAGGCACAGCTTCACTCCCAAATTCTCTACCTCCCCCTCTGCCCCCAGCAGTGCAGGGGGATGGGGCATGGGGTTTGTGGTCAGTTCATCACACGTTATTCCTGCCGCTTCATCCTCCTCAGGGGCAGGACTCCTCACTCTTTCCCTGCTCCAGTGTGGGGTCCCTCCCACAGGAGACAGTCCTCCACAAACTTCTCCAGCATGAGTCCTTCCCACAGGCTACAGTTCTTCAGGAACTGCTCCAGCGTGAGTCCCTTCCATGGGCTGCAGTCCTTCAGGAACAGACTGTTCCAGCGTGGGTCCCCTGCGGGGTCACAAGTCCTGCCAGAAAACCTGCTGCAGCGTGGGCTCCTCTCTCCATGGGGCCACAGGTCCTGCCAGGAGCCTGCTCCAGTGTGGGCTTCCCACGGGGTCACAGCCTTCAGGCATCCACCAGCTCCGGCGTGGGGTCCTCCCTGGTCTGCAGGTAGATATCTGCTCCACCGTGGACCTCCATGGGCTGCAGGGGGGACAGCCTGCCTCACCATGGTCTTCCCCACAGGCTGCAGGGGAGGGAATCTCTGCTCTGGTGCCTGGAGCTCCTCCTCCTCCTCCTTCTGCACTGACCTTGGTGTCTGCAGGGTTGTTTCTCTTATATGTTCTCACTCCCCTCTGTGGCTGCAGTTGCTGTTGTGCAGCAACTTTTCCCCCTTCTTAAATATGTTATCCCAGAGGTGCTACCACCGTCGCTGATGAGCTTGGCCTTGGCCAGCGATGGGTCTGTCTTGGGGCCGGCTGGTGCTGGCTCTGCCGGACATAGGGGAAGCTTCCAGCAGCTTCTCAAGTGCCACCCTTGTAGCCCTCCCTGCTACCAAAACCTTGCCATGCAAACCCAATACAATGCCTGAAGGTTTAGGTGTGTACCTTGGTTAGCACATGATAGCACCCCAAAAAAAAAAGCTTTTTCCTTGGTTTACATCAAGTGTGCCTTAGTTTCCCAGATGTAAAATACAGTCACTGCCCTGACTCACAAGGACTTTCATGTGGATTATACACTGGGTAACATGAGAGAGTTTGTAAAAATGTAACAGCTCTGAGAATCTACTAGGAACAGTGTTCTCTGCCATACCATCTTGATCTTTGCTTCTGTTAAAAAAAGTAAGAATTGTGTGAGAAGTACTAGAGTTTAGAAATGGAGGGGGGTTTTGTCTCATTTTGCAGAATTTTTCTGTACCCAGTTTCTCCATTAAAAGTGCTACCAGCTAGAGATGTGTTCCTTGTTTAAACTTCTTTTTCAAGCCTGCAAAATGGATTGTTGAGGAAAAACTTAAATGCACTTTTTAGTGATGCTTCCTGAATGCTGGCGACTCAACAGCACAGAAGAAATGCTATTATATGCACTACAGCCTTTGTTCAAAGGAGTAAGCTATCTTAACTTCAGAGCTGTCTCTAAGGCAAGTGAGGAAGCTTCATCTCTTCAGTTCCCTATAACCAGACTGGATGTAGCCCTGGAGACTGTGCTATATTCCCCCTGGAAATAGGGTTGAGATTCAGGAAGTCAGTGGCAAAAGCTAACAGAAGCTATTGCAATGGAAAAGAGGTCTGAATTCAAACACTTGAGAATAGTGTCTGCACAACTGGACCAACTTTATGGTCTTCAAGTACTTTTTTTCATACCAGGTGTTTAAGCCTGGAAATGAGAAATAATGGTTTCAGGGCATATTATTATGGAGGATAAATCAGTAGTGTATATCTAACACTGTTCTTTTTTTCTGCTCTTAAAGAACAATTCTAGTTGATGCAAGGCACCTCTTTGACTTGAACTGTACTTGTACTATGCTGGCTGTACAAAACTTCCAGGGATAAATAAGCAGCCAAGCATCTTTTGTCCAGAGTTCTTAATGAGTCCACGCCACAGACTGAAAAGACCCTGAAATCAGTATCCTGTGGTGGTGCATATTAGCTTAAGGAGGCTAAAGGCAGTGTTTCCTGGCAGGAATTTAGATTTAATAAATGTCCTTTTGTCCCAGTCTCAGGGAAGTGGCACAATAGGGCATAAATGCAGAAAGAAACTAATGGGGTAGCATCAGTTGCCCAAGGTCTTCCCCTTTCCTTAGTAAGTGCTTTCATATGGCTCTGCTGTAAGAACCTGTTATGAGGCAGTGGAACAGCTGATGTGGAACAGCTGAGTTGCATGGAGCTCCATGTTGAACTAACTGTGTCCTAAGCTGTTAATCTGCCTGTGTCCTAGGAGCCCAGACTCTGCTCTTGATTCTGTGGAAGAGTATATAAATTACACAGTCCTTGGAATTGTTGCAATTTATGTATGGTAAGGAAACCTTTTCAGGGATACCTGGGAGGTGAATGATGGTAGTACTGTGACCATCTTTGACAAATTCTGTGCTGCCTGAAGGGCTGTGGGCATGTTCTGTATCTCTGAATTCAGCCAGCTAGAGACACTGTGTGCCCATTTAATATTTTGACTTCCAGTTAAATTTCTGATGGGGTATGACTGGCCTGAAGTTTCTTCTGGGTGGGCATGTTTGTTTCATCTGTCCTGTCCTGTCAAAGCTATTCATTGCTTTAATCTGAGGATTCTATTAGAAGCATCTGATTTTTCAGTACTTTAGGATGAAGAGACTGAGAAATCATTATGAGTGCCTCTCATGATGGGTTGTGTGAGGTCCCTTATATGACACTTGCAGCTTTTGATAGATCATCAGCCTGATGTTTTGAAAGGCTTTTTTTTCTTGTCCAGATTTCTTCTCAGTCACTCCATATTCTGTTGCTGGCACTAACTTCAGTCTTTTTTTTTTTTTTAACTTCTAGGCTTTGGCACTTGAGCTGCTAGTTTGGCCTTGGAGACTTCTGACATGGTCCAGTTTCCCTAGCCTAAGACCTTTTGCAAGGTCTTGGCAGGGTTTAAAAAGAGAGTTACTTCTGCTGCTTCTGGGTGACAGAATTGATCCTGGTTTCAAGAGCATGTATTATGCTTTAAAGCTTTCTGTCCTAGAATAAGAGACTTGCTTTTTCAGAGGGACAGGTGCCCCACTTTTCAATATCTAAATCTGTGGTGATTATGCTGTTGCCTTTGTTTTTGTACCCACTGCAGGATGAAGTATGATTGTATTAAGAATATAGGCAAAACAGTAATGGGAGTGGTAGGGGGTACTTTCAAATAAAACTGCAAGTTTGAGTCAGTAGAGAGCGCTGCTTTTCTGCTGTCGTAGCAAGTCTGTTTTCCAATAAAATGCATGATAGGGTTTCTCAAAAGAAGGTTCGGTGCTGTTACGAGCCTTTGAACTTGTGATTTTTCTGTACTGTATGCCACTTCATGCATATACAGAAGTGGAATGATTGGGTTATCTAGACTCCAGTTCTTTGTTCTTGTGCTATTATGTGAAAGCTACATTTTCCTAGGAGTATTTATGGGCCTTCAGACTATCCTGTTATGAACCCTTTCCTACTTTCATCCATATAGAAAGAAGGGAGGAGAAACAACACCCCCAGCTGTTACACTCTACTGCCAGTAGTGTTTCTGTTCCACATCTACTCATTTCTTGGGTACTTAGGTGACCACCTTTTCCCTATGTTCTGTTCTATACCAGGTTTCTAGTCCTGTTGTATAGAAAAGGGGAATGTATGTACATAGTACATAACTACTGTCAAGGATGGTGTTTCCAGATGCATCTGAAATGCAGTACACTCTAACCAAGCTACACTATTATAGGAGAGTCTCTACTGAGGTAACATTCCTTCCCAACAACTGAAATACTCTTTTACCAGTGTCTAGAAGTCTATGTTTTTACAGATACCTGACGTGCTCTGATACAACAGATCTATGTTTGCTTACAGCCTAGCTATTACTTTGCCCATGTTTATTTGCCCATTGTATCCTATTTATGCATTGAATTTACACCTGGACTGCAGTATTTGACTGTCTCCTGTGATGGAATTAAAATGAATGTGTTTACATGTCTAATTTCATTCATTTTCAAGGGACAGTTTTGGAGATTTGCTTAGTCTTCTGCTGCAGTTTTCCATATGAAATCTCTGTACAGTTTTCAAGGCTACCATTGTTTAAAAATAAAAGCCAAGCTGAAAGGCTTCCCCCATTTCATGCCACAGTTCTGCAACAGGTTTTAAGGGGCTCTAATTATTCACAGGGTTGGGAAGTGTTGCTTTATTGAAAACTAGTGAGTGTTTATTGGGAAGGGCTACAGCTGTTGGGGCTGCTTGTTTGTTTTACTACTACCAGCAATAAATGAAGATCCATTGTTGTACTATAAACACAAAATGAGAAAGGTCTCCTGGGATAAACATGCAGGCAACACTGCAGTAGCATCAAGTCTATTCTCCCAACCTGATAACAGTAGAGATAGAATTAATCCCTGTGCCTGGGATTTATATCTCGTTCTTAATGCTGGTTTAGTCAGTTCAGCCCTTTCCCGATCCTAACCTGTCCCAGCTTCTAACACATTCATCAGCGCTGCTTATTTTGCTTTGCTCTCTGTGATCCTGTGTCAACCTCTGCATACCTCTGTCATAACTATGGTGCTCATTAGCAGGGAATGCCTAGCCTTGCCTACCCTCGCTGGGACAAGACACAAAAGAATTAGGGCCCTTGAAGCTTGCTCAGGGAGAAGCCAAACAACTATGATAGCAAAGTCTGAACAGAGTAGTTCAGGTGCTTTACGGTGAAGCTGTGCAATCCCTGTGTTGCTTTTCCAAAATGTTTGCCACACTGCTGGTCTCATTCCAGCCTGGGATTGCCCTGGCATACAACTGAGCTGTAGTCAGCCCTGTTTATTATTTGCTATGCTCAGAAGTGCTTCTCTTCATCTCTTTGGCAAACCCTCTGCACATTTGTCCTGCTTCTGCTAGCTAATTTCAGCATTAGCTTGGTTTGGTAGCTAAGCACTGGCCCCATTTCTCTGGGTTCATTTTCTGAAGAGTTTACAATCCAATCATTCTGTTGAAGCAAGAAGCAGTAGTGCTAGGTCAACATCAACGGTTACATTTTTGTCTATTTATTTACTTTTCAGCAATGCACAAAACACATTTGTTAAGCTACCTCCCCCTATGCTTTCCATCAATGTTGTACCAGTGGAGACTTCAGAAGGCAGTGTTAGCTGTTTGGTGTGATTTCAGATGTCCTTTTTGACAACAAATCTCTGTGTGATGTTAATGAGGCTTGGGATCTGGAATACACCGAGAGTTACCATTGCTGCTGGGCACAACTGGAAGTGAAGGGTTATGGGCAACGGAGATGAAAAGGGACTTAGCCTTTCCTGTATCCTTCTCAGTAAGGACAATACAAAGAAAAAAGAGGTCTTCAGCAGTGTCTCACCAGAGTATAATTTTCATTAATTGCAGTATAATTATGTAATCACTTTAACAAATGCTGCCTGAATCTTCTTGGGCTGCAGCTATCTAAGATGACACCACCAGAAATATATCCTGTGATGAAGCAGGCTTTACGAAATTTTGGAAGCGTTGTCTGCCCTGTGACAATATCCAGGGATAGCCCTGGGCTGTGTTTCTTAAGTGTGTGTTCACCAGAAAAAATCAAAAGCTGTGGGAGAGTATGCTGAGGCGAGGGCTGGTCTGTTCCTGCCCAGTTGCTTTGACCCATCTCATAATACAAGCATTTTCTTCTACCCTTGTCAAAGACAGGGTAGTGGGATAAATGCTCTGACCTGGCGTACAACTGTTAGCAAAGTTCAAGTTTGATTTGAGGTGGGGTAGGAGACAATTATCTACTCAACAGGCATAGGTACAGAGCAGACCAAGCACCTCTTACCTGTTTGGGAGAAATTAATGACTATGTTTTTATCAATGTTTTTCACTTAAGCTATGAGCACCTGTGGTTAACACAACTTTTCCCAGCTGAGCCTCTTTGGATGAGTGCCTTTGTCTATCTTTGCTGCCTCTGACACTCTGTGGTTGTACTTGAGTGCTGTAAGGTTTTTTTTGATGCAGCGACTTTTTGTTATTTGTTGTTAGTCCCACCGGTCTCTTTCAAAGTTGAATTTAACATAAGCAGGTTTGATATTGGGTGTTTGCAGCGTTGTGTGATTTCTTAGCTTTGTAGAAATCTTGGGAGTGTTTTGCTGTTGATTTCTGTGGACCCGGGATTATTCCCTTGTTTCCTGTTTCCCCACCTATCCCTACTGCTGCTTTACACTCCCCTAATCCATTGGCCATCTATGCTGTGTCTGCTGGAGATGACTGGGAAAAACTGTACTGCATCTTAATCTGAACTTGTCTGAAGATCTTTCTGGTTTTCTGTGTCACACCACTTAATTTCTTTCTCTCTGTAGTTTTATTGCCTTTATAAATTCAGCATTTAACTTGGTAAGCTTGGTAGGGATAAAGTTTAGCATGTAAAATAAAGCTATGGTGTAATTTTATACTGTTATTTTACTGTTGCTGTTTCTTGCAGAAGGGGAAAAACTTTCAGTTACTTGGGAAGGATGGCTCACTGTTGTGCATGTGTTGGCACCCTAGCTGTGAGGGTGCTTGCATATTTTTAACGTGTCGCTGAACTTGGTTGTCCCATATTAAACCTCCTATTTTTTGTTATCAGTGCTCAACTTGCTCTAGGACTCTACAACAGGAAAATAGTCTCTGTATTACTGCAGCATCTCTCAGTCTATTTGTAGGTTTTGTACTGGCTAGTGTTGTTTTGTCATATTCAGCCACGTCTTTCTCTCTGAGGCGTTAAAAGATCATTGGGACGCACGTACAGGGGAGCACTACAGCAGCCCATAAGCCTGTGGTAAACCATGCATGTGGTTCACAGGTATCATTAGAAGGGACTTGCGAGGTTGTTTTTTTGAGTTGCATATGCATGTGTGTGTGTATATATATATGCATGCATGTATATGTGTGTATATATATATATGCATGCATATGTGTATATATATATATGCATGCATGAAAGATGTAGCCCTGACTTCGCAGCTCTAAAAGTGGAATTGTAATGTATTACTCTGCAGACTTCTGAGTAGCACTATTTTTGTAATAATAATGAAAAAAGGATGAAAAGAAAGGCGGAAGCGGATGGGAGGAGGCACCACCCTTAGCCCTCACTGTCATTCCTGCCCTTTTATAAGACCAAGTGGTGGCTTTAAGTTGAAACGTACTTGCTGTTTCTGTAGAAGCAGAAGTTTCTTGGTTCAACGTCCCGGATCTTTTCCTTTTGTATTGAATAGAAATCGCTATAAGCTGTTGGTACTATTAAAAGTTATATCTATACAAATAAGTAACAAAACTATTTCCAACGTGATTTCTAACTCCCACCTCTTCCCCAGTTTTGAGTTTTCTGCGCTTCCTTTCCTCCCTTCCCCTAGAAAGATTTTCTGTAGGTAAAATGAGATGTGCAGTTTTGGGTATTTGCATGTTTTTCATTTAGAAAATTGACATTTTATCAGGGTTGATGGCTGAGGAAAATTGCCTATGTGGAAATGGTAACTAATGTCAGGGTGACCGATGGTAGCTTTCTGCAAGGTTCCAGGTTGTTCCCATCCCTGCTGGTGCATTCACCACAAGAGGGCAGTCTTCCTGTCCTAAGGTAGTGCTGCTGCTTCTTAGACACCGGGGAGTTTATTACTATTGGCAGTGAGCTGAGCAGAACGGTTTCTTTGGTGTTCAAATCAAGAAAAACGGCGCCTTCCTGATTTGTGAAGGACTACTAATATTACAGGGCTGACTGGTTTCTTTAGGACTGACCAAACAGTTCAAGAAAAATAGGAGCCTTTTCAAACACAGTCAGGTCTGCTGAAGCAATAGTAAAGTCATTGGTGGAGGGAAGATGAGTGTGTCAGTTCTGGAAGCTAAGCTATTTTGTATCCCAGAGGTATGAATATGCTGATATTTGGTAGGCCTCCAACGCCTGCAACCCAGAAAAGGACATGCCTATTTATTTTCCTTGTTGGAGTCATCTTCTCGTTTCTGTGCATTGCGTCCAACAGCCTAGATTTATAATTCAATCTGTGTCTATTTGTTTCTTGACAGAAGAGGATGAAATAATAGCGAGGCTCTGTTTTCTTTATAGCTAGGAATAGGTAGCTATGGTTTACCATCAGTGTAAACTGTACAGGGTTTTGTGACGTTTCAGATGAATGATGCTACTGCTACATGAAAGTAAATTGCAGTGTCCTGGAGTGAGTCCCAGGTTATTCTGCTGTTCTTGCAGCAGTTCATTTCTGTAGCAGTGTACTTAGAGAAGTACATCAGGCCAGAGTCTTCTTTTTTGCTATCACCAGGAGTCACTGTGGCAGAGACAGTGGAAGTGGTCATATTCAAAATTGGTGCAGATCTAGTGGATGTTAGAACCTCTTTTGAGAGTTTTAGAGTTCAGAATTGGGAAGCCTCAACGGCTGCATGCTTATTCTAGTGGGGTGCATGACATACAATAAATCACTGACCCACTCAGAGCTCCAGTTCAGCTGATCAAAGGAAGGACCATCTTTGAGCACAAGGTCAGTATTTCATCCCTCAAATGAGACTGCAGTTAAACAGCAGATCCTTCTTTGCCTTACTCTAGTATGTGCCACAGGGGTGAATTTGACCTGTGAGTTATCTCTGCATAAATCTGATAATTCCATAATTAATTAGGTAACTGGAAACGAGACAAAGTGAATCTAAGTGTTTTTCTTATCTTTTTTCTGCATTCTATTGCGTCTTCTGTCTTTTCTGAACTTTCTGAAGTACAAGGGACAAGCAGGTCGAAAGTGGGAAGAAAATTAAAAGCGCTTGGCCTGGTGCCTGCCTTTACACTGTGTTGATTAGGTTTTAACTGGCAATTCTTGTCTGTAATATAAGATAATTGCAGAGATTTCTAGGAATTGTTTGTAGAATAGGAAGAAACAGGCACATCTGAGTTCTACTGGAGGAGTTTAATTAAAGACTTTATAAAGTGCAACAGATGGTGCTTTGCTAGTTAAGACGACAGGCGTGAGGTCTCTTTGTAGACATTGAGCCATGATGGTTAGAGCTTCTGCTCCCTGCTGGCTAGAGGTGCTCTGACATAATCTTCCATTAGGGGACTTGAACAATTCCAAAATAACATGCACTTTATGTTCTGGTCCAAAGTGTGACGATCGTTCTTCAGAAAGGGAAGTTAGGCAGCCATAGGGTGAAATTCCTTGTGTGTGTGGCAGGACTACCCTTCCCAACAGGAGCTTTGCTTTCACTGACCTCTGCAGTTGTCCTCAACTCCCTTCTGAAAGGCTTGCAGAAGTGAGAAGGCACGTCAGTAGGTGTACAGTGCATAGACACTCCAGTGGCATGGAGGAAGAAGGATCTATTTGGTTTTCAGACAGCAGTGCTCCCCAATAAGTTCATGTGAGCCAACAACCAACCTTGGACTGGCTCCTGGACTGGAATTATGCCAGTGTGAAACTTGGAACACAGAAGAGCTTCCCCCCTCCCCCCCTCCTAGTGCTGGTAATCAAACTATTTCCAAAGCCCTCATCGGTCTCTGGCTTCCAGGAAGTTACAAGGAAAGTGGAACAAAGAGAGGGTGTTGTAACTTACAGAGAAGAAAATATCTTGTCTTTGTAGTCTTTATTGGAGCAGGTACTGAACCTAGTGTTTTTCATGTTACCTCCAAAAGCGTGAGAGTATGTTGAAAAAGAAAAATTCTGTTCTGAAGTTGCACATTCATGAAATGGTTTCACGATACAATCTGATTGTTTACTATTGCAGTAGAATTATGATTTCTGTTTGCTCCTTAGCTAGTGGATAGTGGATGATGCAAGGGAGAATCCTGTTTTATGAAGAGTTCATCTTGGTTTTTAAATTCCAGGAAGAACCTAAAATTGCAGAACAAATAGCTGGCAACCAGGGAGTATTTCACCTAGATGTTAAAAAAAAAAAGAAGAAATTTGTGACCATGCGGGGTCCTTTTCATGGGGTCATCTTGTTGAGCAGCTAGACAGATCTGCAAGATGGTAAGTATACTTTCAAGCTCCCTGCCTAGCAGATGCTTGAAAGGTATACATTATCTCATGTTTAAATGAGTTTTCTCACTTTTTAGCATCGGTAATGCTGCAAGGGAGTTTCCATGGGATTAACTCTTTGGCCATCTTTTCTTTCTGCAGTTCGGTGTTCATTTCACTTCAGGCCGTATTGGAAAGCGATTACCTGGAAGGGATTTGGTTACACTGGGCTTCAACAAAGGCAACACCAGATGCTCAAGGAACATTTTAAACATAAATTCTGAGCTTTTTTTTTTTTTTTTTTTAAGAACTGTTTACTAGCCCCTATGGCTAATGCTTGGAGTTGGCTGATTTTGCTCTCTAGCCTTAGGATTTGCCTGAGAGGTGAGTGGGTAACTTTCTCATAGAGACAGACTTCTTTTTGGGTTTGGTTTGGTTTTTGGTTTTTTTTGTAATTAGTGCTGATACTGTTACCTTCTAAAAGCTATAAGATGTTAGAGATGGCAGTTGTTTAGCTCATTCTGGTCATAAACTGATGAGTGTGGCTGCCTTTCTTTCAAAAGCACGGTCTTTTTTAGGAATTCATTCAGGGGAGAAGACAGGTAGAGAAGGGAGGGTTGCATTCACCAGGAGGTTTTAATTTTCTAACAACAGAAAAAAAAGAGTGCATCAGTGTTTTCAGGTAACAGTAATAATAATATCGGGGTGCTTATTTGAGTGTGGAACAGATGGGGAAAAAAAAGCCTGGAACTCTGCTCTCCGCCTGCTCATTTTTTGTTGCTCTGGCACAGGCACACAGAGAAGCCCTTCGTGAGGAACTGCATGTGAAATCCTTGCAGTTACCATAGTGAAGCTCACTCTTCAAAAAAAAAAAAAAAAAAAAAAAAGACTTTATTAGGACAGTGGTGTACTAGAATCTAAATCTGATACGCTTGCAAAATGAAAGTGAGAAAAAGCAAAAAGGGAAAGAGTAACTCGGTGTTTGTTCTATTCTTTAAGTTCAGTTTCAGGTACCTTACTCTTTGTCGAGTATTTATCGCCTTTCTCTTATAGAACATGATGTGAAGAGACTTCCTAAAGAGGGATGGGTAAAATTGCCTTTACTGTGTAGCCTGGATAACTGAAGTAGAGAAAGAAGAAGTATCTTGGTTGAGATTACACAGCAGTACAGTACCTCCTTCATCCCTTGGCTCTTTCCATCAGACTGTGCTGTTTGCACTCTCTTGAAAACTTAGGTCTTCAACTTTCTGGTAAACAAAATGTGACCTTTTCAAACGATGATATCAAGACATGGAAAAGGCTCTCTGCTGCCTACAGAGGGTAGTTGGTTTAGTTTGATAAAGCGTCTGAAATTGGGATTTCCCCCAGAATTTTGTGCTCAGAGTATTTACCTAGAAATCTTAAAGGAACAGATTTTCATTCTGGAAGAGAAATCTTTCTTTAATTTTAACCACCAAAACTTAAGAATTAATGTGATAAAGGACAGGGAAATAGTGTTGATGAATGGAAAACGCAGGAAGTCAGGTTTATTTCCAGTTTTGGTGCACTCTGTGGCTTTGAGAAGTCAGCTAGTTCATGTAACTGTAACAGGAATAATGATAACAAGGAGTTTATTTGACTCTGGAACATGAGATTTTTTGGTTCTTAACAAGACGGGCTTAGAGTATTTCCTGTTTCTTTTTTGGTCACTACACTGCTGGGATGCTGTGTCCCATTCATAAATACCACTTTTCTATAAAGGCAAAGCATTGTTCTTAATAGTAAAAATGATTGTATTAATAGTACTAGTGCTATTAACACCAGTGACAAAATTGTGCAGATGTTACATTATGGTGTAATAATAACTGGTCGTTTAACTTGGAGTCTTGAATTTTTGTTCATTGTACCTTAAATTTATTTTTTTTGTTTTCTTTTAGGGACCTCTTCTCTCTCGCCAGATTGCGGCATAGACTGCCAGACCTACTGTCTCATAGACTGCAGACAGGGACATTACTACACAGCTGGCAACTGCTTGGAATGTCCAACGGGTTTCTAGTAAGCCTCCTTCCTTCCCTTCTCCTCGGCAATTATGGTCCTGCAATAAAAAAGTTAAACATTTGGGACATCATTTTTACGTTCAGAATATTCTGAGAGTTATCTAGTAATGCAGATCAGGAGGTGGGGCACAAAGCGTAGTGCCAGTCCCTTATAGATAAATATTCAGCTGACCAGGAAAAACACGACTTTTGTCTTAAAACGCCATCCGGGGCTTTCTGCAGCAGTTGACACTCACAGTTCCCCTCGAAGTCAACAGGAGTGATTCTTCTTCAGCACAACAGTCTCAGTAAAATGTGTGACAGTCTTTGTGGGCAACGTACAAAACCCCATTCCCTTTAAGATTGCTTAGGACAGATTTTGTGTAGCGTGTCTTTTGTGTAGTGTGTATTTGGGAGGGGCAGGAACATTATTTGTATTTTAGCAGCAGCAAAAATTAGGCTGATTTTCAGCTCAGAGGAAAGAACACAAGGTGTCTTTGGCCCCCAGTGCAGGGAATCTTCCCCTGGAAAATTCATTCTGTGTCCTGGCTACTTACTTACTGATGTGCCAGTCAGAAAATGTGATGAAAGCTGGGCACAGAATGATAACCTGAGAACAGAGAAGGCTGGGTACAAAGAACGGTGAGTTGCAGGGGGTAGGTGGTTGCTTTCCAGAGGTGCTGAACCCAGCACACAGACTGCCAGCCGGCCTGGCTGTGTTGCAAGCAAGACCTCAATGAGCCACTTTTGGTTGGAAAGCTGTCCTAAACTCTGGTGTATCATTGCTGGCATGCTCTGTCTTCCTCGGAAGAAAATCATTAAGACGTCTTTCTCTGCCACACATGGCTCGCTTTAAATGAAAGTAGAAATGCTCACTGTGGAGTTTTCAGACACAATCTCAAACCAGATTAATACAGGTTTTGTACAAACTGTCTTGAACCCTAAGGTCAGGTTGCCACATCTTGTACTGCAAGTTCTGTCCTTGCGTGTGCAATCCAAGTGATGCACCTTGAGCTCCTATATATGTGTTAGCACTCTCTGCGTTTCTGGAGGGATGTGATCTGAATCCGTGCTTTTGTGGCTAAAAGCATTTGTTTGAGCAGTTGGTGAGGGGGATGTTCCTGTATCTACACAACACCCATACTGGCTGGTAGGGGCTGGAATTCCCAGAGAAGTGGAAAAATTTAATTTTTTAACTTCGTTATTTTTGATCCAGTTGCCCTGGGGGTCAAGCAGCCCCAAGGAAATGCCCACTGGGAACAGCCAATGAACTTACTGCTCAAGCAGACATCACAGCTTGCCAGGTAAGTTGAAGGACAGGGAAGAGATCAAGGATGTGAAGTAGTACTTTTTGCCTCTACTACCATGTATTTTGAATCATCTGATTTCAGGCCTCTTTGCAGATTTTGTAGTCTGCTTTGGAATTTTTCAGGAAATCCTTGCGTTGAGTTTGGCTCTAATTTGGCTCAGAGAAGGCAGGTTGTCCCTCCAGGTAGACAGCAAGCAGCACTCCCTCCATGCATTGTTTATGCCACTCACAGTAAAAAGTGTATGTTGGGACCGCTCAAGAGTACATAGGCCAGATTTTGAAAACGTTCCAATGTTCCATCCTTTCTTTCTAGCTCTTGAGCTGAGGATGTCTAAAACTGCAGTTTTACATTATTCATACAAAGAATATGTTTCTGTGGATCTGATGCTCTTTGTGATCTCACTGCAGGTTTGTCCCAATGGCTATCTCAGCCTAGAGAGTGGAGCTGGGTGCCGTGCGTGTCCAGATGGCTATTCATGCGATCCACGTAGTGGCGTGCAGAGGAGCTGTGGTCCTGGTCAGTATTCGCTGGAGGGAGAGTTGGAGTGTCAGGAATGTCCAGAGAGATATGTCTGCCCAGATGGACGGAGCAGACAGGTACTGAACGAGCATGTTACTCTCCAAGGGCAAATTTTCATTCTTCTGGACAGGCAGGGCCTGAACATGAATGTGTTGTCAGAAGAAGACAGGCTTCCCTGGTTTAATAGTAGGATACAGACTTTTCTTCATCAAAGAAAAGCATTCAAAACACTTCAGTGGTATAGTAGATCTAAGACCTTCCACAAGTGGCCTGTATTAAGAGAAATAAATATTTCTCATCTAAATTCTGAGAATGTTAGTGCTCAGGTTATCTGCCACCACTAAAACCCTCAGCTGAGGGCTCAGAGAAGCTTGGAGTTTGAAGTACCATTTTTGCTTCTAGAAATTGTCCCTGCAGAATAGAGCTGAAGCAGTGCTGGGAAGGCAGGAGAGGGCAGAGAAGGAGGAAGCATGAGATGGAATGCAGTACTGGGCTTTTTCCTGACTCGGGTTTGCCTGGGACACAGCTTTGGGCAGCAATGGCCATCAGACCTTCTGGTGGTATGAATTTGTGTTTCTTCCCCTTAGCGTTGTTTGGCCGGTCAGCAGCCAAATCCAAGCCGCACTCATTGTGTAACCTGCGCTCCTGGTTCTTTCTCAACTGAAGACACTCTCCTATGCCAGCCCTGCCCAGCAGGTAAGTACATCTCACAAGTGTCTTCTGTAGTCATTCAAACATAGAACTTAAGGCGGCTGAAATGACACTTTTCTCTGGTAAAACTTAGCTGGCAGTATTGGAACAGAGATAGGCTCCTTGTGTCACAGTAAAACTGGAGGTTAAAAAATAATTCCTGAGATAAAGCAGATGCCATTCTGAAGAGTTCATGAAAAGCAGAGAATGAAAATGAGAGAAGACTGAGAATCACAGTTGGTTTTGATAGTCATCGCACTTGCTGGATTTATGGGTGAGGCCCAGCTGATACAGCCTTGGGACATAAACTACTATGTCCAAATGTGCAAGTGTTGCTGAGTAACGAGGGAAGCTTTTGCTTCCTCTTCCCACACAGAAAGCAGCTCTCTCGCGCTGTGATTTTTAACTGATCATCTGTAAAACTGATTCGCACGCAGTTATAGCTTTCTCCACTTTAGGACCTCGATTCACTGGCCATCACAAATACCCATTTATAGTGGGTGCTGTAGGCATGAGGAATCAAATAAGGGCACGCTGTGGTTTTCTTACCCAATTTCTCTTTGTGCTTGATACTCTCAAAGAAATCCAAATAAGCCCACGTTTAGGAATTTGCAGTGTGTTGTCTTTGGGGCTGTCACAAATTCCTCACTGAGATGCTGATGCAGAATTAGGAAGCAGGGGAACAGACTAGGAGGGACTAGGGTTTTGTTGCAAAACAATTAACTTTGAAATTGACAGGTGTGGAATGTCATTTCATGTGATTAATTAGCCAAAAACATCCATCAAAGGAAATGGAGTAACTTGGGAAGCCACCTTAAGGTACATTCTGTGAGTGTTTGCTATTTGGGAATAATCCCGATACAGCAACCCAAACCTTTGTATTTGCCCAGGCGGTAACCTGCCACTCTTCAGTGAGAGTGCAGGTTAAGCTGTTCTAGTACTGAATGGCCACTTGGTATAGTTTCCCCATAAAGAGAGAGTTTTCTGCAGCATTAAAATCCTGGCATGTGCCTTATACATCCCAGAGAATGAGTATAAGCCTAGTGAGGATTTGGTAGCCCAAGGTTAGCTTTCTGTTGCGCTTGTTTCCTGTGATAAGATGTGGTGCTTTGTTATCCCTCTGAGGCCCTCCGGGTGAACTCTTTTCCATTCTATAATACAGTACTTGGTAATAGGAAAAGTTTGGTGCTGCAGGTAGGAGCGATATTACCAATAATTCCCTCCACATGCCCTCAGACTTTAATTCATGTTTCTTAGCCCACCTGAACCCTAGGAAAAACGCCTTATAGGGAGAGCATGGTGTAGCTGTCAATTTGTAAAAGGATATGTAATGTCACTACAGGAATGCAGTTTGCAAGCTGCAGTCCTACCAAGCTTTTCTCCCTCCTGTAAGCCCTGTACTGCATGTGAAGATGAACTATTTAATGAACAGCTCCAGGTGCCTCCTGCAGAGTTACTAAACTCAGTAACTTGATTCTTATGTCTGTAATTAGAATCCCTCTTACTAAATAATGAAGAGTTCCTGTACTCTGGGTACCTTATGCGTTGTCCAGTAGAAGGAGAAACGGAGTACCTAAAAAGAGATCGTGCCTAGACCATGATCTCGGTAGTTTCAATCCAGTTATAATACATAGGTGAGAGAATAGAACAGAGAATTTCTCTTATTTCCAGTGCTTGGGTTTAGGTATGAATAGCAAATAATTTTTCTCTCGCAAGGTCAGTCACACATGGGAAGTAATGGTGGTTTGTGGATGCTTATCATATTACACTTATGATTTGCTGTGCTCTATAGAGGGCCAGGGAACTAACTGAGGCTCTGTAAAAAAAAAAAAATAAAAAAAATCAGGAAACACTGGCTTTTTTGCACTTAACCAAGTATTTATAAATTGTACTTACCAAATGCTTGAACAAGTGAACAGACACGGGCGTGTTACAGCATGGAGTTTAGAATGACATATTTGCTACTGTATTATTATTGTTTATAGTGCAAGATCAGCCAAAAGCTGCAGTCAGGTTTCACCTCCATCAACCACAAAACCTGGAGAGAGCAAGTGAAAATCTCCAAGTAGATGATCAACAGGTTAAATATATGCAGAGTATCTCATGCTGAAATTCAATGCTTCCGTGTTAAAATTAGTCCCGCTTGTGTTCTTAAGTATGAATAAGTCATCCAGCCCAACTGCAAAGCCCTTGGATGATAAGAAGTTTGAATACCGTCACAAGCAGGAGAGGCTTGAGGATTCCCAGCGTTCTTTTTCACGGTTTGACTGACTTTAATTATATATAATCTGTGTACTTAGTATTGCGTGCATGTGAATGAAGCATCATTGCTATGCTGATACATAGCAATATATTTCAACACAGCAGTGGCAAGTCCGTGCCACACAGTTAAATCTTGCCCGCCCGCCCCCCCGCCACTCTTCAAATATCCATCTGGAGATTAGTAAACCACTTGATAATCAAGTTCTACAAAATCTTAAGTTGGAAGGAATAATTCATTCTAGCTGGATAGGAGCATTTCATTGCTAAATGTGCAACTGGCAGAAGAATTTTAAGATGGTGTATTGAACTGGGGAGGCCAATGTTGTCCTTAAAGCAGTAGCAGGAATACTTTGGCTCGTCTTTTAAACTCCATGGTCTTGAAGAGAGCAGAAGAGTTGGAGTAGCAAGAGAGAACAAGTAACTCTTAACAATGCTAACTAATAAAACTAACTTGGATATTTAGCTTGAAATTTCATTGTATGTTTTGAATTTAAAAATGCCGTGACATATTAAACATTTGAATTTTCTCTGCCAACTCAGTTTTATAAAAGGAAGAAACATTTTTAGATGGGAAATTCATGAGAATTTATTTTTCAAATCTTGTCAGAATTTCCAAACCTGAAAGATTTGGGCTATCTGTAATGTGCTGATTTTAAATAAAGTGACCTGCTGTTTTCTTCCATTGATTGTGTCCAGGCATCTCTGCTTATATTGCAGAACCAAGCAATTTATAGTCTTCACAGCACCTTTGTTTGTATTCCTGAAATGAAAATGTTTTTGGAAAAAAACCCAGTCAATCATTTAAATGACAGCCTTCAACAAACAAGAGCTGACTGAAATGCTATGGAAATTCTAGATCTCAAGGAAAATGTTCATTCAAAATTAAGCAAACCCAGAAAAAAATGTAAAATTTCATAATGCACCCCCCCCTTTTTTTTTTTTTTGCAACTTACCAGAAATGCTTAAAATGATTTGCAAACTTGAATATTTGAAGTTTGAAAATGTTACTGACTTTCAGAACTTTGTTTTCATTTTCTGTTGGCTAGCTTTAGTAGAAAGCAATGCTCCCGGACTTCTGCCCTGTGTTTCTTCAGCTTTGTCTTTTCTCAGTGTAAACACAGCAAAACCCTTTGTCTGTCTAATGCAGCGACCTTTTGAAAGTTCAAGTGCTTCAAACATCATAAATTGTCTTTTCTGGAGCAGGTTCCCTTGCTTCTTCCAGATAGCCCTTGTCCCCAGTGCAGGACAATTTAGTTGCTGACATATATTGACTTAGTAAAAGGTTTGGAATTGGAGGGACAGACAGACATGAATGGGTGAGGCTTATCCATCTTTGACTTCACCTATTACTTGATTTTGCTTACTGCTGTGAAAGACTTTTTTGAAACGCAGCCTACTAGAATGGCCTCCTCTCCGTTCCTTTAAATGGTTCTGGCATCTTACTACCATTAGGTGTAAAACGCTGTTAATGTGTAGGTAAAGAAAGTGCACTTACCGGCCAGCCATCCTGTGCAGGTTCTAGGCTGTTTTCATCAGTAGTGGACCAGCTTACCAGGGACCATCCTGGACTTTGCTGCTTTTGAGCACACGAAGCTTAAACAGCCTCTGGGAAACTGTGTAGTGCTGTATCGCCAAACACATATTTTATTTTAGGACACTACTACCATCTTAGCTTTGCCTTGAGCTTGTGCTAATGAATCTTTTTAATTGGACAGTGTCTTAGCCTAGACTGAATAGCATGCTGACACAACTGGTTCCCCTGTTTTTACTTTGGAGGTGGTTTGTATCCTGCCGGATCAGAGCACATTCATGTCTGCCTTCAGGGTGCAAGGTTCATACACCCTGATATGATTTAGCCAGCAAATATTTGTGCTTTCCCGTTTTTCCCCACAACACGCACACACGTGTCAGCATGCAAGAGACCCATCGCCACTCTACTCTAAATCCAAGTTGTCCAGAATGTCATTTCTGAACCAGATATTTTCTTCTTCTCTATAGGTCACTTCTGTTCCAATGGCCTTGCAGTCCCTCCGTGCGCAGCAGGGAGTTTCAAGCCCAAAGAGGGACTTCATACACCCAGCAGCAGCTCCTCGTGCTTGCCAGGTCTGTACCATGAAAGATCTTCATTTTGGACAGTGGGGGTAATAATTCTCACTGTAAATCACATTGTTAAGTACATTCTCACAAAGGGGCTGGCAGTTACAGTACTTATTTACTAATCTCTGGCTCGGGCAGTACTAGAGCTGGATGAAAGGAACACCTGTGCAATCTCCTATGAGTCACCAGACTTGTGTTGAAGCATTCAGGAATTACAAAGCTGTTGCATCCAGAGGTGCTTACTATCCACTTATTTCATTGGGACTGCCTTTATGGGTATGGACCCTGGTATTTAGATATCTGCCCTACGCAGAGATTTCAAAGAAGTTGCAATGGAGGGAAAAGGTGGTTACTGTACTTTTGGTAGAAGGAAAGAAAGTCAAGGAGCAATTTGAAATTATGTGCTAAAGTCATCCAACAGGTCAGTTGTGAAGCCGAAGTCAGCAACTGGCCTGCTGTTAAAGCTTAAGGAAGAAACTTTTTATGATGAGGGTGGTGAAACACTGGCACAGGTTGCCCAGAGAGAGGTGGTAGATGCCCCATTCCTGGAAACATTCAAGGTCAGGTTGGACGGGGCTCTGAGCAACCTGATCTAGTTGAAGATGTCCCTGCTCATTGCAGGGGGGTTTGGACTAGATGACCTTTAAAGGTCCCTTCCAACCCAGACCGTTCTATGATTCTTATTCAATGCGTCAGCTTTGCATGCGGGACACTTTTTAGCACTGTTAGTCAACTTTGAGGAGATGTGCTATGCTGTAACACAGTCTCACTTTCAAGCTCTTTTATGAGTGGAACAGAGGAGTAACATAATTGAAGTAAGTTGACCATACATATTCTCTTTGGGAAAGGGGTTCTTTCTTTGTATGTGTTTGAATCAATCACAATAGTCCCTGGCCCGCTTTTGCAGCAAGGGGAAATTGGGTTACAGATTAGGCAAAACTTTTTTTATTATAACAGTAAAAAAGCACTGGAATTTATACTTTCAGAAGCTGTAGAAGCCCTGCCCTTAAGAGTTTTTCAAGTGCTAAGTAGATGAAGCAGCGTGTAATGTTCTGAAATGCATGCAAGGAGGTAGGCACAAGGCTTCCACAGATTTCCAGCTCTATTTTCTGTGATGTTTCCTTCTAAATATTTTTGGTTTGATTTGGTTTTCTAAATCAGTAGAACTTAGTTTTGCATGTGGTAGGGCTGAGTCACACTAATGATTGGGAAACCTGTTGGAAGTGACTAGATTTTGCAATTTAGTAATGGATAAATTAATTTAAAAGGACATAATAATAGAGCTTTGCTAAAGTCTTCTCTGCTGCTAAATCTTTGCTTAGACAGGGAGAGGGAGACCTGGCTTTCTGCTACAGTAATCACATGTTGCTGAGGCCAGCTCTATCTGTTTTTGAACATTTCCGATATCTCCGTGTGTCTCTCAGTGGTATAAAAAAACTGCCTCTCTCTCCTTAACAGTGCTATACAAATGGGAAAATAGAGTCGGGGGAGATTCAGGGAATGAGCTTGGTTCACTAAAGTAAACTTTGGCCCAAGTCCAGAACGTTTTGTCCAGGGTCACAAATCACCAGGTGCACTGCTGGGAGCAGAAACCTAGAGCTCAGTTGCTCAGTCCCCCTTTACATCTACTGGGCTCTTCCCCTCAGAGAGGTAAATGTGCTAAGAAAATAATTATCTCCTTCAAATCAAGCCATACATTTTTCTATTTGATCATTTCTTTTCTAGCGAATGACTCAGCTGCTAAAGCGTCTTGACTGTTGAATGATTTTTTTTTTTACTCACCAGCTAAGTCTAGGAAATTGCTGCTTTCCGCCCACTTCTGAAATTAAAACCAGAAGTGCATTTACATGGTGCAGCAAGGTACAAACCTCACACCTCATCAAGACAGCAAAATTCAAGAGACAGGGCCAGCGGCACCCGAACAAATGCTGTAGAAGCTGCAGAGTAAATTAGAGTTTAAAAACTCTTTCAGTTTAATAATGTAAGCTGTTACGCTATGCCTGTACTGCTTTATATAATGATGTTGTCAACTCTCCTAAGGAACACTTGGCAAAGGTAGGACAACGCCTGCTGCAAAATAGGCAGGGGACACGTGAATAAATGGTGACAAGCCATAACAGATTTCAAGTATACTACCATGAGGGAGATATGGCTCGTGTGGTATTAGCCTGTGTCCACCATCTGCAGTACAGCGTGTGAAGTGTGACATACCCCTCAGTGAAACCAACTTTGCCTGCATCACATCTATTGCACAGCAAGTACATGGACTAGGCTGGTCCTGCAGAATAGATAATATGCTGTAAATCTGTGCCCTCATTGATCTGCTATAAAACGTCCAGGCAGCCACGCTATTAAGTCCGTTCTAAACTCCAAAGGGAAGCATCATCTCCAGAAAGTCAGGCAAGAACTGGAAATTTTATGTCCCTATAGTCAAGTCACATAGATTCTGGTTATATAAAATGCCAGTCCCGCTGGATTTGCTGGGGGTGCAAATCCACATCATGAAGCTTTTGACAGCTTAAGGCAATTTTTAAAGAGTCCCACAACTCCATGAGGTTGCAGCCCCCCTCAGGTGTGTTGATTCAGTTGCTGTGCTCAGAGCTGTGGAATTTTATAGTTTTGAGAAATTCAAATCTTGTCGTACTGAGGTTTTTGAACCTTGTGTTCATCCATGCCATGTGCAGTAAATGTAAGGGGAAAATAATAAGCTTTTTCTGAGGGGTGGGAATGAGCAACTGGGTGGAAGGCAGGGGGAGAGATGACCCTTAAACTTGCTTTGCGCTCTGAGGAATCCTAATCTGGACCTGCACCATCAGTCCGTGGAGAGGAAAGCCTAGTAGATTTTAATAAATCCTGATCATTCTGGGGGTGCTGTAAGGCTCTATTCCAGCCTGCAGAGGCACATACACACTAGTGTATGCCTGAGCCTTGCCTTGACAAGCATTTGGAAGGGAGCTAGGGGTTCAACCTGGAAGTACTCCAGGGAGCCATTATCAGCAGCCAGAGTTTTCTCTTCCTCCTGAATTGCTCTGTTTGCTTTGTGCTGTTGAAAGGCCTGACTCAGGAGGATAGCAACTTCTCCTGGGCTAAGTTTGTGTTTCCTTTTCACCAAGTTAAACGTTTGGGGACATTTTGTAATGAAATACACTCTCTGAACGTGGTAACGCCAGTAAGGGATTGTTGTTTTATTATGTATTGATGTTACTAGTGTTCCTTTAAGTTACAATGCAAGCATCTTTTGTTTAACATGCGGGATTTTAGAGATGATCACGGCTTGAACTGGTTGTCATTCAAGCAGGTATCCATGTGTTTGTACTGAGAATATCTCCAGTCTGCGAAACCCGTTCATCTCTCTTTGTATTCAGAACGCAAACATGGAAACAGCTCAGCTTTCATGGAAACCCCAGGCTTTCTTTACAGTTGAGGCCTAAGCATTGTGATTATTAAACATACCTGCATCTGAGTGTGTTGTAAGGCTGATACTTTTGTTTATTTTTTAATGTATCTCATTCCGTGTATTATCAGCTCAGAGCACAGTCCAGATGGTTTTACCGCTTCCGTGAGCCACTCAACTGCAGTAACATTCAGCTAATCCAATACCACCACCTTCTGGCTTTGGAGTAACTTTATTGTTGGTATGAATGAACCTCCATCATACTTTCTTGCTGTAGGTGAAAGCAAAGGAATCGTATTTCATAGGACCCTCTGTTTTGTCAGCAGGTCACGCTCTCTTTGGGACCTTAAATGTCTTATCTCTCTTTAGGAATTGGATTGTGTTTGAAGTGCCCTGCTGGGTATTTCTGTCCTGCTGGAGCAAGTTATCCAGTCCCATGCCAGCCAGGTACATACAATCCTCTCCAAGGACAGGATGAAGCTGCTGATTGCAGAGCCTGCCCAGCAGGGAGAGCTTGTACTCAGGCTGGCTTAGCCCAGCCTGATGCAGAGTGCTTACCAGGGTAAGCCTTGTTGTTTTCTGTGCTTCTATCTGTGTCTGTGCATATATTTCACCTCTGTTGTTTTTGCTTTGTGCATAGGGCTGTGCAGGTGGCATCCTTTGCTATGTCAAGATTTTATTGCAGTTTCTGGTAAATCGGTGTGGCATAGACTGTTCTGGTGGAAGGCACTGCTGCCTGCTATTGCGACAGGATAGGTGGTAAAAAGAGACAAGAATGAAGCTGGGCCACACGTCCCATGGTTATGAACAAAGCGACCTGGCTGAATAACCTGCTTTTCTTTTGGTGAAAAATGTATGACAAAACTAGTCCACTTACAGTGTTTCATTTTTGGTATTTCTGCATTATCAGTTTTCAGTTACATTGCTGTCAGCCACAGCATCAAGTGCTTCAGCTTTTTCCCAGCTGCAGCATTCATCCTAATATTATGGTAGGGCACAGAGTTTGTCTCCCTCTTGCATCAAAACATTTGTCCCAGCTAGCCTGCTGTGTTCTGTTAGGTATGTGTGCCCAGCGGGGTCATCCAGCCCTCATTTTCCCAGCAACGCCTGTCCTCCAGGAACATTTGGCAATGACTTCAGCCTCTTTGATAAGTCCCAGTGTGAAACGTGCCCCGCTGGATTCGTCTGTGTGAGAGGTAGGTGGCTTTATGATAAAGTGAACTGTGTTCTTTGGTACCCCTTATCACAGAGCCCACTAGTAAGTACTACACTAGGTCAGTGAGGTATCACAATGATGGTAAATGGGAAGAAGTTGCCCTGCAGAGACTGCTGTGCCCACTGGATAAGTTGATTTTAATCTTACTCTGAAATTTCTTCTTTATGCCACCCATGATTACTGTTTTAACTTCATGACCTGGAAGCAGCCAGTTTTTACAGTCTTCAAAATTTTTAGCTTATTGATGGCTTCTTCACTTTAATGTCTATGCTAGCTTTGGACAGGGGCACCATGCAGGATACTTGAGTAGAAGAATAATTGCTTTAGTAACCGGTTCTGTGATAGAGCCTCTCATCGACAGAGGAAGTAATTATTGTTATTAAGGCACAAAGGCACAAAATGAGGAGAAGACTTAACTTGGGGTTATCCAGCAGTGCTGAAAACAGAATGAGGGAACTGAATTGTGTGAAGCCAGTATGCTACCTATTAGCCTACATTGCTTCTCTTAAATTTGTCATTGTGTTTACAGGAACAGGTGGGAAACAGAAGCCTCCCACTCCATGCCCAGTTGGTCACTACTGCCCACCAGGCACAAAGCACCCAATGCAGCACAAGTGTGCCCCAGGCACCTGGAGCAATAGGACAAGCCTGACCTCGGAAGAGGAGTGCTTTCCGTGCCCTGCCGGCTGGTTTTGTGTAGGAGGAGCCCCTGTCCCTACTGGGATGTGCAGCTCAGGGCACTACTGCCCTCAAGGTAGGCAGCTTTTTGCAGGAATGAAGGAGGTTTAGTTTATTTCTGTCTTCAGAAACTTTATCAGCGTTATTTTTTGCATCAAAGTATTTCAGTGTGGAGCTGGATAGCAAACTGTCCATTCTGTATAGTCATACTTTAAATCTATACGGTTTGAACTGAGCATGTTGGTGCCATTATTTTTTTTTCCCTTAATTTGCAAAGAATTAAAATGCACAATCAAGTGTCTGGTACAAGCCCAATTCTAAATTTGAAACTTTCTGCAAAGATTCTGCGGTATGTACTAAATTATGATATTTTTTGTTGTTGTTCTCAGCACTGTGAGCAGTCATTTTTATATATATGAATATGTATTTACATGTAACTCATGTACATACTTAATAGCAATGAAGAACAGGGGGCTGTATTAAGAATTAGCATAGTTCTCTCCTCTTTTTTTTGGAAAGGTACGTGGAGGGGCACACAGTACCCCTGTCCTGCAGGAACTTACAGTACCAGGCTGGGAAATGGCAGAGTGGAAGATTGTGCTGCCTGCCCCGCAGGAGCTTTCTGCACCAGTGGGACCTCCAAGCCAGTTCTATGTCCAGTGTAAGTACACTACACATGCTGCAGTAGTTGTGCAGGTACAAAAGAAAATATTTCTACACAGCATTTCAGAACATTTCTGATTTTAAGTAATACCTTTCTGCACCAGAAATGTTAGTGAGTTCCTTTCACCTTGCTTGTTACTGGGTGGTCCAGGCAAGTTTCTTCTGAATCGGGCAGTTTCTTGGCTCCAGAAACACTAGATTTCCTCTATACCAAAGACTGAGAATGCAGACCAGAGGTGCACTGTCCTTTTCTTGGTCACTTTGCTGCTGTTTGTGACTCTCCCTTCTGCTGTATTTTCTCCTGCAGAGGAACTTATCGCATGGAACATGCCGCAAAAGTGGCTGCAGACTGCATCCCTTGTCCTGGAGGGTATTACTGCCCTGAGCTTGGCACTGTTACTCCTCAAACATGTGGTGCTGGCAACTTTTCAGTAAGTAGCAATAATTTTATCCTGTCATCTGTTCAGTGTAAGGACTGAATTTTGGCAGAAAAGGAAGCTTCAAGGGGAGGTTGAGGCTTTGAGTGCCTCAGAGAAGGAGCCCATCTCCTTGCATGATGAGTCTGAGTATTTGGGGTGATTGTGTACTGTGCTTCAAATAATAGCAGCCACCTGTGCTGACCCTACAAGTAAGGAGTGAAAGCGCTAGTCCAGAGAAGTCACTGGGAATATTCCTATGCAATCAGGTTTGGAGCTGCTCCAGACATGATGCTAGAAGTATTTATCACATGTGCAATACTGGTCCTGCTGTTATTCCCACACCAGAGGCTTGCAGTAGCACTCCAAGTACATCTGTCACATGTCTGGCCATAGGTAGTTGGGTAGATACTTTGGGGTTTTGTGATGTATTTTACCCTGGCAGAAAGCGGACACCTGTATTTAATTCCTGCTCAAAAGGAAGTATTTGATTGCAATGGAGCTAGACTATCACTTGGCTTTGGAAGGTAGAACAACAAGATGGAGCTACAGAGGGGAACAGTGATGGCACAACTATTCTCACAAGCAGGTGCTAAGGCCTGTTTCTTTTTTATTTGCCCCAAAACTGTAATGAATAATTCTAGTGGTAATTGCCACGTTTCCCCATTGATGGGAAATGGGCTTGTCACTCCTGTCAAATGATCCCAGTATCCCTGTCCAGGCAAGTTCTCTATCGCTGCATGAATTTGGTAGTTATCACTGGAACCCTTAATTAAGTTTGGAGTGGAGGTAAATGGAGATTTATGTATGGCAAATAGACCTAGATTATTTTTTGTTTGCACTTTAGAGTTCAGTGTAACAAAGAAAGATGAGGGAACGTGTCTGTGTTTTTCTCTGCTCCTGCTGGTAAAGGGTGTTGGGTTGACTGTTCTGAGGATCAGAACTTTTTGTATGGATAATCCACAGGCAGTGACGGGGCCTGCTTCTTATTTGTGAAACACGGGCTTTCTTGCCTGCGTGGTGAATACACTGAATTGCATGCTGTTTGTTGTTCATAGGTTAGGTTAGGTGGAATTTTTAAAGGAAGCTCTTTGTGCTTCCGGTAGCATTACTGAACATAACAGGGAATGTTTTATAAGAGCAGGGTCCTGTCATTGGCTCCCGAGGGCAATGTCTTGGCTCAGTGGCCGCGTTTTTGTGGACTGTTTTTGTTTACTGATAGGGTCTGCTGTAGAGTTGGTTGCATTCGTTTCCTTTGTTCTGTGCCTCAACACAGCTTGCCAAATGTGCAAGGATTCTTTTGCTCTCTAGAAGTGGAACCATGTGCCTTTCATGTTGTAGGACCAAGGTTCAGCCTCCTGCTTGCCGTGTCTTGTTGGACATTACTGTGCTAGTGAGAACACTAGCCGGGAAGTGATGCTCCTTGCTATGATTTGCCCAGCGGGTCTCCTGTGCCCAGAAGGACAGGCAGTTGTTCCTGATGCCAGTGCAAATGCCTGCCCAAGAGGATACTACTGTCCTCAGGGAGATACTGTAAGTGAATCTGCTTTGGTCCTTGGGATTCACTGTTCTCTCATCAAGTCGGCTGTACAGTTACAGTCTGCACTGGGATTGGGATTAGTCTTGCTATGGGAGCCTTTCCTAATAATTTTTTTTTTTTACTGATTTCTGTACTCTTCTGGTGTTCGCAGATCTTAGCAGTATTTGCCCTACATAAAACTGTTCATAATATTGGGATAACGTTTTCTGAGATGGTGTATTCAATACAGAGGATTGGATCCGCGTTCTATTATACCATCTTGTCAGCATTCGCACCAGATTCCTAGTGTTGCTTTTCAGTGTTTGTTCCCAGTTACGGGGAAGGATTATTTTCACAGCTTCAGCTTCTGGGTGTTTGGCTTGTGGGATGCAGCAGTCATAGTAGTATGTTGAAGACCCATTTTTCTATTTCATTTCAAGGGCTTGCATGCTAAGCCTTGCCCCAGCGGGACCTATGGTGAGCAGAAGGGTCTAAGCAGTGCTGATGAATGCCTACTGTGCCCTGCAGGGAAGTACTGCTACAGAGATGGGATTGAGCCTCTAGGAATTCCCCACCCTGTAAGTATAGCCCAGGTTCTCCTGCCTTTCCCGCCCCACCCCCCACCACCACCCCCCCCCCAAAGGCTGCAATTGTTAATGGAGCAAGCTTAATGCATGTTTTCTGTCTTTACTTAGCCTTCTGGCTGTCAGTGCAGGCTATGAAAGAGAGTTCAAAGGTCAGGAATTGGTGCTGCTCTTCTCTAATGAGTTTTGGGATCTTTCATTGCGATTGTCTTGTCTCTGGAAAGAGTGAACTCTTCAAATATTAATAGCTGTTAAAAGAAGAAGCCTCTATTAAGAGTAAGAAATGCAGTTGGATTCTCTTCCACTTGGATGAATCCACACTTTTATTTAAGAACAAGGTAATAGCTCTTATCCCGGTTACAGCTCTTCCAAGCGCAGAAGAGCATTTTCTGCGCAACTGTATAGGCAACATGTAGGACCTGTCTCAATGACAAGATTTTACCTTAAAAAAAATCTCACCTAAAATAATTATCCTACATGGTCAAAACTTTACTGGTAAGACTGTGAATTCCCTTCCTTCCCTTCTTTTCTGCTCCGTTTTCTTGCAGTAAAAAAATGCCAGGTTATTCAAATTGTCGATGAAGCTTGTATCTTTCTGTGTTGAATCTTAACAGATTCTTCTTCCCTGCTCCAAAGAAGACAAAGCCATGCCTGACTGTGTATTTTGCTTTCCAGACGGGGGATTGCCCACCCGGCTACAACTGTCCTCCAGGGACTGGATTCCCTTTCTCCTTCCCCTGTATGCCAGGCTTCTTCTGGGATAATTCCAGTGTAGAGGGTGAAGATGCTTGCAAACCATGTCCACCTGGGTACTACTGTGACTCTCTGGCCATGTTGGAGCCCAAACCTTGCCCAGCGGTAAGTTGTTCTTTCGCGGTTATCTAATGGAAGAAGCTGGTCTGTGGAAGTCTATTTAATAGAAGAGCCTTAAATGCTGTATTAAGCTGGCTTTGTTTTGCAGGGCTTTTACTGTGTCAAAGGCAGCTCTAAACCTGAACCTTGCCCAGAGGGTACATACAGTAACAAGAAGGGGCTGTCTGGACCCTCGGAGTGCAGCCCCTGTGGCCGTGGTTTCTACTGTGCTGCTCCAGGACAGACTGGGCCAAGTGGTCCCTGTGAGGCTGGATTCTACTGCCAGGGCAGGGCCCTGACTCCAGTAAGTCACGTGGCAAGGTTTTCTTCTTCTTATCTAATTGTGCTCCACTGTGGGGGTTTTTTTCCCACTGTGGTGCTTTTTGTCAACCCAGTGACTTCCAGAGTCGCAATTTGGTACTGCTCACGCTCAAATTTATGGCGTAAGGACCGCTCATGCTGCCCTCAAAGGGAGTGTAACCACATCATATTTTTCCCTCTCAACACTAACAGCCCCTTAATTAAAAATGCAGCCAGGTGAAAAGGCTACAGGTGAAAAGTTCAGTGGGTGTGAATCGCAGTGGGGTTGCTAGTGTAACAATGTCATCCATATTTATTCTTTTTGCGTTTGCTACATTTCCCTTAAGTAGGTGTTGTCTGTTTTCTGTACAACAGAGTATGTCTCTTGTTTTTCTTTTCTTTATTGCCTTGGGCCCAAATCAGTATGATGCCTTTAAATATTTTAACGCCGTTTACTCCTTCTTTTTTTTTTTTTTTTTTTGAATGATGCCTTTTCCAATTTCAGTTGCCCACAGATGGCGTGACAGGAAACATGTGCCCTGCTGGGGCATACTGCCCAGCCGGCTCTCCCTCACCTATTCCCTGTCCTCCAGGAACTTACAGCAATGTGAGTGGGTTGAGAAGCCTCCGTGAGTGCTTGGACTGCCCACCTGGGTGAGTATCATCTTTGGAGAATACAGCTGAGTTCTGTCCCATTGCAAAGGGATTGTTCAACCCCCAGGTTTGTTACCAGAGCAGCCCATCCTTACCTTCAGCCCTCTTACAGAGGAGTTCCCTCTGTTCCCAAGGCCCTAGTACAAATGCACAACCTGCATTCTCCATGGCTACATACCTGTATCAGTAGATTTACAATAAGGAATTTGAATTGTCTGAGTTGTCCCCCAGCTTTTAGTGTTCCCTGGCTTCTGTCAAGACTCATTATGTCTGTAGTGCAGGATGGCTTGACCTAGCAGCTCTTGCTTAAACGTCCTCATTAATACTGATGGGGTAGTCCTTTTTATGTTACCAGATAGTATAATTCACCACCTTGTTGCATTCCTTTTAATGACACAAAATTACACAACTGATTCTGAAGGAAATGTATGGATTGTGGTGGCTTTCACCTGTCCATGAGTGTGCATTGAGTATGTGCAGCTTGTTAAGGCCGGCGAGGGACAGTCTGGCTTTCAGGTGATCATATCTTCATGCTGGCATGACAAATGGTGCGTGCAAGATCATCTGGGGCTTAGTGGCACAAAACTCGTAATTTTTATGCTTTACTGTGAAGAAGGAGATCAGCTGGGTTGGAGTCGTAGATCTCCATGCGGTGGAATCCAAAGCTCTGAGAGAATCCACAGTCAAAGAACTGTCTCTCTTTTTTACTTTTACTTCAGTCTGTTTTCCCAGGAGAGGTAGGCAGGAAAGCAGAGCAAGAGACTGCTCTGGAATTCATATTCTGTCTGGAAGTTGGAGGGAATGACATCAAAGTTCCTTCCTTTATATACATTTTTAGCCCAAAGTTGCAGAGAAGGTTTGAAGAAAACCAACATTTGGGTGTTTGTGTGATCTTTATTCAGAAGTATATGCAGAAGCCACTCCCTGACTGTAGAGGGGAGAATTCTTCCCAGGATAAAGCTACTGAACCTGAGAGGTTATGGTCTTTAAAAAGCATGTGTGAGAAGTGATGCATATCGTCTGTAACTCCCTTTTGAGGCCTGTAAGCAAACAGGAACCATGTCTCTAAGATTCCAGGTAGACTGCAGGGATATTTTTTTTTTTTTTTTTTTTTTTTGTATCGGGACTGTGCTATCGAGTGACAAAAGGAACTATTGCTACCCGAGGTTTTTGTTTTTCCTCACATAGCCTGTATTGTGATGGGACAAGTAACCAAGCTCCCTCGGGACCATGTGAACCTGGCTACTTCTGTACAGGAGGTGCCAAAAGCGCTCTTCAGCAAGTGGTGATGGAGGGGCATTATTCTTTAACAGGAGCTTTCAAGCCAGAGCCATGTCCTCTTGGCAGCTTCCAGCCTGTAAGTATGTTAGTATACACCGTGTAATATACCTGTGAGGTCATCAGAGCCCCTGGAAGCTGTAAAGTGTGTGAATAGAAATTCATGAGGTGTTTGCAAGTGGTCAGCTTAAAAAAAGAGGGACTTGGGTTTTATCTGAAGTTGGGTGATCACCATCTCCTTTGTGGAACTCTATGCAGAGCTAAAAAGGTTTGTGTCAGGACATCAGATCCATCAGTACAGCACTCCTGTTTATAGCTCATTTGGCAGTTTTTCTTCAGTTTTCTTGCATAGTACATATTTAGAAGTGGGCTGAGGAGGCTTTAGCCTAGCATAGGTGAATTAACATGTGCGTGTGCCTTACTGCTGTATTAGATCAGACCCGAGCCTGCCACTTCTTTAGTGGTGCAAGGTGCTGTTTGGATAACACAAATCTGTTGCATTTGGACTGCAGTTCATTTGCTTCGGGGTGTTTATTCTGTAGTAGGAAGTTTCTGGGAGTTGGTAGAATGTGCAAAGTTTATTTATTCACATAGTAAGCAGTAATACCCCACATCTGCAAGGTTCTTTCTGTGTTCCCTCGTTAGGGCCGTGGTCAGTCTCTTTGTAGGGACTGTCCAGAGGGTACGTTCTGCAATGAGCCGGGCCTGGCTGCACCCCAGGATTGTCCCAAAGGGCATTTTTGCTTGCCTGGAAGTTCCTTGCCTCTCCCGTGTCCAGCGGTAAGAATCAAATATGGACTTGTTTTTCAAGTAGTAGTTTTCAGCAGGCTCCCAATCCCTTGGCAGGGGGCATTCACTGGTTCTCTCTCTTTGTGCAGGGAAGTTACACAGATGTAGTCAGGGCAGGTTCATGCAAGCCCTGCCCAGCAGGCATGTACTGCAGCGTGGCTGGTCTGACTGAGCCAGAAGGATATTGCCAGCCAGGATATTACTGCATGCAAGGTTCCAGCACCTCCTCACCTGTGAGTACTGAGTAACTTGCATTGCTTCAGACCTTTTGGCACTACAAAAGCTTTCATAAACCATATTAATTTTATTTTCCCTGCTTCAGATGGGTCTTCCGTTTGGAGATCTTTGCCCACAAGGACATTATTGCCCTGCTGGCACAACACACCCAAAAGAGATGCCGTGCCCTGCTGGGACCTGGAACGGACAGAGAGGAGCCCAGGATGCCACTTGGTGTCTGCCTTGTGCCCCTGGGTTTTTCTGCAATATGTCTGGCCAAGATGCTCCTGCAGGACTGTGTGCACAAGGTGAGACAAAGCCAGAACTTCTTTAGCTACTCAGAAATTCAGGGTTTTTTGAATGGGAGACAGGACTCAAGTGCTTTCTGCTTTAAGGCTATTACTGCACAGGAAGAACAAAGACTGCAAAGCCGGAGGATGGTATCACGGGAGATCTCTGTCCTCAAGGACATTTCTGCCGTGCAGGCTCAGCAGCACCTTCTCCCTGCCCCAGTGGAGAATACAGTAATGCAACAGGTGAGGAACTGGATCTTTACAACTTCAGTGTGACTTGGGGGAGATAGAAACACAGATTGTGTTTTTTGTCTGTATCCAAGAACGTCTTGATAGCTGGTGGCCATTATGAGCATCAGTATTTTCAGGGGGGGCAGTAGAGAAAGGGGTTGGAGGTGCGGGGGGAGTAGTTTGTTTTGGTTTTTTTTCCTGGTGTCACATGGGGAATATATTTCACCCCTGGAGCACCTCACCTATTAAGATTGTAGCAGTGATACTCAGTGCACAGAAAGCTAGTAAGCAGTTAACCCGATTTCCTTGCCGTTCTGCCTGCCACCTAATGGTGAGATGTGGAGGTTACTGGCACTCTGGGGCTGCTGAAGTGGAGTTGAGAAATTTTGCTGAATCGAATGCTCCTGGGAGAAGGTGCATGTTTGAAGGCCAGTTATAGCAGGAGGGCTTACATAGCTTTATTTCGATTTCTGCTTCTTTAAGTGCACAACCAGTCAGTTGCGCATATGGTATTTTTCTTCCACTTCGTTACGTGGTTCCTTTTAATTCCTGTATTTCCTTCACAGGTCAAGACAAATGCTTTCCTTGTCCTGCTGGGTTTCACTGTTCAAAAGGACTGAGGCGTCGCTGTCCTCCTGGCTTCTATTGCCCTCAGAAAACTGGAATCCGTTTTTATCCATGTCCCCCTGGGACTTACAATCCCTCCTATGGACTCAGCCAGGCAGAGAGGTGTCAGCAGTGCCCTGCAGGTGAGGAAATGACCGGGTGCTCTGATTGTTCATGTGGGGCAGTGTCTAAGAGGGTGATCTCTCTGCGTATCTGTTTTCCCAATCCACTGATGTGTGTTTCACCTGTAGGAAATGCAGTCGTGAAAATACACAGTCAAAGGAGGTTCCCTGTCCCACTGGTAGTGTCCCCCAGCGAGCCACAGGTTTTTTCGAGGCTCTGCAGAAGAGTTCGGTTTACACTCAGGATTTCCCAGAGTAGAGCATGATCTGAGTTGGAATGCAGTTTTGTCCCAGTTGTGCTGATGCTGAAGGATTGGTGCTCTCAGAGTCTTCCCCTTTGCCTTCCAATCAGTGCTTGCAGTACAGCAGCTCTCCTGTTTTTTCTCCCAGTTTACTGATACTCTTTTCCCTCTGTGGTCTTCCAGGAATGTTCTGTGGAGAATGGGGATTATCATCTCCAAGTGGTCCCTGCTGGCCAGGATTCTTCTGCACAGCAGGTATTGAATGTAGCATTCGCAGGGCAAAAAGTGAAAAAGTAGGAGGCTGTAGACCTTTAGGAATTGTTTTTCGTACATTCTTTGTGCAATCTCTGCCTAGCTTTTATTGCATAGAGTGCCAGGATAGTTCAGAGGAATGAAGCTATGTGACAAGGTTATACTCAGTCACATTAGAAGTTTCTCTAGTCAAATACCTGCTTTCTGAGGCTAGTAGAAGGGCTTAGGGTAAACTACAAGAAGTAGACTCAAGCAAGTTGTTACCATAGGAATTTGACTGTTCTGAGAAAGTTTTCTGGCAGCTTTCAGCTGGTGTTTGTATAATATAAGGGTTTGTATTTGTCGGGACAAAGGACTGCAGGCAGATGGGAAGGTAGTGGCAACTTCATTCAGTCCTCCTGCACAGTATTCAGTAGCACTGAATTTTCTCTGTGCTGCATGCTGTAACTGTGCTGCTGAGGATTAGTGTTTGATACATTTCATAGAACCACGGGACCTGAGTTTAGGTAATTTAATAAGGAACCTGACGCTTAATTTACTTTTAAGTAACTTCCTATGTCCTTGCAATTATTAAGAGAAGCCTGAAATGAGAGTAAACTGCAGGAGCCAAAACCCACACAAATCCCAATTTTATAGATGCCTAGTGCTCTGGTTTTGACTGTTTGGATTTGGCAGTTCATCTCTTCCTCGAGATTTCTTTCAGGTCTTTACCAATTTCTGTGCTCTGTGCAGGGCAGTTGTCATGAATGTTTTACCAAGATCGAGTCCAAATTTAAGATACCTTTGGATGCAGTCCAATTTAAAGGAAATGCTTTCAGCTAACTTTGAGTGTTGTTTGCCACAGCAGTGAAAGGGGAGCTTGCATTAAAAACAGGAAGTCTTTTTTGTTTCTAACTTTCTATTTGCCAGCTAGCACGTAAGCCCAGAGACTGCTCTGAAACAGCAGTCAACTCTACTGTGATCAGCATGCAGATCCGTGCTTTGCAGTACAGTTGACAGGCCTTTGAACTTCGTAGATGCTCCCCATATTCTCATATAAATAAAATAGCTTCTGTACGTACTGGCCCCTTCAACAAGCAGATGATTCTGGGTTTAGCATGGGAGATGGGCACTTGGGACCACCAACTTTTAGTCCCGGTTGCAGCAGTGGGAACTCATGTGAGCTGTTCTCTTTCGGGTATCAGTTTTCCTGGCTATACATTAGAGATTGATGATACATGCCAGAGGAGGATTTTGTGAGCTATATTTAAAGCTCACATTCTTGTAGGGCCCTAGAGGTAATCGTGTAATGTGTGGTCATCATCTCCTTCCTCACTAACAGCCCAGCTTTTAGAGCAGTAGGTCTGTGGCGAAATAAAGTAAAAAGGCAAACCATCCAAGTGGTTCTATTCCCCTACGGTATTTGCTGTTAATTATTCCATTCTGCTATAGATTTTTTGCTCTATTGTCATAAGTAACAATCACCTGTTCTCTTTTTTTTTCAGCTACGGAAATGTTTCTTTAGGTGTGGGGGACAGACTTGCCTATGAATAGCAATCCATATCATTCAGGATACCTTTGGTCTCTCTTTCTTGTGCAGGAGCAAGCGTCCCAAACCCTAATGGAGCCACAAACACGAGCACTGGTGGCCCATGCCCACCTGGACACTTCTGCCCAGCTGGCACAAGTATCCCACAGCAATGCCCTGTGGGCACTTACTCAGACAGGTAAGCTTCTTGGCTCTGCTGATGCTAGTTTTCATTTTCCTTTTCTTTTTGGTTTCTCCCTTAGTCCTTTAAGCAACAAAGTGCCGCTCACTAAGGCTCATGAGACACATCTTTGCATTGATCATAAAAGCTTCGTGGTTGTTTTCACTTGGCCAGAGGTATAGCCGTCAGTGGTCTACCTGCTGAACTTGCACGCTTGCCAACAGAAAGCCTGCTTATGTCCCTCACCAGGCTCTACAACTGGCAGGACTCCAGCTGCACAGTGTGTCCATCTGGCTATTACTGCAGCTCTGCTGGCCTCACGGCACCCTCGGGCCCCTGCTCAGCTGGGTACTACTGCCTCCCTGGAGCTTCCTCGCCATCACCTGGTGAGCTGCGCTGGGTGAATGTCTGTGTCTTTATCTGCCTGTGTCCAGTAATTAGGGGGTTTGGCAACAGGTAGCTTTAAAAAATGCCACCTTTTTTTTCCCCCGGTATTCCTGCCCCTGCCATTTCTCTCTGTCATGCAGGCCCCCGTATTAATTTTGTTTTGAAGCATTTGTACCAATGCATACACATGCCAAGCGTGAAGAAGCAGTTGGTCCACCAGTCTGTGTTATCGAATGAGTTACTTGCATTGAACACTGGGAAAGTTACGGGTGCCTGCCTGTAATGGACGTAGCCTGATTGCTCCTTGTCATTTTATTGTGTCTCAGAAATGGTAATTTCCAGGGAAGAGTTCCAGGTCCCCAGTGGACGATTCCATATTCTCCAGAATTCCTGGTATATGTAGCGTGTTTAGAAAGCTGAACTGTTAAATGTGGTTCGTTGTGGCTTTGCCTGTGAAGCAAGGAGGGAGGAGATATGGTGACACCGCACTGAATAATTCCAAAGCTGGGATATGGTGGTCATTCTAGTTACTGTGTTGAGCATCCTCTTGATCTGTCTTCTGGGATCCCAGAGAAGACAAGATCCTCATCAGTGGGTTGTTAGCTCCCTTTGCTGGCATTGTCTCTCCCTCAGCAGCTCCCTTTTATTGGCCACGTCTCTTCTTTCTGTGTCCTAGATATGTGGGAGAAAGGAGGCCCTTGCCCCGTGAGCCACTTCTGCCCAGAAGGAACGAGCTTTCCCTTACCCTGCCTTGCAGGCACTTACAACAACCTCACTAGACAAGCTGTGTGCTTCCCTTGTGCTGCAGGCTACTACTGCCCAGAAAATACCACCAGCTATAGTATGAATCCTTGCCCAGCTGGCTTCTACTGCCCCAAAGGTGAGATGGGCCCAGGGGACGAGGCAATCCATTGGCCAGGCTGAAACATCCTTCTTCTTAAAGGCAAGAAGTGATCTCTGTGAACAAAAACGTTTAAGTGTCAGTCTGGTTCTTCACGGAAAAAAAGACCGTATTTAGGCTTTTAAAGCCTAAATACGGCTGTTGCTTAACCTCCTCACAAGCAAGCTAAACAGTGCCCAGAGACTGCCTTGGCCATGAAGGGCAAGCTGTGCACTGTGGAGACAAGCAATGAAAGAAACTGGCAAAGATGACATGAAGTGATACAGCAGGATTAATAGCCAAGATAGTCTTTATAGTCCTTGAAAGATTCTTGCTCTCTTTATTCCAAAGGAACCAGGTTTGCTACTGAGTTTCCCTGTCCCCGGGGCTACTATAACCCTGATCCCATGACACAGAGCTTGGATAGCTGCTTGCCCTGTCCACCTGGGCACTACTGTGGGAAGGAGAACTTGACAGCTGCCTCAGGCAAGTGTGATGCCGGTGAGTCTGGATCTGTTTGGCTGTTGTATTGTACAGCACTTGGGGGCAGTATGTTTGGGAGGCTGATGCTTATATCCTGCAGCTTCTACCACAGCTTTTCCAGTCTGTTTGCTTGATTCACTTGCATGATGATTTCTGGGGCTCTATCATTGCTAGAGCTTCTCAGTCATGTTTTCTGTTCTCAGGTTGGTTTTGCATCTCAGCTGCTTGGACCTCACAGCCTTTTGATCTGGATAACTACACCAATGCCAACTGCCTCTGTCCAGCCACTGCCACTGGAGGAAAGTGCATAGCTGGTTTCTATTGCCCCAAAGGAAGCCCGGAGCCTCTTCCTTGCCCTCCAGGTTTTTACTGCAATGCCTCAGGTTAGTTTCTTTGGAGAAGAGGAGTGATCTGTTTTGAGGGGAGTTAAATTAAAGGCATTGTGTGGACGAGGAAATGCTTGCTATTTAAGATCTCATTAGAGGACCCTAAAGCTAAGTTCTGCTTCTAGGTGATAAACCTAACTTTGCCCAGCATTTGCTGTGTGACCCTGAGTTGAGCCACTTTGCCTCTGTGGCCATGTTCCCATCTTCAGAGGACCGGTATGAACACGTGTCATTGTAGGTTCCTAGACATGGAGGATCAGGGTCTCCTGTCAGACTCCACTGTATTCTCTGCATCTGCAGGCTCTGGGATGCTGCCTGCTGCTTCATTTTCTCCTACTCTTTTTTCTGTCGTTTCGGTATTCTTTCAGTGTGTTAAATAGGAGCTTCTTTTACCCTGATGCTTCCGTAGAGCTGTAATGGTGCTTGCAAGATGCCTTTGGTGTCTCCCAGAGGGAGGCTGTGAGTGATTTTTTTTTCCTGCTTTTCTCCCTTTGTCTTAGTGCTTTGAGTGCCGTTATTCTCTCTTTCTTCCAGGTCTGTCTGTCCCCAGTGGGGAGTGTACTGCTGGGTTTTACTGCAAAGGCGGAGCAGCTCTCCCTAAACCAACAGATGGCGTGACTGGGAATATCTGCCCTGTGGGGACTTACTGCAGTAAGTATCCAGCATCAATCAGGACTAAAAATTTCATTTCACATAATAGTCATATAGTATCTGAAACACTGATGGGTGATTTTGAGAGCATGGTCGCCAGCTTGCTAGGGTCTGACCATAGTGCACAAAGTGCCACATTCTTCCCCTAGTTCTTCCCCTGGCCTGTTCTTTGAAAGTGGTAAGTGACATACTTGTCTCAAGCCTCAACTCGTCTGTCTTTAGAATGAGAATTAAATGAAGCTAATTATGTCTGTCCTCTCCCATGCGGCACTGTTTGATCTATGAGTGAAAAATAAGACTTTGCCGATACTGTTTCCACATTGCTGTGCGTTCGTCCAACCCCTGAATGCAGCGATCTCATTCATTCTTTTATTGTTCATTTCTCTCTGTCTTGCTTCTGTTCTCACAGCTGCAGCATCAGCAGAACCCAAGCTCTGCCCAGCTGGCACCTTTTCCAGCCTGCTAGGGAGGACAACACTTACTGAGTGCCAGCCTTGCCCCTCTGGCTTCTATTGCGAGGTACCTGGCCTCAGTGCGCCAACTGGGGAGTGCTGGGAAGGTAAGTCGTGAATAAACTGCAGTGCAGATTGAGCATGTTCTCTGAGGACATGCTCAAAGGAGCATGTTTTTTTGTGTATTGGACAAGTTCAAAATCCGTGTCTTTCTGGGAGTCACTGTTTTAGAGTGGAAAAGTAATTTCCCTGCCGGGAGATCTGACAGAAGTCAGAGAGGTGCTGTAGACTGTACAGGCATCCAGAAAACAAGAGTCACATTTTTCACAATATCCAAATGTTATTGTGTGCATCCCTCACACAAGAGATGGCTGCTTATTATTGACTCTTGAGCCTTCCTATGGATGAAACTTTAGAGACTTGCTGCCTACCTTGGTGGTTTCCTTCTCTTGACTGGAGAAGGAATAATTTCTGGCTCTGTGTGAAAAGGCCATTAGAGCTTAAAGCAATTCAGATGTGAAAGCAGAAATGGTAACGTCTGCGTATTCTGAACAATTAAAATATTGGCAAAGGAAAAACTCTTTTCAGTGGGAAAACTTTATTTGAAGGGTTTCAGTAACTGAAGGGAAACAGAAAGATCAATGCTGTGTCCCTAAGTGTTTTTTCCTGTGCCACCTGTAAGTTTTGTCCTGTGTTCTGGGGACCACTGGGTGGTAAATTTCCTTCTAAAGAGTGCAGCAAGTGGAAAGCTTTGATGTGTATTTGTCCCAGCAGGAGTGTGATTCAGATCAACAGTAATTTAAGGTCAGCAGTAGATTTTTTTTTTTTTTTTTTTTTTTTTGAGTGGCCAGTGAGGTCTTTTGTATGCCTGGCAGAACCTGTTCTCTTCTCATGAGCAGCACTTCAATAGCTAGTATCTCTCAGTGACTAATTTAGCTTTCTTTCCTCTGTCTTCACCGCAGGCTATTACTGTGACAACCAGCAAGGGCCAGTTATTGATTTTACCCTTTACCCATGCCCGCAAGGGTTTTACTGCCCACCAGGGACAAACAGGAGCACTCAGTACAGCTGCCCTGCAGGAACGTTTGGACCAAGGCAAAAACTGAAAACTATCAAGGAATGTCAAAGATGCCCACCAGGAAAATACTGTGAATTCTCCGGACTTGTTGCCCCAACAGGTATATTGCTGTTCTGAGCCTGTTCGTTACTGGTAGAGAGTCATGTCAATAGCTGATGGCTAGTGCCAGGGATTGGAGTTAGGACTCTAGGGTTCTGATCTCAGCTAAGGTGAACTGTCCAGTTTTACTTGTCAAGAACTTCCTGAGAAAGAAAAAGATTCTTTTTTTCTAAGCAAGAACTGAGAGAAGGACTGCAGAAACTACCTCATCAGAAAATCCAGTGGGGAGTTTTCCAGTGTCAAACCCGTCTGGCGTTCTTTTTGGGATTAGTTTGTTTTTTCAGCTTAGTTCCCAAAGAACTAATTATTTCACGTAATTGATGTGCATCTGATTAGGCTTAGCAGAGAAAGAGAGGGCAAAGTACTCAGCAATTATATCTCTCCATTTTTTTTTCAAGATTCTTTTTTCACATTTGCGCTGATGATTTTTTGTTGCTCCTTGTCCTGTATAGATGAAGGCCCTAATTCATCAAAGCACTTCTATAAAATTCTTAACATTTCAGGCTTCGCTTAAGGATGTGTTGAATATGTGCACAAAGAGAAATGTATGCTTAAGTACTTGCCCAAATGTGAAGGCAGTGCTCAGTCAGAGCTAAGCGCTTCCCTACCTCGGAACAGTCAGTTTGGCATCTGCTACCAATTTTGCACTCCTTACGGTTACAAGCAGCTCCTCTGCTTGATGACCATTACGTCACAGATTTGCAGACTGGCAGTGGCTCTGCATGATGGCGTAGCAAATGAGTGTACTTCATTGTGTATTGTGAAATTTGTGTTTATGTGCCTATGATTTTAATATAGTCGTGTATTTTGTATATGTTGTTCTGTTTTCTAGGAGATTGTGCTGAGGGATTTTGGTGCAAAAGTGGTGCCCGAGTAAGAAACCCCCAAGATGGAGAATCAGGACTGCCTTGTCCTCCTGGTCATTATTGCCCTGAAGGTAGGGTGCTTTGCTAGCGCATAATGTTTCTCTAATTCACGGAAAGCATGAGGTGGCATTTCCTCACTCTGGTGCTCTTGATTTTTGCCAGGTGCACCACTTCCATTACAGTGCCCTCCTGGCACATGGACTGGCAGTGAAGGCAGTAGGAGTTTGCAGGAGTGCTGGCCTTGCCCTGGGGGATATTACTGCAATAGCTCTGGGCAAAGGGCCCCCTCAGGACACTGCAGCCCAGGGTAAGTAGACGAGTGAACACTTTTATGTACTGTGTTGAAAGAAGAGGTGTTCTATAAGGGGTCTCCTTTACCCTTTTGAAATAAAGAGTTATGTTCCTATATTTACGGCTGCAGGTACTACTGCGTCACTAGGGCCCAGACCCCAACACCCACTGATGGCCTCTCAGGAGCTCCATGTCCAGTCCGTCATTTTTGTCCTCTTGGATCCAGGAGTCCAGTGCCGTGCCCCCCTGGCTCCTACATGCCACACATCCATGGAGAGAAGTGCCATGCTTGCCCAGAGGGTGAATACTGTGTCTCTGGTGAGAAGCCACAGCCATGTCCCCAGGGTGAGTTAAGGTCCTACTTAAACATCAGTTTTGTCTTTGATTTTCTAAAGACTGCTGATTCTGATCTGTTCTTTCTTTTCCAGGGTATTTCTGTCCCAAGGGCACAGCTCTTCCAATTGCTTGTCCAGCAGGGTCCTATAACCCGTCACAAAGGCAAGCCAGCTGCCTCCCCTGTCCTAAAGGGTAAGAGTTGAGACAGTGAGCTTAGCATTGTACCTGTGAGTAAGGGACTACTGGAAATAATTGTTTATCCAGTCATCGTGGAGCAGTGTGTGGTGGGAAAATGAGTTATTTTACCACTGAAAAGCACTTGTCTCTGTGAGAAAACAGAGCACCTATTGAGCTCTGTTTAGCAACACTATATAGTTGATTATGGAACCAGGCAAAGTCCTAAACCCAGGTACAACTACACTGGAAGGGAATTTAGATCAGAAGGCTATTCTGAGCAAGGAAACCATTGGCACCATAAACTTTTTCCATGTCTGAAGTAATAGATGGTTCCCTTGGCAACAGGCTGGCATAGGCCTGTTGAAGGGGAAGAGGATCTTGTATATCACCTGATGCTGACTGGCTTTTCCTTGGGGGATTCATCTCCAATTACTGACTGGATTTGACCTTGATTAACTTTTACAAGTTGATGAGTCACAGCCTGGATGTGTTATGACTCAAGTTAAGAAAATTATGTCTCTGTGGCTTTTGCAATTATGCCATCAATTTGGCATAGGAGGGGACAACTAAGAATGTAGTAATACGCATAAGTAGGTCTCTTGCAGTCATTACAGCACAGTGCTGCAGCTACACTAGACTAGCTAGCCCCACCATTAAGTTATTCAGGCATTCGTGGATAGAATATTGCTAGAAAATTTATTTTTTTATTCTTTCTTTTTTTAAATCTCTTTGGACCAGATTCTTCTGCCCCCAAAATTCCTCTTCCTTTTTGGAGAATAACTGTTCAGCTGGCCATTACTGCCCTACCGGATCTGCTTCTGCAACTCAGTTCCCATGTCCTAAGGGGACTTACAACCCACAGACTGGAAGCAGCCTGATGTCTCACTGCACCCCCTGTGACCCAGGTAAACAGCAAATAAGCATGTTTCAGGATGGTGGCAGGAGAATGTAGGAAAATGTGTATTTGAGTGTTCTTGAGCTTCAGTGGTTCAGTGGGCAAATTGTGTATGTATGTAGCTTGCTCTCTGAAGTACCTTTCTGGTTTTTTTCTGCCAGTACTAATGGCATTGCTTTGCTTTCTCAGGGCATTACTGTGCATTTGCGGGGCAGTCACGTGTTACAGGACCCTGTTTGGCTGGGTTCTACTGCAGCGGAGGTGTTTCTAGTCCAACACCTACAGATGGTCTTCTGGGGAACGCATGCCCGAAGGGAACTTACTGTCCTATGGGCTCTGCCTTTCCGCAGCTATGTCCTGCTGGTTATTATAGCAACTCAACTGGGAATACTGGGATCGAGGACTGTCTCCTTTGTGATGCAGGTACACTATTGAAGGAAAGGAATAACGAGACTCTAGCCAGACACTAGGTTTTCTAGGGCTCCTGAGAAACTTTGTGGTTCTAGAGCAGGCAATCGTGAACAACTGCTTTCTTGGAGAGAGATGTTAGGTGGAGCATAGACTAAATCTGCCACTTTTCCATGTAGGAGGATACTCACAGTGAAGTGCAAACTTCTGTGCTGTGAGCTTCCCTTTCCACCCTTTCTCTATATGCTTTCGTACTTAAGAGGTGATAGAAGGAGTGCTCTTTGTTCAGGCCTGTAAGCTCTGTACTTGCAGCTACTCTCAGTGAAAGCATCTCCAGTTGAATAGATGTGGGAACAGCAAACATGATACTTCAGTGATTATTTCCTCATTACGTACTTGCTGTTGTCTGTCTCGTGTGACCAATATCATTATGGTCCTTTTGTGGTCTCTCTTAATTTCAGGGTATTTCTGCAATGGGACTGGACTTGTGTCTCCAACTGGATTATGTGAGGCTGGATTCTACTGTAGTGGAGGAACCATTTCTCCTAAACTTCCCACGGTAAGCTGTGCTTGTGATGCAAGTAATGTAAAATGTCATATCTGTGGAACTGAAGACCATAAGGTCACCTTAGTTCTTTTGCCCTGTATTAAACTCTCCCTTACTACATTACCTTCTGTATCAGGTACTTCTGGTTTATTGATAGTGGAAGGGGCTAGAGAGAGCAAAATATACTTGGCCTCCTTTCAGCTTTTACATCTCAAAGCTGACCAAAAATAGTTCTATCTTTGCATATTGATGCTGCAAAACAGAGTGGAATGCCGTATCAGATTAAAATTACAGATGTTGGGAATGCATGAGTTTGATTAGAATACTGCATCTGTCAGCCCTCCTCCTAGGCAAAATACAATAAAAAATTTTTAAGATGATAACTCAAGAAGATACTGGTTTTATGCCGCAGCTCTCTACGGACTACGAATGAAGAAAGGCTGGTGCTATCTTCCAGATGGCCAGCCCAGCAAGATTTGTCAGGCACAGAATTCTGATGCCTTATTTTGGAAAAGGATAGGTGGGCAGCCTTAAAGACTGAGGGATGAGCATAGGATTTCATACTACATGTCTCATTCTCTTCACCTTTAGTATCTGACATAGATCTTTTTGCAAGGCCACCCTTTTGAGTTTGTAGATGGTAGCTATGGTGTTTTTCTTCAAAGACAACAGTCAGTGGCGGACCATGTCCACCTGGACATTACTGCGTGGTGGGGAGCAGCAGAGCCAAGCCGTGCCCTGCAGGGAGTTATAGCCCATCTTGGAGTATGGCACAGTGTTTGGAGTGCCCAGAAGGCTTTTATTGCACAGCTGCTTCCACAAACTACACAGACTGCCCTGCAGGTGAGTGTGATTGCACCTACTCATTCTGGTAAATTTTGTTTAAGGGACTATCAGATGCCCCCACGGCTATTTGGAGTAGATTTGTCATTGGACTGGGTTGCATGAGCCACAAATCTCTTCCACTGGACGGATCAATGACCTTGGTCAAAGTACTTAAGCTCTTTGGGATTCAGTTCCTGTCTGAATGTGGAAAATCGTAAATGGAGCAAACAGTTTTGACAGTAGACCTTTATCAAACACTTAAAGATCTTCACATTTAAAAAGTACGTGGTATTAAAACTATTGCTAATCCTCATGCCTGGTCAGCTTCGTTTCATGCACCCAATGTGACGTAGCTATCGGAGAGTAGCGATAAATTGTAAGGTGGACCCACCATAATAGCTTGGGATCAGTCCTTCTCAGAAGGCGATGAAGAGAATGCTATGTGTGCAGGTTGGGGGTTCTTCCTAGGCTATTACCAGCATGTGTTAACCTTTATGAAACCTGTCTTTTCTTTCCTAGGTCACTATTGCCCCAGGAATACAGAATTTGCCACACAGTATCCTTGTCCCCCTGGAACCTACAGTGAAGCTTTAAATATCTGGGATGCTTCCAAGTGCCAGCTATGTCCTCCTGGAAGGGTCTGTTCCAAGCCAGGCCTAGCAAGACCAGATGGACTATGCATGCCTGGATGGTTTTGTCCACCTGGATCCACGTCAAGCAAACCAGTGTTTCCTGGAAATTACTCTGGTATGAAGGGGAATGGTAAAGCGTGATGATTATTATTATTGAGGAGGTGGTATTGCAGTCACCTAAAGGACCCAGCCAGGTTCAGGATGGCTTACTTTCCCTTTTTACTTTCCTTAATTCAGTGCTCTAGTTCTGTTCTTCCTGAGCTCTTTAGATAAGATACAGGGCTTGCAATTCTTACGTTTCAACTCAGTCTGTGTCTTTTCCATTAGCAGGCATGGCAGCTTCAGCTTTTGGACCTGTTGGATTGTGCCAGGCAGGAACCTTTTGTCCTGCTGGTTCATTTCTTCCTCTTCCCTGCACTCCAGGTAGGAGAAGAGTCTTTCTCTCTGCACAAGTTTTTTGGCTTGGATTGGGTTTTTTGTACATATGTACTCTTTTCCCTTTTACCGGGATCAGTAGGCAATCCCAGTCTTGTGCTGTGACTGTTTGGTTCTGGTGTTTCTTAAACGATGGCCTTGCTTCTGCCCCCCTGCACCAGGTTTGTACTGTGCAACTGCAGAGCTCGCAGCTCCATCAGGTCCCTGTGAGGCTGGCTTCTACTGCACGGGGGGCTCCACGCTCCCAAACCCTATGGATGGAGCAGTGGGGAACATTTGTCCTCGAGGCCACTTTTGTCCTGCAGGGAGTTCTTCTCCATCTCCATGTCCCCCAGGTAGGTTTGGTGGCAGCTGCTACATGCTATCGTTTGTCTTCCCAGCGTCCAGTGAGCTGCTGAGCTGGCCTGGGTCTGTGCCATTCTTCTGCCAGCCCCTTGTTTCTTTTTGCTGAAGCATGCCTTTATGTTCCCCAGAGGACAGCTGCTATCAGCACGAAGGCTTAGCCTCTAATCCAGTGCTGTTGTATTGGAAACATCAGTCCTAAATGTGCATTCAGACAGTAATTGCAAAACTTCCCCTGGAGCCTCAGTCTGTGGTCTATATGCTGCTGTGCAGCTGGGGGGGGGCGGGGAGGCGGGGAATGCTCTTTGCTGAGCCCTGCTGTAGGAGACTTCACGCAGCCAAGCATGTATAAAAGCCTCTGCCGCCTTCCCTGCACGGTGAGAGCTGTCCTTTAACATCACCGTTCATTAACGAAGGATTAAGTTGAATGAGAGAGACTGTGGAACGTTTGTTTCTTTCCTGGGTTAAATCTGTAGTTACATAAAGCATGTGATTGCACTGCTCAGTCCAGACTAGAAATAAATAGGAATTCACCTCAGCCAGTACTCAAGACCAACCTCATACAGACCCCTCTTATAGGAAGATTGTCATCTACTCTCCTAAGGGAGTGCTGGGGACTGTACCCCCTTTGAATTCCTTCCAGCCAGCATCCTTTTGGCATCTCCTGCAAGACACGGGTGGGGCTACTGTAGCTAGAAAGTTACTGCGTGAGCAGCTTGTGCTTCTACCCATAGCTGCTTCCAGCGGGGTCTAGGATGATGTGAGAATGTGCTTTTGGTGGCTTTTTATTTTCAGGCTCCTTTTTGGCTCATCGTGGTGGACAGTCACCACAGGATTGCCAGGCTTGCTTCCCAGGGTGGTTCTGTTCGCAGCATGGCCAGAGCTCCCCGGAGGGCTTGTGTAAAGGAGGATGGTTTTGCCCAGAGGGCTCTGCGTCAGCCCAGCATTCAGGTAGGCAATCTTGGGGGTTATTCTTTACCTACTGGAGCTGCAGTGGCAAGAAGATCTTAAAATCTGACTTTACTTACAGTTTCAAGTTACGTTTGAAATGACTAGCGATTTAGATGGAATAATTTTTGGAAAACGTTTTTTAAAGTAACACAGGTTAAGTAGTGGGTAATTGTGTGTAAATATAGTAGAAAATATAGGGGATTTTACCAAGGCAAAAAAAAAAGCTGAAAAATATCCCAAGAGGAGTTTATTCCTTGTGATATTTTCACCTTTGTTAGAAAGAGCTACAGAGAGAGAGGTTCCTTGTGATATTTTCACCTTTGTTAGAGCTACAGAGAGAGGTTATATACAATTGTCTATCCTCCCTTTCATAAGGATGATGATGTAGGGATAAGTGTAACTTAAATCCTGATGTATTGGAAACATACAGGTGCCTCTGTGAAAAAGAAGTTAGTGAACCATGTGACAGTGCAGAGAGGCTGCAGCCTGTTCAGCTTTCTGGGAGCTGTTAAGGGCAACGTCTGCATGGCTGTTCAATTGAAAGCCTGGTTCAGTGATACGTAAAGTTGGTGTTCGGAGTGCAGCGCATGGGTCTGCACTGCTCAAATCTGTGTTTAGCAATGCTTTTAACAAAACCAGGGTGGTTTTTTTTCCCCTTATAAACCTTTTATCTTATTAAATCTTCCAGTTCTACATTTGTGGTGATGCTTCCCCTAATGGCACTATAAAGCTGTTCAGGACATAAGCAGAGCAGTGACGTTAGAAGTGTATTTCTTTTTTTGCTCCTAGACTATTTGTGTCCTGTGGGTCACTATTGCCCCACTGGCAGCCCAGAGCCCATACCCTGTCCCTCTGGAAAATATCAGGACCAGGCTGGTAAAAGCCAGTGTGAAATATGCCCAGCAGGAATGTAAGTGAAATGGATTTGCTCCTTCCTCTGGATGCTTTCCTTGGGAATTAGCGTGTGTATTTCCCTCTGTCTTAGGCAGATCTGTGTGTTGCATCCTTTGATACACAAGGCTGGTTTTCTTGTTTCTGTTTCCGAATTGCCTTTCCGTTTACTGTGTCATTTTCTGTACCGTGACCCATGTATCGTAGAAAATCCGTCCTGGTAGGTCTGTCTGCTGGGATGGACAAAATGGTCGTGATGGGTTGCATCTCAGCTCTCCAGTTGTTTCCTTTCAAGTAATTTGTCTTCTGTTTTCTATGTAGTCTTAGAATGTCACTGTTGCACAGAAAAAGTTTCTTAGTCTCTGGCAGAACAGAGGGAGAGCATGGGCTGAGGCAAGACGTGGGGTTTTTTTGGTAGGTTCTGTGCCCCAAAGGGCCACCGAGGTGATCTGCAAGAAAACTTCTCACGTGGCGTGGTCAAACCAATAGAATGTCCAGCAGGATATTACTGCCTGTCGGGAACAAAAGCTGCCAATCAGTACCCATGCCCAGAGGGCACCTACAGTAACCAGACTGGACTGGGAAATCCTAGGGAATGCAAGCCTTGTCCTGGAGGCAAATTTTGTGCCAGTGCAGGTAGGAATCACGTATGGATCAAATACAATCCTAGGCTGTTTTGTATCTAGGAGAGTCAAAAAGATCCACCAATGGGTCAAGTGTTCTTCTGTATGCAGTTCATGTGACTTTTAAGTAGCATTTGTAATGATCTCTGGGTCTCCTTGGGTAGAGATTCTTTGTGCTCAGTTTTAAAGATTTTTACAAACTATCTTTTTTTAAGTTTAATTAAAGAGGCAGATTAAGGTGCTGTTGTTTTAGCAGAGATGATGAAACCAAAAGCCGAGCAGCTTGGGTTCTAGGACTCATTCGTGCTTGGTTGTCTCTTAGTGGAAAGACCAGTACCGATCAGCCCCTTCTGTAAAGGTGATCTAGAAAGCTGTTTAGACCTTTTGCTGTCTGGTAATCAGTTGTGTAAATAAATGTGGAGATCGTAGATCGAACTTTTAAGTAACAGAGCTAGTCACAGGCCAGTAGACTCTGAAGTCGTTGTGATGACAAGGTTTGTCTGGTTGGTTTAGTCCAGAAGCTGTGATTTATGTAGTGCCACTGGCTTATTTCACTTTATGCTTCTTTTCTTTAGGACTCTCGTCCCCAACCGGTCCCTGTTTGCCTGGGTATTACTGCACTTCAAAGGCACGTATACCCAATCCTGTTAACGATGAGGCAGGCAACCTTTGCCCAGCAGGCCATTACTGCCCACCAGGTAGCAGCAAGCCAGAGCTATGTCCCACTGGCACGTTTTTACCTCAGTCTGGGATGGTTTACCGTAATGCCTGTTTGCCCTGCCCTGGGGGAAAGTTCTGCCAAGGAGAAGGCCTGGCCAGTGTTTCTGGTGTGTATTGCATGCATCTAACACATTTTTTGTCTCCCAGTTTGGATTTTTTTTTATGTTTCTGGTTGCTTAAACAAATGCTGAAGCTTTTCTTTCTTGCAGGAACATGTTACGCTGGGTATTTCTGTGGTCTTGGATCCACACAGCCAGATCATAATCACTGCCCCCCTGGCTTCTACTGTCCTGAAGGCTCTGAATCCCCAATCCCGTGCAGCCCTGGAAGCTTCAACCCTGACAGTGGGAAATGGCAGTCAACAGACTGTCAGCTCTGCCCAGCTGGATACTTCTGCAATGGTGAGTTTCTGCTGGTGTATTTGGGAACTGGGGGGTTATGCAATGTGAGTCAAGACAGACACTCACTACAGCTTTATTTCTTACAAGTTTGTCCTTAGCAAATATAGGAGGAACAAACTCAATAAGTATCACACATCATCTTTTGTTAGCGACGGTTTCTGCAGGCTGTACACTTAAGTATAAATGCCCTGAATGATTTGTCTTCCAAAACTCCTGTTGTGTTCTCGGTAGCAGTCTCCGGTCACCCATAAACACTTCTTGCTTGCTATTACACCTTCTTCTTCCTTGGCTCAGCCACCTCTTCTAGATGTCTTTTATGTTTTTGGCCTCTCGGGGAAACAAAATATCCTGGCAAACAGGCGCTTGGTACTGGCTAGCAGCCATGGTCTCTGCTCTGAGACAGCTGCTCCTTCTCAGAGGTTCTCACCATCTGTCTGTACAAGCTGTTTATTTGCTCCCCCCAACACTGAAATATTTGCGGTCACACTGATAGTAACAGATTCACCCATCACCTTCTGTGAGACAAAGAGGCTTTTCCTTTCTCAGGTGAGGAACTGAAGCAACAGGGAGGAAATGACTGAGCTAACATGAGTTTATAGGAGACCTGGAACCACGACTGAGAGACTCAGAATCATGCCTGAGCATTTTAATTGGAAGCCTATGTTTCCCCCAGGCATATAATTAAGAACTGACTTTCCTGTGCGATAAGATGTTCTTTGTTTGAGGCTGAACTTCAGAGAATAGGTACTTTCTGACACACCTTACAGGTATATGATGAAGGATTTCATGATTCCAGCATATAAGGGTTTCCATTGTCTTTGTTCTGGTAAAGAAAAAGCAAAGGCTTTGCTTTTGTTGTTGCAAGGCTGGGCAAAACCACTTCTGAAGGACCATGTTCTGCAGGCAACTACTGCCCACCTGGCCAGACTTCAGTTACTCCCTTTCCCTATCGCTGTCCACGAGCCTTTTACTGCCCCATGGGATCTGCTTTTCCTATACCCTGTAAGCATGGGACGTACCAGTCACAGGAGAGGAAGGACTTTTGTGACCTCCGCCCAGCAGGACTCTTCTGTGAACAGCCTAACAAAAGTGAGGAGTCTGGATGGGGCTGTGTATTGCAGTAAAAAGAGATTCCATGTCACTAAGGGCTGAGTCTTCCTGTTAGACTTAGTGGAACAAAAAAGGATTTTGAATGCTGTAGCTTCCTTTCTTCTGTTAAGGTTCTACTAAGTCACTATTACATGAATTGGACTGGATAGGCAGGTGCATCAGTTTCTGCCAAGAATGGAAGTCAAAACACATTTCAAAGACTATGAGGCTGTAGGTGAACAAGCAGGCTGAAGCCAAATCTTTCTCCTATCTGGGGAAAGAAACTCCATGCCCAGGACAATACGAGTAACGAAGATATCCCTGTGTGGTAGCTCATGCATGCAACAAAAAAATGTAAAAAATACAGCTGCACGAGTGTGCTTGAACTCTCTAGATGGGATTACTCTAATAAAACTGTAGACAGCTCCTTTGTAGACATCCGAATCTGAGCTAGTTTTCTGTACTCCCTTTGTAGTCAATGAAGAGAGAGAGAGGCACTTCGGAGGTGCAATTTATTTTTCTCATTTTTAGATGTCTGCCTTAGGATGAGATGAAATGCAGTTCCTCTGGAAGTGCTGTTTCTCTCCAGTTACTGCAGTGGGAATGTGAGCAACTGAATCAGAAGTACACACAATGAATCCCATGTCCTGGGTCTGGCTGAACTAACGGGGGAGGAAGGCTGACTATGTTGATAGAGAACGACATTGCCTGTCACCTCTTGTAATATCTCCTGAGCAAGGTGCTATTCTTTGTATTCTAGGTTCACATACTCCTGAGCTGTGCCCTGCTGGGTACTTCTGTCTGCCAGGTACCAACTTCAGTACAGAGCATCCATGTCCAAAGGGTACCTTTGGCCCCAGGACTGGCACCACTAGCGAGTCTGACTGTGAGCCCTGCCCAGCAGGTAAGTAGGGACTTGGCACAAGAAACCCAGGGGGCATACATGGGAAGGTTCAGGAAAATCCTTCATGTTATTGACTCCTGCACTGATTTTCTGTGCAGGCCCTCACACTGAGATTGCTTTCCTGTTCGTTTTAGGCATGTATTGTTCAGCACCAGGTCTATCACAGCCTTCTGGATTTTGCAGTTCAGGTTATCATTGTGCCAAGGGAGCCATCAGCCCAGCCCCCTTCAAACACAGGGTGAGTGAGTGCCGGGCAGCAGGACAGTAAACCTAGTGACAAGGAACGGTCTGTCACAATCTTGTAGCTTCTGGTGTAACATTTTTCCAAGCATTAGTGCTCTCTATGGGGTTGCTCTTGCCTTTTACTGCTGCCCTTGAAAGCTCCTCAGATGTAGTGATGTGCTGCTCTTAATGTCTGCTGGAATATGTTGCTGCCTACTAATAAATTCTGGCCAGACCTCCGTTTCTGTAGATTGCACTGGAGCATGCTGTCTGTCTCCTCCAAAAGGTGGCATCAGGGATAGGATAGCCACGCCTCAGCAGCCAGTGCCCTTTTTATGCCAGCCGTGGTCTTCATTTAGTTTCAGTGGCAGCAGACTTGTAGGACTCAGGTCCTATGTGCCCTTTCCAGAACCTGGCTGTGTGGTACATTGTGCTAAATCTTCTTTCAAGAACACTTTTCCTCTGCTCTGTATTTTTCTAATACAGGTGGAATCTTCCAGCCTTGGTCTGCCTGGTAATGACATCTGTCCTGTAGGGCATTTCTGCCCCAGCGGTACAGGGTATCCCGTGCCCTGTCCTCCTGGATCCTTCTCTACCATTGTGGGCCTGGAGGCAGAGGAACAGTGCCAGCCCTGCCCAGCCGGACGGTATTGCAGTGGGGCAGGATTATCTGATCTGGCCCAGACATCGCTGTGTAACGCAGGGTGCGGTGAGACAGTTGCTTGTTAGTGGCAAAATACAGCCGTCAGGATTGCTGCAGGTTATAGTAGAGGGACATCCAAACTAAAAGATACTGGGCCTGAATGTCTCTTGTCGAATGCCTTGTGTGCAAATATTTACGCTCAAGATTGATTAAACCACAACGACTTTTGTTCTTACCCCTTCCAGTCGGCTACACAGCATCTACTTGGTGATCTCAGTAGATGTTTCAGAGCCATTTCTTTTCCCTTTATGTTTGCCTGACATTCTGTCCCAGCCTTGTACATGGTTTTTCGCTATTTTCACTCTAGGTTTAGTGTATTACAAATCCCTTATTTAGCCTCATAATCATACTTGCTGAAAATTCGACCTGGGCATCCTTTTCCTCTTCTGTGTTTTATCTCTTTTCCCACAAGGTGGTGCAATAACCAGAGACAAGGTAACATTTCTAGCCTTCATAATGTAAGCAGAAAAGTGCTGTTACCTGTATTTGTCCATTTCATGAGTATGCCTTGTAGCAAGAAGCTAAAGAAACTCAGTTTATTTGGTCTGTGAAAGAGAATTTTAGAAGTAATTTCACTGTAGCGTAATGAGTTTTTGTGGGGAAAGATTTTTGATAGCAGGTGGCTCTTGAATCTAGTGGAGAAAACCACAGCGAAATTTGGCTAGAAGTTGAAGCTGAACTTAGAATACAAGCAAGGGCTGCATTTGGAATGACTAAAAATAATTAGCCACAGAAACAGAATTCCTGGGAGCAATAGGGATTTGCCACTTCTCAGTTGAATTTTAGAGCCTTCCCAAAAATTCCTTTAACCCTAGAAAGATTTTATAGCCTGCCTGCAACAGTATTGGCTAAGGTTTTCTGGGCTGAGTGATAATGAATATTATATGACTATAAATGACTCTCAGCTTCCAAAATATGTGAAGTTCTTGCCTCCAACAGGGTACAATTTGTGCTGTGCCCAGGCTGCTTTTCAACACCTCTACCATGTAGCATTCATCACTTCTCATAGCCCATTCAGTCCTAAACAGGTCTTGCTTCCAGGCAAAAGAACAGCTTTGCTGTTCTTTTGTTCAGTGCTGCTCCTTTTGCACTCAGTATTTTGCCTTAAGGACTAGGAATTGTTTCTTCTTCAGAAACTACATCGTTTGAATCCTTCTCTACAGCATGCGATGGGACCATGGCTCTCCCTTCCTTGTTGCTCAGCTCTAACCGTAACAGATTTTATATTTCTTCGTCTTTACTTGCTGGCAGAGTGTTGGGAGGGAAGTGGTAAAGGGAAGATTCAATGTTAGAACTAGATGGCATGAAAACAGAAGCCTACAAGAAGACTGGGGACAAAAGGAGGCTAAGCAAAGACAGCAGGAACTGAACGCTTGGGCCCTGTGCTTTGAAGTAAAAAAACGCTTTAGTTTTCAAAGGCTTTTCCTTTCAGAATGAGAACGCTTTCCAGTCAGCTTAGTGCAAAAAAGCCATTTGCTGGGATTTTCAGGTGGGCACTAAATTCCAGATGACAGGGAGAACATGTTGGCAAAACTGAAACAAACTGCATTTTCAAGGGTTTGTTAATGTGCTGACTGTTGGGTTTTGATTAGTGCCTCCCCCACCTATTGCCTCTAAACAGGGCTGTCAGCTCACTGTTTCAGGTCTGGATTTTCTCTCTACAGCTATGTTTGCCTGGGAGGAAACTCTGCTCCCTGCCCTTCTGATGGGATTCATGGATACAGATGTCCCAGCGGCTTCTACTGTCCTACGGGCACTGGGGTCGAACTGCCCTGTGAGCCTGGCACATTCAGCCCTGTGCCTGGGGCAAGTGTCTGCCTCCCTTGCCCAGCTGGTATGGCCTGCAGCAGTGCTGCCACTGTCGAGCCACTCGGCTGCCCCAGAGGTGAGCAATACATGTGTGCAGCAAAACCCCTAACATACGAGTGGGAAGAGATATGATGGATGCCTGTACAACTCTTTCTGGCTGATCCATAGCAGTGGTTCACTCCAGGGGATGCTATTAGTTAGAGCAAGCTCAGTGTTCCCACCTCTTTCTCCTTCCTTTTTTGAGCGGTGTCTCATTCATCTCTCTCAATGTGCAGGTTACTATTGTCCAGTTCGGACGGCTGTCCCCCTGCCGTGCCCTGAGGGGACACTGAATGCCTTGGAGGGGGCATTTGCCCCCACTGCCTGCAGGCTGTGCCCAGTGGGGAGGTACTGCAGAGGAGATGCTAACTGGGAACCTGATGGTGAGTTTTTGGTTAATAACAGACCACCCGCAACAGAGGGGTTGGAGATTCAGGGCTGGACGATGTAAGGAAGTAGAAAACATATGTCAGTGAACAGAGGTCATAAAGGCTATTGGAGGGCACCCTTCTTCCCTAGGTCTGTGCCTATGAGTCATTTCTTTTGTCTGTTTCATTCTTTTAACAGAGCATTTGTCTTGGATGTTATTTTTATGTTAGGGCATTACTTTCCTTGTCTCCCTTAGTTTTTTCTGCTTTCTCTTTCTTTGCTTTTAACCCTTTTATTGCTCTTGTTTCTGTCCTCCTAAATCCTTCCCCTCCTGTTTAAGCAGAGTAGTTGTCACTGGGCCAAAATGCAAAGGTTGGACATATGAGAAGAAGAGAGGCAGAACTCCTTCCACAGAAAACAAAATATGAGGAACCAGTTAGAGAATTGAGAAGGTAAGCAAATGCCAGATGAGGTCAGTGCAAGTAAAGGAAGGAAGTGATAGAGGCCAAAGATTGAAGAGAAGGAGGGAAGGCAAACAAAAGGTGAACAGCCCAGGATATCAGCAGTGGTAAAACAGGACAAGGATGGGCTTCCCGCTTATGTTGTCCGAGTTATCTGCCTACTTCTGAGGGTTAGAGGAGGTGCCTCTTCACTGACCATGGTACCATGGGCTGGCAATTGCCACCCTCTCTGTTCTCCCATGGCAGGTCTGTGTTCAGCTGGGTACTACTGTGAAGGAGGAGCCACTGATGCTATTCCACATGGGACACCTGCGTTCCTGCTCAGTGGCCCCTGCCCACTTGGGCACTATTGTCCAGAGGGTACTCATTTCCCAATTGCCTGCCCAGTGGGGACCCTGAACAATGCCACAGGTGAGTGTGACTTCACCCACAGGTTTCTCCTGTGGTCCACAGTGATGGGGGAGTTCATAGCTGGCAGCCATGGTGAGGGGGTGCCCCTTGGTCACTGAGGGGTAGTGGTACCCTCACCCAGGCCTGATGGTGGCAATGTGTTATCAGTTTAACTAAGTGCTGATGATGCTGTGACTGTACTGGGTGTACTTTCATCTCCCTCTCTTGCTGGCCTTGACTTTTGGTTTCTTCCTCAGGTGGTACCTCCCCAGAGAGCTGTGTGCCATGCTATCCTGGGTCTTTCTGTGCTAGCGTTGGTTTGAGTTCTCCAACAGGACCTTGTACTGAGGGGTTTTACTGCCCACCAAACTTCAGCTCCATCAGCCCCACAGCGTTCCTCTGCCCTAAGGTACTGCTTAGTGACAGCTGGGCAGTGAAAGGGGTGGGTCTTAGCTCTGGGCAGGAGGTGTCCGTTTTCCACAGTGGCAAAGGGTCACACGTGCCTGATTGAAATGTTCATTACATCCGCATGGAGTGTTGCCTTAGGCTTTGCTAATTCTGGGATTCACCCTTTACACAGACCCTAAGTTTGCCAACATCTCCATGCAATCCTCTTCTTTCTCTGTCATTGCCAGGGTCACTTCTGCCAGTCAGGGACAGCCCACCCAACACCATGCCCTGCTGGGGAATACCAGCCAGCCAGGGGCTCTGCATCCTGCACTCCATGCCAGAGAGGATTCTACTGCCAGGAGCTGGTGGCAGGAGACCCCAAGCGCTGCCCACCACATTCTTACTGTCCTACAGGTCCACTGAAACTTGCATACCTGTTATGCCAAGGATTCAAATGTCGTGTGCCTCACTGTGATCCTAGAGTTGTACAAACCTAATGTGTGTCTTCCTGTAGGCCAGGTGATGAGGAGGTGGCAATGAGCAAATATGGCATAGTTGCTGCCTTGCTTTCTGGGAGTCATTTTTTATGCTATGATACGCTTCTAGAGTCCTGTCAAATCACAGCAGTCTTCCTAGGGTTTTTTATTGTCTCTGCGGTTTCCCTTTCAGGCACATGGGTTCCTCTCACGTGTCCTGAAGGCACCTTCACTCCTGCAAATATGACTGGCCTCTGGAATGAGAAGGAATGCCTGCCTTGCTTACCTGGTCACTACTGCAGGTTATGATTCATTTCAATCTGGCATTTTTTCACTTTGTCTTAAGCAGTTTGGCATCCTTGTTTTGTGCTGATAAATCGATGCTAAGTGCCTCCCAGCTTTTCTACCACAAGTCTCTCATTCAAGGAAAGAAATATAATCTTAGATACAGCTTTTGGTTACAGAGGTGTTGGATCTGTGAATTCTGGGAGGCATCTCAAAGCAGTCTGACGTCATTGTCACTATACAAAGAAGCATCTGAAAGAGACAGTGGGTAGCATTTGTGAAAATGTGGAAGTAATCCAGAAAGTCCAACCCAGTGGAAAGTCATCCACAATTTCATCTGAAGCAATTTGCCCATGTTCACAGAATTTGAACTCAAAAGTGCCTGGCTCGCTCTAGTAATCTGCATGTTTTTATAAGTGGAGAAAATGGGTCTATTTTCTGTCTCATATCAGTGTAAGAAGTTCTTATTTTTTGTTGCAGACTTCATAGAGTTCATTGGATCAATACTTGCTCTGCTTCTGCACCAAATCGTTAGTAGTACATTGTATATAAATTCTGACTGTCCTCTCTGCTCCAGGCGTGGACGGCTGGAGGGGAAGTGTGCTGCTGGATACTTCTGCCTTGCTGGGAGCTCTCAGTCTACTCCACAGGGCCACAGCTTTTCCTGGCGCGTCCTGTCTGGGTGCCGCTGGGGTCAGGTGTGTGCAGGGCTGTGTCCTGCAGGTAAGTGAGAATCTCAATAGTATTTAAAGTATAGAATATTGACTTGCTTCCAAACAACTGGAGAGCATCTGTTATCTTGTGTAATAGGTTATGGTCACTTTTTTGAAGTTGTCATTGCTCATTGGTTTCCTCTGGTTTTATATCTTGAGAACAAAGAGGTGTGCCTCACCAAAAAGGCCACCTTGAATTTATGGTGCTAGACTGTTAGTCCAGCAAAGTTTGAAGGCTGTTGGTTCGGCTCTCTACATGCAGAGCAGCATCCCAAAGCTGTGTAGATGTTTATTCTACAACAACAGAAGGGTCTTGCTGAGTAATTTTTGCCATTGGAGGGCTTTCATATTTTACATTCATCTCTTTCCCATCCATTTCTGTAGGTTTCTACTGCCTGGAGGGATCTGAGGTACCTATACCGTGTCCTGCCAATACTATTAGAGATGTTCCAGGGGCTGCAAAGAGAGAAGACTGCCTGCCCTGTCCACCAGGCCACTGGTGCAAAGCAGGTTGGAACTCGGGGGTAAAGAGTGAGGGGAGGGAGTGGGAGTTGCTTTTCAAGAGGGTTGTACGTATCCCTGAGTCCAGTGAGGCTAGCTTTGATACCAGATAGTGCATTGTGGAACAGTCCTTGCAGTAGGACACACGCTCTAGTCATGAGTTCTAGTGTCTGCAGAGAAGAGAGACATTTAACACTGTTAATATAACGTGCTGTTCCAGAAAACATTGGAAATGTAGGAGAGCCTGGGATCACTACCAGTCAGTCTCCAAATATCCCTGTGTGATATCTGTGAGAAGAGAGGCTTGGATTGTGGAGGTGGGTTGTGCGCATGTGTGCAGTAGTTTAGGAAGGACCCAGGGAGGACACAGAAGAAAGGTGTTCCAATTACAATGAAAAGATGACTCTTTAAAGCCCTGCTTTCTGCTTGTTAGGGGATTCAGAGGCCTACCTGTGTCCATCAGGACACTATTGCTTCAGAGGCAATGGCAGCGACCACAGCAGTCTCTTGGCACCTCAGAAATGCCCTCCGCAAACTTACTGCAAGCACCCAGGAGCTCAGAGCCTGACGGATTGCCAACCATGTCCTCCAGGCTATCACTGCCCTTTATCAGGTAAGTGCCAGGTGAAAGCGAGCCCTTTCTCACCTTTAGAGCTGATTACAAAACTTCCTGAGATGAGATAGGGGAAGGGAGAGGTAATTCATGTTCCCAGCAAGCTAAGAGCCCTTCTCTGGAACCCCTCCTGGCCATTCAGCCTCCCTTTCTTCATTCATTTCTCTTCCTAACAGGTCTGACCACGTTTGAGGATTATCCGTGCCCCCCTGGATACTGGTGCCCTGGGAAAGGGGATGCTTTCCTTTGTCCAGCTGGCACTTCCAGGATCCAGCCTGGTGCAAAATCATTGGAAGAGTGTGATCCCTGCTCACCTGGATACTATTGCCCGGATCCAGCACAGACAGGGCTGCCTAACACCCAAGGAGTACCTTGTAAACCTGGCTATGAATGCCCAGCAGGTGACATGACCGTGCTCTTTTGTTTTCTTTATTTCCAGCTACTTCTGAGTCTAGATGGCTGAACCGTGCACCGCAGGCACAGCCACAGCATTTAGCAGTGACTAGACACATTTTTGCAGTAGCCCTCCTAGGACATGGTCACTGGTGGAGTGGCTTTGGAAGTGGATTTATTACCCTGAATCCTTTTCCTGGCTTTTGGCCTTTGAATTCTCATCTCCCGTTTCTCAGCTCTCCCTTCCTGTTCTCCTTTAGCTGAGGTTCTCGAAGGAAGTGGTCTGGTCCTAAAAAAGAAGCAGATATCTTTCATCATCTAGGGCTAGTTATTCAGGTGTTAGCATTCCATGTTAAATATCAAACTGGTTCCCAACACATCTGGCCCTTCTGTGAGCAAGAGGAAAAGTGCAGTGTTTAGGCACAGTCACACTTAATAAGCCCCCTTGCTCACTGTCTCCCCAACACACACTCTCTTGTTCTGGAAATGTCACGTAATCAATCACTATTTCCCCTTTTTTCCACCAGGTTCAGTAAATCCTAAGCCTTGCAGGCCTGGCCTATACTGTGGTGCTCACACAGCTGCGCCTTCTGTGTGCCCTGCTGGGTATTACTGTCCCGAAGGATCATCGACATACAATAGCCCTGAGCAGCTGTGAGTACCTAGCATGTTTGGTGCAGCCAGCTTTAAGTTTCTAAAAAATCTGAATATTGGGAAGTGTGCCTGTGATAAAACCTGAGTTAATGCTTCAACCACGGTCTTTGTGCATTGTGCAAAAGCTAAGGTATCTTTGTAATTACAGTTACGGATTTGGTGACTTCCAAGACTGAGGGTGATTTATGATTTCTATTAGTTAGCTTGAGCCTAGGACCAGATGAGAACCATTTTTAATTTTGCCTTCAGTTTGCAGTGGTCATTGAATCCAGAAATCAAAACACTTCCAGAGACTTTCTTCCCTCTTCCTGCCTTGTTTTGCCTTCCAGGTGTGTGTTTCCCTACTACTGTCCCCCAGGCAGTGCTCATCCACTGCCTTGTGAAGGAGGGTACATGGCCCTCAGCTTGCCTGGTCTAAGGGATTCATTTGAGAAATTCTGCAGAATCTGCGATGGAGGCACCTATCGTAGTGACTCTCTCATCACGGCACCCTGTCAGCCCTGCCCAGCAGGCTTCATCTGCCCGCAAGGTAAATGGAGCTGCCGTGGCGGAGTGGGGCAAGAAGTAGCATCTTAAATTGTAATGAGAAAGTTTTAAGTTCTATGTGGGCAAAGTTCTTAATGCTCTACAGTTACAAATCCCTGGTGAGGGCTGTCACATTAGTTTGTGGAGTATTTGTTTGTGGTGGGTTGTTAGAAGAGTTTAGAGAAATGGGACAAGAGTGGTTTGGATATTGGTGTCCTGCCTCTCAGGGGATGATCTGTCAAGCCCTTGCGAGTCGTGTTTTCTCTAATTTTGTGGCTTAGCTGAGAGGCTCAGAGTTAATGTATTACAAGAAGTAGAAGAGTGAACCTAGGGGTTCAAAGTTTGCTGCGCGACAGCCACTGCTGCTTGCAACCTGCTGGGTTAGGATGCAAGAGGAATAGCTTTACAAGCATTTGAAAGTCTCTGTTGGCTGGGATCCTATGTTGAGTTCACTGACGTGTTAGCTCCTGCCATATACTGTGGAGGAGATCATGTCTACCCACTCTTGTCATTGGATTTGTCCAGTGAAATAACTGGGACAAAGGAATCAAGATTTATATTTAAATATAAGTAAAATAAATTGAAAAATGTTTAATGTTGATTAACTTTATATATGCATATGTGTGTATTTATATATATTTGTATTTATGGACATATATATATATAGGTATGTGTACATGTATCGCTGGAATAAATAAGTGCTCTCTGCCTATCTCTTAGCACTTGCTTGGGTCCTTAAGCAGAGTCTATGTCTAACAGCCTATCACTTTCTCTAGGCAGTGAGGGTTACCACAAGAAGCCATGCCCCAGTGGCTATTACTGCCCTCCCCTGGCATCTGCCCCTCTGCCCTGTCCCCCGGGGACCTATGGGAGCAGCAACTTTGCAAAGCGTATAGAGGATTGCCAGGCCTGTCCTGCCAACACCTTCAATCACCTTCCTGCTCAGGCTGCCTGTTTCCCCTGTGGCAGCTCTTCTTCCTCTCAGCCTGGTGAGTTGCTGTTTGTGAGGGAAACTTTTCACCTCTGTTATGAGAAAGGCTAAAAAGGAAATCACCTAGAAATGTGATTCCCCCGTATGGTTTCATGACAGACCACAAGCCCTGGGATCCTCGTGATGCTGTGTGTGCTATCAATGCCTGGCTGCTCTTTCTCTGTCCCACCCAGAAGAAGCATTCAATTTTCAAAGCTGTCTTTTGTTCTCTTGTGCTCTGTTAGCCGAAGGGATTTGAATTCATCTTCAAAGGAAGGAAGAGATGAGATGAGCAGCCCTACTAATTCTTGCTCTATCGTTGCTTTGAAAGCAGCGGAGTTTCACCAAGAGTACTTTTACCCTGAATTGGGGAGCTTGCATTAAATGTAGGTGTGCTTTTGAGCCAAAACTGGGCACTCTAACCATGTCCAGCTTTGGCTATGATAAAGTGGGAAAAGGCTAGAAAACTGGAAGGTAGGTGGCTAAGCACAGCAGAGAGTGTATATGCTTTATTTAGTGTACTGTGCAGTACTGTACCAGCATTTCAGATCAAGTGGATTTGAGAGTGTTGAGGCTCAAGAGAGGGGCTTGGCAGCCTTGATTGACTGGGTCCTTACCCTATCCAGTGGCTTAATGTACAAGTTAATGGAGTGCTTGTCAAAATGCCACTGTGGCAAATGACCAGCTGGGCCTTTTCGCATCTCTTGTTAAATGGGCACTTCAGGAAATGATCTAATGATTGTGTTGGTGGAGGAAAAGGCAGGCTGGCTCCAGCTGGCTTTCCTGTTGGCTCCGCTCTGCTGTGCTAGTGGGGCAGCAGACTCCAGGAGTGTCACTAAAATGAGCAGTGTGATTTGGCCAGAGTATTATTCAACACAGGAACTGCTGCTTTTTGGTGAGCACAGTTTTTGCAAACTATATTCCCTACCATGATTACCACTCTAAATCCAACCTTTTCTCTAAGGTGCTGCCAGCTGTACCTGCCATGGGTTGAACCGGGCTTTCCAGCAGTCGGATGCCTCCTGTATTTGCCAGGCAGGTTACATTTACTATGATGAGCGAGGCAAGAAAGACCCTGACAGCAACAGCAATCAGGACTGCCGACCTCAGGTAAAGTTTGGCTTCAGAACAAAGTTGTTGCATGACATGCAGGAGAAGGAAAGTAGTTCAGTGCTTTAGGCCCTCTCTCAGGGCGTGTACGTGCGTGCAATCTGAGCTTAGTTTTCTGGGCTTCTGCAGACACAAGCAAGTCCTTTAGCTGTTTTGTTTGAGACCCTTGCCCCTTCCTTGTAGGATATTGGCCTTGTCATCTTTACCAGAATCTCGTGAAGTGGAATTCATAAGGGCTGGAGGCAAAAGATACTTCCATACTACAGCAGTGGGGAGCAGCCAAGTGTCTCAGATGATAGATGCAGGAATATAAGCCTCCATATGGAGTTCTTCATTAGACCGGCTTGAGGAATTTGGATGGGAAGTGAAGGTGTTGTGATCTTTCTTCCACACTTTCCAAGTTGTCTTTTAACAGACCTTGTTGGATTACCTTTACGTTGAATGTCAGCAGTGTGGGTGGGGGAGGGAGATAATTTTGTCTGCTGCATCTTGTTGAAGTGCTAGAGCTTGTCTGGTTTCACACATTGGATGAGTGTTGTTCTTTCAGGTGGATGAGCTCTGCGCTCCTGGAGAGGTCCGTCTAGCATCTACGCGCCAGTGTGTTTTTCCTGAGCAATATGACTGCTCTCCTTCTTGTGGGCCTGCAGGTGGAGAGATTAATGCAGAGCTGGGCATGTAAGTCTCAGCCCAGCCTCTCATTAAGAAGTACTTCACAATTAGTTCTGAGTGGCTGAGTTACTGATCCCATGAAGTCATTCCAGGGTAGGGCTGTGGGAGGTCTTTTTGAGAAATTTTCCATTGCTGGAGTTCCTTTCTGTGGAGATACCAGCCTTCAGTCCACATTTGTTGGCCTCATTCCTCTACCTGGAGAGTATGTCTGTGTTTTCAACATTACCTAGTGGTTTTGTATGCTTGGGTGGAGACACCAGAATGAACACTGAGTGACAACATGAGGGCGAACAGAGCTCACGTTTTCTGAGGTAGACCTTTTCTGTGTACCTCAGGTTGAGCCCTCCCTAAAGTGGATGATCCCTCTATTAGATTTAGACCAGAACTGAGGAAATGGATCCTCATTCCTGTGCCCCCCGCCTTCAATGCTGACTAAAACATTGAAGCTAGTTCTTGTCATATGATACTACTTTTTTCTCTTTGTGAATAAGCTTCTGTATTGCAAAATCTTCTCCCGACATGGATTGCACAGAAATCTAGTGTGTTAAAATGGTACTCTGTTGCTTTCACCCATTTTCTTAAAGCAGAACTTTAGGGAGGGATGCATAATACTCTGTTACAGGACCAAAGTTCATCTCTATTAGCCACCAAGAGAAGCCTGTTACAGAGTGGGGTATCGTATTTTGGCCTTTCCCGTGCACCTACTAGCAGACAGAGTACTGGATGAGATGGTCTGTGAGTTTGCTCTATCCTGTTTTACATGGATATAGAGTAGGTCCACTCATTGCGTAGATTGTAAGATACTGGGGCTAGCCTGACCATCAGTATGTTGTAGCTGTTTGCTCAGAGATCACGAGTGATCGAGACCTTTTGTCCACTTTATAGATGTCACTGCAAGCAGTATGTCTCTTCGGAGGAACTCTGTGACCAACTGTGTTTGCAGAGAGCCCCACGGATCTCCTTGGGATTTGGTATCAATAGAGAGCTGCTTCTGAGGATAAACGAAGGAGAAGCGAGGGTAAGTATGGAGTGAGGGAATGCTTTCCCAGCATGCAAGTCTGGAGAGAGCCCTTATAGACTACGGTTAGGTAAAGGGACTCTTGGGGGCTGAGGTTACAGAAGGGTACAAAACCGTGAGCAGAGAGGAGAGACTCAATATCTCTCATTGCCTAGAGTACTGATCAGGCAGCAGGTTGGTGTATTACTGAGAAATTATAGTTCCTGAATGGTGGGGATAAAACCTCACTAGAGCAGTCTTGTACAGCTGAAGGTAAGGTTGATCACAAACCAGGGTCCGAGTCCAGGGTTGATTGTATCAGTGATCAGTGTTCTTCTCTGCTTTTAATAGGAAGTGGCAAATGTTCTGGGCCCAGATGAACATGTGCAGAAAAGTCAGCGAGTGCATTTGGTTCTGTTTAGTCCCAGTGGAGTGCTAGGTTTCATTGTCTCCAGCACAGATGTACTGGATGCATTTCTCACGGGTAAGGCTTGCAAGCCCCTGAGAGTGAACCTAAGTTCCAGCCAGACTAAGCCATTAATTTCCTTTCAAGTTGGCACAGCAAGCAGACAGCAGGTTGGCACAGAGGGAATTGATTGTCAGACACTTCAAACTATTTACAAAGTAGGGAAAGATCTCGTGCTATCTGGGAGTAAACAATGGGGACCTGCAGTGGCTGCATGGTTAGCTCCCTGGAAACAAGTCAAATAAAGATTGTAGGATGATTTTGGCCTTCCAAGGAACTAGAAGGAAACTCAGTTTGGAGGCAAATCTGTTGGCAAGTGCATGCTGGCTCCTAATTCCAGTTGCTCCTCATTTATGGTAGTGTGACTCAGAGCAGAATTTGGCCTTGTGAGCTGTAATTGCCCACAGACACAAAATAAATAGTCCTTCATTGCTAAGGGTTAGGTGTTTTCACATGCTGCTCTTTTTGCAGAATTAATTTTGTTTTGTCCTGTTGCCTGTGGCAGGAGATTTTTCATCACATCAGTTGCTGCAGAAAGGTCATCGAGTCCAGAGGACTTCCTCCAAAGATATCCATGCCTTGCCCCTTGTTCCTAACCCAGTAGTATGTTTGGAAGCAGGAGACACGATCCTTTTCCAGCTTAGCATCAATTCTCACAGTGAGTGGTTTTGGGTCTGTGTGCTCTTTGCAGATATATGTGTCTAGACCTGTTTAGAGCAATGACTCCACATTTGGTAGTACCACATGTATGAGCACTCTCCTTCACCTCCCTGACTCACTTGCCCTCAGGGGATTCCAGAACTGTAGTCTAGGCTCTGCCAGTGACTTACCTGGTGTTTTTTACTTTTAGACTGGATTTCTGTAGAATAGAGGTAGAATTTTTCCTCTGTTAGAAAGTGTAAGCCTTTCTTGGGCAGTACTGCATAAGTCAATTAAATGAGTTGACACTGCATAGCCCTATAAAAGAAATGCAGTTACATAGTTCTTTGCCAGACCAGTGTCAGCTATCCTAACCAAAGTGGGTCCAAGTTGCTGACACTGTGATGAACTGTTCCCAGATCGTGCATCCAGCTATTACCCTGTTTATCAGAAGCAGCATCTATATAACAGCAACCCAAGCTGGGATTTTGGACCCTTCCGAAGGCTAGACCACCTCGTCCAGGAGACTCACCTCAACATCTCCTGGTAATAATTGGCGTGATTAACAGTGCATGTGTTATGGGCAGGACCTGAGAGCGAGTCTTTCACAGAATCAGTAGGTCCTTGGAAGCGAGCAGTATGTGAAAATGCCAAAATTTGGCGTGTTCAAGTCCATGTATTTAACCATCATCGCAGCTGGAGGCTAAAGAAAGTTTGGATCAACCGGCACCTTCCTTACTTCTCCCTTCTAGGTTTGCCCATGTTTTCCTGGAGTCTGGGACATATGTTTTCAGGGATAGGACCATTCAGGAACACTTCCTGATTGTGACTGTGAATGAAGCAAATGTGGGCTGTGACCGCAGAGATGTATCCTTCCAGCCCTCTTCTCTGTTCCAGCTGGCCAGACATGGCGTTTTGAAGCAACGGGATCTGAACTTGGCTCCTAACTGGGCTGCTATCACAGGTACAGCCAAAACACTGTGATACCTACCTTGAACCTTGATGCTTAGCCATGACCTTTCTTGTACCTCTTCAGGTGTGTTTAAACAAGCATTATTTTTTTTTTTTAATACCATAAAACCACTGGCTTTGTCAGCTTTAATCCTTTTCTCCTGTGGAGATTCCCTTCCCAAAGTTCACTGCTCTCTAGCCAAGAACCTGCCTGTGTAGGAGCTGAAGGGGGAAAGAGAGGGAAGGAGCAGTTGTGTTTCTCTCCACACCCTGCTTGAAGAATTCAAGTAATTGAGGGCTTTGCTTTCCTTGGCTTGAAAGCAGAAAGTGTTAGTGTGTTTCTGTGACAAACTAAAGTGAAATTAAATGCAGAATTTAAAAGTTCACTAAAGGCTAAACACAAGGGCAGTTAAGGTCTTTCCTCAAAGCCATACCTCTGTGTAAGTGCTGTGTACATACCAGTGCTTTGTCCATCAGTGAGAGGACAGTAAAGCAATAGGAATGAAAGCGTGGCTTGCGAGCGTGATCCTTGGTTCTGTCACGTTCAGCTACCAGTGCTGAAAGCATTTTTCCTCCTTGCCTGCGTGCACCAGATCAGCAAGGGGAGAAGCAGAAGCCCGTGTGATGAATACGAAATTTTCTAAATATTGGTTTTGTCTGGGAGGGAGAGCCTTTAGTGAAGTGTAAAAGGGAGACTGTGGTATTGATACACACTGCTTCCTATGTTTCTTACTTCTTGCCATCCCTCTTGGCTTCCCCAGTGGTCCTTTTTGTTCTGGGCTTCCTGATCGTGGTGCTGACAACCCTGGCTGTAGTGCTCCAGCCTGCTGTCCCTATCATTAGCCCCCTGAAGAGCTGGAAGCCACGATGGAGGAGCCTGGGTGAGCCGCACATCCCGCCAGAGTACGTCCTCCTTAAAGACAGGTAAACCACCTTTGCATGGTAGGTATCAGGAGCTCAGACCTTGATAATACAAAAGCATGCCCTATTGTAATTACTGACTCAGTCCCTGATGCTGGACTTCTTGCCAGCTTTACAGTACACTGAGTTTCTACCTGCACAGGGAGTTTCTTGGTATTACCCAGGAGCTCCCCAGCAGTATTCCAGCTCTCTTCCAGTATAGTGTAAAACAGCTCTGTTGTGTCATCTGCGTAGAGTATTATTGTCTGAATTACCTGACCTAGGCTTCCCCTGCATGTTTTGACTTCAAAATCTAGACAAGAAACTTGTTCTTCTGCTTGAACTAGGCTTGTAATAATGCACTATCTGATTTTACTGAGAAGAATGAGATATTCTTCATCCCTTCTGTCATTCCATCTAGCCTTCAGTTCTATCAGATGGTTGGTCCTCATGCTTCTGGAGAAGATGCTGGCTTCACAGAGAAAGGAGCTGTGCATAATGCAGGTGAAGTGCGGTGCCAGCCCCAGGTGTTCTCCCATCGGCTTCTTCCCACTTAGTCCCCATTCTGTTGTCTTCTGTTAACTCTCTACTATGATATTTTGTGCCTACTCAGAAATTTATGCACACGCTTGAGGTCACGCAGTCACTTTGGCTGCTATGCACTCGCATGTTTGCGCACATTTACACACACACACGCATGTGTGTGCATACCACACGCGCTTCTATGCTATGTTCGTTTTATCTCTCCAGTTGGGGAGTGTAACCTCCTGTCATTGGAATGCGTTAGTGTTTTCTTCCTTAGGAATTAGGAGGTAAGTGGCCAGCCCTGAAACGTCCCTTAAAACAGTAGTGGGTTCAGATGACTAATGAAGAAAATAAAGATCTTTAAAAATATTTTCTTGGGTTCTCCTGTTGGTCATTCTATTCTCTGAAGGCACATGACTGATGGGCCTTGTTTGCCTTCTGGGAATGACCTCTTTTTGGGAATTTCAGGATGTTCACAGGGTAGAGTAAGTCCAGAACCCAGCAGATGGCACCATCTAGTGATGCCGAGAATTGCTTACAGACAAGTAGCACCCTGACAGTTTACTGGGCAAGTTAGGAGTTGATAGTAACGCTCTGTCATCTTCCCCCTCACTAAGGAACGAGACCTTCTCTTACATCTCTTGCCTCAACCATTTTCGTTCTTCACAGTACACAAAATGCTTTTGCATCCTATGGACAGGCAGTGCCCCTTCTGGGAAATAAATTAGAATAGACTTGTGGCCAGCGGTTAAGTGTGAAACTTACCTTGTGTTTCAGAAGAGCGTTTTGCACTGAGGGTTCTGGAGGATTTCAGTGTTCGCACCCTGTACGATAAGCTGGAAGATCAAAATTTGCACCTGGCATCTCAGCTGGCAAAGCACAGGATGGATGTGTTGGTGTTTTACAACAGAATCAGCCAGCAGATTCAAAGTCTCATGGTCAGTGTGAAGAAACAGTTGAGGGAAGGGAGTCTTGTAACTGTGAAATTTGTAAGATAAGTGATTCCCCTGAAGTGGCAGTTTACTGAGGGATAGGTCTTACTCCTTTTGGTACCTTATTTTGGCATGAAATAGTTACACTAATCTCTGTTTTGATATGAGAGGCAGAGTGTGGAATGGGTGAATTGTGAGGTTTTCAGAATATAATACCGCTGCTTTCTGTAAACAGGACATGGTGCAAGCACTGGACTCTGAAGCCCTGAAAATCCTTGCCAGGCAAAGGATTTGTGGGCATAAACCTGCAGACAGCAGCCGGGCAGCAGTGGGCGTTGAACAATGTGATGAATGCTGTAGCAACAACTTCCAAGCAGGTGAGAGCACCAGAGTGCAGAGCAAGAGAGAAGCGGAGTGTAAGGGTAGCGTCAGTGAACCAGTTAAAAAAAAACAAAACAAAACATGGGTTGTACACACGAGAAAAGATCCCACCAGATCATGTCTTCCAGTCTTCTTGTAGTTCTGTAAGAGCTGACAGCCTGTCTTCATGTGAGTTCCATGAGAAGACAGGTCTGTCAGCTTAGGAACGGGTAAGCACAGAGTTAATTTGGAAATGTTACAGCATGAGGCATCTTGGAACCATCTTGTGGAATTTCCAAAGAAAGGTTCCTGCTCTTGGTTTTACTCTGGAGATCATTACAGTTCTTCATGTGGTTCTGTAGAAGTCCATTTAAATTGCTTGTCAGGTTCATTAGGTGCTCCGTGGCGAGAGACAACACAGTTAATGAAAGCTCTGGAAATGCTGCTTGGGAATGCTCTGTACAAGAATGTAGCTGTGAAACGAGAGATGGAGCAGAAGGTCCAAGGACAGAATGTGATGACAGTTGTACCCTCACTGGACAGCCTAGCCAGTGGAAGTAAATCAGAAGTAGTCAAAGGGCAGGTGAGCTGCAGGTGTCTGTTGCTGGGCTATCTCTCACCTTTCTGCTAGTTTTTCCGCTTGCCCGTTTCTTTAACTCTTGGGCCCTTTTTATCCCACAGGACCATGAGCTGCCACAGCAATATGAGCTCTTCAGTAGGAAAGATTCTTTTTTCAGCTTCCCTGGACATGAAGAACATGGTAAGGGCAGTGACTTAGTTGTGGGTGCCATGGGTACTTTTCAGCAATCACAGTAGAAGGCTGAGTCAGTGAAGTCAAGGTTAAGAGAGAGTATATATGTTTGCTAACAGAGCAAATGTATAATTACTTTTTCCCGTTTATGCTCTTACTTTCACATAATTTTTTTTTTGCTGAGGTGGACAATTGAAATTTTTCCAGTTCAGGAAAGCCACTTCTGCCTCCTCTGTTCTTCTGTAAGAGGGAAGTCAAGGAGCTTTCCTCCCCGCAGACCCTTTACAGCTATATCTTAGGTGACTACCTGTAGGGAAGAGATTAGGTGTCACTATACTAATTAAATGCTAATGTGGGGAGGTCAGGAAAATTCTGTACCATCAGTTCTGTGATCCTCACAGGCTCTGGGTAGGCATTCTCTCTGCTCAGCACAGTATTTCCTTGTGGCAGCATGTATGTTGCAGTCATCCAGACATGAAGAGCCTCTTCTTCCTTTAGGCTTAAAAGTGCCCCCCCCCCCCCCCGTTTTCTTCACGTTTAGATCTCCATTTGGCTTATCTGACTGAGTTGGAGGTGGAGGGCCTGATAGCAGCTTCCCCCCTTGCCAAGACTCTGTGTGAGATCAAGCAAGCTTTGATGAATCTGCAGCAACCTTCAGACCTTGTTAATACAGGTAACGGATCTTAGCCTGTATTGCAGTTTCTGTTTCCCTATAGTGGATAGGATATGAGATTACAAAATGTGGCGAGAGAAGTTGTCTCTCATCTTTGGTGCCTTGGTAAAACACACAGATGTCTGCTGTTGAGCTGCAGGTCATTAAAAAGAAGTCACCAGAAGGCCAATAAGCAGACCAAAGTGCTTGACTAATTCACACATGTAGACTTGTTTTCTTCTTTTTCTCAGCAGGTACTTACACAACTGGAAGATTTTTGTTTCTTATTAATTCATTTGTTAGAGCTTTTCTGTTCATCACAAAAGGTTTCCAGGGAAAATGTTGTAATACAGCCAAGATCTGTGATCTTAGGAAGCAATTTACCAGCAAGAGAGTAAGGCAGCTGGTTCTCTTCATGTGTACTGGTTTATAGTAGTAAATAAACAAAGAGTTAAAATAAGCAGGATGTCTTCTGAACAGAGTGTTTTCCTCAAGCTGTTGCTGAATTTTTAGACTGTGATGTTTAGAGTTTGAAATTATTAATGGTGTGGTTTTGGTGTAATTATGGGTGGATCATTTGCATTATTTTGAAATTCAGATACAGAGAGCTTTGCAAGGGCCTGAATATGCTATCAGTGTGCACTATGTAGCTTGCCACATACTCTAGAGTCACTGAGTCAGCGTATAGTGCTGGCAGTAGATCCTGCCCTGTTTTTTTGCCCATTGGACTAGGCTGCCATAGTGGTGGCATAGCAATCCCTTGCTGCTGTCCACTGACGCTCTGCCTTTGTTTTGAATTTCTGTAACAGACAGCAAACATCAAACAGGCGTGGGGAGCTCAGCCCTCTTCTGAGCTGCTGGATTCTTGGGCCACAAAGAGGGATGAAGCTCTGCTGCTGGAAATAAAGAGGAGCTGCATTGCTCAGAGGATTGAAGAGACAGAAGCAGAAGTATTTCACCTTCTGCAAAGTAAAATAGCCACCAGCCTATTTCCTTGAGGAACGTAGCTTGTCCTTGGCAATGGCTAAATGTGGATTATGGGAGGAGGGTGTGTGCGCCTGCGGACAGAGCTGCAGTACCTGAAGTATAAGAATAGCTAAGTATTTAGTTAGAGATGTACTTGGTCGAATATGTAATGGATAATCCATATTCTGTTTGCTTAACCTGGTTGAAATACTTTCACATTTGCCTTGGATTATCAATAATTTGTAGGCTTGAGAAGGAAGCTGAGGTTCTTGACATTGTTTAATAATTTTATAGTTTTCATTGTTAAGTCAGTAAAGCAGAAAACACGTGAGGCCACAGCTGGCATAAGAGCCCGTACTTATCAATGCATTTTTTATAGCCTTTATGATCTTGGATACAAAGGATATTTGTGAGGGTTTTTCAAGTACAGTTTAGAGCCATACTTCTAAGCCTTGCCCAGCATCTCTACGTTGCCTGTGCATGCTTTCAGTATACTCACGTTGGTTTCTGTAAGGTCTGCTGGTAGAGACCTTGAAGGTCTCTAGAGATGTGATTTTTTGAGCAAAGAGTACACTTAAACTACTCCCTGTAGTGGTGACAGCAGGGATCAATATAGCAGCTGGTAACCAGTGCTCTGGGAGCCTGATGTTGAAACTGAAAATAGCTTTCCTACCATTCTTACTCTTTTGGCCTGTCTGTATGACGCCAGGAGAGCCTGGCTGTGAAGTGGCCTTTGCTTCTGTGGAACAGGAGCAGAATCAGAACACTTGCTCCATCTCTTTCTGCGGAATATTCCTTAGTTCCAGGTGAAGTACAGCAATGTAAAATCTCTTGACTATGAGCCAGCACAGTACCTTGGCAACCTCCACAGGTAGGCTTCAGCCAAGTGTTTCCAACAGCAAAGCCTATTCTCTTTTCACTGCAATATTGACTGAATTGCTTATGTGTGAAGAGGTCTGTAAACCCACTCCTTCCCGGTTCCTAGACGCAAATCTGTGTTTACTCCTCCTGCCTTTGCATAACCATAGTGGGTATTAAGAGAGTGAGACTTCAGTGCCCAGGAGCCAAGACAGAAGCTCTCGGTTTTGCTTCCAGTAACTGGCGTCTCTGGTGGATCCAGAGGAACTGCAAGGTCTTTTGCCTTCATCTACTCATTTTGGTGGTTCCCCATTTTCTGAGCTTGCTCCCAAAACCAAAACACTTGTTTTGGTTCCTTTGCAACTTCACCTTGGGAGAATTTAGGTACTTGCTGATGCTCTGAAGGGGCTTTGGGAAAATGGGACGATTTTAGGAAGCAAAACATATCTACAGGCAAACACTACAAAACACCTGTAGGCCACTTTCTGTGATTGCCTGTTCTACAATATAGTAGTGAAAAAACTGTCATTGCTCTCCATGTTGCTCTCTTTTTCAGGTTATCAGCAGGTATGTTTATAACAGTACTACGCAGAGGTAAGCGTCTTCAGTGATTGCTGTCTCTAATATCCACAGGGAAACATCATACTGAGAGAGGTGATAAAAGTTCTCTGTGACTTGTGGTTCCAGGTTACATTTGTAAAAGGCAGGGTGGAAGGCACTAGTAAATAAAACTTGTCAAATTTTTCGTTGTAACAGTTTTCAAATTCAAGCAATTTTTTGTTTTAGATCAAAACAAAGGTATTTGTATGGAATTTTGCTAGACGTTTTCTTTTTTCCCCACTGTGGTTTTCTTAACAAGTACACTTCAGTTATAAGTAAACATTTTTGAGTTTCAGAATGTTTTGTGTCTTTTTTTCCCATAGAACCAAAGAATATCAATAAAAAGACCAGAGTTTCACGCAATGTTTCTTTTCATACTCTGTTAATAGTTCCTTGGAAAGAACAAATAAAAAGAGGATTGGTGCAACCATTGTTGTTGTTCTACTTCTGAAGTATTTACTGTTGATAGCTCTTTTTCTAGTGGTCTATGGAATCTTCCAGGAGTCCAGTGCTGTCTGGAGTAGCTGTGAAGTCCCCTCACATTTGGGAGGGTGCCATTTACCTGCGACTGCCGATAAGAGTAATCGAGTGGAGGGTCACTTAATTTGGAATTTGGAGAAGGGTCACTGGGCTGTTGGTTTTTATTCGGTTGCTTTGACTTACGCCTCTCTTAACAGAAAATGAAAAGGCCCTTTTGAACATTCAGTGTAAATTTCAGCTTCTCTTGGAGAGCATCAAATACTGCTGCGGCTGTGAGAAGCAAGGTATGGTTGAGTTCCCTGAGAAGGAACCTCTGGTTTATGGCTGTGTGTGGTTCTGAGTTCTGAAATGAGCTGGGTGGTTTCTGCTGATTCTGTCTTCCAGCGTGAAACCATCATCAAGCCTCCCAGTGTGTTAACAAAGCCAGATAATGTTCCTGATGGTGTTTGTTGCAGTTACTGAGGCTGCCCCTGACTGCGCTCATTATCTTGGTTAATCCTTGCCTCTCATTATACATATACACAGATAGATACAGTCCTTTTAAATGCTGTTAGAAGAAAAGGTCTGATGATATTTTCTTCAGATGGCTATTTTCCAACGAGGATTTCATTACTATGTCAACGTGATGAAACATGCCAACAACCAAGATCTACTGGCAGATTCTTTGCAGGTTTTCACACTCAGTCCTTGAATACAGTCACATTAACTAAGCCTGTCAAGTTGCCACTGATTAACAAAACCGTAATGGCTATCTATTGAATTCTCCTAGACATAGCAAGTGCAATGTATTATGAGGCAGCTTATCCCACAGCAAAAGAGGTTTGCGCTGAGTTTTATGACCTGGTTTTTGCCTTGACAAAAAGCATACGCATCAATGTAACTCAGCTGACTCACCACTAGGGTGAGAGGCAGATGATTATTTAGAGATGGTCCTGAATCATAGTACTCAACAAAAATGCACCCACTTTGGGCTGTTTTTCGGATGTGGATTAACCTTTGCATCGCTGACACATGTCTTGAATTTAATTGCCATAGCTCTTAGTAGCTTCAGGCTATTGAACCCTGACCTAGACTTCTGTGTGTTACAGGTGAAACTGAATTGGCAGATGAGAATGGCCAGGTGAAGAATTTGCTCCAGAACCAGGACCACTATGCATCGCAGCTCCTGAGTGAGACAGAGTTTTGTGTGCTGCTCAGTCACACGTATGTAAATTTGCAAATCTCTGTATTGTAGATGCTTTTATTTTCCTTTGTAGCTAGAGAAATACCCACACACAGGTGAAGGTTGAAAGTTAAAGAGGATCTTTGTTCTGGATTCCGAACTTGAGCCTCTGAGCATCCTTAGCTCCGCTCAGAGACAATAGGACCTAGTGAAGTTGAACACTTACTGAAGACAGAGCTAAGATACCAGAAACTGGACACCGAAATTAAGGCTGCTTTTGAAAATGGTGGAAGTCAGGATTGCCTTAGTGTAGGACAGAGATTTCCTGATGGTCCCATTTCTACCTCCAGGAAATGTTCTTCTGAAAGTTTCTGGTTTTAATACCATGCTTTTATCCCTCGCAGCACATGGAGGTTCCCAAGAAGCTGTTTTTACACCACGGCTGAAAGACCACAGCATTGTCGCTCCAAAGTTCCTGGGTAGGTAGCCTGAAGTAGATGCTTCTGTAATCTTGTTTTCAAACATGAGAGGAGAGAATATCATATCAGCTGTGCTCTTAGGGGAGGAATAAAAGCCCCAAGTAAAGGGGTTTAATTTATAGTCAAAATGGGAAATCCTTATTTCTAGAACTAAGAAATTAAAACTAATGAAGAAAATGCTTGTTAGTATCTTTCCATTGTACGTGAAGTGCTGGAGTCATAGATGACATGGTGTGTACCATGGAGGTACAAGAATTACTTTTAATCTTCTCTTATCAGCTACTTTTTCTTTTCTCTCTGCAGCTAGACTGGGGAAGTGGGAAGATTCAAAAGTGTCACCTACCAGAGTGAAATCCAGAAAATATGGCAAACAGTCAGTCTTGCTTTTGGAAGTTCCATCCACAGAAGGTGAGCCCCTGACCTGAATGAAATGAATGCTTATGCTTTCTTTGGGTCCCCAGCACCTATCCGTGAGCGTATTGTGTTTCTACTGCACGTAAAAGGAGTCATTCACCACAGGGCAACAAGAATGAAACTGTGGCTTCCCCTTCCAAAGAAACTGAGAAACTCTAATAATGGCAAGTCAAAGGAGTTGCTTGGTACTGAGTTTTGGAGGCCATCTTTATGCTTGTTGGTTTATTTCTTGATGAAAGAATTTGTTGGGTTATTTCCAGAAGCCTGAAATAGTAAATGGCTCATTTCTATGAGAAAAGTCTCACTGAGCTAGTTTATCAGTGAATCGGTTTGAAGCCAGGTACACGCTTAATAAATTTGCCAAATGAAGCCTTGATCCTTGCAGACACTGGGCTTGTATGGTGCATCACAGAAATTGGCAGAAGGACAAACTCCAGCCCCAGGTTGGTTGATCTTTAACTCAGTAGTTTTATTTCTGGAATTGTTGAAGTATTCAATTAACAAGTCCTTAGTACTTTTATCTCAACTTTTACCTGACTGATTAGCTTCTCTAAGTGACTTTATAACTTCTCAGGTGGGTTGTACTTCCATGGAATGGACCCTGTCCCATATTTCACATACCTGATGAATCAGTAGTCCTGCTGATTTGCTGCGCTAAGTGCTTGTATGTATACAGCACAATGAGAGACATATTAAAACTGTGTATAAGAACCTAGATCATCTTGTAAAAGCTATAGGTGAACCTTTCTTCTTCAAGGTTCCTCTAAAAAAAAAAAAGAGCCTGTAAAACCTAATCAGCGAGAATATAACTTTTCTTTGTACAACACCCAGCGGTACATTGACCTCGGATAAATTCAGTTTTAAAGTTGCCATGCTTGGTTTTATGCAACTCTTCTGTTGCTGATTGTATTTAGACTTAAACAAAAAGATTTCAAAAATGTATTTTCTAACAGTGGCCCCCAAATAAGGTGAGGGCTGTTGGGACTCTCCATTAAGATTCCCTACATGCTGGTGATGATACAGTGAAATTCACCTCTGTCTGTCTATGTGAGAACTGTACGACAATCTTGGAAGTATTTAGCTGTTCATGTCATGGGAAAGTATTGTCTGTATTTTCTACAAAGAACCAATGCTCAGCCCATCTTGGTCACCCAGCAATTCAAATTCCTACTCCTGGCTTTGGAAGTAAAAGCAGCAACTAATTTCTATTAAATTCAAGGAGAAAATCTGTGCTTCTGGAGACACTGTATTCCTCTGCTTCAAATCCATTCAGTATAACACTTGTTCTATGTGTGTCATTTTTTCTGACATATTTTAATGCACACTTGGAATCCAGCAGGTAGCGTCTCTTTTCTGTGAGATTTGCAGAAGTACTAAGACATGTAATACTTTGGTGATACAGTAATGGTCACCATAGATCATGTTACTGATTCGCTGTATTGTTGATTGCAGTTGCAAAAGACGGTGATACAGGAATGGTCACCATAGATCATGTTACTGACTCGCTGTATTGTTGATTGCAGTTACAAAAGGCATGAAGCAATGGAGCTACAAAATGAGATTGCACTGATAATAAGGAAGTGCAAAAGCGGTGTCTGCTTTGGATTTGTGGAGATCTAGAATTTGTTGGGACGTGGCCTTTTTGTAAGGTAGCATCAGAAATAACAGTTACTTCAGTGGGAGGTCCCTGTTTTCTCTTGAACTTACAGAATTCAGTCTTGCAAGAGGTCTGAGAAAATTAAAATCAGATAAAGGGAAATAGATACCCCTGCTAGCTTTTCCTAGGAAAGAAAACAGATAACCCTGAACGAGTAGCAGATAAAACAGGATGACTCATAAATTACGCAGGACAAAATCTTGTCTTAAAGTAAGTCAGGTATCTAGTCCAGTCATTAGAAGAACTGGAAGAAACTTGAATTGAGAAAGAGGAAACTTGGTTTTCCTTGTTACCCTTTACTGACTGGCAGTATTAGTCCCTGAAAAGAGAGACCTGGAAAATCTACTTGTGTCTATCAAAAGCAACAGGCATTGATTCCCAATCTCCCCCTCACCCATCTGTCAGCCAGTGTAAGTTCTGACAAATCAAAGCCCAAAATAGCACAAAATATGCACTGTTCTCTGTGAGAAATCTGTTCTCTGTGAGAAATCTGCTGCAGGCCATTACTCCTACATACACCTTTGAGCAACAAAGCAAACAATTCTGTAGTTCCAAAACCATACCAAGTGTACACCTGTGGTATTCTTATTGAGAGTAAAGCCGCTATCAAGCCTATTTCTTGGAGCAAATTTGCCAAGCCAAACATAGATAAAGTGAAGAACGTGGCATTAAAAAAGCTGGTGCTTTTCAGGTGCCCAGCTCTTAGTAAATTCTACTGGAGAGCCATTGTGCGTAGGTCTGACAGGTTGGCCTTTGTAAACAGTGCCAGGGGAGGTACTAGCTGATAACTGCGTTGTGGTCAACAAGCAAGTCAAGGTGCTCTATAGGTCGAAGATCTCTTGTAATGCTGAACTTTGAGGCCAGTTGCTTTTTGGCAGGTGTAAGAAACTGTTTTCAAAAGCAGCTTGCTTGAAGCACCAAGCTCTTTAGGATCCACAGACTGACCTATACTGTAATGCTAGTAGGCAGGAGGGGTGAATTACCACAGTCCTACATGTAGATCCTGGGCTAACAGCTTTTTGGAAAAGGGCCAGATAACAAATATGCTCACAAATGATACCAGGGGTGAGATCAGAGGAAAAAGTGGATATTTGTGGTTTGCATTTATATCACAATACTGCTGCAGAAGTTGGGAACTGGAACTATAAAGAGACACGGTCCTCTCTTATTACATGCTGCTGTGAAGTTGGATTTATTCCACTTACATGAAATTTCGATATATTTTGCTATTAATGAGGTCAGGACCTGTGGGGGTTTTTTTTGGTCTTGTCAGAGAAGCCAGAGTTAATTTTTTCTCTTCTAGCAAAAGAAGTGATGTACACTGGGTAAACAGTCCTTGAACTCTGTCATGGAGAAATAATTTTAAATTTAAGATGTAAATGTTATTTGATCCATAGTAACTCTATCAGCAAATGTCCCCCATCAATGATTCACCACCTTAAGAAGTTTTCCTGCAGTGTATTTACCTGTGTTTTGTAGGTCAGCAGTAACTAAGAATGAGGAAGACTTTGTAGTGTTATAAATCCTTTGCTTACCTTGGCTTCTCCACCCTCTCTTAGCAAACTGCAGTTCCAAAACTCTTAGCTAAGCTCAGAAAGGAAGTATTCGCGCAGCAGAATCACTCCCTTCAGGTTTTATTCTTTTGTGGTTTTTTTTCTTACCACCACCTCCACCTTCTGGACTGGGAGGAAATTTGAGACTGCATTGTGTAGATCCTGGACTCAAGGAGAAACTCACCTTGTGGAAGCGTTTAATCTCAGCACCAAGCAAGCTGGATCCAGCCGCAATCTGAACAGGAGGCTGTGAAGCCAAGTGGCTACTTCCCCTTTGAGTTACTGGTCATGCTTTATTGGGTGATGCTAAGGGGGAGCAGGGGGCAGTTCTCCTGCACCCCAGTTGACCTGCCCTGGTGTGTACCCTGTGAAAAAAGCTCAGTTGCAGCTGGCCAGCTGGGAACTGGGAGGAGATTTGTCTTGGGAACGTTCTGTCTGTTCAGGATCTAATGAACTTCGGAGAAAAGTAGCTCATCCCTGGCCATTCCAGACAGAGCTATAGAGCAATTCAAGCCTAATCTAGCAGACCTGACTATAGGCCCCCTGGAAATTTAAAGCCCTTTTTCAGGTCTGCAAAGTCATGTCCTCAAGTTTTTTGTCCTGATAAGGTAGTGCTTAGAAACCAAAATTCTCCTCTCGCAAACCAGCCTTTTCTTTTTTCTTTAAGAAAGGAGAAAGCTACAGGAACTAGCATGGTAGGCATCATTAAAATCAAAAATAACTATATATGTATTTTTCTTCCTCTTTCTGTCACATAACTGTAGTGTTTCTGCATGGCTGCTTCCTCCTTCCAGCCCTCCCTGCAATCGGGTAGCAGAACCAAGCTGAAAATTGAACAGATGCAAAGCACTGCTGTGAGTGGTATCTGAACTTTAGTTCTCCCCCTTCCCTGACTCCCTGGCACCACTTTTGCCCCCAGGAGAAGTACAGGTAGCTTCTTCAGGTTATTGGGCTTTCTGCTTTGGGGGAATTCCCTATACTTTGTCTAGTGGATCTTATCTATTCTCTTACTGAATGTTTTCCGGGGGTTTTGGGGTTTTGTTTTTTTTTTTTATTTGTGCAGAACTTGTGATACACTGCTGAGCTGTTTCACATAGTCTATTCATTCAGCACACCTTTGCATTCCTCCCTCTGTCCGTCTTTCTCCCCATCCTTATTGCTACTATGACTCTACTAAGGGTGTTTCTGCACTGTTTAGGATTCACGTATCGGGACTGCTCCTGTTTAAATGCACACTCTTTGATTTGCAGACCACTCAGACTGCCAGGGAAGTCGTTGAGATTTTGACTTAATGCCTGGAAAACAGGCCTGGAGACCAGGTGAGAGATACGAGGAATTCTACCAGAAGTAAGTTTACTCACATGATAAATGATGCTGTTAAGGGGATTTTAATCAGCAGTGAACCCTTCAGAGACCTTACAGAAGGATAACTCAATTCTCTCTCTTGACTTACTTTCATTTTCTTCCATCTCCCCACAGTTCATGTCACTTGCCATGTGTTTGTGTCTCTCTCCTTTGTTCTGTATTTTCCTAATTCAGTTCTGGTTTTCAGCTTTTTATTGTAGTTACCTTAGTTTCTGAGTGATGCTTTCTGGTGTTTAAAAACTGTGAATCATTACCGTCAGTTTGGTGTGATGAAACTCATGTTCCATGTTCTCTTCCTAAGCCTCTGATTGTAATAAAGGAGGCGGACAGTTAAATGTCACAGACGTACCTGAGCCATTTTGCTTCATTTACTTCACTGCTTAGTGCACAGAGTCTTCATGTCTGCCAGCTGTAGCTGTGAAGGATTCTTCTGTGCTGCTGGAACTTTACCTCTGCTGACTCAGCCTGGGTGACAGGGAGGGACCAGAGAGATGTCGGAGCCTGGGGCAGTGGTGATATATGGAGGTGAGAGGATCTGCTGGTACCAGCAGAGAAGAGAGAGCACAGTTAATCTGTGCATGCAGTCTCTCCTCCTTCCCTGCTGGTACCAGTGCATTCTCCTTACTCGGAGAGTAAGGAAAGAGTAAGAGTACTTCCCTGCTGGTGCCAGCATTTTTTTGTTTGTCTGTTTTGCACAAAATAATTTGTTTTTCTACAGTTAAAACAAAGGTCACACCAGCTCTTACAGCTGAGGGACACCTGTTAGTGGGGGAGCCTTTTCAAAGGCATGGCGCTGAGCTGTGTCCCCTTTCTGTCCCTGTCACAGAAAGGCTAGAAGGGACAGTTACAGGAAAGTCTTTCAGTATGCTGTTGACCAGTGTGTTATTAAGACCAGCCTGCCTCACATAATGCAGACTTAACAGAAGGCCAGTGCATCTAGGGAAGAGGGGAGCTGAGTGAGAGATTCTTGAGGAAGAGAGAGAAATTTCTTATCTAGAAAATTAATTCTTGTTTGGAAGTGTATTTTCCTTTCAGCCAGGGACTATTCTAGGTATTCAGATCTTTTCACGAAGATACATATGGTGTATTTTCTTCTATTCAATCACTTGTGTAGCAGCCTGATCCTGTAAATCCATTATTCAAGACAGACAACTAGGTATTGCACTCATGCAAGATCTTCTAAACTCTGCTGTGCGATTTTTTTTTTTTTCTTTTTTTTTGCCACCAAACTGCAGATCTGTGGCAGAACTTGCCAGTTTTCAGTTATCTTCTTGAATTCACAGAGTAGTGTACAGTGATGCTTCATGCGAGGCCGAGCAGAGATTCCAGGGGGATGCAACCCTGAAAGCATTAGTGCTACCTATGAAAGAAAATTGGAATAGTTTCTGAGTATGTAATGCAAACTGATGTACTGGTCTAAATAAGGCCAGCAGCCAAGATTATTGCACCAGTGTAGGAAGCAATGTGTGTAGGTATCAGTTGCTCCATTGGAAAGCCTGGTCTAGGATGGTGAAGCCGTCTTACAGGGCTTCAGACCTGGCAGACTGACGGCATAGGAATTTCTGCTTAAGAGGCTAGGCTTGTACAGAACAATGTGGTTTTTCTTGTAGGTTCTCAGTTGCATAGCCCAAAGAGTTGTTTGTTTTCCGGTTTTACGAGAGTGGTGGCTGGAGAAGTATGGAGGCTATGCAGGGCTGGAACAGTGGGACAGAAGTGCTGAATGACTGAAGAATTCCTAGGTTGGAAAAATAAATAATGCAATCACTTCCAATATTTTTATTGTCAAGATAGTTTTAGGTTAGGCCATTTCTTGCCTGGTGACAGTAGGTGCTTTTCCCATTGAGATTGGAATGAGATTGGGCCAAATGTTTATTAATCTAACAGTGGGGTTCCCCTGCAGTGTACAAATGGGCCAGTTGCAGACTCTTTCTTGGGAGAAAATTTGGAGGAAAAGAGGCTTGGCAATAGTTGAGTTGTGTGTGAAATTTCAAGGCCGTGCTATTTGTATCATAGTTGTTATAAAATCAATATTTTTCTTTGTGTTTAAAAACGGATCGGTTAAGTTGAACAGACCTCAGGTACCATGATAGCACGTGGGTCTGTTGACTTGCAGGGGAGATATTTCATAGTTGTCAAACCCGCTTCATTCAGCAGAGAAATCTGTTACCATTTTTACTGTGTTTTATCTTTTCTGACTATTTTACATCTAAGTGCATGTTTCTTGTCCTGAAGAGTATTTATCACATTCATCTTAGAAGCTCTTGGGAACACAGAAAAGATCGTACTTTATGGCTGCAAGTCTTGCAGGTGCGCGTTCTCTGGTTTTGTGCTTGCAGACAGCTTCAGCAGGGCTCTCTGCCTGCAGGGAGTTAAACACATCCCCTGCAGAATTGGAGGCTGCGTTTGCTTATTGCCCATCTCTGTGGCCTTTGCACATGTTGCTGCCTTCTTAGTGCTGATTGGGAACAGACTTTGGTGCACTGCTCCCTCCTTCTAGGAAGTTCTTTGTTCATACTGGATGCAAAAGCCTATCTTTCTTCAGTTAATAACCTGGACATTTTAGGAGTATAAATACTGAAATGCATCTGTTCCAAAGTGCGTTTATTTAGCAAAACACATCACTGAGAAACTTGCCTGCGTGGGGGGGTGTGCGGGAGTACGCAGGTGGTAGGTGCAGGTGTCTCCCCAGCTGGGGTGGCTGTGGGTGGGCAGGGCAGCCCACCCTAACGAGCCGCTGTGCACCCTCTTCTCAGCAGGCTTTGGGCACAGCTGTGCGGGGCTATTGTCCAGGCATGTGCCGTGTTCCCGGACAGACTCGTTTGTGCCGTACCTCTGAGTAGGCAAGGAATATTCGACCGTGCTGCTGAAGTTGTGCTTTTGGGGCTGTGGTTGCGGTAAGTCCTCGGGCAGCACTTGGGGGGTTCAGAGGGGACCAGTGGCAGAGCTGAGGCTGCGCTTCACCTCAGGCAAGGCTTGGCGAGAGACCGGCTGTGTCTGTGGTTCCTCTGAGCTTGGGGCACTTGTTTCTCTGCTTACCCATGAATGCAGGGGAAAAATAGAATGCGAGCTGTCTTTACCCATGACTAACACCAGCCGTGGGCAGCCACCAGCCAGCTGTACCCGTGGTGATCGTGGGGTCGGGATATTTCCCTTGGAAGAGCTGTGGCTTTGCCAGGCTCCCCAGTGGCTCCCTGAGGCACAGGTAGCCTCTGGCTCAGCTCCTGGAGGTGGGCTACCTTGCTGTTCTTAAACCTGTAGCAGTTACGCTTTTAAGCTCACTTTCACGGAGATTTGTTGGAGGTCTTGTTACCTTTTGCAAGAAAAAGAACAGTGCTTTCTCTCGTTTGTTTACATTTTTGCCTGAAATTTTTATCAAACAAGACAGAAGGAATTGGTCTTCTAGTCTTTTCAGAAAGAATCATTGCCCGTTGCAATTCATTTTCCAATTAAAGTGGCATTAGTTGAAAAGCATAGTGGTGTTTCAGAGTAGGTTGTTAAAGACAGTTCTAAACTGTTTGGGGGTTTTGCTGCTTTGCTATACGGGTCTGCTAGAAAATTCATGTTTGTTCTTAAATCCAACATACTGTGTTGCTCTGACTGGGCTGGTGGGATTTCTGCTTGAAATTCCTAGCAAAACACTACAAGGGGTTAGCAGCATCAAACCAGCTAAAGTTGATTCCAGCTGAGCTTTGCTTCCTAAATAGCATGCTTTGTAATGTGAGCATTTAAATGATGCCAAATGAGCTTTGAAGATAGCATCTCGCAGGTAACAAATGGTAGCTCGTGTTGCTGTGGGAATTATGGTTAGTCCAGAGAATCTGCTAGGTAGACAACTGCTGGGGGTAAATACCTTTGCATCCAGCATTTCTATGTTTATTTGGTTTTCATTTATGGCCTCAGATTTTGCACCTTCATATTAAAACTCTTCCTTCAGTTTAAAAATAAACTTCACAATGTGGAGTGGAAGCAAACTCAATTACAGTCTGGGCAAGAAATGGAGTGTCATTATGAATGCAAACTACACTGTGCTTTCTGGTGCTGTTACCTGGAATTAGATGGATTGAGTGATTATGGGGTGTACAGTGCTGCCAAAAAATATCTGCTCCCAGGGCATCTTTCACACTGGTGGGTCTGGACTAGTTTTTCAGTCATTGCAAAATAATGTTTTGGAAAAAGTTCATGAACTGACCTGGTTAAAGCAAGTGTAATAGGGCATGACTTAGGAGAGGGTGTTTTTCCTCTGTGAAAATCTCTAGTATCAGAAGAAATTAATGCAGCCAGCTTAACAATGTCTGAGAGTTTTTGTCAGAGGATGAGGCTGGAACAAATCATTGGGGTCTCTCTAGATCAGGATGCCCTCAACTGTGTAATGCTAAAGCAATTTCTGAGACTGTGTCAAGGCCCAAGAGTGGCACCGTAATCATACTCTGTAAGCATAATGTTGTCTTTCTCCTTGTGGCTTACGTACGTGTTTACGTGAGTTTATTTTGCTACGTGACACATCTGCAGTAAGGCCCTTGAGAATTTGTTACCCTCGTGAGTAGCCAGCCCAGAGTTCTTTGTGTGGTGGTGCACCAGCAGTAATCTCTTGAATTACAAGCATAAAGGGACTGTGCATTGGGTGTGTCTTTCTAGCATCACTGTGATCATTTCTGTTTTCAGTAAGTGTTGCCGCTGTAGTGGGAACAGCAGTTGTCTGCAAATGTTTGCAGGAGAGGATTAATTTCTGTGTTTTCCTTCCTCTTCTAGTGGAGATACACGTGGGCCTGCAGGTTCCTTGCACTAGAGGCAGTGCTGCCAGAAAAGGTAATAAGAACAGTTTTCACTGTATAATTTTCCTACATTTTTTGTTTCAAAATGCAAACCCTGCCTCGGAGTTAATGACAGTGAACACACTCTCCCCGCCTCATAGGAATACAAGTCTTGACTATGTAACCCTCCGGTCTTCACTGAAATGTCAACATCGCAAGCTCTCTCAAACAATTCTTCAGCTCTTGCATTGTATTATGTGGTTAAAAATGTAATACTGAGAATTTCTAGTTGCTAGTCATTTTGAGAGGGGATGAGTATCCTACGAGGTCTACAAAACTGCTTTACAGAGAAGGGAATGTGCTCTACATATAGTTGTCGCTGGAAAATCTACATACTACACTTAGATATTACGTGTGTCTCTTCTGTTGCTGCCAAAATCAGTTTTGTGTTTGAGCATAAGGGAAAATTCAGACCTGCCACACATAAGAACTTTAGCTCTTACACAGTTATGGTAAGAGGTAGGTATTATTATTTGTTACCATCTTGAAGCTTGACTCACCCCAAGATAAATTGCTCATAACTCTGACTTGTTCAAAATACGTGTGTTAGGAAGTATAATATAAAATCCCACTGTCTAACTCTAGTATGAAGACTTGTTATGAGTAAATTTTTGATCAACATACTAGCAAGACCACGAGACAGACCTGGCAGAGAAACTAGTACAATTTGCCTCCCTAAATAGCTTTTTACATAGTGCATTGCACAGCAGTTTTTGCCATCCTTAAATTCTCCCTTTCTCCTTTACTGCAGAGTAGCACTTTGCCTTAAGCCAACTCTCCCTTTTCATCTTACCTCTTGACCAGAGTGCAGGAGTTGTCTAGTAACATAGCAGGTGAAAGGGGAAAGGTGTTTGGGTTTTTTGGAGGTAGGAGGGGGGGAGATGGGGAGAGCTAGTTTGAACTAGAGAAAACTGTGCAAAGAAGCTGTTGTTAAAAGAAGCAAAAGGAGGTAAAGGAAAGCTGTGAAGTTTAGCGTAATCAGTAGGGACATCTGACCTGTCTAGTCTGGCTGAGGCTGGAGCAAGAAAGCAGAGTTTTGTGTTAAAGAAAGATTTCTCAGTTTATGAGCTAGTAAATTAACTCTTGGCATGCTCGCAACATAGTTGTAGCCACAAAAGAAACAGCCTGCTTTGAAGGTATATTAACTTACAGTTCAAAATATGCTTCTCTCCTTCGTGTTATTGCTACTTACTTGACTGAGGCAGAACAACGTTTATTCCTGTTGAGGCTGCAGAACTCACTAAAGGAATTTACAAGTAAGAACTGAGTGGAGGAATTACATTTTCTTTTTGTTTTAATATTTAGCACAGGAGTATTTCTCATGGTCCATGCCTATGGTTCCTACATGTTTTCTCACCCCTCAAACGATAATAATAATAATAATGATGGTGTGCATGTAGTAGTAAGAAACCTACGCAAGGTTGAAGGCTCCTTAAGTTAAAGACCGTGCAAGACTAAATGAAAAAGCAGTACATAGACCTGATGAGGAAAGTAAATTATCTTCCTTCGCAGCCTGCCAGCTCAGTTTTTTAGATTGTGGATTACAGTGTGTGTATTCTGCCCAGGTTTGGAATGTAACTGAACATCTATAACACTTTTGATTTGGGAGGCACTGGAACATGAAGATGCCATGCCATGTTGTGGTGAATATCTTTAGCCTGCTCACAAATGGGTTACAAAACAAATTAAATGGAATAAATGATGCAGCAGTAAGTGTAAGAATTGATGTGTGATATTGCCACTTAATAACCTATTATGAGATTGGAGGGGGATGCCTGTGTGTGTATTTGAGTAGCTTCAGCTTGCAACTGGATTGTACCACCTTCTTTGCGCTTTTCCTTGCAAATAGTCTTAACTTTGTTTGATGGGTACAGCAACGTTCTCTGAGTTTGTTGGGTTAAATGAGGCCTGTGTTTGAGGACAGCTCCACATTCGCTTGCATCAGATACCATAACCTCATGCCTTAGTTAGATGTCAACAAAGGATGGTTATACTGGACCGGGAGGTCCTACCCGCTGTTTCCCGCATGTGCTGTTATGCAATGACCTGTCTTGTCCTATTCAGTAATTCCCAGACTTACTAGTTCTAACAAACATTATGCATGCCAGTGAGCAAATGTAGGATTCTTTCCTTCCACGCCTATGGCCTGTTTGTCTGTTTTGCCTTGATGGTTTTGACATCTTTTGTAATACTGGAAAATCTCTTAGATTTAGAAACAGTGAGTCTGGTTTTAGGTGTTCGTGGGCTTTGCCCTTCTTGGAAATGATGCTAATCTTCTGATTTCTTAACTTGTCTTTTCAGTTGCTTTACACACCTCTGATTTGGACTTTCTGCTCAGGCATTGATACAGTAAAACAGATGGCAAAGTACATCTTGTCCTCTCAAAGAAAATGTTGGTGCAATGGAGTCACAGGCAGCCAAACTATGGAGCTGTTAGGTTGCATACTACTCTTAGCCTCTGAAGAGGGCTTTGAACTAAAGCAACATTTGAAATGCAAAGGAGCATTTGTTGGCAACTCTTGTTAAAAGCAAAACTGACCCTAGAGGTACCAGAGCGGACTATTTCAGAGTCATTGCTGGTTTTCAGGTTTTTGCTCCAGACCATCCACTGCCTTTTTTTTTTTTGCCTTTTTTTTTTCTGTTCTTTCCTGTTATTGATCATCTAGGTGGCTTTTTTTCCCTAAAATGATTATACATGTGGGAAATGTGATGCCACAATTCCTCCCCACTCACTTTTGCATAGAGGGGACAGGGAGACATACATTTGCTAGTTTTCCAGATATTACTATGACAGAATTCTTTTGCTCTTCTCTCAGGAGCATATGTTGATGCTAAAATGGATGCATCACATCCATCTTTTAAATTTTCTTCTCAAAACTTTTTTTTTTTGCTGTCTGCTGTTGAGTTTTTTCCAGCTTGCATTGCTTCGTTTCCTCCTGATTTCTTTGTTTGACTCTTCTTCAAGCCAAGGACATCTATGTGTCGAAGTTCTCCTGATACTGGGCAGGATACATTTGTTACACAAAGCCTGAATGGTTTGTGATACGGTAAAAGAATAATGTTCCTAGAAAAATAATGAAGCAGCTGGATTAGCTTCCAGTGTTACAATTATAACACTGTCACTTGGCTTTGAAATCCTGGAAAATTCCTCTTCCGTAGCTCTGTGGTTTTGTCAGTCTCTTTTGCTGTGTTGCAAGATTCTGAGATTCTGTGTATACAATTTGATAAGTATGTTTTTGTTTTGCATTAGCAGCAAAATGATATGTTGACTGTGAATGTAGTCAGAGGTGCTGAGGTACTCCAAGTAACAAAGGGAGGGCCAGAAACAAAACTGCAGTCAGGCTGGCAGTGTTTAGAGATAGTACTCTCCTAATCTTCCAGAGTGATGTGTTTATGAGGTGGTAAGTATCAGGAGTTAGAGCACAACAAGAGAAATTTCTTTTTGTACAAATTTCTTGTAGATCTGGTCTTTGACCAGTGGGAGAAAACAGACTCTTTAGATGGTTTTACAGAGCAACCACTGCATTGCTCAGTGCTTTTAGAATTTTGTATATTCTATGAGTGAACAGCCTCTCCAGTTATCATTCCCACAAGTTTTTTCAAGAAAATGTATTTTGTTTTTGAAGTAAACCAAACATAGCTATATTCTTTCCTGGTTCTGTGCAGTAACCGCCCCCACATTGTGCAAAAACTGCCCCCCCTTCTTCACTCTTCTGTCTGTGTTTGGACATGTTGTTTTGGTTAAGGACTGCAAATCTATAGACAATGGAAAGTGGGTTATGTTGCTCGCCTGTATAGCTTCTTCTCATATATTTCCTGTCTTTTAAGCGGAAGACAAATCAGTCCTGACTACTGACAGATGACAAGGTGTTGAAATGAGTCAGCTTGGCACCTCACGTACTTGTTGATGTGTTACAGGGTTGCATTACCAACTTATAAGCAGCACATATATCTGGCATTTGGACTCACCCATTGTTTACGTGCTTATTCTTTGTCGCTCTTCCTCCTTCCTTTATAATTCCTCTCCTTCATGTCTATATGTGAAAAACACTGATATCCAGTGTAATTGATACTCAGTGTAATACCCATCCAGGTATTAAGGAGAGGAGTTATGAGAAGGAAGGCTCACAAAATGCAAAGTAGTTTCTAGCACATACGGGCGTGGACTTTTGGGAACAGGCAGTCTTTAGGCTGGAGAACACTCTTTTTTTTCCCCTCCCTCAGTTCTTCTCTTGATTTCTTTCATGTTGGCAATCCTTCTTGACATTTGCTGCAACAGGAGTTCTCTTTCTGCCCCTGTTCTCTAAAGCTTGTCTAGACTTGCATTTAAATGTGAAATATCAACATACATTATTTATCATTGGCTTTAAAATTTGTAAAGCCTTTGTCTAAACAAGATGTGGTACCTACTGGTTCTTGCTAAAATGGCCATATTAAAGACCTGGTTTCAAATAGAACTTTAACTGCACCTACCTAATGCATACCGAGGTCTATTTTGCCATAGAAATTGTGGCCTTTGGAAAGTGAGTATTGGATTTGGTATCTCAAAGTGTTCAAATCAACTGGTTGTGTCTTGGTTTTCAAGATGTGTTTATTAAAACTGAACAGGTATTTGAAATATGTTAGTCTGTTAATGGGGGCAGAAAAAGCAGGTGTGTACTTCTTTCCTCTTTGACCTGGCAGAAGTTAGGTCCTTTCCTGTTCTACTCAGTTTCTCTAAGTCTTTATAAGAAAATAAGATGGAGAACTGTTTTCTGGAAAAAGTTTTATTATCAAATTACTCCTATACAGCATTTCTACCCTTGGTAAGGTAATACAGATCTATGTATGTACTCGCTTGGAATTCAGTTCCACCAAAAAAAGAAAATCAGCAAAACCAACACTTTTAGTGCAAATTAATGCCTTAGATTATATGGATTTTCTGTCCTCTCTTTTTTTTTTTTCCCCTTTACACGTGTTTTCCTCTCGGAGTGCTCTCCAAGTTCATCTTTGAATGAGGGAAAATTGTGCTTTTTACAAAAATAGGTAGCATTTCAATTTCTAGACAAGTGTCAGCTTTACAGTACAGTGGGAGGTAACTTATCAACCTCTAAAGTCCTTATTTCTTCATTCAATTCATGAAATTTCTTCACCCTCTCATGAGGCGAACCCATGCTTGATATTGCACAGACAAGACATTAAAGCAGCAGCAGAGGCTGTGTCAGGTGGGGAAGAAGCTCTCCACAAGGAGGAAGATGACCAGTGATAACGACTGTTTCAGTAATACATGTTCTTGTCCCACCAGCCTGCAGTAGGAGAGAGGCGGGGAAATCAGTTATTTTTTCCTCAGAAAAGAAAAGTAATTTATTGGGAACAAATGGTCCATTTTTAAGCAGTCCACCTGTCAGCAGCAGCTAAGGTAGGTGTATGAGTGAAAGGGTAGGAAAGGACACCTTACGTTAAAACACTAAACTAGAAAAATCTACTTACTTCCTGGGTATCTCCTGATAAACAGCTTGCGGACTTCATCATAGACCCATATCAATATGGCGAATGGTACAGCCACAAACCAGTACTGAAACCTGGGAGTGGGAGAAGAGGTTCTCATTCAGAAGCATCTAACCACTCAGCTGAATTTCTGGGGTCTCTCTCTGTGCTATTTGGTGTCACTAAAAGAGAATCTGGCTTTTTGGGGGTTTTTGTTTTGGTTTGGTTTTTTTTTCTTAATTTAAGCACTCAAACGGTTAGAAATAAGATGATGCGCATGTAAGCCTCCCAATCTTAAGTAGTTACTGAATTAATTTATTCCAGATACTATTCAGAAGAAAATGTTGCCTGGTGGTGTTACAGTCTCTGAAGATGGTAGAAAAATGGAACGTTTCTGACAGTGATATATTTAAAATAAAAGTTGCCTGGATAAAATTAAGTAAAGTGCTATCTAATCTCACCAAAATATTGGGGATCCTGGAAAAAATATTAAAATGTTTGTTCTACACAAGTAGGATTCTGGATCCTCAGTAGTAAATCTAGCAGAAAAAGTAGTGGGGTTTTTTGTGGAAACTATGAAAATAATGCCCTTTTTTGTCAAGAAATTGTCCGCCCTGTTCTTCACGATGAATATTGTTAAATATTTATCCTTGAATTGTGCTGCATGGGCATCCTGCTCCCATTTGTCTGTTTCTGGCAGAATGGTAAGTCCATGTCTGTTTATATGTGGTGGGCAAGAGAAGTAAGCTAGCATCAAAACTCACCTCAGCGGTGTGAAGTTCAGGGCTGTAACATGTCCAAGACCATAGGTAAGAATCAGAGCAATTCCGATCTGGGAAAATATACCTACCCAGATGACTTTGTTCCTACAAGAAAACCAAAGAGGAAGGGTTACATGCCTCTGTCCATGTATAAAAACCTGATGCCACCGCATAATGCAAAGGCTGTGCCACTTTCAGAGTTGTGGTTGTGCTCTGGTAGCTGGCTTGAATGATCCGCCTCAGCTGATGAGCACTGCAGAGACAGTAGCATGAGACGAGTGGTAGACTCTGTAGCACTGTCTTACGCTGCATGTGCCTGTGTCTTTCCTTACAGCATTCCTGACCTACCTAGATTGAAGCAAGCTTTAGGTAGACATGCAGTGCGCATTAGTCATGTCTTCTAGTTGCACTGTGAATGTGCGCATTGTGACTCAAATGTAAACCAAGAAGGAAATATACTTAAGTGTAGGCTCTGTACCTGCAGATAAAGAAAGGAAAACAATTTGCTTTCCTATCAGAAATACTCTGACTAAATGCCAGCTTTTAAGTGTGGCCTCCATCCCAATAGATGCTTTTAACTCCCTGGCTTCCATGGGATTGAAGGGTGCAGAGTGCTTTGCAGAGGGGAGCCAGTACTATCTTAGAGAGTTTGACCAGCTCGTGCCTCCTCGGTGGCTAAAGTTATCTCGGATAAGTCCAAATGCACTATCTATTGATAACTACATAAAGAATTTAAGAAAATAATCTAGAGAGGAAACTCCCTTTTTTTTGTGGTAAACACTTTGACGAATGGAGAGTTAGTTTTAAGCTGATGTGTTTTCAGAGTAACAAATACAACATCTTTCTTTAAAGAAAACACGTATCATGAAGTAGGAAAGGGGGTAGGGGGAGGTGTAATAAAATGTTGGAGATTTGTGATTGCTTGAAGCCAGATTTAGTCTTTGTTCAAAGACTGAATGTGAGTGGGCTAAATCACTGAGCTAACCTTTTTCTAAAATTAGGAGCAGGCTAACTTATCCTCTTAAATGTCAGGTGAAGAATCTGCAAAATTTACCTGAAAAGACCCTGCTGGAAAATGGAATTTCTTCGTGTTTTCCTGATGATCAAATCAGCAACTTGCTGAATTGTGATGCTGACAAAAAAGGCAGTGTAGCCAGTCCACTGTAGGTACATCCTCTGGTATTTAGTCTGCAAAGCGAAGGAAAAATCAAATAGTGTTATATCAGACACTCACATCTTGTGCAAGTGACTGCAAATCTTGATAGCAGGATTTCAGTTACTAAGGTGTAAATGCAGACTTATTCCAGATTTAGATACATAATGATCAGAGTTTGGCCACTTGTTCTAGTCCGCTAGTTACTGTGGATGAGTCATGAGGCTGAGGCACGAGCCTGGTGTAAGGAGGTATTTATATTGATTTATTGATGGTTTCTGTGTCTTGTGATTTCTGCAGAATGAATGAGGGGGAATGAAGAGGGAAAGGGGGAGGGAGAGTCTGCGAAGTACTTTACAGTAGTGCTGTTCAGAAGCAGGCAGGGCTGAGAGATTATGATGGGTCTAAACATAAAGTCCAGAGAAGAAGGTGCATCTCTAGAGGCTTTGAATCAGAAGGCGGCAAACTGTAGAAGCATGAATGAAAGAATGGACTCTGAGTGAGCGAGCTAGGTGGCAGGAAGCTCTAAAGAGTCTATCCTGAGGGACCGTTAGATGAAAACGAATCGGGTTTGTGTTTAAATCTCTCTCTCGTTCCCTAATCCTTTATTTTGGAGGAGAGTATAGAATTTTTAAGAAACTCTTGGGTGAGAGACAGTGCAAGGATGTTTCAGTGCGGCTTTACCCATTGCTGTCCATATGAATCCTCAAAATCATTAATGGCGTTGTTTTCCCAGTCCACTCGCACACCAAGCAGCGTGGAAGGTAGGAAACCTTGTTCAGCATACACAGTAAAATAGGTTACAAAGGCTCCCACTGACTGCATGATACCTGCAAAATCAAAGAGGTAGGAATGAGGAATAAGCAAAATTTAGGAGCACTGGCGAATGTGCTGGATATCAGTGTTGATCTCTCTCGTATGGCATGGAACTTCCCATGAGTCTAAAGGTAGTTTTAGAGCTCTTAGTGCTCTAAGGTTCTTGACCTCTGTAGATTAAAAGCCTGTTGTATTGTTGAATAATGAGCAACAGAAGGGAGTTAGTAAGTTTGCCTAGGAAGGCAGAGGAAGGAGTTGAGTTTCAGCTCCCCCTTTTCTAAAAAATGAATCAACTTGACTCTGTCTTGGTTTGCTGATACAAGATAACGTTTCAGAGAACAGGCCAACCTACCGATCTGCAGATAGGAGTATACAGCGAGCTGCTCATTCACCAGCCTGTCTTTCCTTTTGTTACGAGGTCTCCTGTTCATAATATCGCTTTCAGCTTTTTCGTAGGCTAACGCGACAGAGGGGATCTACAACAGAAATAAACCATTAGAGCCTTGGTGGCAACATTTGTCTGCTTTTCAGATGCTTCTCAGAAAAGTTTCGGTTCTCAAGTGGTTCTGTTGATATACCCTGCCTTTTCAGGATACACAGAGCAAATGAAAGAAGGATCTGTGTAGCATTCTCTTGACATGTATAAAAGATTTGAGGGAAGTCTGAAACTGTTTCATAGGTCTGATGATTATATGACAATACAAAGGGCTAGAGAATACTCAAAACATTAAAGGGTCTTTCAGATCCCTCGGACTGGGCTCTGATGAGATGTCTGGTATTCATCCCTGTAGTAACTGCAGCGATCTGTATGATCTCGTGATTGAAACACACTTGTTTTGCACACTGCTGAGTTTTGCTTGTCAGCGTGGATCAGAAGTCTTTTCTTCCTGCTCCCCCTCTGCAGGTTTTTTTTTCTACTCTTCTTTCTCTATACCTGGCTGCTTTTAATCTAGCCTTCTACTCTTTTGCTAGCTTGCTATTCAGCCGCAGGGTAAGGCAACTAAATCTTCCCGTGTTCTGCGTGTCCTTTTGCACCCAGCCCCTCTCGCTTGTCATGATATTTCAGCAGAAAATAACTCAGAAGACGCCAACTTACGATGTCTGTGCCCAGGTCAATGAACAGGATGGTGATAGTGCCAATGGGCATTGGAATGCTGGCAATAATGTAGATGAGAAAGGGACAGAGCTCAGCAATATTCTTAGTCAGGGTGTAGGCAATTGTTTTCTTTAGGTTGTCAAAGATCAGGCGGCCTGGGGGAAAAGGAAGGAAACACTTCTGTAAAAGCTAATTGTCGACAGTGTTTTCCAGAAGAAAGTTCAATTTTTAACTAAATGAAGTGAAAACATTTACTGCTTATGTCTGCTTTTCTCATCTGTTTCCTCATGCGTTTGGGGCTTTTTTTTTTTTTTTTTTTTTAAACTAACCTGCCTTCTCTTAGAGCCTTCTGAAAATTCAAGTGAAAATAAAAGGAAAATTCAAGGGAAACTAAAAGATCTCTTTCAATGAGAAAGATTGAGGAAAAAGTCCCGTTCCACAATACACTGTAGTTTTAATGGAAACCACAAGCTCTTTATGGTGAAAGAAGAGTGGAATGTGTGTTACTGTCATAGGTGGAGCACAGCGATGGTGATGTGTGGGCAAGTAATAGAGTGAAAATGTAGAGAAAACAGTTTGTATCTTTGTGGGCTCAGAACTGCACAGGAACAAGATGGAGATTACTTTTGCCTAGAGCTCGAACAAGAAGCAATAGCAGACCAATGCTATGTGTGAGAGAGGGGGATGATTTTCTTATTGTCTGTTTGTCATGTGTCTATAAATGGAACTGATTCCTATTTTTTCCAAATATCAAAATCACATTTTGAAATCCAGAAAGAAAAAAGGAGGGAAAGGATCAGGAGAACCCACCAGTGCTGCGTGGCTGTCAGCAGCTTTCAGCTAAGAAAGTGGATAGCAACATTATTTTTACCTTCCTCCACTCCTGTGACAATAGAAGCAAAGTTATCATCCAGCAGTACCATATCAGCTGCATTTTTAGCTGCGTCAGAACCAGCAATACCCATAGCAATTCCAATATCCGCTTTTTTAAGAGCGGGCGAGTCATTGACTCCATCTCCAGTCACGGCAACAACTGCTCCCTGGAACACACAAAAGATTCAGATGTGGGTTTTTTGAGGAGATGGTGCTATCTTGCTCTAAGGACAGTCTGCTCTCGGCACACTCCCTGTGTTTAAATCGCTAGAAGAAAGATGCTGATGTGAAGTTCTGAATCGTCTTTGTACCCGCATAAAACATAGCTAGTGATCAGAAAGATGCTAGGTAGGATTAATGCAGCAACCTCACACTTCTGTGTGATAGATGCCTGTATCCGAGCTTTGTCACCTAGACTCCCTTCATAGGAGAGAGAAACAGGAAATTCAGGGATACGTTTTACTACATTCTAAAAAGTAGGCATCTAAATTAGATGCACTTAAAATGCTATTAATCTGATCATTTCTTTTTGTGGAATAGAAGGGGGCTTAAAAATTTAGACAGCTGTCTGTATGTGTATGGTCTATCCCTGTCTGAGAAGACCCAGGCTCATCTCTGGCACTTGTAAGAGATTCAGTTGACACAACATGTTCTGTCCTTGTCTTTTTTCCCTCCTCTCTCTTTCCCTCCTCTCTCTTTCCCTCCTCTCTCTTTCCCTCCTCTCTCTTTCCCTCCTCTCTCTTTCCCTCCTCTCTCTTTCCCTCCTCTCTCTTTCCCTCCTCTCTCTTTCCCTCCTCTCTCTTTCCCTCCTCTCTCTTTCCCTCCTCTCTCTTTCCCTCCTCTCTCTTTCCCTCCTCTCTCTTTCCCTCCTCTCTCTTTCCCTCCTCTCTCTTTCCCTCCTCTCTCTTTCCCTCCTCTCTCTTTCCCTCCTCTCTCTTTCCCTCCTCTCTCTTTCCCTCCTCTCTCTTTCCCTCCTCTCTCTTTCCCTCCTCTCTCTTTCCCTCCTCTCTCTTTCCCTCCTCTCTCTTTCCCTCCTCTCTCTTTCCCTCCTCTCTCTTTCCCTCCTCTCTCTTTCCCTCCTCTCTCTTTCCCTCCTCTCTCTTTCCCTCCTCTCTCTTTCCCTCCTCTCTCTTTCCCTCCTCTCTCTTTCCCTCCTCTCTCTTTCCCTCCTCTCTCTTTCCCTCCTCTCTCTTTCCCTCCTCTCTCTTTCCCTCCTCTCTCTTTCCCTCCTCTCTCTTTCCCTCCTCTCTCTTTCCCTCCTCTCTCTTTCCCTCCTCTCTCTTTCCCTCCTCTCTCTTTTTTTGAAGTGCTTATAGAATCAGTCAGTTCTCATCCTAATTGTAAATTATGTAAGTCTTCAGTTAGAGATCATTCTTACCCTTATCATCCCAACAACTTCTGGTCATTGCCAGTCTATGCTAGAGTTGAACTAATGATCCAAAAGATGGAAAACTCTGATAATTCAACTCAGTTTCTTTTTTATCTTCCAATGAAACCGTCTACTGCAGCTAAAGGTCCTGTTCTAGCTGATGCAAAAGTTCATGGCTTGATAGCAATACAGAGTGTTCGGAGTGGGAAAAAGCCTGACAAACTGATTAATACAAATACTGAATGTCCTGTCCCTGTGGGGATTTAGCATAGTGTCACTACCTATAAATAATGCCATGTACAGAAGGGCTTATAAGCTCTAAGTACTAAACATAGCATGTAGACTGACTGGCTCGAGTTGAGGCAGGGAGGGTGTTCCTTTTCATCCTCTAAAGAGCCAAATCTACTGGGAGTGTGGGTGTCTAAGCAGTGCAGAACACATTTACCCCCTGTCTACCAAAGGCCATTCAAAAAGAAAATAAGAGAGATGAAATTGAAAGATTTTATCCCCTCCCCCGCTCCTTTTTTTTTTTTTTTTTTTTTTTTTTTTTTTTACTCTCCTGAAAGCAGTTCAGGCTTAAACCTGAAGAGCTGATAATGCTGATTTGAAAGCTTAGCTCTGCTGTAATTACAAAAATAAAATAATGTCTTGTGCCGCATCACCTCTGCAAAGTTCAGGCACAGCAGTAGTGTGTATACTCTCTACATGTCATTTATTTCTCTTCTGCCTCTTGTGCTGGCTGTACTCCATGCTCCTTTACATAATATTGCCTGTGGATGGGACAAACTCTCTTTAAATCCTGCTTTCTGTAGGTTTACAGTCTTTGAAAGTAATACAGATAAGGCTTGGTCCTATATAAATCATGCTATGACGTTTTGTGGGATTCATACCTTCACTTCTAAACATTCCTGTGGGCGGGAACTGCATAGGTCTAAATGGCCACAAGAGATAAGAGGAGAGGATGTGGTAACATGTTGCTTTTATCTGGGTTTAAAGAATTCCTGAGGGAAGGCTCCTTCCCAAACAGTGTACAGTCTTTGCCCAGGAGGCTTTATATGCAGCACAGCAGCAGCATCTCAGAATTATATGCAAAAGACAGACCCTCAGTACAGCTCCAAGTTAATCAAACTTAGGAAAAGCTCATTTTTTCAATGTGAGTTCAGAGTCTGTAACAGGAATTTGAGTAGCTTGGATGCTGTCCTGACAGTGTGTGTGGCAATCTGTTAGATAATGTTCTTGCACAGTGAAAGGAGCACAAACAGAGCTTAGAGAGCATCGGAAACTGGCTCCCACCCTCTCACCTCGAGGACGATATCTGCGGAAAGCTACTGCCTCATGAATGCCCTGTAGCCATATCTGTGTGTAACTTTTTACACCTCTTGCTCACCTGCCTTTGGCAGCCTTCAACTATGATCAGTTTCTGTTGGGGTGATGTCCGAGCAAAGACTATCTCTGAGTGGTTACACAAGATTTCATCCAGCTGCTGTAAGCTCATATCCTTCAGCTCCATCCCATTAACTACTGCTGCTGTAGCTTCTCTGTAAGAGCCATAGGAAAGCTGAGTAAATTTTCAAATCAAAAGGCTTAGATAAAAATAGTGCATTCATAGAATGTATGTGGCTTGATAGTAAGGAAAGCAGCAAATGGAGTTAATTTCAGAAGCATTAGTTGTTAATCAGCAGGTGTTGAATGAAAGCCACTGTACAAATCCAGAGTGAATTACAGTTACCTAGATACAGAGGGGAGTAATTGAAGCTTCCTCCTGAGCAGACATAACAGCAGAAAATGCATTTTAAAGAGGACTCGGAGTGGGAGGGTGGGACAGTGGAGGAGGAAGACCTCTTTTCTGTAAAGAGCTTTTATCTTTGTCTTATGAGGTTTTTCTTTTCACGTTTAATGGGTGAAAGAGGAATTTGGACTGATGGTCCTTAGGTTATGTGATTCTGAATTTTGTTTTTCGTATATCTGTGTTTTGTCACATGGGCAGTGACAGCAAAGTCCAACATGATCTGCAAAGTATAATTTGCTAGGACTTTTTTCAAGGGCCAGTGAAGATGAGAGCCACTGATCTAGACACACAGTTATTTAGGTAGAGCTGGTACGTTGAATGGATGCAATGGCTGGGAACGTATCAAGAAACAGAAAAGCAAAAAGCAGCCATGACATAGAAACAGGCTATAAAAGCATTGTGGAGGGAGAAGGCATAGCTTTCAGAAAATGAGCTCGTAGGTATCCCCTGTACTCTGTTTGCTCTTACCGTCTATTGACTTGCTCAACAGGAATGTTGAGGCGCTTAGCTATATCTTCCACAGTCTCGCTGGTGGCTGAAATGATGCCTACGCTCTTGGCAATGGCTTTAGCTGTGATTGGATGATCGCCAGTGACCATGATAACCTGAGGAAGGGACAAGCAGTCAGTGTGACAAATGTATATGCAATGGCTGGAGTGAGATAAGGTGAAATATCTATTGTTGTACACCAGGAAGCAGTTTAGAATCTGAACTTGGAAAGCTGTGCTATGTACATAACAATGACAGATTATTACTATTGATTACTTAGCTCTGTATTGACATCTGATCTCTACCTCTTGTTATTGGCCCTATTTTATCAGGGCTGTAAAGGAAGAACTTGTCACAGGCAGCAAGGTTAGAATAATGCAGAATAAAGAAGCCTTTATGTAAGAATTTATATTACGTATACTCAAAGGAGACAGTTCATTAGAATATTGCATCTTAAAATGGATCTTTGTGACTGAGGTGTCTTGACAGATAAGACACAGTTGTTTCTTGTTTTTCTTGAAGAAGAGTTGCCAGTTGCCAGGTCTGTCTTCAGACTACAGAAAATTTCATCAGGGTTGGGACTTGGGATTCATCTCATCTGAGATTGTTAATTCCAAATACCATTTTTCCTTTATTTAGCTAGATTGCCCCTCTGCCTAAGCTGAAGGTTTACTTGTGGGTCCCCAGGAGCGAAATTAGGAGAATTACTGCTTCAGATTCAACTTGAACGGTTTTGAGATTAGCGATGCCTATGCATAAAAGTTTGTAACAGGTGTAGCCCTGTGTGCTAATGCCTTTTCAAGAATCGTTTCTGTTACCTTACTCTGTTTACAAGCAAGTAATTCTAGCTGGCATGGTTTCTATATTCTAGAAATGGATCTGATGAGACAGTATCTGAGTTTCTCCAAATTTGAATTTCCAGTTTGGGGATTCCATGTGCTTCCTATAGTCTGATACCCACTTAAATTAAACTGTTTTGCCTCTCAGGGCCTTCAAGTAGTTTCTTTAAGTTACACTTGTAGAGTGGTATTAAGGAACGTTTAGGGTTTTGGTAGCTGTTGCTAGAAAGATACTTAATGACAGTGTGGTGGAAGATCTTAAAAGCTGTATTATCATGAGTATTTCTGTAGAATCACTGCATTTTTCATTGTAAAATCCCTACCTTGATCCCAGCACTGCGGCATTTTGAGACAGCATCTGGCACTGTGGACCGAGGTGGGTCAATCATAGATAAGAGCCCAACAAAGCACAGGTTGGAGGTTGGGAAGTTCATGGAATCTGTGTCAAATGGGTAGGTGTCTGGAAACTCATTTTCAGGCAGGTACAAATGACAGAAACCTGGAAGGAAACTTAGGTTGATGTAACATACAGGAAATAGTGGGAGAAAGAGGAGAGCTTGCTGTGTAGCATCAGGCTTTGCTCTTGTCCATAGAACTCCAGTGCATTAACCATTAGCTTTTTATGGAGGTTTTTTTAACCTGCCATTGTAACCTTCACGTCAAAGTTCACGTAGAGTTGGTGTTTCACGTGGCAAAGGTAGTGATACTGCCAGCAGGGAAGAGTGTTTTCCTTTGTGGACTACTTACGGGGTTTTTTGGCTGCTCAGTGTGGCAGATCAACATCAGTATAGAGCAGTAAGGGCATCCCTGCCAACAGAGAGCTTACAGCACATCAGTGTGGTTTTAATACTCTGCTTAGGTGCCTGTACACTTTCCTTTTTCAACTGTACTGCAAGAGGAATGAAGTCTATACGCAGTGGATTGTACCAAGATTTAAACTCCCATTTTAAACCACAGTTGTCTGATAGTCCCTCTAGTTGGACTCACCCAGCACTCTCTCTCCCATGCCCCCCAGCTCCATGTATGCTGTTTGGAAAGCTTCTGCCTTTTCGCTGTCCAGTGGTTCTTCCTTGCCGTTGATCATGATGGTGCTACATCTCTCTAAAATTCTCTCTGGCGCACCTTTCATCACCAGCAGAAAGCGTTTGTCCTTGGGATCATCAGTCTCATGAATGGAAAGCTGTGTGCCACAAATATGAATATGTGATCTTCACTTGCGTCTAGTTTTGGTCACTTTGCATAGAAGTAATATTTCCTCTTTTCTATGAGGATATCATACATTCCATCAAACAGAATGAACTATATTTATTATAGCTTAAATTTCCTCTGTCATTGAATTACCCCATTAAGACTTCCAGGTCACAGATAGTTGCGTTAGACCCAGTGATAGAAACGGTTTAAGCTGGAAACAGTCTGGCATAATTTCCAAAAATGAGACACACCTGGAATTTGTTGGTAGAGTTGAAAGGAATTTCAGCTACTTTTTTGTTCCGCGCTCTAATATTCATGATGTCACCCAAAATGACTTCTGCAAATTTCAGCAGAGCTGTTTCAGAGGCATCACCTACCACAACTCTCTGTATGCACAAAAGAACAAACAGCTTATAGCATGTATACTTCTGCACTTCCATCAGGAGAGCTTGCGTGATTCTATAACATGTTGTAGCCTTAAGCAGCAGTGAATCTATGTTGCTATATTCAAGTTGTCAGAGAAAATTATTACGGTAAAAACTTGGGACAACTGTTTTGCTCTTGCTGCTACAACTAAGCTACAGCACAGAGATGAAATTAGGGTTTGATTCTGGGAGAGTGCAAGATTTGTGATCGCTTTCAGGTTTGTGTGGCAGCTTTGTAATGCAGTTCTAGGGTAGCAGCAGGCAAGTACAGGTGAGCTAACTGATGCACAAAATCAAATGACTTTGAGGAAGGCACTGATGGAGTAAATAGTAGAAATCAGGGGTTTGTTCTGGTAGCCTAGTCACCAGAATTTACTACCTTCAGCGGTTGTGTGTAAAGACATTAATTAAGGCATGTTTACCTTTTCTATTTTGCTATATTAAATTAATAGTCTAGTAATTACTAGTGTAGAAATTCTTGCTACTTGAATTGCCTTTTTCCTTATAGGGACAGTTGCTCTTGGCTGTGTGGGTTTTCTTCCCTGTCTTAAACTTTTTGCAAGTGTATAGCAGTAATACTACTGTAAATAGTAACTTAGAGGATTGGCATGGTAAAGTGGAGGCGATCGCTAACGCCAAACAGAACAACAGATATGTATTGTTCTTTCAGAGGAAGAGAAATAAGCTGATGGGTAATAGGCAGTACCTTCATTATTGGGAGATTCTCCTGTCCTGGTCTGAATTCCGCCCGGTTGCAGAGAGTTACAATTTTTGATAATGCTGTCCATGATGGTGAACTTTGATCAAAAGGCTGGGCTGAGAGGAAGCAAAATACACATTGCATCCTTTAGCATATTATGTGACAGAAATAGAAGCTTAAGTTTGAAACAGCAGGACTGAATTACTTGCAGAGTTGTTCTTTTGAGAGGTTCTGTTACGGAAAAACAATTTGACGCAAACCTTTAAATCTGTCAGTCAGCAGTTCTGGCAAAGTTGCTTAGATTATGTTTCTTTGTTTATTTCCCTACTAAATTTACAGACAGCAAAAGGATCTGGATTAGAACCTTCTCCAGACTTCCTTTCTGTGAGTAGAGTTCAAATATTAATTCATTTTTTCACATCTCTACATGACTAAGAAGGGACTTTGCTGTTGCACACTGCACTTGTGTGTGGAAGGAAGACATGCCTGTTTTAGCTATCAAAAGACGTTCCCATTGACATCAGTTTGAGAGCCAGTGGGTATGAAACATCACAGGTTTGATCCAAGTAGTTGCCCCTTCCCAGATCCCCCCATTGCCATATTTACTTGTTTGATCTTCACTGGTGTCAGCTGAGTAGATCTGATTATCAAACCAGAGGTGAGCAACAGTCATCCTGTTTTGTGTGAGGGTCCCTGTCTTGTCAGAACAGATGATAGAGGTAGAACCAAGTGTTTCTACAGCTTCCAAGTTCTTCACCAAGCAGTTCTTCTTTGCCATCCGCTTGGCTGTCAGAGACAGGCTCACCTGGCAGAAGTAGAGAAGTTCAGTTCACTGCTAGTGAGGTAGTTACAGAATGATGCAATGAGGTATTTTGCGTCAATTTTTTTTTTTTTTGTAGGAAGAGAACATTTTTTAAAAAATTATATTTAGGTTGACTGCAGTGCTTTTTTTTTTTTTTTTTTTTTTTCTTTTTTAATAACATTATTAAGGTCAGAGGTTTGGCTGTAACTACCACAAGTACATTTGCTGCTGAGAGGAACCTGCTTGCCTGCTGATAAAAATAAGAATGTCATATCAGTTAAGAGGCTGGTTTAGATGGAAGAACCTGCAATGCGAGGGGAGCGCCTAATCACCAGCTTAATGAATCCTGAAATGATTCTCTTCATTATTGCAGTACTGCTATTTGTTCGTTTTTGGTGTACTTCAGAACTAACAGTGTTTAGCAGGTGTGCTGCTTCCCAGCCAGAGATTTTAGTGATGCCTTCTTTGTGTTAGTTAGTGGAATTTTCATGTGACTTTTAGAGTACAATATCCTCATTTCCCAATAGGAACAGGTTGTGGGGAAACGAGTCACATCATTCTACTGGTTAGCAAATGAGGGAGAACGGTACTTGAAGAACCTTATTTCAAACTGGTTTGTTGTGCTGCAGCTTTTAAGACTAATGGCTCAGTTATGAAACTGAAAGTTTCATGGAAAAAAACACACTTATTTCAAACTCAACTCAGCCAAGTTACTTAAAAGATAATCTGTTCTTCACTGCTTAGTGTTGCACTATAATGAACTTAAGAGTGATGAATAGTGGTAATGACCGAAGAACTACAGTGGCAACCAGTGAATTCAAACGTAGACTTACCGTTACTGTGGCTAGCAGTCCCTCTGGCACGTTTGCCACAATGATACCAATTAGAAAGATGATGGAGTCCAGAATCTTGTTTCGCATAGAAACAGATATAATGAAGAAGAGAACACCAATGGAAATGGCCACTCCTGCAACCAGGTAGACGAAATGTTCTATCTCAATAGCAATGGGTGTTTTCTCGTTTCCTACTCCCGACGCGAGAGAGGCAATCCGCCCGATGACAGTGCGATCCCCAGTGTTGATTACAATGCCCGTAGCGGTGCCTGCAGAGAAGTAAAAGACTATTAACTCTAGGAGAGACTAGTCCTGTCTTCCGTGCCCAGTACTGATTGACGAAGACCCTTCTCAGCCTTAATGTGACTGAGATTTCACACCAGAATGCAATTCTTCCTCTTAGAAATCTTACTGCTCTGTTGGTGAAGAGGAAGAAACGTGTAAACTATTTTCACTAATTAGTCTTTTTTGCTTGTATTGCAGTAGGAATGAGGTGTTATCCTGGGCATCGAACAGTCCTGTAGCTGATAGTCTGTCAGGTATGACAGACATACCCTTTAGTGCTGAGAGTAAGAACAACACCTTTATGTGTGCAGAGTCCTTACACAGAAGCATCCACAAGTATTCAGAGGCGTCTGCAAATTGACGTTCCTGAAGATAATGATGGAAAGACCACAAGGAAACCGCAATTAATCGATTGTTGCACCCGTAACCAGGCTAGGTGTTAAAACAAATGTCTCATTGGTTGATACTAAGTATGACCAGCCCAGTGCTTAAGGCTTTATTTTGGTGTGCTTGGGACAATAATTTCCTGTGAGCAATTGAACCTTTCTGGAATTCCTTGAAGCAGAATTGCTTAAAACGAGTTAGCGGTATTAGGCAGCACACTGTAGAGGTGCCATTTCTGGAGGCCCTTTTCTCTGCCTGTACGCACCTTCCACACAGGTGGTGGAGTAGAATGCAATGTTCCTGGTCTCCAAGGGGTTCTCATGGGTGAAGTCACAGGAACGAGACTGTGGTTCTGATTCCCCTGTGAGTGAAGAATTGTCCACCTTTAATGAAATGGAGACATGCCCATATTAAAGTTAGTAATATGCAGTTATGTCTAGCCCAGAAGGCAAAGTGGCAGCACATTTAATAATGGGTGACAGGGCCATAATCTCTCGGTGCCTTTTCTCTGAGAGAGTTGCCGTTGTCAATGAGAGAATCTCTAATGTTGAGTTCGGTCAATGTTGTGTGTGTGTGTCTATCGGTGGGATTTTCGGTAGCAGCCTGAAAGAAAACATGGTTTGAAGATCTGTCTCCAGGTCTTTGGAAACACTTAATACTGTATTGGTATTTCTGCCTCTGTCCTGGCCAAGAGCATTGCTAGAACGTGGTATGGACCTAATGGCTTCTTTTGATGTTCAGGGAGTAGAGATGTTAGTCCTAGGTGAGCTGAGCATCATAGTATAGCTTCTGCACTCTATGATTTAATTAGATCATGTCTAATTAAAGCTCTAATAACTTGGGTGTGCAGAAATTCTTTATATGCAATAAAAGTCTCTAAACCATGTTTTTCCCCTTTCCCCGCTTCAAAGTACTGTTTACCTTACAACCCTGAGCAAAGATCAGACGAATGTCTGCTGGGATCCTGTCTCCGCCCTTTATTTCCACGATGTCTCCAACCACCAGCTGGTCTGCTGACAGTTCCTTCTTCTCTGCATCTCTGATGACAAGAGCTTGCTGAAAGACCGAAGTGTGACAAAAATTAGCATTGTGCCATCCTCTAAACCTCGTACCAAGAGGTACATTCAAGTTGAGCTTATTGTGCTTTTGTCATTTCAAGGTGCGGTATTAAAATGAACTTTTACCTCAGGTGAAATGCATTGGTTATTCTCACCTGTGGAATCATTTTACTGAAGCTGGCCATGATGTTTGTGCTTTTAGCTTCTTGATAGTAAGCGAAGATACCAGTGAGGATGACAACCAGTGCCAGGACTACTCCAAGGTAGAGCTGATCAATAAAAGATATAATTCAGTTAATTTAAGACAAGTGTTCAGCAATTTCTCTGCTAGAATAAATCACAGTTCTGTATTGTTTTGGGAGACTCTTAAAATGAGATATTGGTCAGGTTAAAAGACAGTTTAAGAAATAAGAAAAGAACTTTCAAGTTTTGCCCTGCTAATAGTCAAGTAAAGCTTTCTGAGTATGAAAAGGGCTTTTAATAGCAAGTTTCCCATCTCTCTAAAAGCCTTCTCCAAACTATACCTGACACAAACCTGAACAAATAATATTCCTAGCAGAGTGTAACTCATAAGGGAATTGGAGTCAAAGACTCTGGAGTTCTTTGTGGACTGAAGTATTGCTCTTATGAGTACTCAAGTATTATGATTATGGAGTGGTTATAAAACCTTTGGATAGACACTCTTGGACAGAAGTGGTATGTCAGGTATTTGAGCGTTTATCAGAAATGTTCAGTAGTAGAGGGAGAGTCCTGAAAGAATAAAAAGCCTCCTTGTAGTTACTGAGTAACTGTGAAGTAGTATTTCAATTACTTACATTGTCAAAGGGTGATTCAGATCCCTGGGCAAGCTGAATGCCAAATGAAATCCAGGAGAAGACAGCTCCTATCCATAAGAGGATGGAAAACCCTCCCACCATCTGCTTGAGGAACTTAAGGATTTCAGGGGTGGCTTTGGGAGGAGTGAGTGAGTTGGGACCATCCCGAGCCAAAATCTCTGCTGCTCTTGCACTAGAGAGACCCTGCAAAAGTAAATGACATGTTCAAAATGAAGTCCCGGAAAAACAGATTTTTATCTCAACTCGGAACAAAATTCACACACTGTTTTTTCCTTGAATGTTGTTTGTGTCACAGATCAGCTGCAGTAACCTGCATCTTTGATTTCCAAACTTTCTGATTTCGGAGCGGATACTATTAGTTATCTGCTATGAAGAAACAGCTATTTTGTTACTGGAGCATTGAATTTGGGGCTGTGTCCATTGGGAGTTTTCGTTCTGTCGGTTATCTGTCAAGTATACCTGTACTAAGTGTTGGGAAAGCTGGGGAAAAACAGACATCAGTTCTTTTGCTGCTGTTTCTGCATTTCCACAAGACGTTTGTAGTTTATGGGTTTCCTGAAATTCTAGTCTGTACTCTGGCCATGTTGCAATGCTTTGATATTCAAATGTCAGGTGTCAAAGGGACTTGGGTGTATAGTTTCTCAAATCTAGTGTTTCCTTCAAGATAAAATCATTTCCATCACACTCTCTTGCTCTAAATTGTTACAGACGCTGCCGGTGAAAAATGAATTGTAGTGAAATCAAAATACCAGGTAAAAACCTTAGAAAAACTAAGGTCCTGGTACAAACTTTGAGGTCACATTTTGTGCAGGGGTTTTGATTTCAAAACAGTAGATCAGACTTCTTCAGACTTGAGAGAAACTCCAGTTTAAATACAGGTCAGGGCTGCACACTAACTTGCTGGTTTAGGCTTTATTGGGAGTTAGTGCATCATACTCGTGCATGCATGCATCACATACATCTATGTATGAGTCTGTTGATTTGAATGCTTTCCTACTGCTTCTAGGAAGCTTGGGGTAAGCCAGAGGCAAAGTAAGGCAACTGATTCAGGCAGTTTTTTAATGATGCCCTATGGACTTACTTTGTTGATGCTTGTACCATACTTTTCCTCCAGTTCTGAAGTGCTGAGTTTGTGGTCCTCCTGGATTCCAAAAGAGAAAATGATAGTGAGCAGAATGTCAGACTGTTGAAACTTTTATTTCAGGATCTAGAGAATGTTCAAAATGCCTGGATCTCAGACCATGGATCCAGTTGCTAGTATGACATCCCACTTTCATGAATAGACAATATGCAATTTGCATATTGATAAGCAAAATATCTTCCACTGGAAGACGGCATTTTCTTTCAATTTTGAGAGTACTTTTGTAAATAGCTCCCTCCTCCAGCAAATCTGTCACAAGAACAGAGTGGTCTTTTCATGTTAATACTGCTTGCCACAAAAGTCTGTGCTGCTTTTAAAGAGTTCCTCTTTACGTGCTGCAGGACTCAGGCATTCAGTACCATAGGCAATATGTTAATAGAAGAAAGCGTGGTGTCAGAATACGTGTGACAACAATCTTTACACTTGATTGACAAGGTAGGGTACGTGTCATTATTTGCCACGTTCTTGTAGAAAGAAGCAGCAGGTTCTAACCACAATTAAAAAGGGTATGGGAGAGGGAAATCTCAAAGCTCTTCTCCTTTCCCTGCAGTAACACCTCTGTGGTATCTTTGACCTAATTATATCTTGTGCCGAACTGAGATTTAGAAGCCAAGAATTTGAGAGATCTCACAATTGTTTTCACAGAATGATTCATTGGTACTTGGATGAGTCAATTAACTTGTCTGTGCTTTGGTTTCTCTTTAGAAACATGAGAGTAATCTTACATCCCCTGGTGGCAAAGATCAGATACACTGAGAGTTATTTAGCTAGTACTAGGTAGATCTTGGAGACACGATGGGTAAGCTGATGGGTCATTTTGGGGTTTCCTTACCTTTGAAATACCATCTAGCCCATAAACAACCTCTCCTTTGAGCTGCTCTCAAAGCAATTGAGAAAAGAGGTCAGTATAATTAGCTTCATTTTTCAGATTGGGAAACTGAAACGTGTAGAGAGGAAGCAACTTTTCCAAGATCAGCCAGCAGGTCACTAACTAGCAAGCTAGAAGTAAAATACAGGTTTCTTGAGCTTAGTGCACTGTCCTTGAAGTACAGTGCAGTTAGTTTGGGGAAGAAAACCTCTGCTTAAAGCTGAGGCATTCTTTTTAGATCTACTAGAAATCTCTGGAGCAAAATGTTGTGCTTCTACCTTTTCCTCTGTTTCTTGGCTGACTGTGCAAGTGGCGGTTCACAGGAAATACTGATTACGGTTATTCCATCTGGGGAATAACTCCTCTTTGGGTAGATAACGTTCTGTATCATTGGTGGCTTAATTAAGCCAGAATCATTCTTTCATTATAGGTATGAATCCTGCACAACTTTTTTCTGGCACACTTCAGGAGCGTGAGGAAGCAAATCCTTCCCCATGTTAGGATTTTCAGTGCAGCATGTCTTCTGTTAAAATGATAGTGCATCGGCATTTTCACTCCCCTTCACCGGACTTCATTCAGACAGCGGGTAGAGGCTGTCCTGCTGGCTGTAATGGGAGCTTAGCAGCACTCACCAGGTCCAGTTCTTTCTTAAGGTCTTCTGCCTTCTTTTTTTTATTGTTGCCTTTTAAGTCTTTGTACTTCTCCTCTTCATCTCCAATCTCTGTTTTTTCCAGATCTTTTGTCCCACAGACCTCAACCGAGTAAACATCGGACTTTTTCTGTAAAAGAAATAAGGTTTTGGCATTGCTGTGAACATCTGCTGGGACTTGAAGGAAGCAGTAGAAAAATGCCACAAACAAGTCAAACTCTGACAAATCTACTTGTTTTCGACAAGCTACAAATTGCTACTGTCTCTTTCTCCTGGCATCTTAGAGTGCTAGTTCCTGTCTTACCCTGAGATCTCTCCAGCATGTGTTACAGTAATCATGGTCAGGTCTTCAGCAGATGTAAATTACAGTGATTCCTTTAGAGATGTGCAACACTTTTAGTAATTTATGGTCTAATACAAAGTGTAGGAATACTGCCCTGGATCTCAGCACTGCTAGTGAAAAGCATTAAGTCATTTATCAGCTCCAAGAAGAGATCGGTGTAAAAGCAAAAAGCAAAAGATTTTTAAAAGGAAAGGGGAGGGGAAAAAATATTAATTGATAACTTGGCTGTTCCTGGAGCTTTTTAGATACATGACTTCAAGATGTCAATTTTAATTAAAAAAGAAAAAGAAGTTTACACATTTATATTTATGCATTTACACTCGATCACGTAGTGAGAAACGGAGGCAAACACCATACTGGTGGCCAAGGAGAAGCAAGTCTGTCTTTCCACATAGAGCTCAGAACTGGCAGGGAGTTAGCAAACTCTTCACTCTTTTGTGCTGTTTCCTAACTTTAAGTTAATACTGTAGTCTGAAGGGCAAACTTCCTGTATTGCTAATTTACCAGCTTCTATAATCATAACGTTCCAGATACTAATTATCTTGTAAACTACGTGCCATGCCTTGGAAGAGCTATTGGTTGACCCCATTTCACAGGCTTCCTGACAGATTAACCATCAGAGCTTTATGAGAGTTCATACTGGATCTTATCTGATGGTGTGCTTTACTAGTGGGACAGATGAACTTGGCTGCTGCTGTCTGTCTAATGAGTACATACATACTCTGCAGGGCATTTGTCAGTGTTTGGTCTCCTGCAGAGGTAATATTTCAGATGAGTTGAGAGTAGAGATCTTAATTACATATAGACTAAACCAGAGAGCTCAAGTAATGGAAACAAGGAAAAAAAAAAAAAAGGATTGGAACATTTTATTACTTAATATTTTTCTGAACTCAAAAGTGGCATCTTATCCTCAGATGCCCTTTAATTAGAGGAATGTTGAAGTCTTGAGACTGTATCTTGACGAAGGGAAAAGCTAAGAGCTGGCGAGTAGTTTAGGGGGAGCTAAAAGTCTGAAATCCTTTTCCTAAAGCACTTGAATTTCCTTGGTGATACATATCCCAGATAAAGGACGTGTCTGTTACAAGAAGTTCTATTTTTTTCTACCTTGCCAAAGATGCACAATCTGGTTTATTGGGATTTTTCCTTCACTTTCCTCCTTCTCCTCCTCCTCCTCCTCCTCCTGTCTTTAACTATCCCACCCAAAAATCTGTTCAGCTTTTCAAATCCCCAAAAGTAGAGAGATAAGGAGAGAAAGAAAACTGCTATCTGTTGTGAGAACTTAGCAGATAGAGGAGAATAATGAAGAAAATTAATGAAGTTAGTAAAATCTATTGGTCACTTCTATTATCATCTATGTTTACCCTTTAACCTGCAAATTTTCATAAAATCTCAGATTTTGGCATTTGCAAAAGGCATAGCGTTCATGAACCTGTTGATTATGAAGCTGGCCAGTCCTAGAAGTCTTCCCTATCCAACCTGATCTCTTTGCTTTTTAGGATTAGAGGTGCGTACCTATCTACATAGTGAAAATTTTAGTGATTACACTGGATGCCCAACAGTGTCTAGTGTTAGTTCCATTTTTCACTTAGCTCGTATTTATATATGCATATTAAAACTTAAATTAATGCTTGATCTTAAGAAGAAACACGTACATCAGCAATTCCACAAACAGTGTACTCACCTTTACCATCTTGGTGAGTTTATTCTTTTCCTGATGGAGTGAAACAACCAAGCCAAAGTCTCTGGACGAAAAGCAAAAGCCCAGCTGGAGAATGAAGTGGCTCAGAGCAGTTTTGGCTGTTGGAGTGCCAAAGCTCACAGAGGTAGTTCCCCCTCGGCTGGCAAGCAGACATTAGCTGGAACCCTGCTTGCACTTCGGCATCCTTCAGGCAGGATGAGTTTGTTGTCCAAAGCCTGTGGAGAAAGAGGACTGTTTGCTAGTGCTTTATAAATCAGCATCTTGTGCTGCTACTCCACCCCTCCCCTTCCAGGTCCAGCCCATCTTCTGTTTCACCTGTAGTGGGTGGAAAAATACCACAGTAATGGGCATGTGGGTTTCAGGTCAGATAGTTTCTAATTATTCCTTTGTAGTGTTTGCTCACAACTAGGGAACAGATGTATTACTCATCTTGCTGGAAGCAAAGAGTTTCTTTCAGAGACTTTCCAGCACTCAGCTCCCCTTATAATTTCCAGCTGTTGTGGGGCAACGTTCAGTGGGGTAGAGGAAGTCTGTGCACATTTTGTCTTGCCCGTTTACATGATGTTCTGTTTGCCTGCCTAGGGTCCCTACAAGTCAGATTCCTGCCCTGTTTAGGTATTAATAGGGATTTAGTGGAGTGGTGCTCCTTCAAGGCTCTTAGCTTGGACTTCACTTTCAATTCTTGCATTGCATTTGTTGTGTTTCTAACCTTCAATTCCTGGTGCATTTTCAGCAAGAGCACTTATCTGAACATCCAAAAAACTAAGTCAAATGTGGTGAAAGATTTTCCAAACTTTAACATTACTGGGGGGAAGACCGTCTTTCATCTGTTTGACAGAACTGGTCTCACTGAACAATGTAGCATTTCAGCAGTTGGTCTTCTACATTATATAATTCGTGAGCTTCAAATTGCATCATTTGAGATGCTGTGAGGTACCAGAGTCACTAGCAGATGACTCAAATTGTGGTGAGAGATACAACATGTTAGTGGAGATAACTAACGTTGAGCGTTTCAAGCCATATCTATAAGCTCTTACTGTAGGGAAGACAACCAAGAAACATCCTTTACTACTTCAACAGGAGCACGAATAAATTCATGTTCAAATCACAGACGGATTTTGAGCGACTCAAGTATCATAGCTCTTAAACTACCCCTATATTAAAAAGCGAAGCTGTTTCCACTTCTCAGTTTATGTGTATTGGTCTTTTCCCATAGCATTCTTTAATCTTAGAATGTTATGCAAGATACAGAAGTGTATCTGGAAAGGTTTCATGTGCAGTTTCTGCTCTTGGTTGTATTGAGAACTGCATTGTGTCCTGGGGCTTGAATATAAACCTTTTTGTATATATATAAGTATTGGAGATTTCACACTATGTGTCATATGCAAGAGCAGTAATATATTGACTGTATGTATCCAGTGAATCTGCCTGTGTCATGTGTTACCCATTACTTTCTGTTGCTGGAAAGGATACTGGAGCAAGACGATCAAGAGGTACAGTGAGCATACTTGACATGAAACTAGACTGCTGAGGCTGGAAGTGGGGGCTTATGTGAAAGGAAACGTGGACTTGGAAATAGGGAAATGCCTTCCAGGAATGCAGTTGCATTGTCCATCACATCTGTTGGTAGAGACAGTGGGCTGCAGAATGTGAAAACAGGGCTAGCATACCTTATCTTGTTCATTTACAGTTTTTAACTGAGAACTGAGATTTCTAATCCAGTGGCAAGGAATAGCTGGTAGATGGAAAACAGGAATGTGTATCATCATATCTTGCTATTCACAGATTTGTAAAAACAACGACCTGTACTGTTTAGTTATGGTTTGTGATTTAGAATGTTAGCTGGGTCATTTGGGTAGTTCTTGCGTTTGTCTTCTATAAATCATGGCTACTATTGCCTGGGGGCAAATGTTAGAAATGCAAATTAAAAAAGTGTTTGGCAACAAAGTACCCCATACACCCTGGTTTACATGCAATATTTACACTGACACATCTGTCCTCTTAGGGGTATGTTTTGTAGCAAATTAATCCAACTGGGAAAGCCCTATAGACAGTAACATAACTTAATATTTACAAAGTACTGAGCCGGGTGTCACTGCTGACGAACAATGTGTATTGAGCTGCCAAGTTCAAAGTGCAAAATTGATGGTTAAAAAGTTCTGTGGCAGAAATTTCATTAATTTTGTCCACTGGACAGATTGTTTTCCTGTGACTTACAAAGTAAAGATAAGCTGCAGTTCTGGAGAAGTGCTTGTACACAACTGAATCTTGCCAGTGAAGCACTTGTGCCTTCGTTTGGCAAGACACGGCGTGTATAGATAGGAATATACTTGTCTGTGCCAGAGAGCTGTAATTGTCACGTGTTTCCAGCGTGTCTCAACATCCATAGCTGAGCCCTGTTTAGAAGGTAACATGAATGAATATTGTTCTGGTTTCTGAATATCAGTCTAGAAAAATAATGTGCCCCTTCTGAATCCTATTCTAAGTTCCTATGTCTGTATGCAAGGCCTGTAAAAAGACAGCCAGGAGAATGCTTTGCTGTTGTTTAACACACAGAGACCACATTTCTTAACTTGTAGTGCGTGAAGACTGCAGGTTGCTGATACATGTGCTTGGATTCTCCAATTCATTCAGGTTGTGGAGCAAAGGTGTAAATTTTTGTAAGGGCTTTTGGAGTAAGGAGAACATAATGCGTTTGCCTGAAATTTGCCTGTTGAACTTTGCTGTGTTATTTATAGGCCTCCTATCTTGTATGAAGTGGGGCCTGCATTAGCAAAAATGGCAGCATGCAGCTTTAGAAGTACCTGAAGACCCAGGAGTGGGTGGTAGATCTGTACTTAAATTTGCTTTTACAAGGCATGGTGCAGGCTTGCTGTCTTTCCTCAGGGAGAGCCCAGCAGAGGGAGCACAGCAGCCTCTGTGCTCAGCACTTTCCTTGTTCATTCATTGCTTTCACACCAGCAAAAATAAGATTTCAGAGAACAGAGTGTGTGTCTGTCTTGGTGTCCTAGTACAGGCCTGTCTCCAGTGACAGAGAAGTGTTTTGGTTTTTTTTTCCTTCAAGGCCAAGGGTAAAACAAAACCTGAACTTCAGTTGGTAGTTTTGTGGTGCTGAAATCATCTTTCAAAGGTGGGATAGAACTGCGGATGAGCTAGGCATGTACTGGCAGGTATGTACATAAGCTGTGTGATTTCCTTGTCCTTTAAGTAGCCTTTAAAACACGGCTTTGCAGCCAGCTATCTCCAGTAGCAGGCAACCTGTTCGGAAGGCAAGTAAAAGGGGCTGAGAATGTACTCTGGGTCCATCCATTAGCAAAGGTAGGAAGTTTTGAGGATTCCTTGTTCCCTTATTCAGTGGAGAGGAGAAACTCCTCTCAGCAGAGAGAAAAGCTAGTGCTAAGTCTTACCTATTTTTCCTTCTTAATTTATCCCAAAGATGTTAAACTGCAATTCACAGGCCATAAGTGATGAACTTGTATAGAGCTCTCAGGAGCCAAATTAAAACAAAAGCTTAGGTGGTATTTTGACACTGATAATTTAGGCATTGGTTGTAAACCACTCCTTGTCTGAGTGCCTACAGCATTCATCTTCCTGTGATGGGGAATTGCACATTCTGTTTTACGTAGTACTGTACAGAGTTCATGGAAAGGTATATTTCTGTGCTTTTTTTCTAATTTTCCTTTCTTGTTAATCAAAGATGAGTAGGAAATTGTGAGGATTAATAGGCTTAATTCCCAGCTTTTAAGATGGCATTTTAAATGGTGAACTATAGTGTGCCTCAGTAGAAATACTATGCTGACTTGATATCCCTAGGGACTTGGCACAGCCACCACAGCTGTAGTCTGTTTCAGGGAAAGTTTTTTCTCAATTTTACAACAGGATTTGGCCTACCCTCACCCTTTTGAAGCTAATATACTGCTGAGATGAGTTTTGTATATCCACAAAGAGATATCTCCACAAAGAGATAGCACAGATGAAATGTATCATTTCATATATATATGTGTGTATATATATATATATTTCAATATACCATTTATTTCTTCACATCATCTGAAGAAGAGCTAGTTAGGCGTGGGGAAGTGACTGGTCTTTTCATCTCTAGTCCTTGTTTACAGAGTTTCTTCTTAGATTTCTACAACAATACAGTCATTTGTATTCTGTCACTTTCTGATATGGAGAACTGCTCATTCAGAACATTTTTACATGGGTCATCAAGAAGCTGTGTTTCTCTCTCATATACCTAAAGTAATCCTGGGTTACTTGAAGTAGCAAGCTACAGAAGTGTGTCTGTCAGAGCATACTATCAACTGCTGTGCTAGCTGCTCCCTGCCTAAAGAAAGTTGATAGAACGTAAGAAGTAAAAATTGCACATTTCTTGTGAAAGGGATGGGGGGTGAGGGGATAGTACTTAGAAGCAATTTTCTGTTGAAATTTTCTGTCTCTGAGAAAGAAAATAGAAGCCACAAGTGAGTCACAGTATCTAGGACTTTCTTATTCTTCTTGATATTTTATCTTTCTGCTTCCTAGTGCTATTAATATGAACTATTACTGAATTCATATGGAATGTGATATAAAAACAGTAGGGAAAATTGATCTTCCTCTTTGCAACTTCCTGGGGCTGTGCAAAGGTCTGGAAGTTGGTGTGGATACACAGTATAACTTTCTTCTTCGAACGTGGTGATATTTTCAACATTTCATTTGCAATCATAAATGATTTATAGGAATTTGTAAATTCTAGTCTTTCTTTCAAAAACCTGCTGTCTTGATGCTTTCATCATTCTCAGGCAAAACAATATATTTTTCTTTTTAAAATGTTATCTGATGTGCTTGTTAATGTGCCAAACCTTGCATCTAAACTTGCAGAGCCCACCTGTAGTTTGCAGTCTGAATCTACTCTTCTAGAGCAACACACCCAACCGAATTCCTGACGGATATAACAGCTTGTCAAGTGGCAGAGGCAAGCTAACTCTTCGGGATGAAGAGGGGTGAAAAAGGGACAGTTAAAAGAGGGATGTGAGTATGGGCCTATGTGTAGCTAAAGCTGGACACATGGGAAGAGAAAATGGATAGTAATGTAGAGGTATGTTTACCCCAAAGCACCTATGCAAATGTAGGCAAGGAAGCTTTGGAGTAGACTCGCTTGTAAAATACATGGTGTGTACACTATATGTTTGTAAGTAATGCTGTCTAGAAACAGCAGTCTGTGGTCACCAAAGGTTTCCATATACAGCCTCTGGAAGGGTGTTGTCCATTATTTGTCAAAAGCCACTTTGAATGGGCAAAAATTATTTCCTAATTTCATGTGGAAACAAAGTAAGTGTTATTTGGCAAAGATGCCCTTTTGCTTAGAAAATTTTGGTCCTATGGCTTTTGTTTTTTGTTTTTAAGATGAAAAGCAGGTCATTGCACTAATGTGACTGCACAAGTAATTGATAACTGATACAACGGGACAAGATGTTGACTGGCAAGATAATTCTCATTGGAAGATGGCTGAGGTGCCACAGCCAGATGTTTACTGTCTGGATGACCTCTATTGGAAAGTGATTAAAAATGAGTCAGTTGGTTGAATGTGGGTCGTTCAAACAGATGATCCTTTTTTTACCCTGTGATGTCCTTGCATTGCTGCCATGTCACCCGAGAGTTCTGCTAACTGAAAATGACAGTTTGTGAGCACAGAAGTGGTGAGTGTTTCAGCTGAGAATGCCAAGATGCTGGCTCACAGCTTGCAACAGCTGCTAGCAGAGCAAGTCAGGATCTTTAGTCACAGCTTGCAAAGCCGAAGGCTGAGACTGACAAAGTGATGGCTCATGGCTTACAAGAGCTGACAGCCAGCGACCATTGCTCTGATACAGATTGACCTCTCTGTTTGGTATTCCCATCTCTAACAATGCTAGCAGATTTGCAGGCAGGAAGAGAAGTTTAAATGGCCAATAGTTGAAAAGGACATTGAAAACTGTGGGCTTCAGTGGCTTAGTGGACGAAAAGAGTAAACCATGTTTAAACATGACTGGTTTTAAACTATTTTTTCATTTTGCCTTTGCGTTTTTGCATTCCCAGAAAAGTGGGTGGATTGTATAGAGCTGCTACCAGAGCAGGCAAGGTGATAAACATCTGTTGAAGTGTTTAATAGAGAATGTTGCGTCCCCCTCTTCCTCCATTTTTCTTTTATTTCATTTACATGCAATATCATTGTGGTGGAATTATGTTGGCTGCTTTAAAAGGTGGGGAGGGAAGGAGAGCATTCTCTGCTCAATTTGTCATACCTTCTGAGATATTTCAGAGAATCTGTATGTATTTTGTTTTTCATTTGTATTTCCTTCTGAAACTCCGTCCTCTAGCAATAATGGTCACGTTTGTGTCCTTGAGTAAAATTCAGAGAAGGCTTTCTGGGGTGAGAGAGAGAAAATGGTCTTGAAATAGTTCAGGGTGTTACACAACTGGGATGCTTGAGCTGTGATATGAAGTTGCAAACAGCATTTTACCTGTGGAATTTGGAAATCACATGGGTTTGTACGCAGCCCAGAGCAGTGTGAAATCTTACCCGTACAGACCTTGCACTCAGCCTTGTACGGAAAATATTTGGGGTCAAGAAAAACTTGTTTCATATTTGTCAAAGTCACGTGAAGGGTCTTGGCCAAGTCTCCGTGCCCTTACCACCAGTGCCTCTGCTTTGGTCCCACAGCATCCTTTGTACGTGTCACCCAGTGTCTGACTTCAGGGTCACGCAGGCAGTCTGAGGTGTTGCAGGTGGGAGATGAGCAACTTGAAAGGTAAAGTGCAGAACTAGAGAAAGTGCCAGTGCCATGATGTAGGGCCTTTGCATGACGAGCATAAGAAATTCAGTGCCAATTCTCACCAGTTTCTAAAAGGCCAGCTATTTTGGTTGTGCACTGCTAACGCAAGTTACTTGTGCTTCTGTTGTGATACAGAACATCTTGATGAAAAAATTCCCTGCCACTTAGGTCCATCTAGAGAAAGAGGAAGTTTTACATGCTGTAGGTCTGTACGTGTGGAGTGGTGGCCTTGAAGGGAGCAATGGCCGTAAGGAGAGGAAGGAGCCTTTGCGCTCTCTTCAGAGCCTTCCACGAAGCTGGCCTGAGCGAGGCACTCTGCCTCTGCCTGCACCGTTGCCGTCACCTCCCCATACACCAACGCTGAGCGTGTCCCTGTACGTGGGCAGAGTTTCACCTTGCGCTTTCAGTCTTGGGGCAGTTAATGCTGTAGGAAAATCCAGCCTTACCTTTCACCTACTTTCCTCTTGGGAAAATGCCCTTGACTTTGATTTACACTGGATATTGTTTGACTGCTGCTGAGAACCAGTACAACCGCTCGTTCAATGCAAATTAGAATAAAATCAGTTAAGAAAGAAGTACAGAAAGTTATAGGATTGGGGCTTGGCTAGCAATGAGTTCACTCATTTTCACAGTCTGTTTGACTTTGGAAGTGGCTCGGAATAGCATGGTTAATGTTTTGAAAAGCTATTCTATCCACAAAGAATGCAAAGTTTTGTTAGACACAAGATGTACTTAAGTGTTTTATAGTCTTGTTTTAGTGAGGCATTTGTATTTAACAGTTCTGAAATGTTATCTCAAATAGAAAATGTTAGTTGAGTTTAGGTTTTTCCCTGTAGGTCTTGTCCTTTATAACTTTTATAAGTTGTGTCTGTGGTATTTGTTTTTGCTGTGCTTAGCTTGAGGAAGGTCTCAGGGCTGGGTCTTTTTAGTATCATACTTAAGGGCATTTGTAAAATGCCCCTAGTTAGTGAGTAGTAACACCGATGTGCTAGGGTTGAAATTTTTCATCAGTAGATTTAATAATAATTTGCACAGGAGGTCAGGAGCATCATCTCCACTTTACAGATGGAGAAACTGAGTCACGGAGAGGCGGTGACTTATACAAGATCAACCAGTGAATCTGGGGTCCTAGCTGAGTATCGTGTCAACTTGGTACGGTGTCACAGCCCCCTGCTAAGTGTTTTTGCCTAGTCTGTTTTCTGACTGCCACTTCAAGCACTGATGGAATAGGGTGGACTCACAGCATTATTATGTGGAGTAGAGAGGACCACTGATTGCTGGGGGTATTGGGGCTTTTACAGCTGGTGGTCCCCACAGTCTGAATGCTTCCATAGTAAAATCAATAGCAGTAGTGGGGTCTCAGTGAAAGGATGAGACCTGAGTTTTCTGCTCACTTGATTTGTGTGTGTCCCTTCCCCAATATATATAATTTGCCTTGATAGCTGCAAAACATAATAAGATCTCCTAGTACAGAATTGCCTGGGATGAGATGCAACTCATCTAATTTAACTCTGAGGCTACACTAGTCACTCGAGTTGTCTTCATAGCCAAAAGGAAGAAAGAAGCACCTCCAGACAGCAATTCGTCTCATTTGTGTTAGGCGTATGCGAGATAATAATTACCCTGTAGAGGCATGCTGTTCTCTGCTTGAATAAAGGAGCAGCCTTGAAGAATACTTCAGATGAAATACCTAGCTTTTAGGGGAGATTAATTCTGTCCTCAGGAACAAATGCATATAGATGAGTCCAGATGACATGGTTTAAATATTAAAACAAGCATTTCCTAAGCTTGCACTGTTTGGATTTGGCTTTTGTGTACAGATATGTCTGAGCTAGTCACAGATGTGAGTGTGCATAGTCCTTGGGCTCCCTTTTAACGCATTTGCTAGGAGTTGAGCTTCAGTCGGTTGCATGGATTTGCCATGGAGAAATATTTGCTGTTAATGCTGATTTTTTACCAAAAGAGGATCTTGCAAGTCCCATCAAGTTCTGCTTCAAGAGTCAATTACTTTGAATGTCTGGGGTGAGATGATGTGCAAAAAAAGCTAACTATGAATGAAAGGCTCCCTATGTCACCAAATCCGTGTTCGCTTATCCAAAGTTTTGTGATAAGTAGGTGGTGACTGAGGTCTGTCGTGAATTACAAGCAGGTAAGCACAATTTTAGTATAAGCAAGCAAATGAGCCAAAATAGAACACAGTTATAGGAGATGCTCTGAATTTAATAAAGCAAAGGACTGTGAAGTGCAACATATGCTCGTGTTCTTGATAAGCCTGTGAAAAGATGGACAAAGCAGGGGATAACGGGGACATCCTGTCAGATGAGCTTTATTACTTCTTCCTTGCTGCTGCGGCCTGCCTGCAGAGCTGTCCTTGCAGCACAAGTATCCGGGGCATGCGAACTGTTGAACCTGAGCTTCATGCTTTGGAAGTCAATTTTGATTTATTGTGATACTCTTATTCCAGGCACTTTCCAGGACAGTGTGAGGGAGATGGGGGTGTCAGAGCATAACTATACCCTGCAACAGGAGGCAGGCAGGGCAGAGACCGCTGGACTGCTGGCAAATGAGCTAACTCCGGAGCTGGAAGCAGCATAATCACATCAGCACTGTGCTTGTGTTAATAAGCTCTGCTGCATCATGGCAGTAATTGGTATTTGCATAGCGCTTTGCAAATACGAAAGCATTGCTTAAATGCAAATGATAAACAGGTTGGCTTCCAGCCTGCCTGTATAGCTTGCCCTCTCAGCTAATTAGGCAGTTAGGCACTTGATATGAATGTAAAATTAAGGATTGAATCAAATATCTTTTTTACAGTTTGGTTCTGACTAGGCGGGCTTATTCCTCTTCAAATGTGTAGATGGGCTATGAAACCATCTGAGCTTAGAGAACTGTTAGTAAAGGAATGTGCAGCATTTTGGGATCTTGATTCCACGAGGTGCCCTAAAAGCCATGAAAACAGCCACGCTCTGGTTTATTTAATGTGAGCCGTTGTGTGATGATATTTACTGCACTTAGCACCATAACGTTAACTTTACTTGGAAGTTTTCATCCTTCTTGGTGTCGATGTGAATTTAAATTTGGGATTGTGCGTAGCTTAGTTACTGGCTCGGGGTTTTATTGGACGCTAGCCATGTGCTTTTTAGCAATAGTAAACTCCGTCTTTGTCTTTTCACATAATTGTTTTAAATTGTAGTGCAGTTTGGGCAGGCAGCACAGTATACACAGATAACGTATTCAGGATGACTAGAAAAGTTCCAAAACGTGTATTCTTCCTCTCTCCTATGGAAACTGTAATCATGGCTACTTAAAATACATTAATTAGTATTTTCTTCCTTGGCAGTGAAGTCGGATACTTTGATATTTCACATGCACGTGATAATACTTCCTTTTTAGATATTTCAGAACCCTGAAAATGTACACCACTTAGCAAAACGGGGCTTTGTATTCATAGCGTGTAGGAGTTTAAGCTACTGCATCGTTTGGCAATAGCTTACTCTAACTTAATGTATTTTAAGATTAATAATTTCAGAAGTTTCTGAGCATCCGTTCAAGAGAGCAGCTCCTTGAAACAGTGTCTATTTTTATTGGGTTGTTGCACAAAATCAGCATTGTATTCAAATATTACTGTCTTGCAGTATCATCATAAAGTGTGTTATTCAGCTGCTGAAGTGATACTGCAAAGTGAGTATCGTTTTATCACAAAGTGAATGCATGTGAAACCAAACATCAGAAGGAATTATATGCTATGCTAGTAGGAAACAAAGACTAAAATACAATAGCGAAACAGTTTTGTAAAAGGCCACCAAAGTTCAGAAGGGGAAAATAGCATCATAAAGAAAATCAGTTTTAATAAATTACCAGTCCTGTGGGAATTGTCTTGTACTCTGAAAAGTAGTTCTGTGTTTTCCTTCTCACCAGAATGATTAATGGACTGATTTTGCCAAAGGTAGCATGTTTAAGCAAAACGTAAGCACTAAAAATGAAAGCTTAGTATTTTTGCAGATGCCCGTTGTGAAATTGGGTTCTCTAAGGAAGAGGCAAAAATTAGAATACTTGCAAAGGAAGCTGGACCAATGAAATAAAGGAGTTTAATTTTGATCCACCAGAGGAAACTGAAAGCACATCAGAAATATATACTACCCCCAGATAAGTTCCTTGCTTATGCCCTCTCCCTGCAAATCATCTTGGCTGTCTTAGTCGCTTGACTGTGGAATTAAAATTAGGAGCCTTAGCCGCTGTAGGTTTTCCCTCTAAGCAGAGATTTGACCTACTGGACTCAGTCTCTTGCTCTGAATTGCCCTGTCAGTTTTTGTCTTTCTCTATGAAACCTGGTATACCAACAAGTAAGTTTCTCGTGGTGGCTTGAAGGTGCTGCTGGTCAGTACCCATTTCCCATTCCTTCTGACAAAAATACTGTCTTTGGACACATCCCTGTTTGCTATCAGCTGCCTCACGTGCTTTCATGACAACTTGCTGTATGATTGTGCGCATTGCAAAAAACCTTTTTATCTGGTATAACATCTAGTTTGCCAGCTGGAAATAATTTGTCTTACCCAATATTTGGACATACCGTTTGCCAGTTAAAAATTCTGAAGGCTGATTCCCCTTCGGCATATGTTGGAGCAGCACTGCTAAAATGTTCAGTGTATGAGAGAGGAAAGCCAGGCGTGTGTCCAGAGTTTCTAGGTGAATCAACCCAGTTCCCATTAGCTTTGCTGTAGGTAGTGCTTTTAAGTCACAGAGATGCTTTTCAGCACTCCAGCCTCCTGCAGGATGTGTCAGTGATGGCCTTTTGATTTACGCAAGCCCTACTACCCAGGAAGAGCAAGCTGTAAATCAGTACTTGAGAAGTATGAAATGAATTAATCCCTTTTCTGTTGAAGCAGGTGCCACGTAAAGGTCTATCAGGTATATTGTTCTGGATCAACATATGACTTACATATGCTTGTCTTCCTCACGGAGATGAGTCAGAGGCTAAAAGGTTTCAGTCCAGTGAGGAACTGAGTATCTATTTTAAGTTGCTATACATTCTTGATTTCTCTGAGAGGGAGAGAGCAGGGACTGAACATCTTACCTGATACTACTGATACCTCAAAAGATGATCTGTGGGATGGAGAGTATCAGGAGAGTAAAAATCACAAGCCTGGACTGCAGCAAGCCAACCGAGTAACGGCTAAACATTGCCCAGTTGCTGGGGATAGATGGGCTCTGCTTCCCCTGCGCCTGGCACGGTTCCCATCCCTTTGGCGTTCTCTGTACTGCACTCCTGATGTCGTTGCTCTTTTTTATATTTCTAGCCTATTAAACACTCTTTAGCTGGAGGTTTTGCTTGCTTTGTGAAGTGCTCTGTTCATTCAGTGCGATATATATCAGTAGTTATTTACAATCTGAAGGTAGGTTCTGAATCTTTGAAACTGCCCATCGTGTGATCTGATTGTCAAAATCGTGGAAGTACTGGCTGTGTAAAACATGTTGCTTGTATATCTGCCTTGGACATGTGAGTGCTGTGACCATACAAAGTCTATTAGTGGGATAGAGATCCTTTTGCAGTCATAGTAAGCATGAGATCCGTTTTTCCTGGATTTTTTCCTTTAAGAAAAAACCTGGCTGTAATACTAGCACATTGGGCAGCAGAAGGAGCTTTCGCTTTGGGATGTCACATCATTGGTTACGCTTAATTCCTTTGGGTTTGTGAGAGTGTGGGGTGTCGTTGCATTAGAAAGCATGTTTATGGAGATAATCCACTTATCAGGCCAAGAACACATTCTCTCTCTACTAGACAACAAATGAGTTCTTTCCTTACCGAGAGAGATAATACGGGATATCCTAACCCAGAGGAACAGGGGAGGGCATGGTATGAAGCTGACAAGATCAGAAACAAAAGTTGAAGCCAAAGATGAAAAATACATTTATTGAAGAATGGCTGCAAAATACAAGTGATCTACTGCAGCAACTCATTCATCAAGGGAATCTGGCCTTGCCTCACTGTAATCTAAATTGAATCTAATTTAGATTCCAAGCAAGGGATGGGAATCCTTTCCTGAACCAAAACAAGCCTTGCCACCTCCTACCTTTTCATTACTCATTCCTTAATTTGTTTGGGTTTGTTATGTAGGACACTCGGGAAGAATAGCTTAAAGCTGTGTGTGCCTGTGCTAAATCTGATGTTATAATCAGTGCTTTGCTGTACATTGGGTTGATTTTTGATGCAGTTATAGCACCCAGAGCTGGTAATGTGCCTCTGCCTGGGGCCCCCAGGAACTTAGGCGTGAACATCTTTCTCTTCTTTCCCGACCTCTGAAATAACTTGCACTGCTGTTTGACTGAGGCTGGGAGAGTCCAGTACAGCCTTGGGCTGGGCTCAAACAGTTTCTCTGGTTTTTTATTCTAAAAATCAGCTCTGCTCATGCCTACGTACATGGATCAAAACTGTCCTGGAACAAGAGACTGGAAGATAGTTTTCTTCATTTTTGAGATGTCATGCTTGCTGACCTACTTTTCGTTTTTGCATTCTAAGCTGATAAACAGCAAAACTTGGCCTCCTAGTCTATGCATGTCTGGGAAGACTAAATGGCATAATTCCTTCCCTGAGGCCTGTCAGGACTCCCAACACCCGAACCGAGGTTCAGACTGTGCTCAGGGCCATGGCAGCAAACAGTCTTTATTCAGTACTCTGTTGCTGATTCCCTCTTAAAATGTGTGCTGTATTTTTTCTGAGACTTTCCTGAGGAGTGAAAGGAGATAAGATTTGGGCATAGATTCCAGCAGAGACTTCGGTAACGTGGGGCATGTCAGGACGCTGCCTTGGAGTATGTCCCAAACCATCATGCTACCTCATAATTTTCGAACTCCCTGCCTGATTCTTTGACATGTGCTCCTGGGTGTCTCGCCTCCCTTGCTCCCGGAAACCCATCCCAGTTCTGAGGTGTTTGCTTCCCTATGAATACTCTGCTGCCTTACAGAAATCTCCTGTGATCCTGTGGGTGCGTGCTCCATAGTCTGGTCACTCTCTCAGTGCCATAAATCTTGTCATGCTTACATATGTAGTTCCTATACCGCTCATTTGTCTCCTACTGATTCTGAACAACATGCCTAGATCTGAACAAAATGGTGGGTTAAGCGGCTTGTTACGCCCCAAGGGTAAAGAGGTTAGTTGCAAGTTCAGGACATGGACAAAACCTGGCTGCAAGCAGGGGATTTGGGGAATGGGAAAATTGAGTGGTTAAACAGGGATGGTAAGGGTGGCTTTGAAGAACTTTGGAGGGAAAGAGAATCAAATGATGGACTTGGGGGGCGGGGGTATCAGGATGCCTCTTGAGAATTTGCTGGCAGAAGAAGCAAGTTATTAATTTCCCTGCAGAATTGAAGGTATGAAAAGGGCTAAACGTTTACACTGAACCAGAGCATATGTAGTTTATATATCTGAGGTCCTAACTGACAGCAAGTTTTCTGCCGTCTTTATCTTAATGCTCATCAGGACTGCGCGCCTTATTTTAGTATTGTTTGCCAGTTTGTGCTTGCCGGCCTCCTTATGGAAAGTATTCTAAGCCACGTGAGATAGGTGGGTGATAAAATGCTTAGTAGCAGCCAGCTGGTAATGGGAGTAAGGACTGTGGGAATGCTGCTTCCTTCCCACTTCCGAGAACTGCACCAAAAAACAAGAACCTTTATCACATGCAAACTGCACTCTAGACCGCTTCAGGCAAGGGCTGGGAAGCTTTGTTCTGGTTGCAGTAGGAAATTCCAGTCGAAACCAAGACTGGGTTGGCCTCATTAGAGCAGGACACAGGCGGCAAAACACCTCCTTTCCCAAGATTCCTTTCTCGTTGCTGAGGTGAGTATTGGGGTCTGCTATTTAATGCATCCAGCCACTTTTTGTGATCCAGTAATTGTGCTATCTTCTCCTGCAACCTGCTTTACTGATGCCTTGTACTCTCTTCTGATTTTTCTTTCTGAAGTTTTCTCTCGGCTGCTGATCAGCACTTTGATGCAGTTTAGCATATGCATATCTGATGATACTACTATTTTATTATATTCTGAGCTGAAAAGAATTTGCAGTTTGCTTTTCAGGGAGATGTAGAGACACCCTGTGAAATACTAGTTGGTGGAATCAAAACTGACTGATATTTTTTCAAATTCTTAATAATTACATTGAGGGGAGACAGCATAAATTTTTATTATTTTTTTAACAAAAGAGTTTTAAAAAATAATTTTAAAGCAGCTGGAAATAAGAAATTAGCTACTGACAGTCTTAACATGCAGCTGATGAGCTTTTCTGCCTGCTCTGATAAACGGCAGGTAGTGCTTTCCATTGCTAAGCTGGGGTTCTGCTTGAGTAGACTGGGCCAGAGAAGGTTGCTGTCTGAGACTGTGTGGGCTCTTCAAAGTGTAAGCTCTTTCATTTTCTGTGATTGTGTTTCCACATGTCTAGGAAATGCTGCTACTCTTAGCGTAAGTAGATCCCTTTGGTGACAATGCCAATACTCGGATCAAAACTAGAATAAGTCAAGGAGATACCTCTGTCTCGCAGTGGGGCGTTTGTCTGTGTTGTATTTTCCAAATGTAATCAGAAGACTTGAACCTTCCAAGCCAGTGTTTTGTCTTTGAGACTAAAATAACACACAAGAAAATCTATATGCTGCTGGAAATGCTCCTGGCTGCATTAGATCTTCCTTATCAATCTAAGCCTGCGTTTGGAATTGTGCCATGGATTCCCAGGCCTGTGTTCAGTGTTGCTCCATTTCATGCTTGTTTTGAGTGTGGGGCAAGGGATGTCTATCAAGCTGGCTGATGACTATTTTCACCAGAAAACAGTAAATTAGAAGAACATGGAGTCAGTTTCTAGAGAACTGTAGCTATTTGCATAATTAATAATTGCAAATCATTAAATGCAAATCACTTAATGCCCTAAGAAGGAAAAAAGTATGGGAAGAGGAAGGAAAAAACATGAAGCATTTCATTCTGAGCCATCGCCAAGAGGAAAGGTGATTTTTTTTTTTTTTTTTTTTAAACTGGATTTCAGTCAGTGAAGGACCATCTGAAGTTAAAAAGATAAAGGCAAAGGCTTTCAGTACTTTAAAGTACTAAAGCGCTTCCTGCTTGCGTGTTGGCACCCATATGTTCCAAGAGCGTGACACAAGATGGAGAAAAGAAGAGACTGTAAAGCTTTGCCAAGAAAGGGAAATGAGGTGAGAAGGTTTTGCTGAGCAAGATGCATAAGGGAAGGAGAAAGACTGATGTTGCTTAACAAGCCCATGTGCGATCATGGGACAGCAATGAAGGTATGGGGGTCAGTGGTGGGGCGGAGGCTCTGTAACCTGGTCATTAAAACAGGAAACAGGAAGGTAAGGGCCCTCACCTCAACCCCAGATTTAATCCGTGGCCTTGAGCACATCACTTCACCTTGATCTACCTCTGTTTCCACTCTTCCTCATGGGAGGGAGGGTTTGACACCTCATGGGTTCAGATGTTGAAAGACTTTATTCGTTTATGGATGGACATGTATGCAGCACCCACTGAAATCAGAAGTAGGTGCAGACCTGACCCTACTTGTCTTTATTGTCTTTCAAATTCTACATTTACAGGCCCCACAGTAGTTGGGAAAAGAATCATACTTAACGCTCTGTTACAATTTAGGAGCCCTCTGGCATTTTAGAGAAAGCACGTTTCTTTCTAAATTGAAACAAGCTTCCAGCTTTTGTTGAGGATGTGTGAAATTTCATTTCTGCCTCAGAAATAGCTTCGTGCTTGTGCCTTCAGTACATTGCACTGATGTGCTTTATTTCTGCATTTGTTAGAGAAACAACCAGTGTTGATACTTATTTGTGTGTTGTTGCTCTTAGATGCTGGGAAAGGGTGGTATAATGTCTGTAGTATGTGAGAAAAAAAACTATTTATAGAACAAACATCTCCTTTGTTAGGAAGTGTCATGCCTTGTGTGGTTTACATCAGGATGGGTGTAGGAGGAGGAAAGACTATTGTCAAAGCATGGGGAGTTGCCCTCTGGAGTGAGCAATCCAAACCCCACTGAGCACCTTGCACCGTGGCTGTCCAGGAGCTTGGAGTAGCTGCAGAGGGAGAACAGTTATATGCAGGAGATGAGAACATAATCCTTGCCAGGCAAATGGAGTATGTTTAAGTGCAGCTGACTGAGGACATCTGTCAGGGCTGTTTTATATTGCACAGCTTGATTTTTTTTCATGTAATGAAATTTCTGGCATAAAGCTTATGTATTTTATAGAAAAAGTTAATTTTGTCTCTCCCCAAAAGGCTTTGTTCAAAGACACTTTTGACAAAAAGGGGACACCCCATCATTGTTTGCTCACTATTCGTGAGGGTTCAGAGTGGTCTCTGCTTCCCTCAGCCTCCCAGCTGTTGCTCTCCTGATCCTGTACAGAAAAAGCCTGTAGACAGACTTGGTAATATAAAACGTCTTGGGGTTTTAGAATGAAAACTGTACTTTCAAAAATGTTTTTAATCAAGGATTGTTTACGTTGCATGACAAAAGTATTAACTAGCTGCTCTAGATGTACTGTGAGCATCCTGAGTGCATGAATGATCAGAATTTAGTAACTCACGTACTGTTAGGGGCTAGTGGCTGTGTGTAGTGCCATTGGAATGGAAATGATCATGCCACTGCTTAGTGGGTCACACAAGTAGCCTTTCACCTCATTCTTACTGGGCATTTGTGACCATGCAGATGGCTTCCAACATAACCACTTTTATATAGAGGAACATATATGCGTCTCTTTAAGTGGAATATATGTGCATAGTGTTCTTTCATACAGTGTTCTCTCTCTGATATGATCAGCATGACTCCTTATCAAAAATCAATTCTTATCGCTGGATAATTGTACCTGGACAAGGATCCCACGATGCTGAATCTATACAAATAAGAAAGAAAAAGAGATTATAGTCTAAGTGGTTTTCTGTTTTGATTATTCAAATGTATGCATAAGAATAACAAGAAGGAAAATGTTATATAAGTTGCAGATAAAACTTAGTTCTCTTCAGAACAGCAAGCTTCTCCCTCAAGTATGAGTAATAACAAATTTATTTTTTTTTTTTTCAATATAGGAAGTGGTACTCATAATAACAGCCTTCTGGAAGCATTGTGCCAACGTTCTGTATTTCTGCATGTGTGAGAGTGATCGGGGAGGTACATAACTTGTTCTTGAGTTGGACAGCCCCATCTCCAGCGCTAGAAGGAAATTGTTTCTATTTCCAAAGTAAGTACCATCCAAAAAGTTGGTTTTGTTTTTGCTTAGTTTTGATGGTGGACAGGTGATAATGGCATCTGACCCTTAGGACCAAGAATGCTCTAGAGCTCGATTCATCCTCCATACGTTGCTGGCAGTTGGCGCTAATTTTTAGTCCTTGTCAAAACACAGACTGGAGCTGATGACCTAGTTTCAGCTGACCTTGAAATAAGCAACCTCTGTGACGTTCAAGCAGTTACACCACTCAGGTAGCCAGCTATCCTGTCTGCTGGCTGCGGAGCTAAGGGTGCTTTTGTTATGCTCTGTTCAAGGGCTGCTGGTGGAATTGAATTATTCCCTGTGCCTTCTAGCTTGTCCCATCTCACAGACTTTTTTTGATTTCTTATTTATCTTTAGGAACTGGCTGATACCTGGCAGGAACTCGCCAAGATCTGTACCTGATATCAACATGTACAAATTCATTCTTCTCAAAGCACTGGGTTTTTTAATTATGTCCAAAGCCAATGTTTTACATAGTCTGTAGTTCCTTGTTAAAAGTAGTTACTTGCTATAATTGGTTACTGCATGCAATACAGTCTATTTTTGTGTAGTGTCCTCTCTGCTCAATGTAAACCACCTGATCTTTAGAGGCACCATGGAGCAAAGACTAAGTCCCCATCAACTGGGCAGTGGGAGGGGACAAGGGCAGGTAAAGCTTGCAGATAATGGTACACGAGTTGGCAAGGCAGAGGCAAAGCAGATTGTAAAGGCTTCTGTGGGAGGGGCAGGAGTTGGGCAGGGCAAAGTGGGCAGTAAGAGGTGAAGCAGGAGGAGCGAGGGAGAGGAGGAAGGCAAGGCAAGCATGTGGAGTGGAGCAGAGTCGCGACTGTATTCCAGGGTTCAGTCTGCAGAGGAATTTCTGCATCCCTCTTGCTTTTATCGTGTCACAGAAATCTAATTCTAAAGCCGGTATAGAGATTGTGCATCGCTTAAGTCCTTTATGGCCAAATGCTTTTAGAATTTGACAGGCACCAACAGAAGAGCTATTCTGTTGCAGGGATTTCTTGGTTTTGCTAAATCCAGAACTTCAGATCTTTGAGGTGAAAGGGGAGTATTTGCACTTGCGTGCAAAGCATTAAGTATTGCACCTGATTCAGTTAGCATGTGTGACTTTTAATGTAGGTTTGTATCCCCATTTTTTCTAAGAGAATAGATGTACTTCTGTAGAGTTTCAAAGTAACTGGGGAAAAGGTGTAAGTGATGCAGGCACATCACCTATTTGTGGATAAATTAAAGAGAGTTTTCATAGAGAAATTATTTTAATCAGTCACCAGTTGGGACGCTGAAGAACTCAGAGCCATTAAATCATGGGACAGAAAGGCTACGCTGAGCTCTTAGTCCAGCATTTGTAAAGCATCTTGTCTGCGATGGGGACTCTCTGAGGTGAATAATTAACAGTAATAACATCAGATGACAGGTGGATGCAGCTAGCCAGATAAGGAGAACACAGAAGCAGTGACATGGTTTCTCTAGCTGTAAGATCTGTATTGCCTGAAAAATGTCTCCGAATGGAGGAGCTTGGCTTTACCTGCGGCGCTGCAGAGGGCACAGCGCTATCTGCCGGATCGGCAGGAACGGTGCCGTTGGTCTCCAGGAGTGCACAGCACCAGGCGTATTTTACCTCCTGCCCCCAGCACACGCTTATGTACATACGTACACACATATCTGCGTGCACATATGTGTTTCTCTCGCTCCCCTTCCCACCTGCCCCCCCCCCCCCGATTTCTCCGTGTAATCTCTCCTTTCCTGTGCAGTTTTTTTGTCTCTGGATGGAAACGTACATTTACTCTAAATTTGTTTGGGTTTTTTCTGGTTGTTTCTTTGTTTAAAGTTCATAAAACAGCTGTTAATAGTAAGCAAACTGTAGCAGAATACCTAGCCAGGAGAAGGTGCCTGCTTAGATGCTGAAGTGCTAGCAAGGAATTCCCTTTGAAAAATGGTGGGTTTGAAGGAGAAAGTGGCATTTTACAGATTCAAAGCTCTGTGTAACTTCCGCTGTTTTACACAGCACCTTTGAACTTGACCGGGGAGATGTTCCTCACTGTCAGAAGACAAAAGACCTTTCAATTCTGTCATATTGAAGCTGAAAAAACTGTTTCTCCTTTCTCTTGTGCGATGTCTAATGCATTACATACATGCTTGTCATTTTAGATGAAAGACAATGACAATTGTGCTACTAGGAGGAGAAGGTTGAAAACCCACGGGTGGAAGGTGCAGAACATAGCCAAAGACCAAAAAAAAATTCTCTTTCACAACGGGAGACTTGATTCTGCAAGACAATAAGTATATCCGGCCAAACATCTCCAGTACAGAAAGAGTCTCTTGGAATCCTTCATATTTCCTGGACTCCTGTGAAAACAAACCATATTTGAGAAGCAGCCCAGAGCTATCTTCTAGGGGACTTGGAAATGAACTTACAGGTGTATGCCTGTGTTTATTGACAGCCGGAAGGAGATTCAGCCTTGTTCACCGTTTAAGGAAAAAAGCAGCAGCTAGCACTTCAATCCAGCCGAGGTAAGACAGTAACACTTGCTGAATGAGCTTTTCTTTACAAAAACGCAACCATTGCATGGTGCTAAAATAATTGATGCGTTTGTGTATTTTACGAGCAGTAAGAATTCAGAAATTAAATGAGCAAATGTGAATGAATATGTGCGGCAATCTGACACACTAATGGATTTTCATCCACTGCTAAAGTGAATGAGCTGAGGAGAGGCCTAAAAGCATATCTGTGAAAGTGCCACCTCATTAGACTCCAGAGTGGTAAAACAGCACTACAGTTACAGCACACAAAGGCTTGCCTGTGTGCATATGCACTACTTGATTTTATTGGCATTGAGTCCCAGAAAACAATACCCCAAAAGTACCTGGACTGACACCAGGGCTTAGAATTTCCAGGATGTATACAATAACACACCTCTAAATATGGCCTCTATTAAAGGTCTGAAAAAATGTGTTTATTTAGTTGCTGACCACAAAGTGTTAGCAACGTGCAGGAATGTAGCTCAGTGCATTTCTTGGACACAGAGGGGAGACTTTTCAACCCAGCCTTCAGAGCGCACCTGCTGCTCAAAGGGATCCAGGTCCCCAGACCCTGCCAGTCCTCTGTGCATGCGCAGGCTTTGGCTTATGCAAGGCTGTTCTGCGTTTGAGGAAGTATTTCTCTGTCAGGGAGCACCGCTATGAAAAGCATTAAAGGCTCACAAATGGCTCAGGCAGTCTGCTTGCCAGGACAGTTACTTCTTGTTCACAGAAGGGAGGACTTCCTAATATCCAGTCCTTCTCATTCTTAGCCCTGAAAGGAAAACAATTCTCAGAGCCAAGGATAAATAGAGACATGTTGAATGGCCTGTTTTTTCTCTGGGAGATAACGGTGGCAAAGGGTCTGTGCCTTGCGGATTCTCAGCGAAAGCAGAAAGGGAGAGCAGCTGACATGAAAGGGTCAGAATATTGCCCATCCAGAACAGAGGCCTTGGAAATCGGTTGGACTCCTCCACATGCGTGAAGGAAGCTAAGCCAAGCTCAGATAGCAGCAGTAAATGATGAACATGCATTATCTGTATGTAGTGGAAAGAGGTCCTGCAGCATGTATGTGACAGAAAACAGAGCAGTTGTTCAGTATGGAGTATAGCTTTCAGGCATCATCGGGTTATGCACATGGGGAACCCCACTCCGTTACATTGCATGGGGAAATAGATCTGGCAAAAAATGATGTAGTGCAAATGCAGGCAGGTATTCGTTTAGAGAAAGCATGTAAGATAGCACAGTTGCTCTGGGTACCTGCATCTTAAGAGCATTAATGGGGGCCTACCTTCTTGAATATTGGGGGGGGGGGGGGGCGAGAAGGGCAGGTAACTGGGGCCGGGTGCAGCTGAATGCTGCAAATGTAGTCCCCAGCACTGAGAACTGTACATCAACTGGAAATGTAGGTCTACAGATGGAAAGATGTGTGGAGAGTATAGCTGGAGCTGTCTGTAGCCTAGAGTATACGACGGGGATCCAGATGTTGGCAGGTACATGGAGAAGGCACTTTAAAACTTGAGTGTGAAAAAGAGAAAACTGAATGAGCTTGTATAACCCTTCAGGCACCCTGTAAAGGCAACTAGAGAAGTCTTCCCTTGCTACATATTTCGGTAGAATGATTTTTAATGTGTGTGGGAAGGATGCCTACATCTATTAAATTCAGTGTTTTTAAATTGGTATACATTATCCTGTATGACTTTTCTGCAAACCGTTAGTGGTTTCATACCGGCTAGAGGCTGCTCTGTGGGAGCCAGTGTAAAGGGGGCTCTCTTTGGTTTTGTGCTGTTTCTCCCAGCAGTTGTGCATCGGGGGATTGCAGCACTGTTATTTGGTTGTTGCCCAGCTCTGGTGGCCTTGAGGTTGGGATGGTTGTCTAGGAGCGGTTGATCCCAGTGGTGTGTATGCGTTGGCTCCTGACAGTCAGGAGGGGCTGTGGAAGGAACAAGCTTTGCTGATGTTTAGCTGCGCAATAAAGAGGACATTTGCACTGAAGCAAGCTGATGTGATTGCGGATGGCAGAGGAAGCTGCTGAGATGGCTGTCACAGGGAGGCCAGACACGCAGGTTTTGTGTTCCCACTCCCATAGCCTGGCTCAGGGACCATAAGAGTGAGGGATTAGTGGGGGCAGGGTGCTGAAATTATTTTTATCTCCTCATCTTGTTGTGCCTGTGCAAAAGTGTCAGTCTTTTTTCTTTTTTCCTTTTTTTCCTTTTTTTTTTCCCCCTGTGAAGCATTAACTGGGTGGGTTGCCATAGCAACCCCCGCATGATAAGTTGGGCTGCTTCTTGCAGCATTCAAGATTTCTCTCTTTCAACGTTCAGTCCCCTTCACCATTTCCCCTGGAGTGCCAAAATGGCTGATGGCTTTGTGGTGCTGAGCATCCTGCGCCCGAAGGGTTATGCCTGTCCTCCAGCCCGTTTGCTGGAGGCATCGGGGCTCTGTTGGGGCAAGAAGGAGCTGCTGTGCATCCTTGTGTTGGATGAGGTTTGAAGAATGTGTGCTCTCCATCTCTTTCGCAGCACACCAGGGCTGAAAATTGAAACAGGCTTCTAAGGTGGCATCCCGTTTATTTGCAAGTTTTCCTGAAAAGGGCTGGGTGGTGTTTGTTGCCTGTTCAAAACAGGCCCATGGAGACATTGGAGTGGTTCCCAGCTAAGCCCAGAGTACAGCAAGAATAAAAGTATCTTATCATTTCATTCTAAAATCATACAGTATCCCCGAGTAAGTCCAGAGAATTTTTTCTTAAAAAAACAAACAAACAAACAAAAAAAACCCCCAAAAAACCCCACAGGTTCTGGCAGTTTAATAAACGGGACTGACTATAAGTACTTATTTAAAATCACCTTTGCTTTTGTCTGTAGTACATGAAGCATGCTCTAGGTGAAGAATAAACTTTTCCAGAGCTGGGGGAGAGGGCGTGATCTCCATTTGCTTCCCTGGCCTGTGGCTTTTTGTGTTACCATCCAGCCAAATCCAAGCCCAATTTCACCAGAGATTTTCTTCATCTCTGGACCCCATTTCCCTTCTTTAAATAGCAGCTAGAACACCAGTCTAGCATGAAATGCTTGAGGCCTGTACATGAGGGATTCCGAGGGACAACTCATTACTTTTTTAGGATGTTTGTTTGTCTCTAATTTAAATTGGTTGGCAGGTGAGTTCTGGAGTGCCTGGGGTTAGAGGAGAAAAAGGCTTCTGTTTCTACCTGGGGGAGCACCAAGGCACCTGACAGCAGGGCTGCGCTAAGGCAGGAGTAGAAAGGGTTGAAGGGTCAGTCAGTGGCTGCCGACTGAATCAGCGTTGTAGATCTGCTGCTGTTTCCTCTTAATCCTCTCAGACCCTCTCTCCCCCGCCTGGCAGGATTGTCTGTAATAGATGTAATTAGAGCAGCCATAGCACAAACAGTACAGCTCTGCTGATCCGTGTTCTGTGTTTTCTGGCAGTGCACCTGGCTTCCTGAGAACAGATGTGATTTCCACTGTACTTCATGAAACAGGTGGTTGTCAAGTGAGATAGCCGGGGACGTTGTCCAGTAGTTCCTGTATCTATAAAAAAAACCACCAGCAGCACTCATCTGCCATGCACGGGCTGGATTGTAACAGAAGTGCTAGGAGCAAGTCCTGTGGCTTAGCACGCCCTTCCCTTTGTTGAGTTGTCGTGAATATAGCAAGGGGCAATGGGAGAAAAGCAAATGGCTTACTGTAGGAGGTTACATCCTTCCATCATCTCTGGGCACTGTGGCTGCCATTTTGTCTTCCGGTGGAGAAAAGTCAGATTTTAAGATTTGGATATTCATAATGGATGGCTTCTAAGGGGGGAATTGGCAGCGTGTTGCTGGCATCTGCAGGCCACTGACTTGCAAGCTGTTGGTCTCCATAGTCACGCCTGGCTCCTGGAGATATGTACATTAAACAGGTCTTTTCTTTAAGTAGTTTGCTGGTAGGAGCACAGAGTAACCCAATGAAGCCCAGGAGCAGAGGGGGGGCAGCGAGCGAAACCTGACGGCCAGCACGTAGGGACTGTTGTGGGTTTGGTCAGTGCCTGCCGTAGTACTTCAGGGCTGCAAAGGCTTCAGGGGTCACAGCCAGACTTGGGCTGGAACAGGGCAGAGTAACCTGTCCAGTCAGTAAAAGGAAGCAGAACAAGGAATTGGGAAGATTTCCTTAGCTAGGAGTTACTCGGAGTTGTCACAGTAGACTATAAAGGGTGACATGGAGGAGTTGCTCTGCCTGTGGTTATTGGCAGATGATGAATGCAGCTTGATGATACAAACATGATCAGATGATGTCTAGGAAAAGTGTTGGCCGCCTTTGTTCTGTGCCTGCTTCGCTTAATCGGCGTAAGGACCAGACTGCGTGTGTGCCCCCTTCGCACCAAGCCCCCGGTGCCGGGCCGTGCCGGGAGGCCACAGAGCCATGGTAGTGACCGCGGCCAGCGGCGTTGTGCCCAGCTGAGAGTCCGTGGGCAGCTGAAGGGCTCGAAGCTGATCCTTTCTGATGGCCGCAAATTTCCCTGCTTGGGTGGGTCTCGCCGTCTGCGCTCTGAGTTTTGGCACTGCGCGTTGCTCACGTGCCGTTCTCTGATGGGGTCGGTCAGGTTTAATTCGGTAGATTGCGCTGTTTATTGAGCTGCCATCGGAGCAGATGCTTTAAAAAGAAGGAGCGCATTTAGCAAGCGCTTCATTTTTCCCTCTCTGTCCGCTGTGACCTTCAAAGTTGGAGAAGCCCTTCGGGGCACGGTGGCCCCAGTCCAAGCAGAGAAAGCCCAGCCTGCTGCTGGCATTAAACTCCTGGGAATCGGACTAGAACACGAGGAGAGAGGATTTCCCAGTATTTCCAACTGTGACCTTCGGAGAGCTGTGCGAACGTTAGTATTACACTGATCAGAGGCGGAGGCCTTTCCGTGACCCCGCATGGATAACTCTCCCCCCGCTCCCCCCCCCTCCCCGCCTCGGCTTTGTTTCAGAGGCCGGACGAAGGATGCCGACTCTCGGGCCCCTCTAGCCAACCTTGCCCCCCTCCGGGAAGGAAGGATGCCCCCGGAGCTTACCCCGAAGGGGCCGAGGAGCCCGGCTTAGCTGCTGCTGCCACGGCGGGGACAGCCGAGCCCCCCGGGCTCCGCCGCCGCCGGGAGGGAGGGACGGAGGGAGGGAGGGAGGGAGGAAGGAGCCCGGCGAGCCCGGGGCCGGGGCCGGGGCGGGGGGAGGCGCCCGCGCATGCCTGCCGCCGGCCGTGCCCCCCGCCCGGGCTAGGCTGGGCTCCGCGCAGCCGTTGCACGGCCGCGGCGGGCAAGGGAGGCTGCGCCCCCGCGCAGCGATGCGCTCTCCCCCCGGTGGGAGCGGAGAACAAAGGAGCGCCGGCTGCCGCCCGCCGCCGGCCCCGGGCCGAGCCGCTCCGCTCCCCGCGGCCACCTGCTGCTGCTGCTGCTGCTCCGCGCCCCGCCGGAGCCCGGCGCCTCCCTGCGCGGAGCGGCGGCCGCGGTAGCCGGGGAGAGGGGAGAGCGGGGCGGCGGAGCTGTCCGGGGCCGCGGGGCCCTGTCCGTGGTGCTGCCGCCGGGAAGCCGGCCCAGCCCTCGCGTGGATCCCGTGGCGCGGCGGGGGGCGGAAAGGGGCAGCCTCGGATCCGAGTCAGCCCCGCCGCGGCTGCCGCGCCCGGCTCCGGAGCGACGGGCGCGGCGCGGCCCCGAGGCATCCTGTTGCGCCGGGTCCAAGGCGAGGAGGGGAGAAGAGCGGCGTCTTCCGACGGAGCCTCTTCCCCGGGCGGAGGTTCCCTCCTGGCTCGGAACAATGGCTGCTGTGCTGCCAAGGCTGGTTTGTGCGTCTTCGGTCGCGTTGGTGGTCTGGGGTAGGTGCTGCCGTTCCGTCTCGCCTTCAGCCAGGTTCTCCGCCAAATCCGGTGCTCGCCTCTTGCGGGGTGCTGCTTCAAAGCACCGCTTTTCCTAGCGAGGCTCCCTTAACGCTATTGTGAAGACCAGCCTTCGAAGTGGCTTTTTTTTGTTTGCAAGAGGAGAAGGAAATGACATTCACGCGGAGTTAGTATCGATGTAACGGAGTTAATACGAGCAGAGAAAATACGTTACCGCTAAGTAGACTTACGGCACAAAGCGTGTGCTTTAATACGCATGCAAGTTTTTTGCTGTTTCCCGTTCGCTGCCGTTCTGACATTTGCAATGTAATTTAACATTTAGTTGCCTCGGGGAGGACGTGCAAACCGTTGAGCAGTGCATGTTAGTGCTAGTTTTCCATGCAGTCTATATAACCTGGAGTAAATCATTTTATTGCGATTACGTTTTTTCTTCGGCAACCAAGAAAAGGTTGGTTAGTTTTGCCGATAGGGCTACGTTTCATGTGCACGTATACCTACAGCTCTGGGGGGGGGTGCGTGTTGGCATGTACGTATCTGACTTAACCGGAGTAAAGCGTGATCCCATAGCTTCTTCCTTATTGCTCCCCAAAAGCTGGTGCTACCCATGGAGCCGGTAGTACGGGAGAATTGGAATCTGGCTATTTCCAGGATCGGTCCCGGGGTAATACAGTGCTCCAGAGAGTGGGTTAATGGTATCTCAGAAGCTGGGGAGGAGGGAGCAGCCAGCAAAGTCAGCATCTTCAGTGAGCTGAACTCTAGGCTTTGGAGACAGGTTTGGACAGACAGAACCCAGTATTGTTTAGCCCAGGGGACAAATGTCAGCAGCAATTTAGTCTGAGATGTCGTGCTGAAGCATTCCTATTCTTATCAAGTATTTAGCTTCACAGACAATGATTTTTGTCTTATTTGGGAGAGCAGTATTTTATAGTTGCCAGTGTTAGCACAAATCCGATTGGAAGCATTTTGAACAGGAATGCATGTAAAATCAATAACTCCTCCCGCTGCCAAATTTACTCAAGTCTGAGCCCCTTGCTTCCCAGTACTGCTTATGAAACCTAGAAACAGGAAGGCTGGCAAATCCTCCCAGTTTGTTTCGAGCACGTTGCTGGATTAAAACATTCAGATCTTTTAACTTAGCAAAAGAGCAAGCTGTTCCTCCACGCTTGAATTCTGGGCTTTCTCTCGTACCAGACTGTAACTGCTACTGTAACAGGAGCATGCTCAGCATGCATGGGAGAGAACAAACAATGCCTATGAAGTGGCATTAATTACTACGGGAAAAATTAAAGTTGTGGCAAAGCAGATGCTGGAGAGGTGGATCTGCATGAAGTGATCACCGTCTGTTAATTATGAATTATTTATATCTCAGAGAAGAAAGCTTGGTAAAATTTGCCATTTGAGACTTATCTGTTGTCAGAGGGGGCTAGTAATGAATCAAACTGTTTTCCATTGGGGATGATGTGATGATGAATGCTGAGATGTGGATAACTGATGTCTCTCTAATGCCATCTTATGCTTCTTCTCTGCTGCTCCTTTTCCCTAGCTGGTTTTTGTTCTGCAGTATGTGTTGAAGTTCCATCAGAGACAGAGGCTGTCCAAGGAACGCACATGAAGCTACTCTGCATCTCCTGCATGAAGAGGGAAGAGGTCACAGCCAGCACGATGGTGGAATGGTTCTACAGGCCAGACGGTGGAAAAGATGAACCTGTATGTATGTTTGGTAGCTGAGCCCTTGTTTTCATAGGTCTTTCTGTGAAACACAGTCCAGTGAAGTCATGTTGGGAGAAGCCAAAAGGTATTTATGAGAGCGTAAGTTTGTCCTGCAGCAGGATCCCTAAGGAAGACCATATAAAAGAAGGAGAAAGACCCAAATACGAACCAAAGCTTTCTGCTGGACTCTTATTCAAAGTCTATAGAAATGCCCGGCAGCCTGCTTTCATACCATGGAGGAGAGACGAGCCTAGAGTTCAGCGCCAAGCTGCAGATCTTGACAATTTCTGCAGCGTTTTCACCCGGAGGTACCACAGCACCAATTTTAAGCAGTAACTAAAGTGACTTTTCCTCACTTAGCTGATTTCCACACTTAGGCACAGCATGAACACGTGGCAGGAAAAGCTAGAATCTGTTGCCGAGTTCAAACATTTGGGGTCGTACATACATGAATGTCAATTTCTAGCTCCGTTCCTTGAATACGTAAAGTTTAGCATGTAAGGAAATCAAGAAGGGAAACAGGAGTATGGAGTGACACCTGGTACCCTTGGCCAAGTCTCCCTTCTTAGGACACTTCTGAATCCCAAAGCTGTTCTTCGAAGGTTAGATTGGGCTCTAACAAATCTGCAGGACAGGATTTACTTCTTTTTGCCTCAGAGAAAGCAGTGGTATTCTGACTGTGGCAGGATCTCTGTGAGTTGTTTTGGATCCTTGTCAGGAAAAGGTAAAATTCATTTTCAGGGTGAATCAAAATGGGAATCGTGCGGACACAGGGCAACTGGAATTCAAGAAAGAACGGTAAAATGGAGAGTAAGATAAAGGCTGAGTGCACACGTTTCTAGCTATTTTATCTGAGTATGAAGCATTAGATCGGTAGTGGCATTTCATCGCAATTGAGCAGGGCCCGGCAAGACAACAAATATTCTCCTACTATCTGAGAACTAAAGGGACCGCGCTAAGGAATGAGATGGGAATTCACTTTCAGTGATCTGCGTGATATATTTGCCAGTGGCAACCCAAAGAATGCTAACAAAGTGAGCCGGGGCGGGCGGTTTAACGATGGGGACTGGGGTCAGCCAGAAACTTGCAAGAGATTAGGCCTGCGAGAGCCACCCAAGCTCTGTTCTTCTGATATGCCGTTTTCACACTGTCGTATTTATTCTGCAACATCTTTGTTTCAGCTGAGTATCCCAGGGCTTACCAAAAATGACTGTTTGTCTTTGCTGTATTTATTCTGTGGGTCCTTCTTAAGATGATCTTACGTGCAGTGACCGAAGGCTGCAGGATCCTGGTTTTTAGTTCCGTTGCTGTTCTTTTGTGTCATTGTCCACATGTGTGTCTGCTTTTCTGTGCCTTAGTTTTTCTACCTCTGTGATGGAGATAATTCCGTTTTCTGTCTTTTGCAAAGCAGTCTGAGATTTTGAGGTAAAGGATGATAGAATGTGAGTAGCTGCTGTTACTGAGGAAGCCATAGCCCACGACATACATGTGCGCAGCTAGAGGATGATGACATTGTTCCTTGCATATGCTGTGTTGTTGTCTGAGATACAAGTCAGTGATTAATCAGAATACCCTTTCACATTTCCTCACAGATCTACAAGTATGAGAAAAAGATCCATGAGTTTCCAAGCCGCTTCAGTGGTCGATTACAGTGGAATGGGAGTAAAGACATGCAGGATGTATCCATCACTGTGCTAAATGTGACCTTGAATGATTCGGGTATCTACACCTGTAACATCACCCGGGAGTTTGAGTTTGAGATTCACCGGCCTCTCTTCACAAGCTCCAGAGAGATCCACCTCACCGTGGTGGAGGAGGGTATGAAGGATTGGCAGAACGCGTGTGCCGTAACTCACCATGGGTGTCGTCATCCAGGGATATAGCTTTTCATTGCATTGCAGGAGAGGGGAGGCTGAGCTGCCAGATAATTGTGTCTGTCATTGCCACCAACAAACACTACACAGGGTCCAGGAGGAAAGATCTGCATTTTGCTTGCCAGCTGCAGGCTCTTTTTAGGCTCAGAGTGGTTGTGTGTGAATGTGGGAAGGTATAATGAGCTGGGCAGGCTGGGACAACAACTGGGCAGGCACAAGAAGCAAGCAAAGGTTTCTAGTTTCTCCACTCAGAACCCTCGATTCTCCCCTGGAGGCTCTAGGATGCTAGAGCACAGCCTGTGCCAGGCTACCCGTAGCGTCTGCTTCCTTGCTTCCGCCCCCTCCCTCTTGGAACGACTCATTCTCCATTTTGATATCAGTCTTTTGCTTCCACCCTCTCCTGATCCCTCCTTCCCTTTGCAGTGCTCCTGAGTCTTTCTGTTCCTCTTTGTTTTGCTCAGTTCAGTGCTGAAATCCTGGCTTCTTAGAAATCAGTGGGAATTCTGCTCTTCTCTCCAGGGAGGGATGAGAGCTTTTAGCCCTCATCTTGTTGTGCTGTGTCTTCCCTTCCCTTCTTCCCCACAAGCATCTCAGTGTTTTGATCTCTTTCAAATCACCGGCGGCACAATACAGTCAAGTAACACCAGCGAGTAGGACGTGCAAAGGAAACAGAGTGTGAAGATGAGATAGGCTAACGGTGAGCAATCCGTGTGAATGTGTGGGTGGCAGAGAATGCAAGACACATGCAAGCCTGTGCGGTGTTCGATTCCGCTGGTAGCACGCAGTGGGATTGCTGCTGGCATATCCTGTTGGCAGCCTCGCCTGTTCCCTCTCTTTTGTCCCCTCACAGTGTAGTGGCACCTGAGTATCTCTGGCAAAGGGGGTTAGGAAGGATTACAAGGGTGGAAAGTGTCAGTGGGGCTGCTCTGCTCCAATAGCTGCATATAAATGATCAGAGATTATATCATTTTCTTAACAGCTGGAGAAGACTTCACCTCGGTCATCTCTGAAATTATGATGTATATTCTGCTGGTCTTCCTCACCTTATGGCTGCTGATAGAAATGGTCTATTGCTACAGGAAAGTCTCTAAGGCAGAGGAGGCTGCCCAGGAAAATGCGTAAGTGTGAAATCTCTCCAGATGCGTGCTGTTCTGCGAGGGTTCTTCGGATGTCTCAGTCCAGATCAGACTGCAGGAAGACTGAGCTTTGCTATTGCACGTTTCTAGCTGATGTTTGCTATGTCTGAAATCATTGCAGTGTCTAGGAGTACCAAAAGAGACAGTGCACTTGCACAACGCACCAGGTAGGGAGCGTGGCCACAGTGCACGGTATTGTGAAGTGGCCCAGGTTGAACTGCGCAGAGATGCTCTCCTGCAAGGCCTGCTTTCAGAGATCTGACTCGCAGACGGAGTTGACACAGCAGAGATGTTCCGATTTTTATGCTGGCCCATTCCCACCTTTCTACGTACTTGGCTTGGATAAGGGCGCTCTTTGTATGCTGTAGGAAGGCTGTGTGCATAGGATTTTACAGTAGGGAAGACTCGGTGTCTGCACCCGATTATGTTGAGGAGAGTTTCCCACCGCAAGCTATCTTCTACAGGTGATGTTTGTTACCTTAGAGATACTTATAGGCATTCAGTGTCTCTGTAAGGGTGAATGGACCCAAATTGGTTTTTGCACTGTAGCACCTGAGGTTGCGCTTTCCTCCTTCTCTCCAACTACAGGACAGACTATCTTGCGATTCCATCAGAAAATAAGGAAAACTGTGCCGTGCCTGTGGAGGAATAGCAGAGAGGAGTCAGCAGAACAAACGGCACCAAGGTAGGCGATGAGGACACAGCCAATCACTGCTTGTGCCTGTCAACCTTTCAGCCTTGCTATAGTGGGTTAGGTGTGCATGGGGCTGGAGAAAAGGCGGACAGGAGACTCGTGAAGTCTGGCTGTGTTCCTTTTCTGGAGCTTCCCCAGTCACCTTAGAAGCAATATAGGTATCTTTAGGTGGTGGCTGTACTAATATTATTTTAACCCCCTAACGAACACATAGGTTTGCTTTCAGGCCATGGTGTAATTACTCCTCCTTTGCCCGTTCCTGTGGATTTGGGAATAGTCACTGTCCCCTGCAGTTGGGGAGCTGTGCTCAGGAGGAATATAAGGGCACGATTTCCAAAGGAAGCATCTGCTAGGAAGGACTTCGCGTGCAAAAGACCAAAATCTGGATCTTTTGAAGTCTTGTTCACGTCCTGTCAGTTATCATGCTAATTATATCACGATCCTCACTTCAGTAAAGTCAAATGACTCGCACTCCAAGAGGAATTCTCTCACTTGCAGGGGCTCTGAAGACAGAAGGACCGCGTCATGCCAGCCAGGTTTGAGGGGGAGCTCTGAGCCGTCGGGAGGAAATACGGGGAAGTGTAAATTCTCTTCCGTTTGCCTTGGACTCTGTACAGCCTTGACTTTGGCCTCATGACTCCATTCTGAGCTGCCAGCCCATTTGCTAAAGGACTCCTCTTCTTTTGAAGCATGCTGAGCAAAGGGCACAGGGGTGCGGGCAGCACGGCTCCTTCCCAAGTTTCAGTCCCATCATCACGTTAATGCCTTTGTAAATGTTAAGTGTCATTTCTTAGCTGCTGTCACCACCTTTATTTGCTAAATATGCTAGTTCTCCATTGCAGAGGTAAAGGGTATGTATTTCACGTTACTCTGACCTGCAGGACTGGGAATGAGGTCGTCTTAGGGTGATGTTCCACCATATGTTACAGCCCAAGCAGTCTTATCAGTGTTAAAACAGGAAGAATTTAGTTGGTTGTTGCTCGGTAAGTTGCTCTGGACTTTGGGCTGCCCATGCACAGGCAGAGTAGGATGAGGACTGTGATGCATTAGAATTGTTGAAAATGTGTAGTAGGAAGGACGAGTCCCTGTGCCATGTTCACACTTGCTTCTGAAGGAGGGAACTGAGAATATAGATCCTGAAGCACTCCTACTTTGGGAGGCAGTATGACGTAAGTATAAGAATCCCCTGTACCCCCCCCACCCCCCTTTCACTTAGCAAGTGTCAAAATTCTTAGTTCCTTCCATTTGCCTTGCATAGCAGGTTTACTTCTCAAGTATGCAGAGACACAGTGATAGGAATAACCTGCGGAGCCACGTTCTGCAACAGGCAAGCCAGTAGGACAAGGTATGCAGTTCACCTGTTTCTGGGGAAAGCCCCAAAAGGAAGACAGTCTGATGCAAGTAGGCAAGGAAAGTAAATAGGATGCACAGCCCTCACAGGAAAAGGATGGACAGCTTTGTAAAATGGTAGTACTTTTTGTAACTGTGATAGTCTTCTCATACTAGTGTAGCACCACCTAGAGGAATAGATAGAAAACGCTTATTTTTTCCTAGTTAATAGTACCTCTTTCTTGTGATAATTAGTCACTGGTTTGAATAGTCAGCATTCGTTGTAAGTGATCTGCTGCTGCACAGGAATCATGCTGTAAATTCAGTGTTTCCCATGCAAACTTACCTTTTCAATTGTAGTGGATTAAGCAGAGTAAAATTGGTTTTCTGGCCGCAAGTGTAGATCAGTTGAGCTCAACAACTAGGATTACAAGGAGGAAAAAAAGGCAGAAACATTGGCCAGGGTGGAATTGTACCTTAAGACAAAATGCGGAAAGGTTTGTGTTTTTCATATAACAGATGTTGTTACATCCCTGCTGCAATGGAGCCTGTACTGCTTGCAAGAGTTGACAAATTTTGCTACACTGACCGCTTTTAAATAGTTACAAAGTGCTTGTGAATCAAGGCATGCTTCCCACCTATGGAATTTCCTCTGCTTTGTTCTGCTGCTTTTTATGTGTTGCTAAAATCACAGAAATTACTCCATTTGTAAGTCAGTCCCAGGCCAGATTTCAAACTGGCAGTTGTTCAAAATTCCTTTTTTAGAGTGGGTGTCAACTTTAGTAAACTACTACAATCCAGAGCCGAGTCTGGCAACTTGAGTGCATTTTCCAGATGAAGCACGCTTGTAGTCTGGGCATTGGTTCCTTAAAACTTAATACCCAAAAGGCGAAAAAGCAGCTCCTCTTCTAATTCAGCTGGCTGTCTTCATTTTCCCTAAGCTAACTTGCCTGGCCTCGGGGCAATTTTGGGCATAATCCTAACTCTAAACCCACAGCAACAGAGGGACTAGATTGTAACTCCAGTGTTTCCGTCACTGACCGTGGCATTGACGCCCGCAGTGATTTTTAGGTAAGGTCACATAGCCTATCTCCCACTTCAGTTCTGCTCCTCAGTCCCTGTGAAGCATTGATAACCATCTGGTGTCATAATATTAAGACAAAAAAGGAGTAAACTGAGAACTTCTCGAGAGCTACCTCAGGTGGTAGAGAAGGGCTGTCCTCTAGTCCTGCACCTTCCGTATCTTACACGCATCTTATTAAGATGCTTTTTTTGGACATAATCTTTCACTTTTCCAGTTCCTGCAGACAGATATGACTATTGCCCTCTGTTGTTCTCGGCAGGAGAAAATGGTGTCTGAATTTTGCTCGAGATTCTCATAGAAAAAAAAACCAAAAATAACAAAAAAAAGGGGGGGGGGGGGGATTTTCAAGGGTGGTCTTAAAGGCAGGCTGTGTCCTGGAAGAGATGGTCCTGGTTTGTCTCTGAAAAGACTCTCTCTGTATTTGGAAATGACAGAAGAGACTTTAGAATAGGCAGGATAATAAAAAGAACAAAGCACTCACAAGTCATGCTGTTTGTTTGATAATTTTTTTTTTAATTTATACCGTACTTCCATTGTACTAGCTACTTTACATTAAGTTTTGGCTGCATAGCCTTTACAATTCCTAGGTTCTAGCAGGTAAGTTTCATTATCGTTTTATCGCATTTTGCGCACAGCGCAAAGTTTGTGACAGTTAAGACAACTCCTAAAACAAAACCACGGTTCCTCCCCCACCCCACCCTAGAGTTCACGTTAGCGCTGCTGGCACAGCGGCCTTGGCCAACAGCCACCTGCTTCCCGGGATCCGGGGTGAAATCCAGAAGGGAAGCGCACGCCTACGGGTGATTGTACAACCCGCTCCCATTCCTTGCTGACACAAGGCGATCCTCATTAATTTGGAGTTATGCACAGCAACGGGGGTTTGCAGGATCCAGGGCCTCAGGTGGGGAGAACATGCTCCAGGTTTTTAGCAGCTTTATCCAGCCCTGGAGCACGTGGTGGGAGATGAACTGCTCTGGGAAGGGTAACGTCCCAGAGGTGCCGCAGCCACACGATGCCAGTCCTGGCGGCTCTAACACTGCAACGGTTCTTCTGCTCCTCCCTCCCCCTGACCTCGTCAGGCCAAGAGCCAGGTTAGTGCTTCCATATCAGTTAAGTGCTATTACAAGGGAGGTGGGATTGCGAAGGTGGGGAACGACAGGCGTGTGGCGCACGCTCCACCTTTTCGCTGGATAAAGTTGCCGTTTTGCAACAGCCGCTCTCCCAAATCCTAATGCCGCTGGGGCAGATCGGGCCAAAACCGAGACACGACCGAATGGCTCTAGAACCTGAGCTGCACATTGGTTTTGTTCCCTAACTATTCTCGGAGTTTGGGTTGGGGAAGGTGGCCATTTAATGTTAGCAATGGAATTGGCCTAAATGAGTGAGGTAACAGAAACGGCCAGAGGAGGTACCTCCCTGAGCCATGTGCAAATATAATTCCTTCAGCAGAAGGAAGTCCTTTTCCCTACTGAAAAAAAATAAAACACATTCACTTAAAGAGCATACAGACTGCGGCAAGGAAAGGCAAGCAGGGACAGCACCAGGTCAGTCCGTCTATGACACAGGGAGTGATTGTCCAGCAGTGAAGGTGTGAGGGGAGAGGGAAAAGCCATAGCAAGCACTGCAAAACGTGGGTGGGAGAGGAGGGCGTGCCACACCACGGATCCATGCTAAGAGATAAGCCCATGCTGTCTGGCTAGATCGGGAAATAATCTCAATCGACAGTCGATCAAGACACGAGGAGCTTATTTGGCCAGTGTGCACATCCAGAAAAAGAAAGGTATTATGGCACAGAGAGACTTACTTGAGCTGGAGAGACTGCAAAGCATAGAGATCGGAGCATGCCGGGCGGGGGGAATGGGCCAGGAAGTCAGCACAGTGGTGTCTCGGAAACTACGCTGACGCAGATGTTCTGTGAGCCACTTACCTCAGATGCTTTGGTTTAAGAGCCTCTGTTTCGCGTATTGTTTTAAGCAAGCCCCTGCCGGATATTTTAAAGAGTGCCAAGACTGCCTGAAAAGACTTAAGCTAGAGTCCGCGCGACTGCGCCATGAAACGTATCGGTGGCAGCAAGCCTGGCAGAGACCCTGCTGGAAAGATCACTTGGGACTTCAGCAGGTAGCTGGTCTGTCAAGAGCTGTAGGAGGGCAGCAGCTGCCTTGACACACATGACAGAACTGCCTCCCCTGAGCGAGGCACCGTCGCTCTGAAGCGTTTGTTACTAACTGTGCTTTTCCGCAGGCTGTGGAACCAGAAAGTCCCACCTCTAAATTAGGAAGTGGTTCGCTTCCATCCTCGTTGGGAAAAGCAGATGCTGACTGACAGAGCGCTACCTGGTTACAGTGGCTGGTTAGTACACATCGCAGACACACTGTAAGGACATTCTGTGCACAAGTCCTCTCGGGAGCGCAGCATCTCCGCACCGATGGCAGAGGAATACTCATACATGTTTGCCACATGCTATGACTGAGCCCCACTGCGGACAGAGCCTCTTCCTAGATCACTGCACTAGGCTAGAGACTGGCTACACCTGGGTACTACCTTTCACAGATTTGTTTTTTCGTAGGCATTAACTCCCATGCTGGCTTTATGCTAACTGTGCTCATATAAATAAACCCAAGAGGAAAGAGGAGTCCTAAATGTCTTCCTACTCCTAGTAGCACAAAAGACCCATCTAACTAGCCAGGAGCCATTCACTCCCCCAAAACGTCTGCCACTAACCTCTGTTTTGCAGCTCATTCTGCGCAAGCAGTGCTGGTCATCTTAGGGTTGGAGACTACCTCCACCACTCTGTCCTAGTGCTGGATGGTGTGAAAGCTGCAGGCTGCCCTCTGTCCCCTCTATTTAGGTGCCCTGGGATTGCTCAAAGATGATGAAAGGCAAAGCTGCCAGGAAAGGGAGAGGTATTAAGGCCGCATGACCATACAAGCACTGTATTCACCAAAACCTGCGTGTATGCACATTCTGCTGGTTAGCACTTCTGACATGTGGAAAGCCAAAGCGTGAGGTTTGCAAGTGTGTCTTTTACTCAGCCTTGGTGTATCGCAGGCGCCTTCCCATCGCCTTTGTATCTGCACAGAAACGACTGTAGCACATATTCAAAAGGTCTCGTTTCAAGTACCCAGACTAAAAGTGTCTTCAGCTACTATTTGGAAAACAAATTTCTACCTTCTTGTATAAAGGCAGGAGAAAGCATCTACGTAGGCTACATGGTTTAGTGCTGAGGAGACAAGCAGGCTAAAACGTCTGTCCCCATCTACATCCAGGTGAGCTTCTGAAACTAACGGGGTCTGTCTGATATGAACACAGATTAAACATGCTAGGCTTTCTGAGAGGGGATATGGCGTCATCATTTCACAGGTGGTTTTGCGCCAGGGCTTTAAATCCAGCAAAGCATTGTGCTTTGAAACCTTGCCTCTTTCAGTACAGGGTTATATTTATAATAAAGGCATGGTGCATATCTCTTAGGTTTCCCTTTATTAGATCTAAAGCAGACAAGTGGGATCAGGTGGTCAAATGGCAGACTGCTGCCCCGGACTGGTACAGCACTCTATAAGCTGTGTGTAAGTGCATACTCTATGTCAGCAGCATAACTGAGCTATGGTAGGGGAGATCAAAGTTATGTGACCTTTTTTCTCTTTTCCCAGTGGACTTAAGGGAGCCAGAAAGGATTTATGCAGAAGTTAGTTTCAGTTCATATCAATTAATATCAGTGTTTTCTAACTGAAGTGTGTCGTGGATTTCGGTTAACTGTCGAGCACCCAAAAAGCATGGTTATCCAGTTAACTCATAGCTAACTCCTATTCTTACCGTTGCAGGTACCTTTCTCTCTTTCAGGTGGAACATGCAGACCTAGCAATGCCACTGTCTTGGGCACATGCTTCTGATCTTACCACCTGGAATAACCTGTGTCTTTTGGTCCTTTGTAGACTTTATGCAGAGGTGCTGCACTAGATACGCGTGGTATCTACTTTACAAATGCACGATTGCATAGCAATAGGATAGGATTGCATTGCATAGGATCCATGTCAAACGTGTTAAACCCGGCTTAAAGTAATGGGTGGGCAGAATGAGTATTAGTGCTTGAGATTGTTACAGCTGCCTCTGCGTGGCCTTGCGTTAATTTAACAGAGCTTGTGCAATTCTGTCTCTAGCCCGAGGAAGCCGTGTCAGCGGGAACATCCAGAACCTAACACGATGGTAGTCTGCAAGAATGCTGCAGAGGAAGAAGGATGCACGGATGAGCGAATGATTTCTCGCCTCCATCACTAGCAAGAGAATGTGAAATTGGTAAGAAACTAACTTTGATCACTAGCATTTATTTCCAACCTTCTCAGACATGTGGGTTTCTCTGCCTCTCAATGGGTTACGTCCGTCTATGTACAAAAACCCTCACAGCCAGGTGGCAGAGACCCCACGTTCCACGTTTCTCAAGATGTGGCCTTTTTCTTTTCTGGCATGGGCAAGGTGGCAATCACAGGGCTTCCTCTCTGTCTTCTTTCTTGGTGCTTGGAATGAAATTCTAGAAGAGGGGAAGATGGGCAGCAGGGTATTTTTCTGTGCTTAGTAATTGTGGGAGTGACTAATGGGGAAATGGGACTCTTGGCCAGTGTGCCAAGTCACAGCAAGGAGTCGGGGCCCTCCTGTCCCAAGATGAGCCACAGAATGCCCTTCCCAGGCACTAGCACCTCAGTTTCATTGTACAGTAGCCGTTTCAGCAGCCTCCCTGGAAAAAAGTCAGGGAGCAGTACAGTAGTCAGCAGCATTAAATTAAATAAATAGTCATAAATACACATTATTCTGTAGTTGCTGAGGCATGTTTTTCCTAATTGTACCTTGCTTTCACACTCATTAAATGTCTTTTTGAAAACCCGTCTTCATCTACGCTCCTTCAAATGTGGGTCTTCTTCCTCGGGACATGTTGTGTTTAGCACTTGGTCATGAACATTGTAGGTGGGTTGGAAGATATCAGCAGGTTACTTCTACATACATTACCTTTCCCTGATTAGAATGCACGAGCGGGAGCTTGTGAGGTTTTTCCTTAGACTCCACTTTGTCACCCAGCTGCGCAGATGAACGCTTCTGGTACAGAGATACAAAGACCAGTTACTCACCCTTATGTCCCCTGCTCTTTCAGCACCCATTGGAGCCAGAGACAACGGATGAGCTAGAACTGCACCGCTTGCTTACGGGGAATATGCAGCTGACTCCCTCCTGCCATTCAGAAGGTGGAAAAATCCTCCTGTTGAACAAGGTGGAGATTGAGGGCCTCACATATCACCTAATCTACCTGGCTAGGTAAGATGAGAAAGCATTTATTAAACATTCAGACAAGCATCCTGCATCCCAACCAGTCACAGAGGCATTTGGTACACCACACAGCACAGCCTCGCTGCCCCTCTTCCTCATTTGGCTGCTAATGGGAGTCCGGAATTATCCCCCAGCACAAGCAAAAATGCATTATTGTCTTTATAATGCAGCTCTACTGCCTGACTTTCTTACAGAGCAAATGCTTCGCTATCCAGCTTATGAGAGAGACCAGTCAGATGCCTCACACCATGGATGCCTCTCCAGATCTATCCTGCCACCCACTGACAGTCCCTTTTTTATTTTCATTTCTTTCCTTTTTCAGTCTTTGTGACCCTTCCTAACTTCTCGTGGACTTTCAGAGGTCTTGTTGCTATATAGATGCAGTCATGTAAATATCCCAGTGAAGGAAAGGAAGTTGTTCTTTTTCTCCCTAATGTTTTCCTGCAGAGTTTGTAAGACAAGGTGAGGGCTAGGTGGTACGAGCAAAATGGTCCCGCAGACCAGGGGCAGGAGCGAAATTTGCTGAGCAGGGTAGCGGGAGCGTTTGCAAATAAATACAATTTTGGTTTTCTTTTTAAGTTGGGGTACTCCCCCTGTTGCAGGAAGTCACATAGGTAGTCGCCCTTTCAGCACCGATGTAGCTCCTCAGCACAGGGATGGCTTAATGGCAGGGGCCCAAGCACATAGAAAGCAGAGAACTACAGAAAATGTAAAGGGGACACTGTCAAAGGGAATGAAAGTGTGCTTTCTGCAGTGTGGCTCTATCCATGTACCTTGTAGGCAGCAACTCCCCTCCCCACCATCTCCTTGGCTATTAACGCAGTATCAGTAAGAGGAGGCGGCAAACTAGTGTTTGGAGAAAGCATTTCAGCTCATCTACATTCTGTGCTTTGCTCTCTGAACCAGGCTGGCCAGCATGACAGCAAATTGTATTTCTGCTCCAAGTAGTATAGAAGGTGACTGCCAGTGAGATCTGCTCTCTACAGCCCTACAGCAATTCTTCCGGAGGCCTCCTCTCCAAATGCAGGATAATTTTCTAAGGGATTGATGGCGATTGCCAAAACCTCTCTGCCCTGAAGCCAGCAAGGTAAGAAAAAGTTGACAGTGTCCCCTTTGTACGTATAGATAAATATAGTCAATCAGGGACCTTCATGCGCAGGGAGGGATGGGGGGGGGGGGGGCACTCACTCTGATGCTTCCCTTTGAAACAACAAAACCAAAACAGACAGACAAACAAACAAACAGCCAGGAATATTACAGAATAGTGGTGCACAGGCCCAGGGGAGCATGCTTAGGCATGCCCCTAAGCGCACCTCAGTGCTGGGAGAGCACAGCCCTCCCACACACGCACACACCACGCTACCACCGAGACGCTCCATTTCAGCCAGTGTTGGAGGTCAATCCTTCTCTCAATACATAGGCTTTTTTTTTTTTCTCTTAAAATCTGTATATAATATATATATTTATATTCTGTGTATATATATATTTATATATATATATTTATATATCCTATTTACACATATTGCACACCGTCCTCTGGCCTCCTGCATTCCTGCCTGTTAGTGGAAACGTTTCCGTTTCTCCTCTGGATCTGACCCGAAGTCCCGGGACCCGATGCCATTCTGAAGATTTATTAGTGAATCCTTCATCTGCAAGACAAGAAATTTCTCCACTGTGATGCTACCCTACAGGTGAGAGCCCTTCAGGATTTCCTTCCTCATTGGTGCCTCTTCCGTCCACGTAAAGTATCAATACCAGAATCATCTGGTTTTTGGGAACGGCGCGTCAGGGCTTGGATGTACAAATGGGGACTGAGGAGACGGGAGCCCGTGGGAGACCATTCCCCAAGATAACAGAGAAGGGGCAAGCAGAATGAGGTACAGGGTGAGTGGCTCTCTCCATAGGGGAGAGCTGCTTTCATTTATGAACCCTGTTCCTAGCAGCCTGGTGTACAAGCAGCTCTTCAGGCAGCGGATACCGAAACCCCTGGCTTTGTGCTATTAAGGGCCCACGCAGAGCACGTCCCCCGCTTCATCCGTGCAAGCTACGTAGGAATCCAGGGTTGAGGTAAAAAAAGTTTGGTTTTCTAAAGTGGGATCCTAGAGACTAGATATAAGATGTGCTAATATAAGGTTTTTGGCCCTGTAGAATTCTATCCTTGACATGTGTAGACCCCTGTGAGGTGACGGAGAAGCTGCGGTGTCTTGCAAATAACCCTTGAGACCTGCTGCCCACCGCTACGTCAGAAGACGGATCTAGAGGGAGGCAGTAGCGGAGGTGACGCACCTGAGGGACTACAGTGGAACCAGGTAAGGCTGATGGATTGCAAGTGGGTGAGCTGGGAGGACATGGTGACCCTCTCGTCACGGCGCTAACTGGCCGTGCAGTCTCACCTGGTCTAGAAGCATCACGGAGGATTTGATGATCTCACGCCATTTTTGTAGCTCTGAGTCGTGATACTTCTGCTGAGATTCTAGTAACTGGGCCCACTCTGTCTGAGATTGGGGTAACCTGTCAGGCAGAATATGAGCAAGAGTGAATACAGGAAAACTGAAGTCAAGGGGGGAGCAAAGTGGATGGGGGGAGGATGTAGAGTCTATCAGTTTCTGTCTAATCTTTCCACCCTAAAGGGGCAGGTTTTCTCGAGCAAAAGTGCATTTAAATGTGCTTAGTATTTTCCTAAATTCGATACCAATGTTACTCTGTCTTAACCATGGTCATTCATTAACTAACAGCAAAGGTGCACCTTTTGCAGAAGTTGTAGTGTGGGTAGAGCTGAAGGCCCATTTGCCAGGATCATTTGAGGACAGAAGCCAGCGTGCTCTCATTGCTTGGAAGACACGTATATTGTAAGATGGCACCGTGGCCGTTGATGAGGAATAACGCAATGCAACACAATGTCATGTTGCGGGACAGGTAGCCCTGTACAGTTTCTGTGGTTTGGTTTTTCTAGACATGCTGTGTCAGTCTTTATTTAATACAAGGCTTTCTCTTTATTATAATAGCAGTACTGGCTCTCTTTTTAATGCCAGGGAAGTGTAGCTATCAAGCCCCTCCCTTCAGGCCCAATTAGCCCTCCAGAACAGGCTGGAGGCTGCTGAGTGGAGCAGAACCAGGGCAGATGCAAGCACTCAAGGCCCTGATGGGAGCATCACCAGGCCTGCTATGTGATGGACCCTGAGCAGGTACCAGCCATGAGCCTGGTTGAGAAGGTGGAGCTCGGCTGGGCCAAGGAGAGGATAAATCTCAGTCAAGGAGAGCAACGCAAGGAGCGTAGCGATGAGGAGCGGAGTCAAGGCAGTTAGCATTGGCAGGAAGGCACGGCAGCAGCACCCTGCTCTGCCCGTTTCTCTTGAAAGGTATGGCTCTTTACTTTTGCGTGCCCCCCATTAAGATAGCTAAGTCATGTTACCTTCTAACATAGCTTCCCACTTACTTACCTCTTTGGACGTGGTTGGTTTCTAACACAACTGAAAGTCTTTCCTACTTTGTCTTCTGCTTACGTCTTTAGGCTTTGCTACTTTCTAACATAGCTGAATCCCTCCTCTCAGGCTACAGTAGAGATTTTTCAAGCCTCCACATTAGTGAGAGCTCCACTGCAGCCACAACTTCCTTCTTGGGGAAGTAAGTTCCTCCTTTCTCCTCCCTGTAGTCTAACTTGTTCCCCTCTTACCTTAGCAAACAGGCAGAGTAGGGTGCTGCGCCTTCCTGCTGATGCCAACTGCTGCACTAACTGCCTTGACTCTGCTCCTTGTGTCACTCTCCTTGACTGAGATTTATCCTTGCCTTGGCCCAGCCGAGCTCCACCTCCTCACCAGGCTCATGGCTGGTACCTGCCCAGAGTCCATCACCTGGCCCTGAGTGGCAGCTCTGGGCAGCCAGGCCTGGTGATCCTCCCATCATGGCCTTGAGTGCTTGCATCTGCCCTGCTCAGCTGGCGCCACACCTGGAGATAAAACAAAGAAATGGTAATTAAGCATGACAATTAAAAAAGCAACACAAGTAAAAACATGGACCCACTCCCCATGGTCAATAACCTTAGTCTCTACCAAGTAACACTCTCCTACTAATAAAGACTGCGTTCCTTGTCTGAGTGGAGAGGCTACAGCCTTGGGATTGGTACGCTTAGTTGGGGGGACTGCTGCCTGCCCCTGCCCACAGCGAACTTAAGCCCGAGTAGAACCAGATTATGGAAAAAAACTTCTTTGGAGCCTCAAACTGAATGCTTCTGAGCGCGCCTGGCCTTTGACCCAGCAGATGGGTTGTTTAATTCCACAGCAATCATGGTTTCAACACAATGAAGGTACCTGTGCAGGGGAGTGGGAAATAGAGCTACCCATGTAATTCCAGCACGTGCACATTACAAGCAGCATACTTACTTACAGGCTGTTTGTAAGTCCTATACTTAAATACTATAGTGTAGTGCTCCAAATAAATACCAAGACTGCCTGAGGAAGATAAAGCAGGCAAAAATCACTTAATGTATCAAACCCCTGGGAAAGTAGCAGGGCTATTATTACAGGGAAGATAATAATTGCCTTCCCAAATGAGGAGAAATGAGAAAGCCCATACCATGAGACAAACCATGGAAAAAAAAAGTCATCACAGCAGTAGCAGATGGCTAGGCATGCTTAAAGTCAAACCCAACTTAGCAAGGGAACAACTGTGACCGCACAAAAGCACAGCCAGAAACGGGACATGAGGGGACAACACCACCTTAGCGAAGTGGACCTGGGATGTTCTCAATCTCTGAAAATGGAGAAAAGACTAATCAGGCAGAATACCTAGCACACACTTACTTGTGTACATAAAAAAAGCATTCACCTAAAAATGCCAGAAGGAGTTCAAAACACAAAATTGCTGGCTATGTGGTTATAAAGAAAGAACTTTGGTACGCTAGGTCAGCACTGTAAATGCCATCTACAAAAAGGTGATCTGAGCACATCCTGGGAAACGCAGACTGGCAGCTCTGCCTTTGACCCTAGACAAGATGGGGGAGTCCATATAAAGACTGATGCCAACAATAAATTCGGTCTGGTTGGAGGGCATCACTATGCGTTCTGCAAAAGGAAATGGGGAAATGCTGCCATAGAACCTAGAGCTCTATGCATCTCAGCACACGCCAAGTGGACACCATACAGAAATAGGATGTCCACAAAGCCTTGGACAAGGTTCCACACTACCTATTAAAGAAACTAAAACTCAATCTGCAATTACTCTTCACTGCTTAACATCTAGTACTGCCAGGGAACGCTTAGGTCATTAAGAAGCATCCTGCGTCCTCCTCGTGATATCTCTCTTCCTGCCATGGTCTAACAACTTGCTGATATCTGGACCCACACCTTTCAAAACACTTACCTAACAGTTGATTGTGTGTCACAGGCCCAAATTCTCCTCTGCGTACAACGGGTTCTTTCTAAGACACTGCTTCTCATAACAGAGGAAAGTTTAGCCATTAAAGGAGGGGAGGTGACAACCTTGGCCCAAGATTGCAAAACATTTATTTGTAGAGCATCCTCCGTTACATGGGATGCTGGGAAGAAGCAGTGGTTGCCTTAACTCGCTGTCTTCTGCTGCAACTGTTCAGCAGTTCCAGATCTGGAAATGCTGATGGTCCCACAGCTTCAGCTAACTACCTGCCTCATCTGGTTTACACAAAAGGGAAGCAACCTACATGAGAGCCGAGAGCTTTGGTGTTCTGGGAAAGCCTCTAACATCCACAGGAAGCATGCAAGGAGAGGCAAAGACAGCAGGTGTGACGGTACCTTTCCTGTAGCCGCAAGCCCTGCCATGCCGTGAGCGTCTGCGTAGTATATTCCAACATCCAGAGTTTGTAGAACAGCATCATATTGAGAATGACCAGCAGCACCAGACTGGAAATAAAGAAAACAGTGTTCTAGGAGCACTTCATAGCCCACTGCTTGCCAATCACACCTGGGAAAACGCCCAAGGCTTTAAGAAGGTGTCTGGGACCCAGGTCCACGCTGCATGTGAGTGGGGAACTTACTTAACCTGAGGAAGGGCCAGGTGATCAGAACCCAAAACTTCACCTCGTGGGAGAAGTGTGTGAGCAAGGAGGACAGGCAGACAGAAAGACAGGATGACAGATCAGACAGAACAGGCTGGATGAGTGGATGGGCTGAATGCAGAGAAAGGGAGGGAAATGGGAGAGTAAAGAGGTAAAAAAAGAGAGAGACAGTACCTGAAACAGATCCTAATGGGAGCAGGGAAGAGAAAAGACGGAGCAGCTGCAGGTTAGAAACGGACTGACACAGAACAGGAGAAACTGGGCTGAGCAGAGAAGGCTCAACAGACAGTGCAGAAGATACATGGGAGGAGAGGAGGGAAGAAAGGAACAGTGGGAAGAGAGGCAAGAAGGACAGACCAATAACCATGTGCCTGCAATTAATGGCGAAATTCGCTCAGCAAAAGATGAGCTGTGTGCGGCTCCTGCGGACAAGGCCAAAGCGCGCCCATGCAGGGCACCGTCTGATGCAGAAATGCACGTTGCAGCCTGGGTGCATCCAGCCTTACCCACTCCCACCGCAGCCAGCGATGGGAACACCACTACAGGCCAGTGCTTTGAGCAGATACTGTACCACTCCTCCCGTCAGCCACGCTCAGGGAACAGATTCCAAAATAACATGCTCGTGCCTGTCTCTGAATAGTGCAGCTATTTTGCTGGAAGAATAGCCCGCTATCACCCAATTCAGTCAGGCGGATGGCAACCGGCCAGAAGAGTATTCTGAAAACATTATGGAGGGCTCTCTGACCACTCTAAGATAAGCTAGCAGCCTGTCAGGAGAGACTGTTGTAAAGCTTCTGTGCCTTCCTACCCAAAGTTTTACTTGCATCTCACCCATCTAGATGCAGAAGGTCGCACGAGACTCCCTTCTCACCATTACGTTACTTGACACTACCTTACTTATCTTTTACAGCAACTAGCTGGGTTGCTGCTGCAAACCTCTGCAGTCTTTATCCCCCCCAGGAAAAGGAAATGCAGAAAGGAGCTCAGTTTGAAAAGTAACCTCAGTCTGCAAATCTCGGCTCCTTCCCACCTGACTGAAAGGTGAGTGGAGCTTCAGAAAAGAATGAGCCCAAGTTCTGCTGTTCCTCCGGGGCTAACAGTATGCTTCCATTTCCCAAAGTAATGAAAGAATGCGCCGTATCTAGATTGCTCCTTTAGAGTGTACTGCTTCACAGCACCTGCCCAGCAACCACTGCAGCACTAACTCATGAAAGCTACCGTCAGCCCAAGAGGCAGAGAAACAGTAAATACACCTGGGTTTAGGCATAAAGGCTGAGCCAGAGGGATACGAGGGGCCCATACCCAGCTCACTTTGAGCACACATCCAGCCAAGTCCAAGCAACTGTGAAAGGTGGTGGCAGAAAAGGGACCCAAACCAAACGTAATCCTTGCTGCTGAACTAGTGAAATCGTGCTAATCTCTCTCACTTTATGTGTTTCTACCCTTATTTTGCAGAAATCGTCTCTAAACGGTCCAGCTTCTTTCCGAGATGGTATCTCTCGTCAAAAATGCCACCCAGGACCAGACCTGAATAGGTTTTGCCAGACCAGAGGAAAGAAGTGACAGACTTCTCACGTACACTGAGCCCTGTTGTGATAGCACAGTAACTCCCAGAGAGCTTTGCATGGCCATTTTTCATGATAACAGCTTGTTTGTTGGCAGATTATGTTAAATGACTTATTCTAAATTAAAAGACCCCCACAGTTCCTAGAAACCTCTAAACTGAGTCCCTGAAATAAAAAAGACTCTCTCTACTTGTTGGATTTCTTCTCTTTTAGGTATTGACTCCCTCTCCTTGCACACATGCCCCTTGCCCTACTTGCCACTATCAAGGTTGCCTGTGTCCCAGACAGCATAGCTGACCTGCACTTAGAACTCCCAGAAACACGCAGGTCTGCAAAGCCCGTGTTTGGTTAAAACAAGGTCAAAACTGAGGGGAAAGGAGAGACTTTGATAAAATAAGATCCAGAACCTACAGAGCCAGATCAGTGGGGCCAGCTAAGTACTGGCAAAAGCTGGGATCAAGCCAGACAAAACAAGCAATGGGGCATTTGGGGGAAATTTTAATTAATTCTTTTCTGCCTGTCATTGCTTTTCTCTCCTCTGTACCGCACAAAGTTTGGGACCAGAGAGGGAAAAAGGAAAAACTGGCGTAGGGGAGCACAGAACACCAGAAACACGAAAGGACCGAAGTTGTTAAAGGCCAACTGTGCAGGAAAGCCAAAAACTCACTTACACTAAACTGATGACAAGGAGCAGCTTGGAGACACTCTGCAGGTGGAAGCCACTGGGGCTGTCCTCAGGGATGTGCCGTGTCTGAGTGGAACCTGAGGAGATGGATGTGTTCAGGCTAGGAAATGCTGTCCGATGGGGAGGGCAACCCTCTTCCCTCTACCCGCCCCTCCATCTCACTCAAACAATCATAACACATCCTCCCTGCCCTGGCCCCTCTTCCCTTTAACCCTCTGCGAGCAAAGCTCCGGTTTTTCTCCGGAGGTACCCAGCAATCCATCCCCAAGCGTGAGGGGTCTGCAGTTCCTTACCTGCCACGTGCTTGATTCGATGTGCAACCTCCTCATCCGTGGGGGTGGTGACGGGACTCAGCACCTCCTCCAAGTGTGGCACCCGCAGATGGGCATGTGCCCGTTTCCTCCGGCGCACGGTCGATTGCTTGCTCACTTTCTCTTTGGGGGATTGTCTGTGGACCTCAGCCAGGTATGTGCTCTCGGTTTTGGTCAGTTCACTCTCTGCAGAGACAGCACAGGAAAGCATTTAATAGAAGCAGCACTGGCCTTGCAGAGATGCAGACTTAAGCCCTCTAACGGCACACAGCTGCTGGGCCAAAGAAGTTGGTAGAGTCTCAGAGGCCCATGCCAGAAGACACACTACACAACCCCTACGCAAACTCTGACCCCAAACTGCTTCCGCTCCTGCCAGAGAGCAGGATTTGATGACCTCATTAATTCCAGCAAGCGCCACCAACGCTGTGGCAATAACTTTGTCTGGCCCCTTTTACAAGCCACTCTGAGGTCTGATCCCCAGTATCACACTGGCATGCTGCCCGCTTGCAGGGAGGCATGCATAAACTACGGAAGGTGCCACTGGTTGTGGGTCATTACCACAGCTCCGGTCATTGCCACTCTTACCCAAATGACGGAAATAATCTTCTAGGCCGCTCCAAAAATTCTTCTCAATGAAGGATTTCACCAGCCCCCAAGGCTGTTTCCTGTAACGTAACTCTGTGGAAACCCTATGTGAAGAAAGGGAAGTCATTCTCCCCATTTTGCTTCCTGGAAGCAATATCAATTCGCAATCCTTTGTCAATGTAAATATGGGACATAATCACGCACACTGTCTCTTATTTCTGGAATGGTCTCAGCCCTTTGTGTTTCTCGAGGAGAAACACTGCATGAAATGTCCTTCCAAAGGCAGTGGCAGGAAGGCCTCAAGCGAGTCTCCCCCAGGAGGACTCCCGACACCTTCAGCCATGTGGCAGGCAGACATTCAGGTTACTTATTCAAGTCAAACACAAAAGCCTATAGCTTTCCTCTGCTTGTCCCCCAAAGTGCGTCTCAGAGGCGCAGTCCCTGGAAGCATGTCCTGTTGCTTATCGCATGTAGTTGATTGTGTGTGGCAACTGGCCCCGTTAACCACTGCTTCCAAGAAGGGGGCAAGAGAAGTCTGTAAATCCTCTCCCTGACTCAGCTGTAACCCCTCTGCATTGGGTCTATTGTCTGCTCAATGTCACCACAGTAGGCAGCTGCCCCTACGGTAACTCCTCGTGATAGGAGTGTTCCGGCAACAGGACAGAGAAATAAGGCTGAGTTCTCCCCAACCCCTTCTAACACACCAAACAGCAGAACTCCTACCCAAAGGCGACTTTTGGTCATCAGTAAAGCTCTTTATCCCACAAGAGGCGTACCTGAGTCGGCTTTTGTTTCTGGCAACACGAGTCAACGTGTAGCGGTTAATGGTGTAGAAATAATCATGGTAGGGGACGTCGTGAGTTAGCACCTCTGCATCTATGACATAGCACTCGCTTTCTTGGCTGGCTTTGTACATTGTCTGCATAAAAGACAGCATGCAAGGCAACTATTAGTCTGGTTAGAACACAGCTTTGATAGATTGGCACCTTCGCTAGCACTTTACAAAAACAGCTCTACCACAAATAGGAGACCACACCCATGCCCAAGCCCCATCTCTGCAGTTTTCTGTGAAGAGCTCGCCTTTAAGGGAAGGCAATACTCGAGGAAACCAAGCGTTTCACTCAGATATTTCCCAAGGGCATATTTCAAAAGGGGCGTTCAGTTCCAGCAGCTCAACCTCCGGCATTTTGTGTCAGAGATGTAATTACATATACCGCCACATGAGGACCAGTTCTTTGGGACCTTTGCAAGTGTTACCTCTTCTCATTAAAAGGATGTCTGTCTTGTCAGGGAGCAACCTGATCTAAAATCAGAGGTGGCCCTGCTTTGAGCAGAGGTTCTTCCTAGCGTAAATTATTCTCTGATTCTAAACACCATAAAACCATGTCAATTAGTACTTTTAAACACTTCTGATCTGCTTCTTTCTTTGCCCCAGAACAAACCTCACAAAGGGGACAGACACAGTTAACTGCAGATCCATACGCAGAAGTGGGGCTTTTCTTACAGACTATTTCCACTTACCTCTGCAGCAAGGACACAAAAAAGTGCGCCTCGGTGGTTGACCCCAAAATCAGAATGTAATAGGCCACGTCCTTGCTTGCCTGAAAGCATACTGTTCCCTTTCCCCATAATTTTGCTCTCCCCTTTTCTTTCTCTTATCTTCCCTGCACACAGTCTTTGCTTCTGAACACCACGCTTCATCCCATCCTTACAAGGCATGCCTTGCCACTGGGATTCTCCTCTCCCTGAAATGTCATGCTCAGGCACTCCATCTTTTCTTGGCTCCCTCTTAGTATTCCCTCAGTACTTACCTTTGGCCACTTGAACAGACATACCTCTGGACGCAAAGGAGGCTTTTCCTCCCTCCCTAGCTGCAGCCCCTACTAGGTACAGCTAGCCTGGCTCTTCCCAGTGCATTGCAGATGCTCCCTTTTTTTACCTTTTTGAACAGGTGATCTAATTGTCCTCACCGGTAATACAAAAGCCTGGACATCTCCATGCAGAGCTGTGAGAAGGACTGGCCAGACAGTGTATGACTTTCTTGTGCCCTGCTCATGAATAACATCTGCTGGACTGACCACAGCTCAAAAAACACCAGCACGGGTGACAAACACAGTTGTTAGAATGTGCTGGCTTGTTTACAAACGCATCTGCTTTTGCTGGAAAATTTATGGTCCTTTCCTTGCAATGCAATCCAGTGCGAGTGTCAGATTAGCTATTCACATTCGCAGTGATACTGGGTAGCAAGTTAATACAAGAAAAACGTGTAAAGGAAAATGGATAGGGAGAATGAAAACATGCAAAGCAGCATGCCCAAGACAAGCAAATAAATCACAGATCTGTTTCCACAAAGCGTAACACCCCTGCTCCCCTTTCACATACCTGCGTCTCAGTGACAGTGGCAGTTTTGGGGGCCAGAGGGTTGGTGAGGGTAATGGTATACAAGATCACTCTGGTCTGATTGCCATTTTCTTCCTTCTTCCAGGGATGAAAGATAATATCTGAGAGGACAAAACAATATTCCATTCAAGTAGCTGGAGAGGGATTGTGGGTCAGTTCCCTAGGGAAAGGCATAACCATATAACCAAGCTCAGGACGGTATTTCCTTCCTCTTGGAGAGCTTGGCTGCAGAAGCACTACAGCTCAACCGAGTGTGAAAGAAAGGCCTCCTGTACTAAGTGCGAATATTTTCCCCTCTTTCAAGTGCAGGGAAAGGGGAGAGGCTGGAGACATACCTCCTTCAGCAAAACTACAGTTACAGGGAAAGGAGGACTACAGCATGCCACGGGACACTCTCTTTGCACTGTCAACTGCACAGTCTGTCCCAATGTCTGGTGTGGAAGTAGAAGAGCTTTTTCCCCACACTGTTAAGCCCTGACCACAGGATCAGGCCTTAGCCGACGTTAAAAAATGAAAGAGCCTGCTTCTCCCATAAACTGAGACGTGGCTCTTAGAAAATAAAACTAGATAGCCAAACAAGGCTGATTCTACCTGCTTTTGATTACTGTCAGTACAGACTACAGCTATCCCAAGGTCTGCTCAGAACTTTACCCAATCCTTCTATCATCAGGCAAAGTTACACCTCCAAAGCATGTGCCGAGACCTTCCTTCTGTACAGGCTTCTGCACCTCGCGGTGTCCATCAGTGACCGGGCTTTGCTACCAGCAGCTTACCAGAGAACCGGCGCTGTTCCATGAAGTCCCTCTGGAACTGGGAGTCCGTGAAAAGCAAGTCGTACAGTTTGTCCACACTGAAGTTGAACACTTCATTCACATACTGACGGCCGTTCAGATCCTCGTAAAAGGCTTGGACTTCCCCTGTGGGGAAACAGGCCCGCAAGCCCCAGCCATGATCTTTCGTGCCAATATCAGAGGCTGTGCTTTCACAGTACCAAGACCTTAATATTTTACTTTGCAAAGAAGGAACCCAAAGGAGGTACTTCTAACCCGTTTCCTCAACTGATCCCAGGACAATAGTTGGAACATTGGAAGGGATAATTTACTACATAGGTAATTTTAGGGACAGACTTCCAAACACCCCAACACATTTGCCTTCTGTGGCCAGGATGGGAATTCTTTCCATCTTCTGAAGGCTTAGGGTCCAGAAAAGGAATTCAGTATTTGCCGCTCCAGTCCCTCACTGGAAAGGACAGGAGAAAGCTGAAAACATCACCGATGGAATGGCCCTTCCCAGCATACCTTCATCATGGGTCTCTGACGAGTCACTGAGCTCAGTGGGAATGTCTTCGTTGTCGTTGAAGTCTAGGGAAGGGGAGTTCACAGGGCCGATGATCTCTATCTTCTCTCCCATGATATTTGCAATGCCAAGGTCTTTTTCCACAGGACTCTCCGCCACTGCCTCCTCCTCTTCTGGTAGCACTCCATCAAACTGCAGCAAGGAGAGAGCATAATGAGGGCAAGATTAGCACCTGGAAATTGGGGGTTATTTCTGAAAACTTTACATCTGTGGGCCAATATTCATACCTTTGAACATTTGGCCTCGACACGTCTGGAAATTAAATAATAGAGAGAGGAGGAAGGTTACCATACGGTGTTCGTAAAACACATGGACATATTAGACCACCTCCTCTCAAAGAACCACATACAGTTCAAGCTTGGGACGTACACAAGGCTTTCTGTTTGTTCAGACAAGCACACAAACAATACCGGTTTTGCTCCCGAACAAGCCCTGTACAGCTAGGAAAGTCTGAGGTTATATCTAAACAAGGTCTCCTCTGCCATAATGCTATGAGGGCACACACTGTTTTCTAGGGAACAACCCAAGGCAGAGAAGAAATCATAACCCTTTTATCTCTAACACTCCACTTCTTTTCATCTAAAAGCATAGAAAGGAAAATGCACTTGCTGCCGAGAGTCCCCGTCGACTGGCTTTTAGGACAGGCACGCTTTGCTCCCTTTTTCTTGGCCAAATGCCATGCTCACAGATATCACCGACTCGAGGACTGAGGTCAGCTGCAGTGGAAGAGGAGCTGCAGGGTTAACAGTTACCTCGTACATTCAAGGACTACCAGCTGGATCCCAGAGAAAAGGATTACTGCTCCCACTGCAACAGAGGAAGAAGAACACTTACCGAGGCTGGCGCTTCACTGCTTCCCGTAGATGTCAATGTGCTGGCAGTGACAGATTTCTTTGGCAGCTGAGGGCTAGCTTCTGGCTTGGCCTCCATGCTGCTTTTTGAGGAGCTGTCGTTGACTTCATTCTCTTCCACGGGGATTTCTTCACAGTAGCTGAGACGCCACAGAGAACACAGGTTTTTATGTTTACCCCTCTCAGTACAGCTACATCTGGACACACAGAGCAAGTAAGAATACTTCATAGAAGTTTCCAGTCTGACCGGAAGCAGAAACGGCTCAGCGCAGGGAACCCAAACTTTTCCAGTGTTTATAACAGACTGACAAGCATCAGCACTTTCTGGCCATGTAACACGCTGACTGGCCTTGTGACTGGGATGCTTTGGCATTTACAAAATTGCTCATCTAGCTCAGCAAGCAGAGAGGCAGGCATTTCAGTCCCTACCGACTTCCCTGAGGAAATGGTACGCTTTCAGGTTTTTAGACATTGCACGTTTAAGGGCAAACGTTTGGCCAGAACCCAGAATCTCTCACCAGGGACAATCAGCAGTTTGAGGCATGCAACATATCAGGACTCCTGCTCTCCTAAGCCCATCTTTTCTTCATCACAGGCAGATTTTACTCCTCCTCACTCACCCCATTGTGTTGAAGTCATCATCGGGAGGCACGTAGTCTTCATCATCACTGGTCAGACCCAGCTCATTCCCGTAACACTGGTGGACAAAGTGCCAGAGCTCCTTTGGACAGAGAGGCTAAAAGAGGGAACAGAGAACGGCATACATTTTCATCTGAGAATACTAAAATATAATGAATTTTTAGAACTACCATTGTCAGGAGTATTACATTCCTTGCCCTGAAAGAAGTGAGAGATTCTGACACAGCCCCTGGTGGGAGGCGAGAGCCTTCGGGCAGGCTTACCTCTTCTGAATTCCAGCGATGCTACAAGGTGGATTGTTTGTGTTACTAGCAGGCTGGCCCAGCTCCACACTGGCTGAGGGCTGTGGGAGTACGAATCCCTATATTGTCAGGCCAAGCTGGCTTAGAGATTGCACCCATCAAGCAATAAGAGGCCCTTTCGCCAAGTAAGCCTTCACCGTCAGCCCAGGTTCTGCCCTAAAATCTGACTTGGGTTATTTTTCCATGCCACAATCTCATGTTACTTAAGACTATCAGAAAGCCAACATGAGGCTACACCCAGAGCAGCACACAAAATGAGATTTCCCGCTACTACAATGCTATGCATATAATAATGTAAGCACAGTAAACCTGCACTTCCCTTCACACATTTTCCCCGCCTTTTCTGCTGTGCCTCCATTTAATGTCTCCTACTACACCAAACCCCAATGCCTTATGGTTTTTCTTTCCCCCTCCAAGTTTGTTTAAATTAAAGCTGCCTAAAGAATTACAGCTGCAGGAAAAACAATCTAAAACAGCAACTAAGAAAAACTCCTGTCGCAGTTTAAAATCAAAAAGAGTTTGTCTCACCAGATACTACTGTGAAAAGCTTGTATATGCCTCCAGTTAGAAAGAGAAAATGAATTATCAAGACCATTCACAAAAGCCCGGCTTTTTAGGGATGCAGGTCAGTTGATTACCATATGACTGCATTCTGAGATTCTTAAGAAATGGGGCAGGAGAACTTGTGATTTAAATATGTGGTACAGGGATGAAAGGGGATGGATTTTTACCCATGAGAAATTTATGACCAATGACAAAGATTTCTTGGTAATAAGGGAAAACAAATCTAGTGAACGTAGTTTCTGAGTTGCTGGCTTGAACTTTTTCCCATAGTTACTGCATAGGATAATGCAGGAAATTTTTAATCTAGCTCCCAAAAGTAGCAATCAAAAGCATGGGAAAAATACCTCTAATGAGAAACTTTTATCCAGAAAAATGTCTAACTGTTTCACCTTCTTCCCACGTGCACTCCAATTCACATGTCTTATCAAGAAAAATGGACTAGGTTCTTTCTCTCTCTCTCTTGCCAGGCATGGATCCTACCTACATTCGGAAAAAGAGCTCTGGAAGTGTTTTCTGTCTTTATCACTCCACCCCTCAGTTCCAATTTGCTTTGGCCTTGAAACCAAGGGCACTGAATTTTGTTAGGAACTTCAAAAGGCTGATCAAATTACAGCATATGGTAGCAACACAAGCTGCCCAATGCAAAGTGATCCTTTTGCATACTAAATACTACCCCGGTTTTCAGGAGAGGGTATTCTGGGTGCTTGATTACTTAAGCTTTCCAGTATGGTACAAACTCAAGCCAGAACATCTCGAAATACTGGTAGCACTGTAACATCAGTTCATGAGTCTTACTCCTGCAGTGAGGCCAGAAATACTCAATGGACTGTGGAACAGATCGAATATAGGATATATGGGGCCTCTGGTGTAGCAGGTGCACATCCCTGCTTTATTTTAGAATCCAACCCCACTGAGTCCTTCCCCAGCGCACCCCACACCCACCATTGTTCTTGTTTGGTTTTGGGATGCCCTAAACACATGCTCTTCTTCTGTCCTTATCTTGAACTCTACGCTTCCGAAGCACAGAGTTACTAAAAGCTTTGCCTGTGCAGTGAGCTATTTCTGTTGCATTTGGAACTGCTTTCTTCTGGGCTGTTTCACTTGAATTACAGACCTCAAAAAAACTCCTTCCCGAGACGCGTGCTTCCACACCTCAGCAGAGGCGAAGTGGCATCTACTGCGTGTGCAAGACATGTCTGTACGTAGACAGAATTCCACGCCAAAAGAGAGAACTGCACCTGCAGTTACATACCTGCTCTGACTAAACACGTGTGCTTACTGTCCCTATGTGTTTTTATGCATATACATTAGTCACAGGTATTATGCTTCTGCATATATGCATCACCTCCCTTTCATCCCACCCCAACACTGAGGAGCTGGTCTCTGTACCTTGTCAAGGAGAGCATTCTGCCAGAGTCTGAACATCATCATGTACGTCCTGTCTCGAGCCCCAAAGGAAGTAAAAAAGTGCTGAATGGGAAGAGATGGAGACAAAAATCAGTTCAGAAAAGGCCTCCAAAAAGGGAAGAAGAAGAGACAAGGCTGTTTGGATCACTTTCTAGCTACAGTTCACAGAAGGACTGAGCAAGCCATTACAGCATAGGTGCTCAGTTCTTGGGCATGGACTGAAGCTCACAGAGAGGCCGAGTGCCTCCCACCCGGGGAACGAATCTGAGCACAGAAACAGTCCCGTTAGAGATGTGCTACTATATAAGCCGGATATTCTACCTGGCTCCACACCCCACATCCAAGCTACGCGTGTTCCAGACTTGGCCCAAGGTCTGCAGAAGCTCTGCACCCTGCCCTTTTCCCTTGGTGCTTCCTCCCAGGCCCCAGGTAGCACAAGCAGTCAGTTTGGAAAAATCCCGCAACACACATATTCCCCCTGCTCCTGCCAGCCATAAGGGGTGGCCCCAGAGGCAGAGGCTTCAAGGATGTACCTTTTCAGTGTCAGTGCAAACTTGGATGGCATTAGGAATGAGCCGTGCTGTTTTTTCCTTGGTCATCGAGCAGATATCCTTCAAGCGAACTGTCAGCTACAGTCAGAGCCATGCAGAAAGGGGAAGGCAGAAAAAGAACACAGGTAAAGAGAGACACTGATGAGAAAGACAACGGAAAGAGTGCTCTTAAAGCAGTGTCAGCAAATACGCTGACATAAAACACATGCTCAATGCAGCAGTCTGACAGCCTTACCAGTGTCTCCCAACGGAAGATGTTGCTGTAAAAGCAGATCCAGTTTTCAGAGAGGTAGAGGCGGCCCTGCAGGAGAATGTCTCTTTGTAGCGCACATGAGTAATCTGTGGGTGGACAACAGATGATAATTTAGGAGCACCAAAACCAGAAGACAGGACAGCCTAAAGGTGAGGATAAGCAGCAGCATCAAGAGAAGAAGCTACCCGACACAATCCTGCAGAAAGTCAAAGGCAGAGCCAGAAGGAACTGAGCCACAGCTGCTGCTCTGTCCACTAGGTTATGATTCCTCCCAAGGGCACGTCACAGACAGTCTCTCTTACTGACTGACAATCTTGCCTTATTAGCCGGTCATTCTGCAGCACCCTATGTACTATTTTCCAGATTTTAATCTGCCTCTTCCTTTTCGCCTTCCAGTGCCATTGTTCATTTCTCTCCCAGTTTAAGCACCCTAAACAATTTCTATTCCTTTGCTAGGATGTGCATCTTTCAACAGGATGAGACATGGCATGAGATGACCAGTTACGTAAGATAAAAACAGATGCAGCACTAGGCAGTCGCTAATCAGCTGCAAGGCCAAAGCCTAAATGGATATGGGAAGGGCAGTCATGTGTAAATAGGGAGCATCGGGGATGTTAGAAAAAAGGGAAGCTCAGTATGCATGTTGAGACATGCAACCCTGCCCAAATGAGGAAAGAGCTCAACCACTAACACACCATCAGGTTTGGGGGAGCTCTGCGGACGAAAACATGCTCCTCAAATCACGAGCGAACAGAGCCATAGCTGATGCAAGTCAGCATTGCTCTCCCTGAAGCAAAACAAATGAAACCCATTAGAAATGGTGAGAAGGGGTTCCGTCTGTGCACAAGAAAGACACAATGGGCTTGTTCCTTGGTGGCAATCTGTTTGAAGAAGAAAAAGCTGCATGCACACATGCTGGATTTCCTCCCTAAACCATGGGCCAGCACAAGAGAGCACTGCACCAAGGGGCTGACCTTACCTACGATGAGGCGCTCCGTGTCAGGAAGCTGTTTGAAGAGTTTCCTGAAATCTTCATTCCGCTGTTTGTATGTTGGACTCAACACCTGCAAATAACAGAGTGCCTGTTAAAGAGAGGGGCGGGCATGAGTACAGAGAAATGGGAGTGCGAAAACAGGAACACCTTGGTAAGGAGAAGGGGGATCAGATGCACTTACAAAGCATGAGGCTAGGAGCTCCCATCACAGCAGACACACAGACGGGAGGATTTGGGATTTAGTGCATTAAGTGAGAAGAAGAGGAGACTTGGAAGAGCAAGTACAGAGTAGAAGGGCTACACCCATATCTGCTAGGCAGCAAAAGAGAACTGCATGGAAGCTGGGTCTGCAGGAGAAAACTCTTTTCCTGGAATCCTAGACTGTACAAGGCATGACACATGCTCTGTTTGCAATGCATCAGTTAGCCGCCAATCCCCAGCTCTCCCAGGAACAGCGCAGCAACCCCAGAAAATAGGCACTTTAGTACAGCTGCAGCCTCACCAGAGGAACTTGAATGATTGCTGTCATGAAGAGCTCAGGAATAACGCAGTCATCCCCGTTCCTCTCCCCATCGAGTGCTCCACCTGGCAGTCAGTGAACACACAACTGCCCGCTGGTATCGTGAGAATGCTTTTGTGGGCCTCAGAGGAGGCTCTCGCAGGGACTCAGCCATGTTTTGCACTTATTCTGCAGGAGGCCTCAGAGAAAACAGTGCTGTTGGCTAGAGGGAGACCAGGAGCTGGCTTCTCTCTCGTGTTTACTAAACTATAACATGACTCTGTCAGCGTTAAGACCACCTCCTACATGCCATGCCCATGCTGACAGCTGCTTCCAACGGCCAGAACATCTTTTGAAGGCATAGTTGACCAAAATAGAGGCAGGTACAAATTCAGGAGGCCCGCATCTCCCATCAAATCTATCACGTTCTTTCTCCCACAAATGTAGGGAAGGCAAAGCAACTTGGAATACAACCTCTTCCCTATCTCCGATTCCTCTCAACAGCCCTCTCCTATCTCTTCCAGCTGCGCAATACAAATCTCCCAAAGCAGAAAGGTGGGCACACCCCAGAGCCTCCCAGCAAGGGCCCCAAAAATCAAAGCGATTACAGAAGGTAGCTCCTGTTTGAGAATGGTGTTGGTGGGGTTGCAGGGCTGGGAGGAATCTGAAGTTTATTTAGCATTAGCCTTACAAAATTGGCAAGTGCTGTCAAATCCGAGAAGGAAACACAGACAACCCCCCATCCTCCAAAAGCATTCCCTCTTCCTCACACCAATTCAATGAACTAGAAACAGTATTTTTTAACATCAACTCAGCACTTCAGATATTTGCTCCAGTCCTGTGGGCCCAGAGGAAAGTATCTTACTTCTGAATAAAATCTCCTAACCAGCAGATGACAGAAATACAAATTTTACTTACCAAACTTCTAGCCTGAACATCTGGAAAAGATCTTGGTCAGAGATGGGCTCCAGCAAGAGCCCAAGCCCAAGATATCCTGGGACAAGCAGACAGGATGGGAAAGGAGGGGGAATAGAGATTATAATCAGCTCTGAGCTTTGGGTTCAATGTATTATAGCAACCCAACTTAGCAGTAGAGTTTCCACGTGGAGGGGTGCTCCCTTCCCTTCCCCACAGTAAGGGATGTTCTGACCTGTCTAAAACTTGTACTACAACAGACACTTCTGCTTAGCACCAGAACTTCTGTTAGAGTAACACACAGTTCAGTTTAGAGACACTCACAGCTGGAATTTCATCTGATCCACAGCTGACATTTTCTTGCGATAAGTCGACAAGCCCCTCCAGGTCCCACAGCAGAAATGGCAGTTCTTGATCCAGCACAAGATCCCAGAGAGCCCCACACTCCAGCAAGGAATCCATAGCGTTCCCTCAACACTTGCACAGCTCCCCGTGTTCTCAGTCAAACTCCGCTTTTCCTGTTCCTGCTGTCACAGCTTCTTGTTTAGATTCAAAGTCGAAAGAGATACAGCAGCTTGGCAGAAGTTTACGTACCTTCCCCTACTTTCCTGCTTAGGTTCAGGTTGCCTGCCCTAGCAGCCTCTGTAGATCGGAGAGAGGATTTGCCCTCCAGAGGACTTCGAAAAAGTGGCTCATTAGGGTAAGTGTGCTGGCTGGCAACCTTTGTGCTTCTTCTGCTCTGGTCTCACCAGCTTCTTGTTGTGGACATCCCTTAAAGAAGCACTGCAGAAGTGCCGACAGCCTGAGCAGTCCCAGGCAGGTCTGTGCAAGGCATCTGCAAGTCCCGACTGAGGCCTGATGCCCAGGACTGCCAGAGACAGCAACTGAAATAGCTCCGACCGACGGGACCCCACCGGACCAGCTGTAATTCACAGATCTAGCTGCGGTTTCCAGGACTGAACAGGACGGTAAACAGCTCAGAGACTTCAGCTGCTTTTTTTTTTTTTTTTCCTCCCCTTTGAAACCAGAAAAGCAGTTGCTCTTATTCCTTCAGTGTCTGCCTCAGGCTCTCCTCTCTGGTCCCGCTCTGCTCTGAAAGGCAGCTTCAGTCTTTGCTAACGTTTCTCATGGAAGGAGCGGGTGGGGGAAGATACCAAAATGACTCGCACATGCTTTAAGTTACTGTAGCTGGGTAATTCCGCCGGCCAATGCCCTGCAGTAACCCAGGCTCAGCCCTGCCTCCCAGCAGATGTTTCCTGTAATGGAAAGTTGCTGGACAGAGCGTGCTGGGGGAGGCGCGAGGGGCGTAAGGAGAGACCAGTCTAAAGCATATAGCTATGAGAAATCAGCCATGTGAGACCCACAGAGTTAGAAATCTTAAGGGCTCCGCTACTCCTCTACATATTTCTGAGCCCTGCCAAAAAGCACGTCTTCCTAGGTTCCATTCATCAGTCAGGTCATTTTGGAAATGAAGGGCAAGGGCTTCCTTCAGGCTCCAGCAAATGAACTCCCTGCAGGTCCCAGGAAGATTGCCCGGAGCGCTGGAACTCCCTGTATTGCTCTGCCCTTAGTCCCCAGCCTCTCCATCTCTCTGCTCAAGTGTAGAAATGCACAGGTAAACGTTCACACCACGACACCAGTGCTGCTCAGCCATGATGCTGAGTCTGTGGAAACAAGTACACTGAAGTAAAATCCTCGTTCTTCCTAACAAACCGGGCACACAGATCTCAAAAAAAAACAAAAAATCCCCAACCAAGCAACCAACAAAGCCTCTGCAAAGCCACTGTTTCATTCGAGGGCCAGTGACTGCAGCTTGCTCACTGACAAGAAGAACTGACAAGCGCTCTGTCTGCTCAGATGCACCACAAAAGCATTGCTGGTGCCAGACAGCACACAGGTCTCTCTCCATTTAGCCCTGTCAGAAGGAAGCAGTAACATCCATCTGCCACCCCAAGATGAGGGAACAATAAACAAAACTTCTGTAGCCTGGGAAGGACAAAGAATTAGGATTACAGACAGCTGCGAGGTACCTGCATTGCTTTACTGAATGGCCCTCTTTGCTGGAAACTGCTTATGGGATTATTTCCAAAAAAACAACCAAAAACCAAATAAAACCAACCCACCAAGATGCTTCTGTCTACATACCCACCCACCTCCCTTCGCAGAGATGAATGGCACAAGTGATCAGAAGAGCTAACCTGGAGGTGGAGACAGCAAACATTAACTCTACCGCAAACAGAGAGAGACAGGACAGGATGGCACTGCGAAGGGTGGAGAGAAGAGGCTCGGTGGGGGAAAATGGGGAGGAAAAGGGTGACTCCCCATGGTTAAGATCTCCCTGTTAATACACAAACAAATCCTCCAACAGGAAATTCAAAGCAACTGTTGCTGGGGGACGGGACAGGGAAGTCTGACAACAGAACCACCAAGAAAGGTATAGTCCTGTACGGCACACGTCACAGAAAACAGGTAAGGAGGAGAGAAGGCAAGAGGCAGAGAGAAAAGGGGGAAGGAAAATCCTATCTGATTTGCATGACTGATGGAATTGCTCTTAAATCTTCAGGGAAGATTTACGTTGCTTCTGGACAGAACAGGAAAACTACTGGAAAAGAACAGAACACATTCCCTGCTTGTGTGGGAGAGTTTAGACCCCACTGACAGCCCGACTGCTCTGGTGATTTATGCCAGCAAAGAAACTGGCCACCTGTCGTGCAGCACTTCTTCCAAACCCAGTCTGGTCCTGGGAATTTTTCCTTTCTTTTTTTTTTTTTTTCCTTTTAAAAGTGAATGAATAGCAGAGGAAGAAGCTTCACAGTAATCACTGGCCATTTGGGGTGGAAAGTGGATTTGAGTTCATCATCGCAAGAGCTTGCACCAAAAGCTCGCTTCTAATTTAGTGCCTCTGCACCACAGTAACTGTGCCAGCCCTGGCAATCCATATACCTAAAATCATGGAAAGTCTGAAGGGATGAAAAATACCTGAAAGACAATGAGTTAACGTTCCTCCAGAAACAGTTTGACAAAATGGTTACTGCAACTTAAAAGATGATTGCACTGATTTACAGAGAAAAAGGCTGTTTGTTCAACACCTTGCTAACTCATCGTCGGGCCTGGATTTTTGCAATAAAGCCCGTTTACATGATTGCTGTTGCTGAGTCAGACTCAGGCTGCCACCCATCGGAAAGCTATTTCTGATGTTTTCCCTAAAATGATGCACGATTTCGCTCTCTTTGTTTCTGTAGGGAACACTTTACGCTTTCCAACAGCTGAGTTTCCCCCTCCACTCTGGCATCTATGAGGTCTCCAAGAGAGTACTGCAAGAAAAAAAAAAAGACAGCACACCGAGACCAGCAAAGGCTGATTTCTTACGGTATTTAGTCTTGTAATCACTTGACATTGTTCTTAAGAAGCTGCAAGCGCTGCTCAAAGGTGTCTGCAAAGAAAGGCCCTTCACAGCATCACAGTCCACCACGGATTCTCAACCACCTCCTAACTCCTACTGCACAGGCTTTTGCCGCAGTTTTCCCGGAGGAAAACCTAAGGCTCTATTCCTTCACGTGGCTACCTGTTTGCATTTGACTGGATTTATTTTTGAGACTTTCACCTCTGGTAAGCCAAGCTGAAAGTTGCCCTGTGTGCACAGCACTTGTTTGCAGAACTGCAGGCGCAGGGCTCCTGTCCCACTCCGTGCAATCCTCAGTGCAGACTTTGCTCTCCAAAGACAAGTGGGTAGCACTGCGCTCCTGTTGATCTTTCCAGACTTACTACAAAAGCAAATGTTTCTAGCAGTATTTCAGAACACCTGAAAGAGACAATTAGTGTCTTTTCGCTGTAATCCCCCCCCCCCCCCCCCCCACTAAACACTCTGGGGCTATGCTACACATAGGTGGAGAGGGGGTGGTTCAGGTCAGTTATAGGGAGAAACTATGGGAAGAAAAAAATTCAAGCATGGTTGCAAAAGAGAAGGCAGGTGAAAGGAACGTGCATAGATAAACACAAAGGAAAGGAGTAAGAGAGCAGGGCAGACCTTGGGATCTAAATAGTAAAATGAAAACCTCGTGGACAGATATAAATCTCACCTCTTCCCTGGTGTCAACTGTGTTTGCTCTAACTTTTCAAGATCATCTTATTCTCTTTTCTGGAAGTATGCTCTGTAGGTTCTCCTAATGCCTGGTGTTTACCAGCACAGGGACTACAGGAGGCAATTTACAGAAGCAAGCCTTGCTATAGAGTAGCAGCTAGAAATGCTGCAGAAAATTGGAGACATACACACTAATTTAGGAACAGTCAGGGAAGTAGAAGGATCGACAGTCCAACTGAGAGAGAAGTAGGCAGAAAAAACCATGGCAGACTTGCTAGGCTCAGTGCTTCAGCTGTCCACTGACCTCACGACACAAAAACCGAGAGCTCCTCCATGCTCGGAAACAGGGCCCTTCACCCAAAGCCCAGAGAGAAGGAAAAGAACAACGGAGATAGCTTCTACCCTTGGCAGCAAAATATCTCCAGTTTGTCTCTAATTTTGATGACGTCTGCTGGGTGACAAATTTCTTCTACCAACTTGTGGAGTTCCTGCCACCCCCACAGCCAGTGCGACCTCCTGCTTCATGTCATCAGGGAAGCAAAACACCAAATTTCCCACCTCTGTCAGCACATCAGGTCTACAGAGTAAGTCACATCTCTGTTTCAATAAACAAAATTACGGAGACAGTTTCTTTTTGAGGTCTTTTTTTTTTTTTAATATTTTTTAAATTATTTTAAAAATAATAAATCAATTAATAATTCAACGCACAGACACATTAAGTCCAAAGCAGACACACGCAACTGCATCCTGATAGCTAAGCATAGATGGGTGGGGCCTAAACCACAGCTGACCAACAAACTGAGTTTTACCCCGTAAGAATAACGGTTCTTCTAAACCAGAGTCTCCATATCTGCAGTTCCTCAGTAAAGGCATGAGAAACATCTCGGGGACTGCTAGTGAACTCACCCAGCCCACTGATGGTCTGGTCTTCCACCACGAGGACATGAACACAAAGCAAACCCCGTAAGGTTGAATATATTTATTCTCAAACGGGTGTTCTTTTCTAAATCTCATAGTGCACCTGGACCAGTTTGCATTTGTCCTCTGGAAAGCAAAGTGGAGAAAGCACACCAAGACCAAGAAAGGGCAGGTCTGACAAAGCAATCCATGACCTTGGTTCACCCCTTTTCTCCCACTTCTCAATCTGGTAGGGATGTCAATCCCAAAAAGCACTGGTAGGATCGAAAGGAGAGCACACAAGGCAAGACAAGTTGGTAGCATCTTAAGGAAAAAGTAGAGAAAAAGGAATCCAGGAAAGGGAAGAGGAAGGGTTCCAACTGGCAAAGAGGGATACAGTGCTACAAGGACAAAAAGACCAGTTAAAAGCAGCAAAAACTGAAGCCATGTTAGAAAACTGGCATTCTGACCACCAACGCTCTGGGGATCTTTGAGGACCGTGTGCTCTTTGAGGCAAGGACTGTATTTTTGGTTTGTGTTTGTACAGTGCCTGGCACCCAGGGCTGCTGAACTGGCACAAAGAACAATGTGGAGGGTGTTTGCTCCGAGCATAGTGAAAATTTATGTTAAATGAAAGTGGGGGAAAGTGAGTAAAGGAAATTGTAAGGCTTCGTGAACGGGTAGTCCCCACAAATTCACTTCTAGAGCTGCTCTCAGGGGGGAAAGGAAAAGAATTATCAGAATGGTCCAAATGCCAGAAAAATCCTGCCTGGAAGGAGTTGGCAAAGAAGGAAAACTATATCAAGGAGATGCATTAGCAAATTTTGAATGGTAATAATACTGCCAAGCAGGATCGACTGCCTTCCTGGGGTTTGTGGCCCATCTGTATTTCCACACTGCTGCTTTTATCTGGTCAGAATGTCTCTACTAACTAGAATATGGCTTGGTTTGGTTTTGTTTTGTTTTCTAAAGGAAAATAGTTGGGGGGGGAAACCACAAAAAACGCAGCCAGTGCTTACTCTCCGGATGTACTGTCTCTCATGCTGAAAATATATGGAGGAAAAACAAGAGAACAGAAAGATAAGATAGAGAGGACATGAAAACACAGGAGACCCACAGAAGCAGACCACAGCAAAGCATCATGCAGCAGGGTACGGATCTCAGCAGCTACAATCAGAAGCAGCTCCTGCATAATAGCAAAAGTCACCTTTAGCCATGGCCACAGATCCACATTTTTACAGCAGCCTGGTTGGGCCTATACATCTGCCCAAACTGCCTCACTCCACGTTCCTTTATCTGCCAGTTCTCCACCAGTTTGGCCTGCCGTGGTTTGTACTTCATTCTTAATGTCATTGCCTCTATGCTTCTCTCTGCTTCCGAGATCACGTCTTTTCCCATCCTTGCTACTCTCCTGGTGCTGATTACATACAGCAAGTAAATAAATCTGCCTCTCATGCCTCTGTCAAATCTGACCGCACCGTATCGGCCAAAATCGCTGGTTCTAACGTCTTGGGCTGCAAGAAGGTAGGAACTGTTGCTGAACATGGAATAGCTGCTGCATTTGCCTACAAAATCATGGTACTGCTGGTATCTACTTCAGAGCGCTCAAGGGGTGGGCGTTCAACCGTGCAAAAGTGACACTGACTGCGGAAATTTGCACACCACTAGCTTTGTACCGAAAACGCTGCCACTCGTGCTTGCAGAACGAAAATAAGATCAAGGCAGAAGCAAAGGATGATTGTGTTTCTGTGAGGTCAAAAGAAAATAATTTCCTCTCTCGCCCCGCACCACCCTGAGAGATGCAAAGGGTTTGCGCAGCGGCAGCTCTGTTTGTCACCACATCGAGACCAGCTCTGCTGGGAAACCAGAAGGTTCAGGATGTGGAGATCATCAGAAGAGCGACTGAAAAGACAAAGCTTTTGCTCTCTCTCTCTGGCATCCCTTCCCTCAGGATGTCAGTCCTCCTTTGCCAGTTCTGAGCCATTTCCACCTCCTCTTTTTGGAAATGGTCAGTATGCCCCAGTGCCACTGCAAAGCCCCTTTGCACCTTCCCCCCCACCCAGGCACCCAGCCCATATTCACCCAGGGACAAGAGAAACTGGAGTACTTACATTATACCAACTCTGGCTTTTCTGTAAGGACAAAATAAAAGAGAAGCATTAGTTAGCACAGAGATCTTAGGATCAAAAAGAAAGATGGACAGAGAAACTAGGTCCAATCTGGTTTGTATAATTAGTGAAGTGAAAGGGGGATTAAACGGAAGATTTCAATGGATTTCACAGTGTGGTCTAAGACAGTTATTTCCAGTTACAGGAACAAAGAACAAATCCAGAAGCACGAGTCCATAATAGGAAACAATTCAGGCTAACGTGTGCATGTCCACATGCACGCACACACACACAAACTCGCACACGCATGCTGTAATCATTTTTGCAGAACAGCAGCGCCCACTAGCAACAGAAGGGCTAACCATAATCATTGCCAGCCATTTCTTTTAGAGGCTTCATTCTTCCACGTCTGCAGGCTAGGCTGCAAAAATCACATTGCGTTGAACGGACCCTGTGCAAATAAGCCCTCAAAGAACTACCAGGAGGGAGGGACGCAATTTAACTCACAAAAGCCATCAGGCAACACTTCCAATAGTATTTTAAATTTTAAAGGGAGACTCATACAGAGCCAGGAAAACTACTGAAGAAAATGACTAGAAAAGCTAAGCAAAAAAAAACCAAACCAAAACAAAACAAAAAAACTGGGGATTTTTTTTTCCCCCCAGAATTTCAGTGCACAGTGTTTTGCATCATCTGCACATGTGATTTTTTTTTTTGTCCTTATCATGGCATTTCAGATGGTTTGAGAGGACAGGCCACATGTCACACTGGAGCGTATGAAAAAGCTAGCTCAGCTTGGAAAGTCACACTTGGCAATTTTCAGATGGAGGTGAGATTTATCTGCACAGAGGGAGGAAGAAATAAGCTTCACACTCCCACTCCAGTCAGGCTGGCTTTCCAATGTCAGGACGCTGAGCAGAACTGACAGAAAGTATAGGCATCCCCCTTTTGAGGGTGGATTTACCTCAGGGCAATGAAGCTTGGGGGCACTGTAGCCTTTCACCACCAACGGTGGTCAGCTACAGTGCATATTGCTGGCACGTTGTGTGCCAGCAGCCACACAGCTGTGCCCGTCCCCCTCTCCCAACGAGCAATGGCATGTCTACATTACACCCGGGGGAGCTGGGTCTAACAGACAAGGACAAAAGCAGTATTTCACTGCATTTCTTTCTTTGGAAGTCATCTTGCTTCTGACCTTGGACTGGGAGTATTTTTCACAGCTTTATACTCAGTCTGGAATATGAAGGAAAACATCCTGGCCTCCGACTTGTGACAGAGCCTGTGGAAGTTTCACTCAGAGAGTTAAGTTCATATTCACAGAAGCACAGAAACCACCTGCACTGGGATAGTCCACAACAGGACCGGTGACGTACAGGATGTTTACCATAGGAAAGTAAGCGCAAAGGGTTAATGAGATCAGATTGGACCAGAGATTTCTATGAAGACATGGGGTTGCTTACACTGTGCCTTCCCTGGACCTCCCTGCTTTCAGTTTCCTATGCTGCCTATATGCCACTCCAGCAAACAGCCTCGCTGGCATCTGGATCTCATTCACGGAGCCAGCATTTCCAAAGGATCCCTTGCAACCTTGGGCATTTCTGCCTGTTTCACTGCCCTGATCTCTAATGAAAAACCCCACAGTAACATAGTATATGTCACAGGCCAAAATACAAAAGTTTGATGTTAAAAAGTGAATGCCCCTAAGGCCTTTCCCCAAATCCTGGGGAAAGGATATGAACTGAAGAACTGAATACACAGTATGGCTCATCAACTAACCAGAGGAATTTCCTCTTACTTCCTACGCTTTTCCATACTTGGCCATACCCTCCATTCATAAAGGGTCTGGTTGAAGTCATCCTTTTCTGCAAATAGGACATGGAAAAAGGTCTTATGCAATTCAGCCTATACTAAAAAAAAAAATCAGGGGAATTAATCTTAAACCACGTACACACCACCTCGTCCTCAGGAGCACAGGGTCTAAGATGGAGCGATTTTCCTGCAGGTTTGTTTTGCCATCTGTCTGCCTTAATGAGCAAAAGGCATAACTCAGAAATTTCTGGGGAAAAAAAATTCATAATCAAACTATAATTGGCACAGACAAAACAGAGACACTGCTGTCACTGTGTCTTCTAAATCGGGGTGCGCATGTTGTGGTGTCAGCACACTGCAACAGGATTTCATTCCCCTCTTCTACATTAACTGCAGTAACTCTTTCTTCGCCCTCACATTTGAATTTCCCCAAACTGTGGCTCCTCTATAAAGAAGCTCTCCAGCTCCTTTCTTAAGCTCTTCCGCACAATTATACTGACATCCTCATCCTCATCTTTTGCCTCCACCAAGTGTTCTAACCATGAGGAGATTCCTTCCCCCGACCACTGTTTTGCACGCAGAACAAACTACAGGAAGTCCAAAGAGAAGGGAGACTATCTGAGTCCTTAAATCCATCTTCAATTTTATTTACCTTTTTATTTTTAATTCACTGAGAGTCAGAATACAGGGGGATTTGAACCGTGAAAATCAAGAGACAGTATAATGGAGGGGAAAAAGAAAGAAAAGGAAAAACATATTCTTACTTTGAGCAGGTTAAGTCTGTCATACTGGAAAAAGAAACCATAAGCATTAGAACTGAAAAGAGAAAATAAGTAAGTAACAGAGGAATGGAGTTGCACACAGAAGTGGAAAAGATGTAACTGATTTGCAGAGAGGATGCCATAGGAGCAGCTGATACCAGAGTTCATAGTTACATGGTGCTGTAACCAGGAAGAACTTAGGAGAACTTGAGGAAGGAGAAAAACTGGGTGTTTTCTCTAAGCCTTTAATTAATATAGCGTTGCCTCTAAATCTTCATGGGTTAATGATCTCATATTTGCATACACTGCTATGGAAGATTACAGCATTACAGTGCAGATGGGAAGCAGTGGATCACACATAGGAATTTCAGGCTGCTAACTTGATGCCAACAGAAGTTTCCACCTTTCAGCACTACTGGGAGCAGGATCACAACACACTCCTACACGCCATTGCTTCCAGGGGAATGGAAACCTTTTGCCAAGTGAATGTCATGCCACATTGCTCTAGAAGTATCCTTAAGTCCATTTTACAACTGGGGAAACAGAGGCACAGAACCAGGGTGAAGGCAGAGCTCAGAACGGATTCCACAGCCCTTTCTCCTGACCTGTGCACTTCCGAAACCTAAGCTAGTCACCTGGCTTCTAAATGCCCATGGCCAAGTAACTCAAAGAAATTGATGAAATTTATTCCCAAATCCCTCACCCCAGCCCAAAATGACCAGAATTTCATGACCTACTATCTAAAGGGGTATTATACTACCCAATGGGAGAGGTAAATGAGAAGACACAGCCAAACTCTTCTCATAATCGCACACTGAAAGGACAAGGTGCAACAGTCATAAGCTGCAGTAAAGGAAATTCTGTTCAGATGGAAGGAAAAAGCCTGTTCACAACAAGAGTGGTTAAGCACTGGAGCGGGGGCCCAACGAGGCTGTGGGATCTCCAGTCTTGGAGGTCTGCAAAAGGCGGCTGGCCAAGACTTTAGACCAACCTGATCTAAACCACATCAGCCCTGCTTTGAGCAGGGGCTTGGACTAGAGACCTTCCGAGATCCCTTCCAACCTAAACTGTTCTACAATCTCCAGGGCCTACATCAAAATTCATGTTTTCCCCTAACCTGATATTTATCCTCAGCATTCATTACTAGCTATAGACAGTGGGAAGAATCTGAAGGATTTGCAATGGAGAGGAAATCACTTTTATCCTTAGGCAAGAGCAAAAGAGTTAAAAATATGTATTTCATTGCTGGCTGCTAGCAAAAAGGCCTTTTTGCTGAGTTCAGAAAGCGGTTACAGAAGCAGCAGTGTTTGCCAGTAAAAGCCTAAGGCTGACGCAGACCTATGGGTGGTTTGGTTCATGCCACACCGGTGGACAGCATGGAAAAGCAAGCTCCAGGAAATATTTCCTACAGATGTAGTCCAGTGCTTAAAAACTCCCGGTGAAGCGCTCCCTCTGATGGCAACACTGCAGCACGACAATTAACACAACAGACAAAAGAGGGCAAGGGACTTCAAGCAGATCTGTCAGCAACTGTATAAACACAGCATCAAACTCATGGGCTCAAGCTGTTTCATTTCATTAGCGAGACAGGTTGGAAAATCAGACCATTCTTCTTGTAGAAGACGGGTGGGGAGAGGAGAAGAGGCTGAGGAAGGAGATTTTAAAATCTTTGTCCTGAAGTTCTTTGTTCCTGACCTCTTCCTATCTTGAACAGATACCACCATCATCTGTGTGGGGAGAATCAGGGGGCTTATTACGCCTGAGATTCCTCGCTTGTACCAGAGAAAGCCACCTTGTGAAGCACGGAAAAGAGATTCGGCCTTCACGGTGCTTTAGGCTCACCCTGTGCACAGACCGTGCGTGAGCAGGGCAGGAGGCTGTCATGCAGGCTGGCGGAGGTCATGCCTGGGATCCCCTTCTCTCTGTGCATCAGCTTCCTCGCACTGGAACTCATCTGAGGTCCGCCTCCCTCTTGTTTCTCTAATTGTCTTAAAGTTGTTGGGTTTTTTCTCTCAGAAAAGCAAGGGGCTGGCTGCAAGCACATCACAGTACCACTTTTTACACGTACATCGCTCTCTACCAATGCTCTTCCCACCAGTCCCTCTCCTAACAAACCTCTCCATAGCTTAGGCAAAGTGCCTCCAGCCTACCATAGCCTAGCCATGACCTGTCCTGACCCACACACCTCTACTCACCAGCAATCCTTTCAGGACTCTCTGCTACTCCAGATCTGCTTTTTCCACAGACCTTCTTTCACACCTCACCTGAGACACTAGTCCCACAGTCCTCCTTTGTAGTTATCCAAGCTACAGTTACCAAGCACAAGACAATCTGTCTAAAAAAAGATATAAAGAAGCTTCCAGCAGACACCAGCAATCACGCAAGGTCAGGCTGGCTACGAGAGGCATTATGACCAAGGAAAAACAGTAAGCCAGCACTGTAGACTCCACTAGTCTCTAAGAACTTGCCTAGAATTAAATCCATGGCATCAGCTGGGGAAAGGCCAAGGCATTGGTTTTGTGGATTATGAAGCCATCCAAGCCATTCTGGTTTTAACTTTACTTGTATACACGTGGAAATGCCAACAGCCTGGCACTTTGTCCAATAAGCATCCCATCTGCGTTTCTGATTTTTACACTCTTCTGAGGGTAGCATAGAGATGTGAGATCAAATCTCAAACGAGCTTATCTCCAATTCAAGCACCCACAGAGGGATCTTCCACTTATTACCTTTCAGAGCAAGCCCATGAATTCTCACAATTCATTTGGGACAGGTCTGTTCTAACAGGTTTAAGCTGGATTCATTTGAAATCACTGATCTTTAATATTTACATCACACAGGAAAGCGTGCAAGGGCAGTAAGCTGAGATCACTGGCCACAAAACTACTATTCCTCATAAAAAGCAGGCAAGAAGTTACGGAGATCAACTCTTGTTTCTGAAAGGCATAAAGTAAGAAGAGAGGAAAGAGAAGGGATTATAGTACTGTTCAGCCTACCAAAGCCAGCGGATTTCTCCCCAGCAAAGACAGCAGTTCACTTCAAGGGAGGGGGAAAGCAAACCTTAAAACAAAGGCTAAAATTACTTGGAAGTAATTGAAGGAGTGTGATGAACAGGCCAGTTCTCACACCATGTGAGCAAATATTAATGAGATCCCAGTGATATAAGTGAAACCAGCTTCTCGGCTACAGGCATCAGGCTGAGCTCTTGCTGACATTCTCACAGCCGCACCAGGAGAATGCCTTACTGGGGTCACCGCTCAGTACCACGGGGAGGGTTTCTGAGTGATAAGACAATTCTACAGCGGGGGACAGGAGAGAAAAAAGAAGGCTTACTTTGGAGAGGCGCTTGTGTGACTTAATCGGGAGAAAGCATGCAGGAATGAAAAGAGAGAAATTATGAAAAGAAGAAAAATTACCTCACAAATCAAGAGAAGGAAAACCCACAAACCCAACAGAAAGCATTATATCCCCCCTGCTTCCTTGTGAAAGGCACCGCGAATTAAAAGTCAAGCTTTAGTAGCCACCGTGTTGGTAAAAAAATTGCACTCCCATGGCCTTAAATCACAGCACTTTATGGGCCAGGGCAATGAAACTCATCTCTGTAATTCCCCCTTACCAAGGACGCCATTTCCCTGACAAAGCATCCCCCAGTGTGGCTATAAACATAGCAAGCCCCGCATCCTGCCTGCCTCCCATCTGCATGGCTTTCTTTTGGGGACAGACTGCTGGCACCATAACGCACGAGGGTGTCATCCGGTCCTGCCGCCCTGGCATGGTGTTTGTAGGTCACTGTGTGCACAGGAAGCAAGCCTGACCTCAAGGGCAACCTCAGAACTGACAGGTCTCAAATGATTCATCTTGAAAAAACCCTTTGCCCCCTCTTCTGAATCCACATACTCCCCCCTTAGTGGAGAGCGATCAGTGCAGGCCAGTGAATCCTGTTTCCTCTGCTGACAGTGACCGCAAAGGGGAGTAGATGAAGACTTTTTGTGTGCTTGACACAATCCAGCAATAAATCGGGCAAAGATGACAACGCATTTGACACAAGCCATCAGAGTTATGCCTGTGACACCGTGAAGTTATTCAGGCTGAAATACTTTACTTCAAAAATCTGGAAAAAGAAAAGACAAGTGCTCCTGACAGCTATCTATCTTATAATACACCATTGACATTGGGGTTATAATCAAAGGTTATGTTTGGGTTCCAAGGCCCTTGTGTGTGTTTCGCCAGGTCCCACTGCTCACAGAAAAATCACGAGTCACCAGACCTGAAACCCTCTTCCTCAGTACAGCAAATACAAGGTTGTTTCTAACATGGTCAAAAGACACAATACCTTTCTAGGGAAAATATCATCTACCCCGGCCAAGACAGTCATAACACTGCACCGACGGTAGGCAATGTGCAGAGGATTGGCAAACTGATTCTGTGCAACTTGAACCTCATCTCAACACAGGGCTTAGACAGGACTGGAGAAATGCATGGGCCCTTCACAGGCTGTCTGCACAGAGGAACCTTCATTTGTTCCATGACCCTTCATGACCCAGATGATAAAAAGTAATTGCAACAACTGATTTTCAAGGTCTTTCTCAAAACCACAGAGCCGCCCAAGGAAACAGGGCCTTGACTGCAAAAACGTTAGCCTACATCAGCTGTTATGGAACCGCAGTATAAGCCATCAGCAACTCATGGACTTGGGTCGCTGAAAGGATGACAGAGTTGTGCTGAAGTCCGACCTACACAAATGGCTCCCAGTTAGGAGGATTTTCAGAAGTATGATGGGGGAAGAAGGAGGAAAGTTAGCCAGAGGAAAAAAGGCACAGGACAAAGCCAGTGTACCGCATGAGAGAGTTTAGAACTGGGGACACGTGCACATCTGGGCCAAAGTCATTTGCTCGCTTCTCACCTTGGAGTTCTTGGCCCCACTGCGGCCTGACTGAGAGGAACAGCTACGCTGTACACCCTGCTCCGGCGTGGAAGGGGATTTGTCTGACGAGTGGTCTGAGCCTTTTTCCACCATGGCGTCTCCTTGGGAGTCCTGCGGTGTCGGGGACCGGGAGCGTTTGCGCAGGATTGGGGAGCAGGCAGGCGTGCTGCGGTTTGAGTTACTGGCAGTACTGCAGAAAGAAAGAAAGAGCAGGGTTAATAATCTTCAGCTCAAACAGAAAGCAACTGCACGCATGCCTTGAGGTGAAGCATTACCCACAGATTTCTATGCTAGCACAGCGGACAAATCTGGCTTTCTGAAGCGATGCACCCAATGCCATACTTAGGACCCCAGTAAAATTAGGCTGTAGACAGTTCTCATTTACCGGTGGCAGAGGGAACTGCAACGGCCTGCCAGTGTCTTTCTCCACCCACTCTTCAATTCATCTGACCACAGGTGGATGCCTGTGAGAATGAACTCATTCTCTCCTGTCGGCTCTGAGAGTTTGAAATGATGGCCTGAGCTTAGAAAACTTAAACTTGCACTCAAGAACGAGGGAGACATCAGTGTGTTCTCGATAGTCCCACTCTGTCCCTCCTTTCTTTTATTTCAGCAGGTGTAACTATTCTCAACAGGATACACAAAAATGGATTCCTATCTTTCAGAAAACACTCCATTAAAGATCATAAAAAACAACTGGGCACTGGGAAGGGAGTCATGATGACAGACAATGCGGTCATGATTTCCTGTATCACATCATTCTTTCCCACACCAGTTAGAGTTGGGCATGAAAATGTTTTGCTACAATATAAAAGCTTTCATGATTCTTAAAAAAAAAAAAAAAAAAATTCCATCTCATAACAGGGAAAAGCAAGACCTTTCAGAGTAGTTTCACGGAAATTATGAAACATTTAGGGGAATAGAACTTCTCATTCGATATCTTCAGCAAATACCCTAACACGTAAATCAGAAAGCCAGTTACATATTTATACAGAACAGGAAAACTCAGATTTCCTCACTGTTCCTTCTCTTTTGATGCCTCTTCTTCCTGCCAGACTCTTCAAAATACCAAAGGCTACATCCATTTTTCCCTACGTAACTTGTTTCCTTCAGCAGTCAAATCTATTTATGACTGGCCCAAACATCTCTGAGGCCTTTCCAGCTGGTACCGTTCAACTCGGCAGCCTGCAGGTTACGGTGGAACCTGGGCTGATCCAAGGATGAACTTTGTGCTAACTCTGCCATGCTGAGTGGTTATGGTACCCTGTTATCTTCTGAGCATTAGAGAGCAGGCCACGTCTGAGCGACAGAAGAGCAGGCAACAGAAAAAAGGATGGAGAATTAAAACTGTAAGGGATTGAATTAAAGAAGCTAGTGCAATCAAACTCTTAAGGGCTATAATTTAAGCCCAATCATATACAGCAAACCAAAGTTTGCTTCTCACAATGGGATGTACAGTGAGGTAATTACAATGGATCATTTCCTTTCTGAGAATCTAGAAAAGCTGAATGCATGCTGTAGGTTTCATTAATTCTCAGATAAAAATCGTATCTACCTCTTACGTCCGAAGATGCCAAAAACATTTTACAAACGTTAGTTAGCAGATACAGGTAGATAATTTAATACACTCCTCCAGTGGTTACCAGTTTTAGTTTGGTTTGGTTTAGTACTAGATGAACTGGTCTCATAAATTATCCTCTATTTGCTCACCGCTTGTGTTAACACAGGAGTGATGACACTTTCCCTAAACAATTTGCAGAAAGCATGCAACAAAGACGCTTCTGCAAACATTAACAGAATCAAATTTCACGCTCGTACACACGACGAGCTTGCAATTGGCAAGAACAGGAGCACGGCACTTCACAGAAAACCCTTAGGAGATATTTTCAATATAAAGTGTGAAAGTTCATATAGATAATGAACAGGCTAGAGAAAATGGGTTTGCAAAATGTTCTGTAAATAGGAAGAAAGATGGATTAAATTACAGACTCTGCTCTGTTACCTATTTCTACTTATTAGACTGAGCACCATATAGATATAGAATTATAAAAAGCTGCTTGTTCAAATGCCACCTGAACCCCAAGTTAGCTCCAGTGCGAAGACCGGCAGAGTAATTCCCCCCCTCGGCTTGTTTCTTCACAGTTCACACCTGACAATGGCATACCTCATCAGTGAAATACGCCAACAGCATACCATGTCCTCCCTTTTTCTGGTCAAGACACAGGAATACTGAATACTAACTACACGTACAGCACAACTGTAGCAATATTCAAGCTTTAATCCCTCCAAATCATATTTGAAACAAAACAAAAGACTGAGCAAAAGATGATCTGGACCATTCTCCCAGCAGCATTGCCTGCAACAGTTTCGGTATATCATGAAGTAAAATTATCAGGGTTTTTTCATCTTACTGAAATGTACAAAAGTATCAGGTTTCTTCACAGGCTTTCAGCTGATCCAGTTAAAATGGCCATTTCACCTTTTCTGTCTTCCTGCTAATTCTCCCGGCTAAACTCAAGATGTACACACTTTTTTAACAACCCAGCATAATCGCATCTAGTGTACCAACTGCAATCAGCAACCACGTGTACGTGCAGAAGGTGCTGTGCAAATGGTACTAAGACTTGAAGTTCATCAGCAATGCTTCCAGAGATGGAAACGGTTTTGAATTGCCATTCCTATGGTTAAGAACTCTAAATTCTAAGGCTGTATTGCTCATGCTGTGTTACTGCTTATCTGGCATTACACCAAATTTCCTAAATTTTGCCCCCAGCATGCTTGAGTCAACATAAACTGGTTTATGTGAGAGGTCCCCAGAAACACAAGGCAAGAATTTGAAGCCAATGCTCCTGAGTCACGTATCACTGCACTCCATTTGTTTGAACAGACGTGCTCCTTTTTCTTCTACAGCTCTACGAAACCTGAGTTTACCATGCACAACCTCCTTCTCATTTTCAGTTCGAGTTCATACTCACAAGTTTCACTTTGAGTTTCAGCTTCAAGCAACTCTATAAAGGCCAGGCCAAATTCAGTCAAGGTTCTGCTTGCTTCCAGGTTACAGTTATGAAGGAGCACTGCGTTTTTACTGCTTCTAAAGTAAAGCACAAAATAACCAGTTCGAAACCAGGGTACAGCTGCACCACGTGCATGTGAAACTCAGACGAAACCTGCTAAAAACTCTTTTACTCAAATTGTAGTGAAATGAGACAAATTTTGCCTTTTGTGAACTGCAATAAATACATTAATGCTAGCTCCAGTACACGCTTACTCACACGCAGGCGTGGAAGATACATTCTCAGCTTTCTCCACTCTAAGCACAGGCATGCTCCAAAACTGGCTTACACCTAGCCCAGATACAGCTAAGCGGTGTGCCGCTAGGGAGGCCAATTCAAGCTAATCACCCATGGTCTGACAAAGCTCCTCAGGTAGGTTTTTCAGTCACGGCTGAGTAACCCACGCTGCCGCAGCTACATAGGAGCAGCATCAGCACTAACTACCTTAAAGCTAGCGTATATACGTTTGTCCAGGCTCAGTTTGCACCACCGTAGCCATATGTTTTGGTGCCAGCTCTGCCAAGCACAACCTCAGGCAGACTCTGGCCTCCATGTTCGTTTTCCAGTCACTTAGCATCGCTGGCATGCTTTAAAAAACTAAATCCACACGTACATTTTGTGTCAGGTATGTATGGATTACCACCTTTGCAGAGATAGGGGAAAAAAGACAGCTTCGAGGGCACCCCCTCAGGCTGTCCCTTAAGTCAGTGGTGGAGAGCTGATCAAACTCAGGAGGTCTGAATCCACCTCATACTATCTGATGACTGGGCAATGCAGAATATTTCTCACATGAAGGACTCCAGGGGTGTGCACACAATGAAGAGCACGAAGAGCCTGTTAATTCAGCCTCTCGTCTTTACCACAGCGAGGATGGGCACAAAACCCACAAGCCCGCAGCTCCGTCCCGCTCGCCTCCCCCTGCCCTGAGCCCCTCAACACTCTCGCTGCTCCTGCTCAGTCCCTGAAGTTTGAATCCAACCCAAGGCACAGCCATGACGAACGCTTTCTGCAGTTGCCATAGTGACCGAGGCCTGCAATTGAACCAGGAATCAACGCCTGAAATGCCAAAACGGCTTGACCCACTTTGAAAAAAAATAATAGTAATAAATAATGCTTTAGAGACCTAATTGACCAGAGCGCATTCAGGGCCTCACATACCCCTGCAGTGTAGCCTTTAGTGGATGCAACAGATTAAGTCAGGGACAGAACACAAACAAGCCCACCTAAGCAGCAGCCCCTTGCTCCTAGGTGAAACCTCTGCATGGGGTATATGAAAGCACAGAAGGCAGAGTACGTCTTCTTGGTTTATGTTCATACTGTGCCTAAGAGAAACACCTCGTCTTATGGCTGCAGTAAAAACACCACGGGCAAGTACGACACGGCTAGGAAGAGGCCAAACTCTGTTCAGTCCCATGCAGGACAAGCCTCGATATCTGGAGCAGCATAGCGAAGAACTGAGCTTTTCTTTAAGCGGTGGGAAAAGAACGAACATTTGGCAATGCACGAACAAGCCACCTGGTCACGCCCTATCCTGGACGCTCCACAAAGCAAGGACACAAGGCAAGGCGCAAAAAGACCAAACTTCCTCCTCCAACAGCGTATTTCCTGTAAAGATTTGGACCAGCCAGTGAATAGAGACTTCAGCCAGGAGTAGCTTTTGGGAAAGGCTACAGTCTGTACTCCACAAGCTAAGCTTGGGATTCTTACAGCTACAAAGGAACCCTGAGGACTCTTTGCAATGTTCTAATAGAATATTCAGCAAGAAACCTGACTTTGTTCAAGTCTGTTAAATAAATTGTGCATGAATGACATTCAACCAGTCCTGAATTGATATGAAGGTCTGTCCGTCCTACCAGATCTTCTGAAATAAATCACTCTGCCTGCCACTACAACACAGCCATCCCTGGGCTTCAGACAAGCACCCTGCAATGGTTCTTTCCCAAATCACGCGTGCCCAAATAGCCAGCAGCCGCCCTCCAGGCACAACAGCTTGCAGAAGAGCACTGTCACAGCATCTGCGGCTGCACTGTACAACAAATAGCGGCTTGTTGTTCTCCCCTCAGGTAGTGAGCGATACGTACCAATTAAGATGACACACGCCAAACCTACTTGAATCTGCCAGTTGCAGGATGTGAATTAGAATTTAGCCAGAAGTAATCACTGTGTTACGAGGAGTACCAAAGGGTTTGTAACAACAAGGGCAGCTCATCTGAACAAGGGGCAGCTTCAGGCACACAGTGCTCCCCCTACCTTCGTTGTGATCACCAGCTTCTCAGACAGCAGAAACAGATCATCGACACCATTTCCTGCAGTGTATTTCTAAACCCCTTGGACTTCCTCAAGAAACTCCTAATCCGGAAAGCTAACCGGCAGCCTCCAAGTCCGCCACAGTTCTCAAAAGAACTTGCTTTACAAGAGTAAAGATGAGCTGAAGATGCTCACATCTCCCTGCGGTCCGTAGCACCTACCTAATAGTAAGCTCTTCAAGGCCCAAAACTGGGGTTACCGACCGCATTGCAAATGTTGGGCTTAACTCTGGAAAGTGCCGAGCGCTATGTCCCCAAACCAGCAAAGAACTTAAGCACATATTTAACTCTGTGTGTCTGAAGTCTATGGGCTGTGCAAACAAAGTCAAGCTTGTGCTTACATGCTTTCCTAAACAAGAACGAAGGAGATCCTCAAGCATAAAACAGAACTCTACTGATGAAGTCTTGAAAAGAGCAAAAAAAGCTACAAGGTCAAGAAGGCACCTCAAGCCCGGCTGTAGTACAAAAAGAGTTAATTCTCCTCAGAAACAGCTAGTAAGGGGGTTAATTAGACGCCTACAAAGATACTTCTCTGTGATACAGTCTGACATCAGTGGAAAAAGATGAGATTCAGAAACTCATTATGCAGTCTACCAAACAGCAAGCAGATGGTAACAACTTTCGATCATCACCAACCTACACTCACTTCAAATTGATAATCCAAGAACGAAAACCTCCATATATCTTCCAGCAATTCCCTGGGCCTGCCACTGCTCTACAAGCAATAACAAAATGCTATACTTATATTGCATCTCCCCATAAAAAAGACAAAAAAGAAAGCATTAAATTAATGCAATTACTATGCTTCAGGGGATTAGCAAATCACTGCAAGCATTAGGAGGGAATTCGCCTTCTGCCCATATACAGCACTGCAAGGTTGGTCAAATGTATTATTAACGATGTCATTGTCTTTCTCTGAATCATCTGATACTGGTTACCACTAGAGACAGACTATCAACTCTGATAGACAAACGGTCTGACATCTTACAGAAACTCCCGCTGTGCTGTGTTCGAAACAATCCTTCCACCGCTCCCTTCCTACTTGGAGTTATTGCAAAAATCTCAAGAAAAAGTTGGAAAATGTTTTCGAAATAGAACAAGACAGATCTTAATAATACTGTCGAGTAATTTAGAGAGGATCGTTAATCTGCAGAGAACCAACACGTATTATAAGTCATACACTAAACCCTTCCATCACTCACAAATTAATATAATTCCATTTGCTCCAAAGGAAGACAAACCACATGGAACAAAGTATGATGGAAAATACAATGAAATCTGGGAAGCAATAAAGGGGAAATAATGCAAAATAAGAATTTCACATCCCTCAGAAGTCGACGGCATGTCTGTTTCAGACACAGCCCTAACATGGTCACCTGCAGGTCACTCGGTCTATGGCTGTACTTCTCAAAGAGGAACACATAAGGGCTTTGTTTCCTCTCCTCCCCACCATAATGCCAATGGATCTTGTAACTAAAAGCAAGCATTGCAATACCTGATGCTGTCTTCAAAATCTCAGAGCCCGGATCTTGGGACAGAACAGAGCTTGCAAGTTTTGCTTAAAACATAAATATAATAATGAACACCGTTAAGCCACCCCTGATGTGAAGAAAGGTTTGAAAACTTGACAGCTCAAAGAATAAAAAATAAATTTAAAATAAATCCAAGCATGCTTATTTTAAACCTCGTTATTTCCAAGCTAACATCAAAATCTTTCAATGGTTTGGAGACGCAATGTCGCTGTCATACATCAATCCACGTGTCTTGTTTCAAGGGAGAGCGAGAAAAATGCCATATAAAACTAAAAAGCTAGCGACAAGATCCACGCTCATTTTTGGATGAGGACGTAAGTGTGGTACAACTTTTAGATTACGTCAAGAAGAGCACAAGCACTCTTCCTTTCTGCTCATCTCCTGCTATAACTTCAGCAAGGCTATGAGCATCCCAGGACTTCGTCCCCAGCACAGGTAGCGTCCACCTGAACACATTCTAATCCTGTGGCAGGGGTTTTATAAAGCACAGATTAAACGTCTAATGAAGCCTCACACCATATCTTATCGGCGACAAAGCAGGGGTGGAGAGGGATACTGTATATGCCAGGAGTAGAAGACAAAGCTCGAGCTTTACATCTTCCCACTCACTCCTGCTGCTCATCAGCTTTTGTAAGTTAATGGAAGACGCTATGATCTTCAAAGCTGGGATCGAATCAGTTTCTTTTGCTCACCCCTTCACATTTCATTCCTTTACCGTTCTGAAAACAACGACGCAACATTTTCACGGCCCCTCACCCTGATATCCTCCATGCAATCTCTCCCCTTTGCTCTAACCATGCAGCAGCACTGCCCAGCTGAAAGTTAAAAATAGAGAGGGTCAAGGGCTGCAGCCGATACTGGGAAGAGTCAGACACCCTCAGTGCAAAAGTCACACATAGTCCTTTGTCCTGAGGACCTGGTTTGGGCTTGTTCCCCCACATGACATATTCTCGCTTGCCTTATCCAGGTTTCTGGTTTTCAGTGGCACAAGCAGTTGGGGGCTTCCCTTGGCAGAACGTTGGGCATCCAAAGTTATTGCACCGATGTGAAGTATCTCTCTGAGATTCAGCTTGAAGTTCTCTTCCATCCTACTGAGCCAAAATCACAAGCTCCATCCTAAATCTACCAGCTTCAAAAGGAGTTCTCCTGCAGATACATGTGACTTAATGGAGCAAGGCAACAGGAACATATCCTCTTTACCAAACCAGTCATTTCCATGATGGACAGGACAATGCTAGTCACCAGTAATCTAAGAAGAAGCAATTTTTTAGCGAATGGGGATTCATCAGATTCTCATTGCCTATAAACACACACAGTGCAACGAGCCCTTGTTTCCTACTGCTCTCCCCTGCCAAAAAGAAACAAACAAACAAAAAAGCCACCTGTATAGACTCTGGAGGACAGCCTGAAAAAGCACACCAAAACAAATTCTGTCCCTCCCCATCACTGCAAATATATAAACACAGAGAGGAATGCAAAGCAGAACCAAGACAGCAGTGTGCATGCTCCGAGCCCTTTTAGGAGCGAGGGAGCACATGGGCAAACAAATACACCATATTTCTGCAGCAGCTCCAGCTGCCCTCCTGTGACGCATCGCCAGTTCATCCAACTTCAACCCCCTTCTGCCTCTCTCCATATCCCCAGATGTTATGAGGGTAATAAGTGCCCCTTCGGGCGTGGGGGATGGGGGAGACAGTAGGCGTAAAGGGAAAAGGAGGAGGGGTGAGGGGAACGAAAGCTGAAAAAAAAAAAAAAACCCAAAACAAAAAACCCAACAATCAGATTTGCTCATCGGTTGTTTCAAACAATCGAAAAGGCTGCTTTAGCAATTCCACTGCCGGAGAGGCAGGGCGCGTGCATGGGGGAGAATAAGGAAAAAAAAAAAAGGGGGAATCAGCCCGTGGAAGGGGAAAGAAACGAAGCATCTCTGCAACATGATGTCACGCTGCCTGCTTTCAAGTCCCCCAAACAGAAAGGGAGCAGCAGCAGCAGCAGCAGCAACCAACATGGACTCCAGATTTAATCTGCCTCGAAAGCGTTACGTCTCGGGCGGCAGATCTGCTCGGCGGACCCGCGCTGGGCACAGCGCACGCAAGCCCTTCGCCTCCGCCTTCCACACGCGTCCGTGCATCCACGCACACGCGGGCACACGCTCCCAGAGCCGGCAGACAGCACACGTACACACACACACACAACCCGAGGGGAGGGGAAGAGCGGCATCCGCAGAAGGAACGGGAGAGCAAGCACTAACCTGGTAGCCATTAGGGACCGTGGCGCGGCGCGGCGCGGCTATAGGAATTCATTCATTCATGCACTTGTGCGGGGTGGGGGGGGGAGAGCGCGGGTGGGCCGGCGGTGAGGTGGGAGGGGGCTCACCTCCCGCACCATCCCCGAGCCCTCCCCGAGGGGGAAGAGGGACCACGGGGGGTGCCCGGGGCTCCTCACGGGCACCCACCACAGCCCCCTCTCTCAGCTCCCTCGCATGCTGCTCGGGCTCCTGCCATGGCTCTGCCTCTCTTCCCGCCCCCCCCCCCCCGGCTTTGTGATTACGATCGAGGTCTGCGCGCGCCTCTCCCCCACACCCCCCCCCGCGCTTTCACACACGCACACACACGCACACGCAGGCACAGCCTGTGGGCTGCCGGCTTTCCGGAACGCAACCCCCTTAAACGCCTTCGTGATTCGTGGCTGCCGGGGGGGAAAGGGGCAGCTCCTGCCATATTTTTTTTTTCTTTTCCCTCCTCCCCCCCCCCCCCGAGGTCCCCCCTTATTATTCCTGTCGCTTTTAGATGCTGTTTATAAAGTTTGGGCAAAGCCTCCAGGTTAAGATCCCGCAGGTTGGAAAAAAGTCAACGTTCGTCTTCCCTGTGTAGACAACTAGACCTGTGGGAGAAAGTTTTGAAGCCCGTAAGCTTGTCAATGCAAGAACAGTCAGGAAAATTAAACCCTAATTACCTGGTAGTGTGCATAATCTAAACTGAATTAAACACTGTGAGGACACGCTCATTTAGAATTAAGGTGACCTCAACTCAATTTAGCTTACTTCATCTAGGAAGCTAAGTTGGTTTCATTTTTCATGCCCATCCATGTGTAAACTGGCCTGGGATTTTTAAAGAAACGGTATCAAGCAAAGTTTACAACTCTACAGCAGCATTAGTACATGGCTGGACTTTACTTTGGGGGACGTACACAGCGCTGTATCCCTACACACCCGCTCATGGACATCTTCAGGCCAGAATAAGGAGAAGGGTTTCAGTCCCTCCATGACACAAATTACCTAGGCTGAAGGATGAAAAAGAAGAGAGCAAAACAACCAACTAGCTTGCACTTCTCCTTCCAGGAGCGAAACCAGACCTTGTCTGTGCAAGGAAATCACGTAGAACTGATCTGTAACAGCTTCTCACACTCACACCCTCCATTTGAAGCACTAGTGACCACGTGTGAAAGTACTCTGGGTTATTTTAGGGCTTTAAATGTGAAATAACTTTCCAGCATAGACGAGCCTTAAAGAGTAGCCAGAGAAGGTCCTGTACTGGTGTGGCTACAGTACTTTAAAAATTTACACCTTAAATCACTTCTGTTCCTCACCAGTCTCCTCCAGTCTACATTCACATCGCCCACCTTAGATGTTTATTTTCAGAGTTCCCTGTGTTATCAACTGAGCCAGGCAAGCAAGTCCAGAGTATAATTTAGAGTACCTTAGTCAGGAGTCTGACTACAACCAAATCTAGATGCTGCGAATGACACCCCCCCCCGCTCCCCACTGTTAACAGAAGGAGCTGTGCCTTAAATGATGTAAATACTCATCGCTCTGCCCTCTGCTTTCTTTTGTTGCATTCTACCCATTCCATACACGGGGTTGACCATTTTCTCTTCCCTTTAGAATCAGTCAGCTTTCAGTACTAACGTCCCAAAAGAGCATCCTTCCAAAAGGCTGATTATCCATCCTTTCACTGTAATCAAAATCAGTGGGAGCAGGAGGTGCTCTGCTCTTAAGAATCAATGTTCCAGCAGACTCATGCCACTACGCAATTCAAATGCTGCACATGATTTTAAGTTGAAAACGCTACCACCATACACGTCTTTATCTGGATAGTACGACAGTGCCATCGATTTTTTCGTATTATTCAAAGAACACACATAGATGCACATGGGTTCACTGTATATATGCCGCTACTTTAACAAATGCATTGCCCCATTAAGAGATCCACCAGCTTGATGTCAATTTTGTGACGTCCTTTTTGTGACCAAGCTTCTTCACCTCCTCCGTTTACTGTGCTGCCATCACAAGCATCTAAAACACATCAACTTTCACTCCAAACATTAACTTGGCGCACAAAATCTAATTTCATAAAAGCAATCCCGGTTTTTATTCCTCTAATTCCATTAGCACACATTTGTTCAGGTTGTGTTCTCAAGGCTTTCTCTGCAGTCATGGGAGAAACTTTGGTTAAAATGAGAAAGCTTCTCATATCGTTACACATTTACAAGTGTTGGCGATACACAAAGAGGACCAAACAAAATGAATTGATAACACAATCACAAGAGCTGACAACAGTATTTGTCACTTCACCCAGTAACATCTGAATTTAGGCTTTAGATCTGCAGGTCCCCATAAGGATGGAGCTTTCTACCCATGTGGAAACGCGCTGCCTCCAACAGGAGAAGTTGGTAAAGCTAAGGAACAACTGGCAATGAAGAGTTAGGGCCAAATCCCACCCCATCTTGTCCTCACACACACTGACCTTCTGCCAACACAGAACTCTCTCTTAATTTTGCAATGCCTTCTTCTCAAGACTTTAGTCTTCAATTCATTTGACCATGTTTCACAGTGTTTATGGGTAAACCTGGTGTGGTTTGCAACTGGAGA